>NC_136069.1:10716687-11316687 GCF_964261635.1 Lissotriton helveticus | reverse complement strand
TAGAAGCACAGCTCTCTCTATGCACCTCAGTCCTGAGCTAGAGACCCCTGTCTTCTAAACACAGAGATAGAAGCACAGCTCTCTCTAGGCACCTCAGTCCTGAGTTAGAGACCCCTGTTGTCTATACACAGCGGTAGAAGCACAGCTCTCTCTATGCACCTCAGTCGTGAGCTAGAGACTCCTGTCATCTACACACAGCGATAGAAGCACAGCTCTCTCTATGCACCTCAGTCCTGAGCCAGAGACCCCTGTCAGCTAAACACTGCGATAGAAGCACAGCGCTCTCTATGCACCTCAGTCCTGAGCTAGAGACCCCTGTCATCTAAACACAGGGATAGAAGCACAGCTCTCTCTATGCATCTCAGTCCTGAGCTAGAGACCCCTGTCATCTAAACACAGGGATAGAAGCACAGCTCTCTCTATGCACCTCAGTCCTGAGCTAGAGACCCCTGTCATCTAAACACAGCGATAGAAGCACAGCTTTCTCTATGCACCTCAGCCCTGAGCTAGAGACCCCTGTCATCTAAACACAGGGATAGAAGCACAGCTCTCTCTATGCACCTCAGTCCTGAGCTAGAGACCCCTGTCATCTAAACACAGGGATAGAAGCACAGCTCTCTCTATGCACCTCAGTCCTGAGCTAGAGACCCCTGTCTTCTAAACACAGAGATAGAAGCACAGCTCTCTCTAGGCACCTTAGTCCTGAGCTAGAGACCCCTGTCATCTAAACACTGCGATAGAAGCACAGCTCTCTCTATGCACCTCAGTCGTGAGCTAGAGACTCCTATCATCTACACACAGCGATAGAAGCACAGCTCTCTCTATGCACCTCAGTCCTGAGCCAGAGACCCCTGTCATCTAAACACTGCGATAGAAGCACAGCGCTCTCTATGCACCTCAGTCCTGAGCTAGACACCCCTGTCATCTAAACACAGCACTAGAAGCACAGCTCTCTCTATGCACCTCAGTCCTGAGCTAGAGACCCCTGTCAGCTAAACACTGCGATAGAAGCACAGCTCTCTCTATGCACCTCAGTCGTGAGCTAGAGACCCCTGTCATCTAAACACATCGATAGAAGCACAGCTCTCTCTATGCACCTCAGTCCTGAGCTAGAGACCCCTGTCATCTAAACACAGCGATAGAAGCACAGCTCTCTCTATGCACCTCAATCCTGAGCTATAGACCCCGTCATCTAAACACTGCGATAGTAGCACAGCTCTCTCTATGCACCTCAGTCCTGAGCTAGAGACCCCTGTCATCTAAACACAGCGATAGAAGCACAGCTCTCTCTATGCACCTCAGTCCTGAGCTAGAGACCCCTGTCATCTAAACACAGCGATAGAAGCACAGCTCTCTCTATGCACCTCAGTCCTGAGCTAGAGACCCCTGTCATCTAAACACAGCGATAGAAGCACAGCTCTCTCTATGCACCTCAGTCCTGAGCTAGAGACCCCTGTCATCTAAACACAGCGATAGAAGCACAGCTCTCTCTATGCACCTCAGTCCTGAGCTAGAGACCCCTGTCATCTAAACACAGCGATAGAAGCACAGCTCTCTCTATGCACCTCAGTCCTGAGCTAGAGACCCCTGTCATCTAAACACAGCAATAGAAGCACAGCTCTCTCTATGCACCTCAGTCCTGAGCTAGAGACCCCTGAGGTCTAAACACAGCGCTAGAAGCACAGCTCTCTCTATGCACCTCAGTCCTGAGCTAGAGACCCCTGTTATTTAAACACAGCGATAGAAGCACAGCTCTCACTATGCACCTCAGTCCTGAGCCAGAGACCCCTGTCATCTAAACACAGAGATAGAAGCACAGCTCTCTCTATGCACCTCAGTCCTGAGCTAGAGACTCCTGTCATCTAAACACAGCGTTAGAAGCACAGCTCTCTCTATGCACCTCAGTCCAGAGCTAGAGGCCCCTGTCATCTAAACACAGCGTTAGAAGCACAGCTCTCTCTATGCACCTTAGTCCTGGGCTAGAGACCCCTGTCATCTAAACACTGCGATAGAAGCACAGCTCTCTCTATGCACCTCAGTCCTGAGCTAGAGACCCCTGTCATCTAAACACTGCGATAGAAGCACAGCTCTCTCTATGCACCTCAGTCCTGAGCTAGAGACCCCTGTCATCTAAACACAGCGATAGAAGCACAGCTCTCTCTATGCACCTCAGTGCTGAGCTAGAGACCCCTGTCATCTAAACACAGCGATAGAAGCACAGCTCTCTCTATGCACCTCAGTGCTGAGCTAGAGACCCCTGTCATCTAAACACAGTGATAGAAGCACAGCTCTCTCTATGCACTTCCGTCCTGAGCTACAGAGCCCTGTGGTCTATACATAGTGATAGAAGCACAGCTCTCTCTATGCACCTCAGCCCTGAGCTAGAGACTCCTGTCATCTAAACACAGTGATAGAAGCACAGCTCTCTCTATGCACCTCAGTCCTGAGCTAGAGACCCCTGAGGTCTAAACACTGCAATAGAAGCACAGCTCTCTCTATGCACCTCAGTCCTGAGCCAGAGACCCCTGTCAGCTAAACACTGCGATAGAAGCACAGCTCTCTCTATGCACCTCAGTCCTGAGCTAGAGACCCCTGAGGTCTAAACACAGCAATAGAAGCACAGCTCTCTCTATGCACCTCAGTCCTGAGCTAGAGACCCCTGTCATCTAAACACAGCGATAGAAGCACAGCTCTCTCTATGCACCTCAGTCCTGAGCTAGAGACCCCTGTCAGCTAAACACTGCGATAGAAGCAGAGCTCTCTCTATGCACCTCAGTCCTGAGCTAGAGACCACTGTCATCTAAACACAGCGATAGAAGCACAGCTCTCTCTATGCACCTCAGTCCTGAGCTAGAGACCCCTGTCAGCTAAACACTGCGATAGAAGCACAGCTCTCTCTATGCACCTCAGTCCTGAGCTAGAGCCTCCTGTCATCTAAACACAGCAATGGAAGCACAGCTCTCTCTATGCACCTCAGTCCTGAGCTAGATACCCCTGAGGTCTAAACACAGCGCTAGAAGCACAGCTCTCTCTATGCACCTCTGTCCTGAGCTAGAGACCCCTGTCATCTAAACACAGCAATGGAAGCACAGCTCTCTCTATGCACCTGAGCCCTGAGCTAGAGCCCCTGTCATCTAAACACAGCGATAGAAGCACAGCTCTCTCTATGCACCTCAGTCCTGAGCTAGAGCCTCCTGTCATCTAAAGACAGCGCTAGAAGCACAGCTCTCTCTATGCACCTCAGTCCTGAGCTAGAGACCCCTGAGGTCTAAACACAGCGCTAGAAGCACAGCTCTCTCTATGCACCTCAGTCCTGAGCTAGAGACCCCTGTTATTTAAATACAGCGATAGAAGCACAGCTCTCTCTATGCAACTCAGTCCAGAGCTAGAGACCCATGCCCTCCTAACACTGCGATAGAAGCAAAGCTCTCTCGATGCACCTCAGTCCTGAGCTAGAGACCCCTGTCATCTAAACACAGCGATAGAAGCACAGCTCTCTCTATGCACCTCAGTCCTGAGCTAGAGACCCCTGTCATCTAAACACTGCAATAGAAGCACAGCTCTCTCTATGCACCTCAGTCCTGAGCTAGAGACCCCTGAGGTCTAAACACTGCAATAGAAGCACAGCTCTCTCTATGCACCTCAGTCCTGAGCTAGAGACCCCTGAGGTCTAAACACAGCAATAGAAGCACAGCTCTCTCTATGCACCTCAGTCCTGAGCTAGAGACCCCTGAGGTCTAAACACTGCAATAGAAGCACAGCTCTCTCTATGCACCTCAGTCCTGAGCTAGAGACCCCTGAGGTCTAAACACAGCAATAGAAGCACATCTCTCTCTATGCACCTCAGTCCTGAGCTAGAGAGCCCTGTCATCTAAACACAGCGATAGAAGCACAGCTCTCTCTATGCACCTCAGTCCTGAGCTAGAGACCCCTGTCATCTAAAGACAGCGATAGAAGCACAGCTCTCTCTATGCACCTCAGTCCTGAGCTAGAGACCCCTGTCATCTAAACACAGCACTAGAAGCACAGCTCTCTCTATGCACCTCAGTCCTGAGCTAGAGACCCCTGTCATCAAACACAGTGATAGAAGCACAGCTCTCTCTATGCACCTCAGTCCTGAGCTAGAGACCCCTGTCTTCTAAACACTGCGATAGAACCACAGCTCTCTCTATGCACCTCAGTCCTGAGCTAGAGACCCCTGTCTTCTAAACACTGCGATAGAACCACAGCTCTCTCTATGCACCTCAGTCCTGAGCTAGAGACCCCTGTCTTCTAAACACAGCGATAGAAGCACAGCTCTCTCTATGCACCTCAGTCCTGAGCTAGAGACCCCTGTCATCTAAACACAGCACTAGAAGCACAGCTCTCTCTATGCACCTCAGTCCTGAGCTAGAGACCCCTGTCATCAAACACAGTGATAGAAGCACAGCTCTCTCTATGCACCTCTGTCCTGAGCCAGAGACCCCTGTCAGCTAAACACTGCGATAGAAGCACAGCTCTCTCTATGCACCTCAGTCCTGAGCCAGAGACCCCTGTCAGCTAAACACTGCGATAGAAGCACAGCGCTCTCTATGCACCTCAGTCCTGAGCTAGAGACCCCTGTCATCTACACACAGCGATAGAAGCACAGCTCTCTCTATGCACCTCAGTCCTGAGCCAGAGACCCCTGTCAGCTAAACACTGCGATAGAAGCACAGCGCTCTCTATGCACCTCAGTCCTGAGCTAGAGACCCCTGTCATCTAAACACAGGGATAGAAGCACAGCTCTCTCTATGCATCTCAGTCCTGAGCTAGAGACCCCTGTCATCTAAACACAGGGATAGAAGCACAGCTCTCTCTATGCACCTCAGTCCTGAGCTAGAGACCCCTGTCATCTAAACACAGCGATAGAAGCACAGCTTTCTCTATGCACCTCAGCCCTGAGCTAGAGACCCCTGTCATCTAAACACAGGGATAGAAGCACAGCTCTCTCTATGCATCTCAGTCCTGAGCTAGAGACCCCTGTCATCTAAACACAGGGATAGAAGCACAGCTCTCTCTATGCACCTCAGTCCTGAGCTAGAGACCCCTGTCTTCTAAACACAGAGATAGAAGCACAGCTCTCTCTAGGCACCTTAGTCCTGAGCTAGAGACCCCTGTCATCTAAACACTGCGATAGAAGCACAGCTCTCTCTATGCACCTCAGTCGTGAGCTAGAGACTCCTATCATCTACACACAGCGATAGAAGCACAGCTCTCTCTATGCACCTCAGTCCTGAGCCAGAGACCCCTGTCATCTAAACACTGCGATAGAAGCACAGCGCTCTCTATGCACCTCAGTCCTGAGCTAGACACCCCTGTCATCTAAACACAGCACTAGAAGCACAGCTCTCTCTATGCACCTCAGTCCTGAGCTAGAGACCCCTGTCAGCTAAACACTGCGATAGAAGCACAGCTCTCTCTATGCACCTCAGTCGTGAGCTAGAGACCCCTGTCATCTAAACACATCGATAGAAGCACAGCTCTCTCTATGCACCTCAGTCCTGAGCTAGAGACCCCTGTCATCTAAACACAGCGATAGAAGCACAGCTCTCTCTATGCACCTCAATCCTGAGCTATAGACCCCGTCATCTAAACACTGCGATAGTAGCACAGCTCTCTCTATGCACCTCAGTCCTGAGCTAGAGACCCCTGTCATCTAAACACAGCGATAGAAGCACAGCTCTCTCTATGCACCTCAGTCCTGAGCTAGAGACCCCTGTCATCTAAACACAGCGATAGAAGCACAGCTCTCTCTATGCACCTCAGTCCTGAGCTAGAGACCCCTGTCATCTAAACACAGCGATAGAAGCACAGCTCTCTCTATGCACCTCAGTCCTGAGCTAGAGACCCCTGTCATCTAAACACAGCGATAGAAGCACAGCTCTCTCTATGCACCTCAGTCCTGAGCTAGAGACCCCTGTCATCTAAACACAGCGATAGAAGCACAGCTCTCTCTATGCACCTCAGTCCTGAGCTAGAGACCCCTGTCATCTAAACACAGCAATAGAAGCACAGCTCTCTCTATGCACCTCAGTCCTGAGCTAGAGACCCCTGAGGTCTAAACACAGCGCTAGAAGCACAGCTCTCTCTATGCACCTCAGTCCTGAGCTAGAGACCCCTGTTATTTAAACACAGCGATAGAAGCACAGCTCTCACTATGCACCTCAGTCCTGAGCCAGAGACCCCTGTCATCTAAACACAGAGATAGAAGCACAGCTCTCTCTATGCACCTCAGTCCTGAGCTAGAGACTCCTGTCATCTAAACACAGCGTTAGAAGCACAGCTCTCTCTATGCACCTCAGTCCAGAGCTAGAGGCCCCTGTCATCTAAACACAGCGTTAGAAGCACAGCTCTCTCTATGCACCTTAGTCCTGGGCTAGAGACCCCTGTCATCTAAACACTGCGATAGAAGCACAGCTCTCTCTATGCACCTCAGTCCTGAGCTAGAGACCCCTGTCATCTAAACACTGCGATAGAAGCACAGCTCTCTCTATGCACCTCAGTCCTGAGCTAGAGACCCCTGTCATCTAAACACAGCGATAGAAGCACAGCTCTCTCTATGCACCTCAGTGCTGAGCTAGAGACCCCTGTCATCTAAACACAGCGATAGAAGCACAGCTCTCTCTATGCACCTCAGTGCTGAGCTAGAGACCCCTGTCATCTAAACACAGTGATAGAAGCACAGCTCTCTCTATGCACTTCCGTCCTGAGCTACAGAGCCCTGTGGTCTATACATAGTGATAGAAGCACAGCTCTCTCTATGCACCTCAGCCCTGAGCTAGAGACTCCTGTCATCTAAACACAGTGATAGAAGCACAGCTCTCTCTATGCACCTCAGTCCTGAGCTAGAGACCCCTGTCATCTAAACACTGCAATAGAAGCACAGCTCTCTCTATGCACCTCAGTCCTGAGCTAGAGACCCCTGAGGTCTAAACACTGCAATAGAAGCACAGCTCTCTCTATGCACCTCAGTCCTGAGCCAGAGACCCCTGTCAGCTAAACACTGCGATAGAAGCACAGCTCTCTCTATGCACCTCAGTCCTGAGCTAGAGACCCCTGAGGTCTAAACACAGCAATAGAAGCACAGCTCTCTCTATGCACCTCAGTCCTGAGCTAGAGACCCCTGTCATCTAAACACAGCGATAGAAGCACAGCTCTCTCTATGCACCTCAGTCCTGAGCTAGAGACCCCTGTCAGCTAAACACTGCGATAGAAGCAGAGCTCTCTCTATGCACCTCAGTCCTGAGCTAGAGACCACTGTCATCTAAACACAGCGATAGAAGCACAGCTCTCTCTATGCACCTCAGTCCTGAGCTAGAGACCCCTGTCAGCTAAACACTGCGATAGAAGCACAGCTCTCTCTATGCACCTCAGTCCTGAGCTAGAGCCTCCTGTCATCTAAACACAGCAATGGAAGCACAGCTCTCTCTATGCACCTCAGTCCTGAGCTAGATACCCCTGAGGTCTAAACACAGCGCTAGAAGCACAGCTCTCTCTATGCACCTCTGTCCTGAGCTAGAGACCCCTGTCATCTAAACACAGCAATGGAAGCACAGCTCTCTCTATGCACCTGAGCCCTGAGCTAGAGCCCCTGTCATCTAAACACAGCGATAGAAGCACAGCTCTCTCTATGCACCTCAGTCCTGAGCTAGAGCCTCCTGTCATCTAAAGACAGCGCTAGAAGCACAGCTCTCTCTATGCACCTCAGTCCTGAGCTAGAGACCCCTGAGGTCTAAACACAGCGCTAGAAGCACAGCTCTCTCTATGCACCTCAGTCCTGAGCTAGAGACCCCTGTTATTTAAATACAGCGATAGAAGCACAGCTCTCTCTATGCACCTCAGTCCTGAGCTAGAGACCCCTGTCATCTAAACACTGCAATAGAAGCACAGCTCTCTCTATGCACCTCAGTCCTGAGCTAGAGACCCCTGAGGTCTAAACACTGCAATAGAAGCACAGCTCTCTCTATGCACCTCAGTCCTGAGCTAGAGACCCCTGAGGTCTAAACACAGCAATAGAAGCACAGCTCTCTCTATGCACCTCAGTCCTGAGCTAGAGACCCCTGAGGTCTAAACACTGCAATAGAAGCACAGCTCTCTCTATGCACCTCAGTCCTGAGCTAGAGACCCCTGAGGTCTAAACACAGCAATAGAAGCACATCTCTCTCTATGCACCTCAGTCCTGAGCTAGAGAGCCCTGTCATCTAAACACAGCGATAGAAGCACAGCTCTCTCTATGCACCTCAGTCCTGAGCTAGAGACCCCTGTCATCTAAAGACAGCGATAGAAGCACAGCTCTCTCTATGCACCTCAGTCCTGAGCTAGAGACCCCTGTCATCTAAACACAGCACTAGAAGCACAGCTCTCTCTATGCACCTCAGTCCTGAGCTAGAGACCCCTGTCATCAAACACAGTGATAGAAGCACAGCTCTCTCTATGCACCTCAGTCCTGAGCTAGAGACCCCTGTCTTCTAAACACTGCGATAGAACCACAGCTCTCTCTATGCACCTCAGTCCTGAGCTAGAGACCCCTGTCTTCTAAACACTGCGATAGAACCACAGCTCTCTCTATGCACCTCAGTCCTGAGCTAGAGACCCCTGTCTTCTAAACACAGCGATAGAAGCACAGCTCTCTCTATGCACCTCAGTCCTGAGCTAGAGACCCCTGTCATCTAAACACAGCACTAGAAGCACAGCTCTCTCTATGCACCTCAGTCCAGAGCTAGAGGCCCCTGTCATCTAAACACAGCGTTAGAAGCACAGCTCTCTCTATGCACCTCAGTCCTGAGCTAGAGACCCCTGTCATCAAACACAGTGATAGAAGCACAGCTCTCTCTATGCACCTCTGTCCTGAGCCAGAGACCCCTGTCAGCTAAACACTGCGATAGAAGCACAGCTCTCTCTATGCACCTCAGTCCTGAGCTAGAGACCCCTGTCTTCTAAACACAGCACTAGAAGCACAGCTCTCTCTATGCACCTCAGTCCTGAGCCAGAGGCCCCTGTCAGCTAAACACTGCGAAAGAGGGACAGCTCTCTCTATGCGATGAGATTAGGCTTATGCCCGTACCTGGACAGTGTGCCGGCGGTCAGCGCTGCGTCAGGGGGTGAGCCGTCCGTGGGTGATGCCAGCTCCGGGGGGCAGGGCTGCGACGCTCCTCTCTGACCCAGAATGGGGCACCGCACACTTTATAGAATGAAACCAGCTCCTCAGACACACAGCCTTCAGGCAATGTTATGTCTAGAGGTTGGAAGCTGCCGTCTAACGAATAACATAGACGAGGCGCTATCTCGGTTTGTGCTGCCTGTGACCTTGTACCAAATGTACAGACGAGGGAGGGGAAAGATTACTGAAAAAAATGCAACATGTACCAGGCATTGCAAGAATACCAGTGTGCAAGCAAAGTCCATCAAATATAACCTGGCTTCACAAAGGCAGCCTAAAACCTGTAACAGCTGAAGACTAGGGGGAGAACCAAAGTGGGTCCAGGGGGGAAATCACTACAATAGAAGCACAGCTCTGTCTATGCACCTCAGTCCTGAGCTAGAGACCCCTGAGGTCTAAACACTGCGATGGTGTAGGAGAGTAGGATCTGCTTCCTGTGGTTACCCCCAGTTTTTGCTGGTGTTTCACTGTTTCTCGACTTTAGACTGTCTGGGGCCCTGCTATCCAGGACCCCAGCCTAGCTGCTTCCTCTCTAAATTGATTGCATGTACATTAGGTACACTCCAGATTGGATTCTGGGGTACCCTTATACGTCCCTAGTATATGGTATACTATGACCTAGGGCATAGGAACCCTAGACGCCTACCAGGGGCTGAAGCATGTATTATGCCACCCCTGGGAAGCCTTCCAAAATGGCACCACAGGACTGCTACTGCAGCCTGGGTAATGTGGTGCATGCACCCCTTACTTAGATATAGGTTACCTATATCTATTCGAAATCACTACACATATAAACCTATCAGTCACTACTATGGCAGGCCTTATCAATCCTGAAGGCAGGGTGCTGGGTTTTGTGTGAGAGGGGGCCCATGCATGAGCAGAGCCCCTCTACAGCCCTCAGAACCTATTTTCCAGGGTTGTTTGTGATGCAGCCAACCATATATGTATGTGCATTATAACCTCGCTGTAAATGCTAACTTTAAAACGGCTGCTTAGAAACATGTTGTGTTTGGTGTCAAACACCTTGGAATCATACCTCCCCGCCAGTAACTGGAGGGGGAGGTGTGATTCCACCCTTTTAGAGGGACTGATGTGACACGCCCAGCTACCCGGTACCAGCTTTCTCGATCTGGGCATCACAAGATTGTTGCTGCCAGCCACAGACGCAAGTCTGCCCTCCTATTGCTGAGCCAAGCTCGAGCAGGGGAAGTCTTGACAATAGGTTTCCTGTCACAGGGAGGTGTGACCACCTCCCAGACAGGCTCTAGTGTATTGGGGCTGGGTGGATGCACTCTGAGAGTGCTTTGAAGTCTGCACTGGGGACACATTTGGTGTCCTTGTGCATAGTCCAGTTCAAACCGGTTGCAGGAGCCATTGTCTGGCAGGAAACTGGACAAAGATTATGGGTGTAGCCACCCCTCTGTCCTGACCCTCCCATAGGTGGCTCCCCAGAGTTTGTCCCACCGCTTCCTTGGGTGTAAAGTAGGAACCCCTGACTACAGGACTTTAGATTTTACTTGGACTAAACTCTGCTACAGAAACCAAGTACTTCGACGATCTACACTGCGCTAGATGACTGAAGAATCTCCCTTGGAGTAAAGGAGTTACTCCCCTGCAAGGCAGGCACCTTTCACGCATCTGACCAGTTTGCATATCCCGAGCTCCTGAGGACTCCCAAGATTTCTGCTACACAGGAGGTGGGTTCCTGAGCATCCCTGAGGTTGATCTGACCTCTCAGTAATTCTGAGACCAGTATCCCTCGCGGGACCGTGGAACTAGAACCCCTGTGCACGGTGTACTTTTGCAGCAGCATATGCTTTTCGACAATCCCTGAGGCTGTGCTCTGGGCTACTTGTAGTCCCAACCCCAAGCAGTATTTCTACTGAAGATTTCTGGCCTGCACTCCACGAGAGTTCCGTGGACTAGTATTTCGTTATTCAGCTTGAGGTCCCTTTGCGATCCCTTGTCCGTTGGCCTGTGGGTCCCTGCAAAGGTAACTCTGACTTTCCTTGGGCTTTCCTGGTTGCCCCAGACATGCCCTGACTCTCCATTGCTGTGAGAGTCCCCAGGACCTTGCTGGTCCTCACCAAAGCTTATTTCCTCTGTCTGCAAGGCTTGTTGGTGTTCAATCCGGACACTGGCCCCACCAGCACTCGACATCCATCGTGGGACAGCGCACTTTCGGACTTTGGTTGTTGTCGACATCTCCTTGTCCCCGTGGCTGCAGAGTCAAGCATTGCATCTTCTCACCTGAAGCGCCAAACATCGGTGGGCATTCGTCTATCGAGCCCCTGGTCACGCTGAAGTGACCCAGACTCTGTCCCCTCTGCTTTCAGGTTCTTCTCACCTCGGATCCAGGCTAGGATTCCACCGGACACTTTTCATCTTCCCGGCAGCAGCACTTTTTCGCATCACACCATTGAAAACGACGAAGGTTTCTGACATCACTTGACCCCTATGCACCCGGCTCCTCTGGGATAAGTAACACGGGTATCTCGGTACTCTCAAGGGTGCTGGCCTTAGAACCTTCTATGTTTGAAAGGGTTTGGTTAGTCCTCCCCGAAGTGTCCTTAAACCCAAAAATTCCAGCCGCGACTTTCCCATAGGATTGTACGGAGCTCCCGCCTGTGTTTCCACACTGCACCCGTCCTCCGTGGGTCCCCTGTGTCACTACTGTGGGTGGTTCCTTGAGGTCCCACGGTTTGACGTGCTCTAGGCACTGTGTCTAGTTAAGTAGTGGTTGTTATACCACTTTCTTAGTATATGGTTTGGTCTCCCCCTGGAGCCCACTGTGTATTATGCTATTTACTGTCGTTCGAGTGATTTAATATTGTGTGCTTTGTGCTCTAATCTCATAAACAGGTTAGTAGAGAGTGTTTAGTAAAACATACATATATTTTATATATCGCTAGTGTGGTTCTCCTTTCATTTGGTCATTCACAAGATTATAAACTGGTAAAAACAAGATGCTTCACATTCCTCCAAGACTTAGCCTGAAGGCTGCTCTCCACAGCTACCACTAGGATAGCTTTCAATAAAGGCTGTCTTTAACCTTCCATCAATAAGGGTCGTTTGGACTGGTGCAAGGTGCCCACTATAATTAGTGGACATCATATACCAGGCCAACTTCTCACAAGGACAATGTTGAGAGGACGTAGAATTGTTGGGGACCCACAGAACCAGCCAAGGTAAGTAGATAGGGACCCCAAGGAAAGCTTGTAGGGTGTGGAAACACCACCGCGTTCTCCGTACATTTCAACGTGTAAGTTGCGGTTTGATTTTTAAAGATTAAAGACCCTTCCCAGTGGACCCTGAAGAAACCCCGTGGAAGACCGAAGGTTGGAGAGCCACCTCACCCGCGGATACCCTAGTACCCATGTTACCTACACCAGGGAAGCTTGGTGAAAATTTGTTTAAATTGGTGTCAGAAATCGCCGTCAAACCCATTGGAGGACTTCAGAAAAGTGCAGCTGGGAGGAAGGAGAAAGGTCCGGTGGAATCTGAAGAGGGATTCTAGTTGAAAGGTACCTGCAAGCAGAGGGAACAAATTCTATGTCACTCAGGAGTGACCAGGAGATTTGGAAGACGAATGCCCTCCGATGTCGGGTGTTGCCGGATGGGGGATGAGGACCTTGACTTTGCAGCTGTGTTTTTTTTTTTTTGTTTTTTTTCCTGGTGATGCTGAGGAAGACCAGGAGCTGTGCACGAGCTGTCCCACATCGGATGTCGAATGCTGAGGGGTCGATGTCCGGCGGGAGCACCAACAAGCCTTGGGAAAGGCAACCAACGAAGAAGTCGAAAAAGGTGTAAAGTTGGGGTCAGCAAGGTCCAGGGGACTCACCACAAGCAGGGGAGTCAGGGCCTGCCCAAGCAATCAAGGGAGCCCAAAAGAAACAAAGATGACCCTCAAGTGAACCCACAGGCCGGAGGCACTGGAGTCGCAAGAGCACCTCGAGCAGAACACCAAAGGAAGCAGGCCACGGAGCAGTTAGATGCGATGTGGGTGAAGACTTTGGTCACTTGAGGTGCTTGAGGTTGGGGCTACTTGGAGTGCAAATATCTTGCTGGAAGGAATACAACAAGCCTTTGCAACTGCAAGTCGACGTGTTGCACAGGGGTTCGGTTCCTGCGGTTCCGATGAGGGATGCTGGCCTCACAATTGGTGAGAGGGCACGTCAGACCTCGAGAGCTGTGGAAAACCACCACCTGTGTTGCAGAACGTTTCGGAGTCCGGAGGCGCTCAGTATCAGCAGACGAGTCGACTTAGTCGCGGTGACTCCTTCACTTCAAGGGAGATTCCTTCAATCAATCAATCAATCAATCAATCAATCAATCAATCATTTGTAAAGTGCACTACATACCCGCGAGGGTCTCAAGGCACTGGGGAGGGCAAGCCACTACTGATCGAAAAGCCAGGTCTTGAGTATCCTCCTGAAGGTCAGCAGGTCTTGGGTCTGTCGTAGGCTCAGTGGGAGGGTGTTCTAGGTCTTGGCGGCGAGGTGGGAGAAGGATCTCCTGCCGGTGGTTGTTCTTCGGATGCGCGGGACGGTGGCGAGTGAGAGGTCGGCAGAGCTTAGCTGGCGGTTGGGGATTTAGAAGGAGAGCCGTCTGTTGAGGTAGGCTGGGCCGGTCTTGTGGAGTGCCTTGTGTGCGTAGGTGAGGGGCTTGAAGGATATCCTCTTGTTGACGGGGAGCCATTTCAGGTTTCTCAAGTGGGGGGTGATGTGGCCGTGTCGTGGTACGTCGAGGATCAGTCGTCCCGAGGCGTTTTGGATGCATTGTAGTCGTTTGATTAACTTGGTTGGGGCTTCTGCGTAGAGGGCGTTTCCGTAGTCGAGTCTGCTGCTGACGAGGGCCTGGGTGACTGTCTTTCTTGTATCTGTCGGGATCCATCTGTAGATCTTGCGAATCATGCTGAGGGTGTTGCAGCAGGAGGAGGAGACGGCGTTGACCTGCTTGGTCATTGAGAGCGTTGAGTCGAGGATGATTCCCAGGTTGCGTGCGTGGTCGGTGGGTGTCGGGGCTGCCCCCAGTGCTGTTGGCCACCAAGAGTCGTCCCAGGCGGAAGGGTTGGAGCCGAGGAGGAGGACCTCCATCTTGTCCGAGTTCAGCTTCAGAAGTCTGGAAGGTTCCTGTATGATGCACAGGCACAGACGATGCAGCAGACTGGGGGACACGAAGTCAGGCCCAAATGAAGTCCAGGGTACGCAGACGGTAGAAGTGCAGTGGTGTTTGATCTAAATCTTATCCCACAACTAAGCCCTAAAGTACACTAAGTAAAGGGTTGGGATGATTCAGGGGACCCTCCCAGGGCAGGGTCTGGACAGTGGGGAGGTTACTTTCATGTCCTTTGTCCAGTTTCGCGCCAGAGTGGGAGCCAATGGCTCCCAGGACTGGTTTGAATGGAACTATGCATAAAGGGGACAAAATGTGCCCCTCATGCAGATTTACTGTCACTTATAAGCGTACCCACCCAGCCCTAATACACTAAATCCTGTTTGGGAGGTGGTCACACCGCCCTGTGACAGGATGCCCTTTGTTCTGCCTTCCCCTACTCGAGCTTGGCTCAGCAGCAGGAAAGCAGAAATGTGTCTCAGGTCGGCAGCAGCCATTTTGTGCTGTCCGGGTCTAGGAGGCTGGTACTGGGAACACTGAGAGCCTAACGGAGGGCTCTTCCAGTGCTTGGAATCATACCTCCCACACCGTTTATGGTGTGGGGGTATGATTCCAACATGTTTGATACCAAACATGATAGGATTCGTTGCAACCAGTTTCGAGATGGTCACTGTGTAATTAGGCGGTACCTCTCTATATAGTATATGGCTGCTTCACTGACAATCCGGGAGGATGGACTGCATAGGCTGCAGAGGGGTCCTGCTTGTGCAGGTGCGCCCTCTCACTTAGAACCAAGCACCCTGCCTCCAGGATTGTAAAGTCTGCTATAGGGGTGACTTCTATAGGTTTTAAGTGCAGTGACCCAAGACTTCTTACTCCAAATAACTGACTAATATCCACCACTCAAATTACTTTCCTATTTCACTACACTAATTCAACACTAATCCTTTATGGGTTACCTGAGTAGCGTGCTACTCGCAAAAAAAACGCTTCAACACCCCATCAGGGGTAACAAGCGCTATATATATATATATACAAACCTTTTTTTCCCCACTCCTATCTTTCCGCTATCCTTCTGAATCAGAATAACTGACTAACCTATCCACCACTCAAATTACTTTCATATTTCACTATTCTAATTCAACACTAATCCTTTATGGGTTCCGGAGTAGCATGCTACTCGCCGAAAAAGCGCTTTGACTGTTCATCAGGGGTAGTAAGCGCTATTTAAATGCAATTACATTACAATACAATATAGGAAACCCATATCTTTAGTAAGTGGTCCTAGCACCAACTTACACATGGTGTAATGACAGGCCTGTAGTTCCCTTTTGAATGGTCTCCCATGGGTGACATAATTAGGGTGACCAGGCGTCCCAAATTTGCCTGAACGGTCCCAGTTTTTCACCAGCTGTCCCGGCAGATTTCATGAAATTTAGCACCTGTCCCGGTTTTTAGAGAGGGTCGACTGAAAAGGGCTGGAGGTGCTTTTTTATGTTTTACAAAGCTTAGGAAGTAAGCAGTTGTTTCAAGAAAGCAATGTAATTAACAGGCACGTTTCTGGGTTTAAAAATTGTATTTTATGCATGTTCTCACTGCCTGTTGTGTAATTCTCTGATGAGGAGGCTGTCATTCTGTGCGGTCGCTTGAAGTAAAACTGTAGTCCTTCTTCTATTTTCGTGAAATGTCCCGGTTTTTGGTTTTACAATTCTGGTCACTCTAGGCATAATGCATGCTTCAGCCCATGGGGGACCTCTGGGGTACCTATGCCCTGGGTACCTTAGTACCATTTACTAGGGACTTATAGGTACCGAAGTACTGAACATGACAATTTAGGGAGAAAGCAGAAAAACTGGGGTCTGATTAGCAGGATCCCAGTCAGACTAGTCAATAACAGCTGAGCACCGGCAAAAAGTGGGGGGCATCATAGAAGCAGATGCTACTTTCCTACAGTACCCATACATGCATACATGCATGCACACGCATGTCACAGTACTTTAGCCTGATCCTCAGCCCTTCGCTGCCGCCGAAGCCCACTCAGGTTTGAGTCCCACTGGAACCTCTCTCATGACAGCCCTGGGCTTCGCTCTCGCAGTTTCCTTCCTCTGTGCTCAAAGCTTTCCTCTCACCAGTTCTCTCTTCCTGTCCCAGGGTGCACCGAGGAGGGCAGCCTCTACATCTTCAAGGACGACAACGTCATCGAGTATGATGGTCAGATGGCCGCGGACGTCCTCGTCGAGCTCCTCCTGGACGTAAGTCTCGCAATCATTCCTTCACACTGTACAGGCAGCTGCTCAGGCATGAGTTCCCCGGTGGGCTTCACCCCAAGGTTTCCCATATCTTCAACTATGATCATGTGCAGGGGCAAAATGAAAGCCCCTGAATCCCAGGTGGCACAGAGGGGACCCCAGCGCTCCAGGGGGTCCCCATTCAGCCCCAGGTCAATCCATATCTGTGAGACATGGGAGACACAGGACCAATTCTACAAGTCTGAATGAGGGGGCATTATTTTGCGTTACGCAACTGGTCAAGCGATACTTGAGGTAGATTCAGACTCAGGGTTTTAACTAACCCTGGGCAAAGTACTACGCTACGCTCACGTAGTTTGTGAAGTTTGCGCTACTTCGCACTACGTGAACTGCACGTAGCACAGTGCAAACACGCGTAGCGTAGCGTAGTGCAGGGGTAATTTTTTGCTTGCTCGCGGTCCTCAACGTCAAGTTGGTGACCGCGAGCAAGCAAAATGACATCCTGGTATGCCCGCGACCGCTTGCGATGAGAAACTACCAGTCCGTGTTGAGAAAGCTGCCGCTCGAGTAAAAATCTACTCAAGCGGCAGAAAACTACATCTCGCACTTTGCAAGATGCCGTTTTCAATGCTTGCAGAGTGCCGGATGCTTGTCCGCACTGTGCAATCATTGAAAACGCATCTTGCACAGTGCGAACATGCTACTACGCAGCTTGCGTAGTGCTACGCGTAGCTCGCGTAGTGCGAAGTGCACTTTGCGTAGCTTCGTGTAGCGCTACTTCGCAAACTATGCCCAGCCCTAGTTTTAACATTCCAGATGGATTGAGGGTAGGCCAGGAAAAACCTTTTCAGAATTCACCCACAAATATTCACAGGTGCCAGGTAAAGTGTGGAGTCACCACTGAAGATCTGAGGATGGGCCTAAATTTCACGTCCATACATCCCCACTAAAATCCCAAACAAGGTTTAATTGTATTTATTGAATGTCCTGAAGGGGTTGGGTGGTTCCAGCAGGGCTGTGCATTAGCGTGCCTGGCCACACACGTACCCCGCGCAGCAGTCCGCACCCCTGCCGTGCATGGCCAAGCCTTGCGTAGAACATCCTGGCAAACAATAAAATATCAACAGGACACTCCTATATGTCTATAGCCACACAGACATAACAGACATCCTTCCTTCTCCTTTGCAAGTGACATTCCTTCTACTATGTCTGTGACATTATAGACATAAGAGAAGGACTATTCCCTTCAATATGGAAGACAGACGTTCTACAATGTATGCCAGTAGCGGCCACCCTGTGCCTTGATGGGATGGCGGACCGGTGGTTTGGAAGTTGGTAGAGAAAGAAGAACCTATGCGCAGACCTGTGGGGTTCTGCCGCACAACCACGACACCCGCCATCTCACCCACAGCAGCCACATCTGGCACGTCTTCTGGCTCTTCATCATCAATGATTCGAACACCATTCTCTATCTTCTCAAACAGTGGCAGCTACCTCGGAACAGAGGTGGTGGGGCGAAAAAATAAATAAAACAAACTTCTCGCCGCGCACCTCTCCTCCGTCCTTGCCAGCACCGGAAGCACCCAGGCTCCGAAACTCTCCGAGCCAATCACAACGCTGCATGAGCAACATCGTGATTGGTCTGAGCAGCCTGTTTGGCTGCTCAAGCAGTGCCTGTGAGCCTTGGCATGTTCTCTATCAGGCTGTACAACACAGCCTAGTGGAGAGCACGGTAAGTGCGCATGACTGCTTGGCCGGCTCAAGACGGCCAGCCTACCAGTCATGCACCCTTAGGGAGAGAGTGCAAACTTCTCCCGCTTCCTCTACGTCAGCGAGCCTGGCCCTGCCCGACCTGGCTCAGAGTCCCACAAAGAAAAATAAAATGATAACCTTTTGTACTGCCGCCTTAGAGGAGGAGCCACCACTGTTCTCAAGGCCACTCAACAATGACATTCTTCACTCCTCCTACATTGAACCCATTCCTCCGGGTGCCCTTGTCCATTCCTTGAACTCCTGGGGCCGATTCACAGAACTAACTTAAGACAAAATCCTAAACTTACTACTTTTGGTATTCACAAAAGGCATTCAGTAGTAGTAAAGTTTGGAATTTGTCTTAAGTTTGACAAAACTTAAGACAGACTTAAGACAGACTTAAAACAAACTTAAGACAGACTTAAGACAGACTTAAGACAGACTTAAGACAAACTTAAGACAGACTTAAGACAAACTTAAGACAGACTTAAGACAGACATAAGACAGACTTAAAACAAACTTAAGACAGACTTAAGGCAAACTTAAGACAGACTTAAGACAGACTTAAGACAGACTTAAGACAGACTTAAGACAGACTTAAGGCAAACTTAAGACAAACTTAAGACAGACTTAAGACAAATTTAAGACTGACTTAAGGCAGACTTAAGACAGACTTAAGACAAACTTAAGACAGACTTAAGACAGATTTAAGACAAATTTAAGACAGACTTAAGACAGACTTAAGACAAATTTAAGACAAACTTAAGACAGATTTAAGACAAATTTAAGACAGACTTAAGACAAACTTAAGACAGACTTAAGACAAAATCCTAACTTTACTACTACTAAATGTCTTCTGTGAATACCAAAAGTAGTACGTTTAGGATTTTTTCTTAAGTTAGTTCTGTGAATCGGGCCCATGAGCTGCTCATTGTCACTTTTCCATCCTCCCTGGAAACCATCCATATCCTCCCTCCCCACCAGCGGTCACTCACTTCCCCTTCCTTGAGGAGGTCCAGGAAAGGGCTCATCGCGGCCACGCCTGCACCACACGTCATCACAACCTCTCATGCCCTACCTGGTGGCACTGCTGCAGTGAAGCTGCACCCCTGCAACCTTCAGATCACTGACAGGAGGGACCCCTGACTCCAGGGGCTGCAGGTGTTCAACCACATCCCCTCCACACGCAAGGGCATATTTACAAGGAGCTTGCGCCACCGCTGCGTTGTTTTTGTTGTTGCAGCGGTGGCGTATTCAGTGCTCCACCTTGCCCCATATTTACAAACTGACGCATTGGTCCCAATGCGTCAGTTTGTGTAGGCCCGGGTCACATCATACCTGTGCAGTGTATAATGTATGCAGGGTAGGCGTTACCTCGTAAAAAACACTTACAATTGGCACAGTGAAATTTACAAGTTTTCTCTGCATCCCTCTAATCCTTGAATGTGTCAAAATTCCTACAACTCTTCAAATCAGGCGTCGGAAATGACGCAGCGGCTTTACAATGGGAATCGCCTCTGTTTTTTGATGAATTGCTGCAGTTGCGTCAGTCCTATGACCAACTACAGAAATGAGACACATTTGAGCCACAGATGCACCAGTATTTCTGATGCATCTGTGGAGGCTTGCGCCATGGAGCCCTGTACTGTAAATGCAGCCCATCCATGCCATCGTAAGGGTATCTGACGCAGGATAAAGAAATTTGACGCATCACTGCCGATGCGTCAGTTCTTGCAAATGTGCCCCTCAGATCTCCACCGGTTCTCACCTACACCAAGCATAAAATGTATGTGACTCAGAGCATATTTACAATATTTTGTCATACGGCAGCACAGCAAGACTTCTCGCTGCAGCTCTACGTCAAAGGAAAAGTGCAGGAAAATGTTGTATCTAAAATGTACAGCTCATTTCAGTCCTTTCTGCCAGCGTGTGTGCACAAACCGTGGCCGGGCACCAAATCAGGCACCCTTGCACCATGGTGGGTGCAAGGGGGTCTGTGTTGTTGGCATTATTGTTTTTGAGCAGGAAGGGACGCCTTCCTGCAAAAACCAATCATAGGAGGCCTTTTCCTCGTTATATGCGTGCTGCAGAATGCAGCACATGTAGAAAGAGGGATGAATGAGGAGAAATGTAAACATTTCTCCTTGTTATGCCAGCTTTGAGTAGGCGTTAGTTTTACGCTATGTTGTAAATCTTGGGCAGTGTCAAAAACCATGGAATTGCATTGGAACACCCACAGTAACAGCCATGGAGCGCCCCTTCCACCCAGAGTAAGGCATTGCCTTACTCTTTATTTACTAAACAATGAAAAGCCGTGCAGGGTGGCTTTCCTTGGCCTTGTAAATATGGGCTGGCACACTGCGCATCCACAGCGTCACAAAAGTGATGCTCTAGTGGCATAAAAGTGCCACAGGGACATTGTAAATATGCCCCTAAGTATCTCCAACAAGGCCAGCCACTCTAGACCAGACTTTCTGGCTGAAAAATGTAGCTTCTGTAGCTGTCCTGCACCACCAGCAGCGCACACCTGCACACCAGCAGCGCACACCTGCACCACCAGCAGCGCACACCTGCACACCAGCAGCGCACACCTGCACCACCAGCAGTGCACACCTGGGGATCACCTGGGGATCACCTGGCCAAATTAAAGAAAACCAGGAAAACAGCCCCCACCTGCATCAGTGCTAAATGATCAGGAAAGAAATGAGGACCCCTCTTCTCTGTCCACCTCCCAGCAGTCTAAACAGCAGCACAGAGTAATCAGTCAATTCACCCAGAGCATCTGGACCAATGGGCCACCAATATCTCAGATCCCCTCCCCCCCTGCTCTCTGATTATTTCATTCTATAATGTTTCTTTAAATGCTGGGGTAATTAAAAAAATACAATATATTATATGACATAAAGTACTCCAACGCCCTCGTTTTCAAGGTCCGTAGAATCCAATAAATAACAAGCTTTGGGTCACTGGCCCACAGTGGGATTGGTGAAGGGCCACAACGGAGCGGTCAGGCACAGAGATCCCTGGTTAACCCATGAGTCTTTCTTCTCTTTCTCAGCTCATGGAGGACCCTGTGGAGGTCATCAACAGCAAGCTGGAGCTGACGGCCTTCGAGAGCATCGAAGAGGAGATCAAGCTCATCGGCTTCTTCAAGAACGAAGAGTCTGAGCGTGAGTCTGAGAATGAAGCATGCATTGCATCCGCGCTGCTGAATCAAGTGCTTAATTTGTACCAGGGTTTGCCTGAGCTCAGCACGGGCATTTCTTTTGGTAACACCAGCACGTAATTATGACAGTAAAAGTAAAGTTAGGATTTTTCTCATTTTAGGAGTAGTAAAGTTATGACTCCTAACTTTAGGACTCCTAAATGCCTTCTGTGAATACCAAAAGCCTTAAAGTTAGGATTTTTCTCAGTTTAGGAGTCCTAAAGTTAGGACTCCTAACTTTACTACTCCTAAACTGAGAAAAATCCTAACTTTAAAATGGGTCGTAAGTTTAGGATTTTGTCTTAAGTTAGTTCTGTGAATCGGGCCCTCAGAGCCTTACACCTAATGTAAACAGAATGAAAGATACCAGAACTTTATGTACTGATGATAGAGAAGCTTAGATACCAGAGCCAAACAATCCCACAGTATAAAAACCCACACGGGGACAAAGGAAGTGGGGTGTCAGAGTCTGTAACATCACAGGATGAGAGCCTAGAATCTCATGTACAGAAATGTAGTAATCAAAGACCCCAAGTACAGAGGAGGAGGACTCAGAGCACATACTCTCACACACAGAGAATATAGGGGCATATTACCAAGCTATAGCGATAATTATCGCTAAGCTTGGTTAGCGGGCATTAAAATATTGCCACGCTCCGACGATTTTTATCGCTTAGGAGCCTTGATATTATCAAGGTTTATCTCCTAAGCGATAAAAATCGGCCGAAATGCATGAATATCGCTGAAAAGTCAGCGATATTCTTGCATTACCGAGCTAATGCTCTTAGCCATGTTATCCACCTCCCATTGGATAACATGGCTAAGAACTGCTCAGGGCAGGTGTTAGTTTTTGGAGATATTCGCGCTTAGCACGAATATCTCCAAAAGTTGGTAATAGGAGATAGCGATGTTAGCGACTGTTTCCAGTCGCTAACATCTTGGCACGCCCACTTTGCATGTCATTAGTGATAAATATCACTGACACGCAAAGTGGGGCCCAAGATGGTCGCTATCTCCTACTAGCTGTCGCTAACTGGTGTTAGCGACAGCTAGGTAATAGGGAGATAATTTTATCTCCGCTTTCTTGGCTTTTAAAGCCAAAAAAGCGGAGATAAACCCCCTTGATAATATGCCCCCTAGAGCCTAAAGCCTCATGTATGGAGAATGCACACATCCAGAGACTGGCACCCACATTGCTGATTTTTAAAACAAATTGGAGCTTGAAGCTCAGAACCTAATAGACTGAGCACGTGGATATTTGGAAACCAGAAAATCAGTGCACGTGAAGTAGGACCAGAGGGTTCAGCTCCTCCTAGACAAAGGTAGTGGATGTTTAGATACGAGGATCCCATGTACACATGAAGTAGGAGCCCAGATCCTAAAATACTGAGCACATGAACATTCAGAAACCATAACCTCGCGTACACATGAGGAAGGAGTTGAGAGCTTTATATGCTGAGCAAGTGGATGTTTATAATCCAGAGCCTCATGTGCACATGAAGTAGGAGCTCAGAGCCTGGTATGATGAGCAAGTGGATGTGAAGGACGTGACAACTCTGGGGCCATGCGGGTTCTCACCATAACCCCCTCTATCCCTTCCCAAGGAAAGATTGCAAAAAACAATGGGCTGGGTATGCTCAGACGTGAGTCCCAGGCTCTCCACACCACTGGAGTCAAGCTATCCAGGCTGAATGAAGGCTGATAGCCAGAAACCGGTCCTTGGATGCTTGATTCCCGTCTGGGAAAGACAGGGCTTGGCAGTTCGGACTGGACTTTTCCCATGAGGCAAAGGGTCAGAGCTGATTTGCATATAGCCAGTGTCTAACCCAGGGTGGTGTGGAGTGAAAAAAACGATGGATTTAGGCCCAGATCCTTGTACTGGGGTGAATGTATGACATTGTTCTACATTCTGTCCATCAACTGTGTTTTTTGTAATTTTCACCCCGAGTGGGCTGGGTATGCTCAGACGTGAGTCCCAGGCTCTCCACACCACTGGAGTCAAGCTATCCAGGCTGAATGAAGGCTGGTAGCCAGAAACCGGTCCTTGGATGCTTGATTCCGGTCTGGGAAAGACATGGCTTGGTAGTTCGGACTGGACTGTTCCCATGAGGCACAGGGTCAGAGCTGATTTGCATATAGCCAGTGTCTAACCCAGGGTGGTGTGGAGTGCAAAAAAACGATGGATTTAGGCCCAGATCTCTGTACCGGGGTGAATGTATGACATTGTTCTACATTCTGTCCATCAACTGTGTTTTTTGCAAAATTCCCAAGTAAAGAGGCAGTCAGGCAGCAGAGAACACAAACCAGCTGTATTAGTGAATCTCTGCAGAGAGAGCCCCAGTCAGACCTGCACTCTAAGGTGGACACTGAGGGGGACTGAATTCAGGACACAGGGGAACACACAGTGAGCTTTTCCACCCCTCCCAGACATGCCCAGACTGGAAATTTCCAGTTGGGACCAGTTACACAAGTTTCGATTCTGGGGCTGAACACACTATCTGTGTGCCAAGGTCATTCTGTCTGCTTTCTCAGTATAGAAGCTTGCTCCTCTGACTCCTCTCTGCCCCCTGGAGCAATCCCTTTGTTCCAGGAGGCAGAGAGGAGTCAGAGGAGCAAGCTTCTATACTGATACAATACTTTTATACTATGTCCTCCTTATATTGCAGTATTATACCTCTATGTTTATTTTGTACACTTTTGTAACCGGCACACGTCACTTTTTCCTCCTGTAATGCACCGTTTGCTACCTCTTGTATTTTGTTGGCACACAATTGTCATTTTTGCTTCATTTAATGTAACGTTTGCTTTTGTATTTTGTTCACTTGTAATGTTCTCATGTATCAGTTCTGTTCCTATTGTGAAGCGCTCTGACACCTTCGGGTAAAGTCCGCGCTATATAAAAATGCATAAATAAATAAATAAAGCTTGCGAATGACAAGGACAACTCAGTGGGTTGCATGACATGAATACAAATACAGGAAAACAGTGATTGCACAATTCAAGCTGGAGGTACCTTAGTCAAACAGGCCTGCTATACTGCAGGCGTAAATGAGTAGGCCGCAAATACGAAAATCTGTGTGCACTAGTTAGCCACAGTATGTTAACTTTATAGGCACTCCAATATGACTAGACTAAAGAAATTAAAAATCCTCAGATGTTTATAATCCAGAACCTCATGTGCACATGAAGTTGGAGCTCAGCGCTTGATTTAACGAGCACGTGGATGCTTAGATGCCAGGGTCTCATGTACACATGAAGTAGGAACACAGAGTTGAAATCCTCATATACCGAGCAAGCCGATGTTTAAATACCAGGGGCCTCATTTATGAGGCCGTGCGTCACTTTTACGCCGCCGGTGCGTCACGCACCAGCAGCGTAAAAAATGTGCCTTGTTGCACCATATTTACAAAGTGACGCATCTAGGTAGATGTGTCACTTTGTAAACCCCTGCGCTACATTATACCTGCGCCAGGTATCATGTATGCAGGGGGGGCGTATTGATGCAAGAAAGGGTCATAGAAGTGACACAGTGAAATCTATAGGATTTCACTGCGCCACTTCTAGGACACAAATGCGTCAATTTGACGCAGGCCCTTTCACATGAGGCTTGCTCCATGTGAAAGGACGCATTGCTGGAGTTGCGTCACTTTTGTGACACACTCCAGCATTGCGTCACTTTTGCGCCATACAGATATGTCAGAAATACTGACGTACCTGTAACTCCTTGCGACTTGATGCGTCATACTGTAAATATGACGCATCAATCATGACGCAAGGAGGGCGCAGTGAAAAGTGACGCATCGCTGTTTTCACGCAGCGATGCGTCACTTCTCATAAATGAGGCCCCAGGGTCTCATGTACACATGACGTAGAGACCGGATATGCTGAGCATGTGGATGTTTACAATCCAGAGCCTCGTGTGCGCATGAAGTAGGAGCTCAGAGCCTGATATACTGAGCAAGTGAATGTTTATAAGCCGCCTACCAGACTTGCACATCACAAAGGCTCTGCCGGAGCACACTCACAAAGGGTTTGTCATTAGTCTTTTGTGTCCCCAGACATGCTGGGACCAAGACAGGGATATAGGGGATACCCGTCACGTCAGGGGTTTGGAAGCCTGTAGAAACTTCTCTCACTTCAAAGCGTGCACCGGGTATAAACCATGGACACTCAGACTCAACACTCCAGTACACATCTGGACCTGTGGAAGACTCAGAAGGACTGCTGTGCTGCTCTGCTGCAAGAAGGACTGTTACTCTGCTGTCCTGCTACTCTACTGCTCTCCAGCCCTGCTGACCTGCTACTCTTCTGCTCTCCAGCCCTGCTGCCCTGCTACTCTACTGCTCTCCAGCCCTGCTGCCCTGCTACTCTACTGCTCTCCAGCCCTGCTGCCCTGCTACTCTACTGCTCTCTGCCCTGCTGCCCTGCTACTCTACTGCTCTCCAGCCCTGCTGCCCTGCTACTCTACTGCTCTCCAGCCCTGCTGCCCTGCTACTCTACTGCTCTCCAGCCCTGCTGCCCTGCTACTCTACTGCTCTCCAGCCCTGCTGCCCTGCTACTCTACTGCTCTCTGCCCTGCTGCCCTGCTACTCTACTGCTCTCCAGCCCTGCTGCCCTGCTACTCTACTGCTCTCCAGCCCTGCTGCCCTGCTACTCTACTGCTCTCCAGCCCTGCTGCCCTGCTACTCTACTGCTCTCCAGCCCTTCTGCCCTGCTACTCTACTGCTCTCTGCCCTGCTGCCCTGCTGCCTGAGTGAGAAGGACTGGGCCTGCACCTTAAACCCAGGAGCACCAGAGTGACCCCATGGGCTAATTGACTGGCCTCCTGATCAGAGCATTGGGGCAAAAACAGCTTCAACCTCCTTGAACCCTGCACCTGCTGTGAGTCCTGCCCACCAAGTGGTGCCACCCCAGTCCTGGACCCTTGGACGTGGGCCTGAAGGTGCTCTGCCAGCCCATCTGTGTGCCTGGCAGATCCAATGCAACATGACACAGGACTTCATCACTCCTTGGAGCTGCCACAACATGACGCATCCTGAATGCTGCACCTCGCATCATAGCCCGACAGCTCCTTGGATTCGCTGCTCCTTGACGCATCTTCGACACACGACTCACACCGCAGCCCCGCCACTACTCGGAACCACCGCTGTTCAAAGCATCCTCGACACAGTAACCACGTTATTGTTCCCGAGCACAGCACAAAATATAATAAGTTCAAGAGAAAAGAGACTAAATCAAAATTCTTTCTATTTTCAAAGTTCAATCAATTAGTTCCTTTATTTTTCTTTCTTTTCTCTTCATAATCGTGAAGATTCCATCAAATAGCCATTCTTCATATAATGTTGATAGGAATCATACAGAATGTAGCCATAAAACCAAGCCGACACGTGTTTCGTCACGGAAAAAATCACCCAATGACTTCATCAGGGCATAAAAACTCCTTGCGAAAAAGTACATCCTCGACACAGAGCCTCACATCACAACCTCGCAGCCCCTCCAATCCACCGCTACACGATGCATCGTCAAGGCGGGACCTCTCACTGCTCCACAACCAGCATTGAAGTTACTTTGTTCATCTGGCCTAACCTGGTCCCTCTATCTTGCCCTTACTCCATTGCACTCAGCCTGAACTTGTGACTGTGTCCCGGTCCACGCGACTTAAGATCCACAGTCGGTGCTTTGTGCTCTTAGCGCTATTTTTAGTTAAACATTTAAAATTGCAAATCTCCGATTCTATTGACTGGTTATGTGTTGTTTTGGTGTCAAATAATTTCTTGCATTTTAATCTCTTTTCTGTATTGGTGTGGGACTTTTTTGGTATTGTGTTTTCACTTTATTACTGTTTGTGTGCTGCCTAAATTCTTTACAAATTTCCTCTAAGTTAAGCTTTGCTGCTTTTGTGCCAAGTTACCAGAGGGTTAAGCTCAAGTTAAGTTGGGTTTGCTTGTGTGTCACCCTGACAGAGATTGTGATTGCTGCTTGATTAGGGTTTCACCCCCTCAACTAGTAATCATTTAATCTAGTAAGGAAATACATTGCCTGCACCAAAAAGGCAAGAACTGCTAGGACTACCGTGGAGAGCTCTTTCTGAACAAATTCCCTCCATGTCATTTTCATGGACTTCCCCAAGATAAGGACTGTGTGTGACAAGCATCTCTCAGTTGATAATCGCCTGCCTTCTTTGCTTGGTCCAGCTTCCTTGGTGGTCCACAAATAAATGCTGAATATTGATGTCTTTTGTGTTCTTTGCTCTCACTGAAAACTACCCTTTCCTCCTCTTTTGTCTCCTTCTGGTCCAGATTACAAAGCATTTGAGGAGGCGGCTGAACATTTCCATCCTTACATCAAGTTCTTCGCCACCTTTGAGAAAGCGGTGAGTGTCGTCCCGCACCAAACGCCCCCCTGCCTCTGCACTGAGTGTAGACTCGTAGTGGTGAGATTGGAAGCAAGAAGATGCAGGAAGGGAAACACCATCATAAGTCAGGCCTTCACAGTCTATGCACCCATGGTCTTGAACGCCGCTCTCACTGGCATCAGAACCGCCGCCCTCCTGCGATTCAGAGAGCCCTGAAGACACCTCCCTTCACAGACACTATGGGGCCAATTAACAGAACTAACTTAAGACAAAATCCTAACTTAAGTCTGTCTTAAGTCTGTCTTAAGTTTGTCTTAAGTTTGTCTTAAATCAAACTTAAGACAAAATCCTAACTTTACTACTCCTAAATGCCTTCTGTGAATACCAAAAGTAGTAAGTTTAGGATTTTATCTTGAGTTAGTTCTGTGAACCGGGCCCAACCACCTCACCTGTTGGGTGCCCACCTTATCTCTGCCTCACTGGCACGCATCATGAACACACCCTGGGCTGTCATCAACTGTTCAGTGCTCCGTTGCTTCCCAGATGGGTTTGCGATGAATATGTTTCGGCACACACATACACGTAAAAGGGCTGGTTAGGACTCCTAACTTTACTACTCCTAAACTGAGAAAAAACCTAACTTTAAGACTATCGGTATTCACAGAAGGCATTTAGGAGTCCTAAAGTTAAGAGTCCTAACTTCTGTAAATACCGAAATGAGTAAATGCCTTCTGTGAATACCAAAATGGTAGTAAGTTTAGGATTTTGTCTTAAGTTAGTTCTGTGAATTGGTCCCCAGGTTACAGGGGTCCCTCGTCTGCTCTTTAGGTTCAAGATACAGGTCACCGGAGTCCCTCGTCTGCTCCTTAGGTTCAAGATCCAGGTCACCGGCATCCCTTGTCAGCTCCTTAGGTTCAACATCCAGGTCCCTGGGGTCCCTCGTCTGCTCCTTAGGTTCAAGATCCAGGTCACCGGGGTCCCTCGTCTGCTCCTTAGGTTCAGGATCAGGTCACTGGGGTCCCTCGTCTGCTCCTTAGGTTCAAGATCCAGGTCACTGGGGTCACTCGTCTGCTCCTTAGGTCCAAGATACAGGTCACTGGGGTCACTCGTCTGCTCCTTAGGTTCGAGATCCAGGTCACTGGGGTCCCTCGTCTGCTCCTTAGGTTCAAGATCCAGGTCACCGGCGTCCCTTGTCAGCTCCTTAGGTTCAAGATCCAGGTCACCGGGGTCCCTCGTCTGCTCCTTAGGTTCAACATCCAGGTCCCTGGGGTCCCTGGTCTGCTCCTTAGGTTCAAGATACAGGTCACCGGGGTCCCTCGTCTGCTCCTTAGGTTCAGGATCAGCTCACCGGGGTCACTCGTCTGCTCCTTAGGTTCAACACCCAGGTCACCGGGGTCCCTCGTCTGCTCCATGGGTTCAAGATCCAGGTCACCGGGGTCCCTCGTCTGCTCCTTAGGTTCAGGATCAGGTCACCGGGGTCACTCGTCTGCTCCTTAGGTTCAACACCCAGGTCACCGGGGTCCCTCGTCTGCTCCTTAGGTTCAAGATCCAGGTCACTGGGTCCCTCGTCTGCTCCTTAAGTTCAAGATCCAGGTCACTGGGGTCCCTCGTCTGCTCCTTAGGTTCAAGATCCAGGTCACCGGGGTCCCTCGTCTGCTCCTTAAGTTCAAGATCCAGGTCATTGGGGTCCCTCGTCTGCTCCTTAGGTTCAAGATCCAGGTCACCGGGGTCCCTCGTCTGCTCCTTAGGTTCAACACCCAGGTCACCGGGGTCCCTCGTCTGCTCCTTAAGTTCAAGATCCATGTCACTGGGGTCCCTCGTCTGCTCCTTAGGTTCAACACCCAGGTCACCGGGGTCCCTCGTCTGCTCCTTAGGTTCAAGATCCAGGTCACCGGGGTCCCTCGTCTGCTCCTTACGTTCATGATCAGGTCACCGGGGTCCCTCGTCTGCTCCTTAAGTTCAAGATCCAGGTCACTGGGGTCCCTCGTCTGCTCCTTAGGTTCAAGATTCAGGTCACCGGGGTCCCTCGTCTGCTCCTTAGGTTCAACACCCAGGTCACCGGGGTCCCTCGTCTGCTCCTTAAGTTCAAGATCCATGTCACTGGGGTCCCTCGTCTGCTCCTTAGGTTCAACACCCAGGTCACTGGGGTCCCTCGTCTGCTCCTTAGGTTCAAGATCCAGGTCACCGGGGTCCTTCGTCTGCTCCTTAGGTTCATGATCAGGTCACCGGGGTCCCTCGTCTGCTCCTTAGGTTCAAGGTCCAGGTCACCGGGGTCCCTTGTCTGCTCCTTAGGTTCAAGGTCCAGGTCACCGGGGTCCCTTCTTTGCTCCTTAGGTTCAAGGTCCAGGTCACTGGGTCCCTCGTCTGCTCCTTAGGTTCAAGATCCAGGTCACCGGGGTCCCTCGTCTGCTCCTTAGGTTCAAGATCCAGGTCACCGGGGTCCCTTCTTTGCTCCTTAGGTTCAAGGTCCAGGTCACTGGGTCCCTCGTCTGCTCCTTAGGTTCAAGATCCAGGTCACCGGGGTCCCTCGTCTGCTCCTTAGGTTCAAGATCCAGGTCACTGGGGTCCCTCGTCTGCTCCTTAGGTTCAAGATCCAGGTCACCGGGTCCCTTCTTTGCTCTTTAGGCTCAAGGTCCAGGTCCCTGGGGTCCCTTGTCTGCTCCTTAGGTTTAAGGTCCAGGTCACCGGGGTCCCTTCTTTGCTCTTTAGGTTCAAGGTCCAGGTCACCGAGGTCCCTCGTCTGCTCCTTAGGTTCAAGCTCCAGGTCACCGGGGTCCCTCGTCTGCTCCTTAGGTTCAAGATCCTGGTCCCTGGGGTCCCTCGTCTGCTCCTTAGGTTCAAAATTCAGGTCACCGGGGTCCCTCGTCTGCTCCTTAGGTTCAACACCCAGGTCACCGGGGTCCCTCGTCTGCTCCTTAAGTTCAAGATCCATGTCACTGGGGTCCCTCGTCTGCTCCTTAGGTTCAAGATCCAGGTCACCGGGGTCCCTCGTCTGCTCCTTAAGTTCAAGATCCATGTCACTGGGGTCCCTCGTCTGCTCCTTAGGTTCAACACCCAGGTCCCCGGGGTCCCTCGTCTGCTCCTTAGGTTCAAGATCCAGGTCACTGGGTCCCTCGTCTGCTCCTTAAGTTCAAGATCCAGGTCACTGGGGTCCCTCGTCTGCTCCTTAGGCTCAAGATCCAGGTTACCGGGGTCCCTCGTCTGCTCCTTAGGTTCAAGATCCAGGTCCCTGGGGTCCCTCGTCTGCTCCTTAGGTTCAAGATTCAGGTCACCGGGGTCCCTCGTCTGCTCCTTAGGTTCAACACCCAGGTCACCGGGGTCCCTCGTCTGCTCCTTAAGTTCAAGATCCATGTCACTGGGGTCCCTCGTCTGCTCCTTAGGTTCAACACCCAGGTCACCGGGGTCCCTCGTCTGCTCCTTAAGTTCAAGATCCAGGTCACTGGGGTCCCTCGTCTGCTCCTTAGGTTCAACACCCAGGTCACCGGGGTCCTTCGTCTGCTCCTTAGGTTCATGATCAGGTCACCGGGGTCCCTCGTCTGCTCCTTAGGTACAAGATCCAGGTCACCGGGGTCCTTCGTCTGCTCCTTAGGTTCAAGGTCCAGGTCACCGGGGTCCCTCGTCTGCTCCTTAGGTTCAAGATCCAGGTCACCGGGGTCCCTCGTCTGCTCCTTAGGTTCAACACCCAGGTCACTGGGGTCCCTTCTTTGCTCTTTAGGCTCAAGGTCCAGGTCCCCGGGGTCCCTTGTCTGCTCCTTAGGTTCAAGATCCAGGTCACCGGGGTCCCTTCTTTGCTCTTTAGGCTCAAGGTCCAGGTCCCCGGGGTCCCTTGTCTGCTCCTTAGGTTCAAGATCCAGGTCACTGGGGTCCCTTCTTTGCTCTTTAGGCTCAAGGTCCAGGTCCCTGGGGTCCCTTGTCTGCTCCTTAGGTTCAAGGTCCAGGTCACCGAGGTCCCTCGTCTGCTCCTTAGGTTCATGATCCAGGTCACTGGGTCCATCGTCTGCTATTTAGGTTCAAGGTCCAGGTCACTGGGTCCATCGTCTGCTCCTTAGGTTCAAGATCCAGGTCACCGGGGTCCCTCGTCTGCTCCTTAGGCTCAAGATCCAGGTCACCGAGGTCCCTCGTCTGCTCTTTAGGTTCAAGATCCAGGTCACTGGGGTCCCTCGTCTGCTCCTTATGTTCAAGATCCAGGTCACTGGGGTCCCTCGTCTGCTCCTTAGGTTCAAGATCCAGGTCACCGGGGTCCCTCGTCTGCTCCTTAGGTTCATGATCAGGTCACCGGGGTCCCTCGTCTGCTCCTTAGGTTCAGGATCAGGTCACCGGGGTCCCTCGTCTGCTCCTTAGCTTCAAGATCCAGGTCACCGGGGTCACTCGTCTGCTCCTTAGGTTCAAGATACAGGTCACCGGGGGTCCCTCGTCTGCTCCTTAGGTTCAAGATCCAGGTCACCGGGGTCACTCGTCTGCTCTTTAGGTTCGAGATCCAGGTCACCGGGGTCCCTCGTCTGCTCCTTAGGTTCAAGATCCAGGTCACCGGGGTCCTTCGTCTGCTCCTTAGGTTCAAGGTCCAGGTCACCGGGGTCCCTCGTCTGCTCCTTAGGTTCAAGATCCAGGTCACTGGGGTCCCTTCTTTGCTCTTTAGGCTCAAGGTCCAGGTCCCCGGGGTCCCTTGTCTGCTCCTTAGGTTCAAGATCCAGGTCACTGGGGTCCCTTCTTTGCTCTTTAGGCTCAAGGTCCAGGTCCCTGGGGTCCCTTGTCTGCTCCTTAGGTTCAAGGTCCAGGTCACCGAGGTCCCTCGTCTGCTCCTTAGGTTCATGATCCAGGTCACTGGGTCCATCGTCTGCTATTTAGGTTCAAGGTCCAGGTCACTGGGTCCATCGTCTGCTCCTTAGGTTCAAGATCCAGGTCACCGGGGTCCCTCGTCTGCTCCTTAGGCTCAAGATCCAGGTCACCGAGGTCCCTCGTCTGCTCTTTAGGTTCAAGATCCAGGTCACTGGGGTCCCTCGTCTGCTCCTTATGTTCAAGATCCAGGTCACTGGGGTCCCTCGTCTGCTCCTTAGGTTCAAGATCCAGGTCACTGGGGTCCCTTCTTTGCTCTTTAGGCTCAAGGTCCAGGTCCCTGGGGTCCCTCGTCTGCTCCTTAGCTTCAAGATCCAGGTCACCGGGGTCACTCGTCTGCTCTTTAGGTTCGAGATCCAGGTCACCGGGGTCCCTCGTCTGCTCCTTAGGTTCAAGATCCAGGTCACCGGGGTCCTTCGTCTGCTCCTTAGGTTCAAGGTCCAGGTCACCGGGGTCCCTCGTCTGCTCCTTAGGTTCAAGATCCAGGTCACTGGGGTCCCTTCTTTGCTCTTTAGGCTCAAGGTCCAGGTCCCCGGGGTCCCTTGTCTGCTCCTTAGGTTCAAGATCCAGGTCACTGGGGTCCCTTCTTTGCTCTTTAGGCTCAAGGTCCAGGTCCCTGGGGTCCCTTGTCTGCTCCTTAGGTTCAAGGTCCAGGTCACCGAGGTCCCTCGTCTGCTCCTTAGGTTCATGATCCAGGTCACTGGGTCCATCGTCTGCTATTTAGGTTCAAGGTCCAGGTCACTGGGTCCATCGTCTGCTCCTTAGGTTCAAGATCCAGGTCACCGGGGTCCCTTCTTTGCTCCTTAGGCTCAAGATCCAGGTCACCGAGGTCCCTCGTCTGCTCTTTAGGTTCAAGATCCAGGTCACTGGGGTCCCTCGTCTGCTCCTTATGTTCAAGATCCAGGTCACTGGGGTCCCTCGTCTGCTCCTTAGGTTCAAGATCCAGGTCACCGGGGTCCCTCGTCTGCTCCTTAGGTTCATGATCAGGTCACCAGGGTCCCTCGTCTGCTCCTTAGGTTCAGGATCAGGTCACCGGGGTCCCTCGTCTGCTCCTTAGCTTCAAGATCCAGGTCACCGGGGTCACTCGTCTGCTCCTTAGGTTCAAGATACAGGTCACCGGGGGTCCCTCGTCTGCTCCTTAGGTTCAAGATCCAGGTCACCGGGGTCACTCGTCTGCTCTTTAGGTTCGAGATCCAGGTCACCAGGGTCACTCGTCTGCTCCTTAGACTCAGGATCCGGGTCTCGGGGGTCCCTCGTCTGCTCCAGACATGAGGAGTGACCCTCACAGGAGGGTCTTTTCACTGAAATCCTTCTTCATCACCAGGTTGCGAAGAAGCTGAACTTGAAGCTGAACGAGGTGGACTTCTACGAGGCCTTCATGGATGAACCGGTCACCATCCCGGAGAAACCCTACACCGAGGACGAGCTGGTGGAGTTTGTGCACGAGCACAAGAGGTGAGGCAGCTGCGGGGACACTTGCATTACTTTCCATCTAATCAATCAATCATTCGACTTGTATTTCTAGAGCACAGCTATTCACCGAGAAGGCGTCCACTGACATACGCACACTCACACTCACACTGCACACTCACATTCCACACTGCACACTCACACTGCACACTGTACACTCACACTGCACATTGTAATGTGTTCCTTCTTATTAACACCTCTGCAGAGTCCATGCCTCAGAGAAGCCTGTAGGCCGCAGGAAAATAAATTAAAACAGTTCCATATGAAAATAGACTGCAAAGACATCGACTCAAAAATGTACTGTCATAATCTCCACCATCCATAAACAGCGCCCTAAAAACAGCGCGTGTTTTAAATTCCCAACTCCTGCCAAACCCGGATCCCACCTATTGTTAGAACTGGGCGGATGTACTGGTCAGACTCAGACCCTGGCAACCCTGGGATAGAGCCTGGCAGCTCTGGGTAGAGCCCGGCAGCGGTAAGTAAATATAATATCGAGTTTTTAATTTCGACTAGACATAATATCGAGTTTTTAATTTCGACTAGACATAATATCGAGTTTTTAATTTCGACTAGACATAATATCGACTAGACATAATATAGACTACAAAAATATCGACTAGAAAAATGCAATATCGACTAGAATAGCAATATTATCGATTCAAAAATATAGAATGGACATAATATCGACTAGACAGAATATAGACAACAAAAAAATCGAATTTAAGGTAAGTTAATATTAATGTTTAATTTTTGTGTAATATAATTCTGTAGCAGGTTGTGGGTTTATAGGGGAATAGGGTGGGAAGTAATTGAATTATAATTAATTAAATATGTTATTTAATTAATTGGTATTTATTTAAAATTAATTGTTAATTAATTATTAATTGGTAATTAATTAAAATATAATTGGTAATTAATTAAAGATGATTAATTGATAAATATATTATTTTTAGTAATTTATTTTCTGTAGCGGGTTGTGGGTTTATAGGGGATTAGAGTGGGAAGTAATTTAATAATAATTAATTAAATATGTTATTTAATTACAGGTATTTATTTATAATTAATTGTTAATTAATTATTCATTGGGAATTAATTAAAATATAATTGGTAATTAATTTTAATTGATTAATTGATAAATATTGTATTTTTAGTAATTTATATTCTGTAGTGGGATGATAGTGGAATAGGGTGGGAAGTAATTTAAATATAATTAAATAAACATGTTATTTAATTAATTGGTAATTATTTAAAATTAATTGGTAATTAATTATTAATTGGTAAGTAATTAAAATATAATTGGTAACTATTTTTAATTGATTAATTGATACATTTTTAATTTTCAGTAATTTATTTTTAGTAGTGGGTTGTGGGTTTATATGGGAATAGGGTGGGAAGCAATTTAAATATAATTAATTCAATATGTTATTTAATTTAATGTTATTTATTTAGAATTAATTGTTAATTAATTATTAATTGGTAATTAATTGCAATATAATTGGTAAATCCATTTAAATGAATAATTAATAAATATGTTAATTTAATTTCTGTAGTGGGTTGTGTGTTTATAGAGGAACAGTTTTGGAAGTAATTTAATTGTAAGTAATAAAATTGTTTAAATAAATATATTGAGTTTATTTAGTAAAATATTTATAAAATTTAAATTAATTAATTGTTAATAGGTAAATTATTAGTGTTAGTAGGTAATTTATATTATTAAATAATTTTTATTTCTTATTTTAATATATTATTTAATATAATTTACACAATTCTAAAAAATTTAAATTATTTTGTAATAGATTTTACTATTTATGTTATTTATATTTGTAGAAGAAGTATTTACTTTCCCTACTGTTGCACTCACTGGAGTTGGAATAGTACATTTTACCCCTACGCTATCCAACGCTTACCCTATTGTTACACTCACTGGAATTGGAATAGTAATTTAAACCCCTACGCTATCCAACGCTTTCCCTACTGTTACACTCTCTGGAGTTGGAATAGTACATTTTACCCCTACGCTATCCAACGCTTACCCTATTGTTACACTCACTGGAGTTGGAATAGTAATTTAAACCCCTACGCTATCCAACGCTTTCCCTACTGTTACACTCTCTGGAGTTGGAATAGTAAATTTCACCCCTAGCCTATCCAATGATTACCCTACTGTTACATTCACTGGAGTTGGAATAGTAACTTAAACCCCTACGCTATCCAACGCTTTCCCTACTGTTACACTCTCTGGAGTTGGAATAGTAAATTTTACCCCTATGCTATCCAACGCTTACCTTACTGTTACACTCTCTGGAGTTGGAATAGTAAATGTTACCCCTATGCTATCCAACGATTACCCTACTGTTACACTCTCTGGAGTTGGAATAGTAACTTAAACCCCTACGCTATCCAACGTTTTCCCTACTGTTACACTCTCTGGAGTTGGAATAGTAAATTTTACCCCTACACTATCCAACGCTTACCTTACTGTTACACTCTCTGGAGTTGGAATAGTAAATTTTACCCCTACGCTATCCAACGCTTACCTTACTGTTCCACTCTCTGGAGTTGGAATAGTAAATTTTACCCCTATGCTATCCAACGATTACCCTACTGTTACACTCTCTGGAGTTGGAATAGTAACTTAAACCCCTATGCTATCCAACGCTTTCCCTACTGTTACACTCTCTGGAGTTGGAATAGTAATTTAAACCCCTACGCTATCCAATGCTTTCCCTACTGTTGCACTCACTGGAGTTGAAATAGTAATTTTAACCCCTACGCTATCCAACGCTTTTCCTACTGTTACACTCACTGGAGTTGGAATAGTAAATTTTACCCCTACGCTATCCAATGTTTACCTACTGTTACACTCACTGGAGTTGGAATAGTAATTTAAACCCCTACGCTATCCAACGCTTTCCCTACTGTTGCACTCACTGGAGTTGGAATAGTAATTTTTACCCCTACGCCATCCAACGCTTTCCCTACTGTTACACTCTCTGGAGTTGGAATAGTAATTTAAACCCCTACGCTATCCAACGCTTTCCCTACTGTTACACTCCCTGGAGTTGGAATAGTAAATTTTACCCCTACGCTATCCAACGCTTTCCCTACTGTTGCACTCACTGGAGTGGGAATAGTAATTTTTACCTCTACGCTATCCAACGCTTTACCTACTCTTGCACTCACTGGAGTCGTTACAGTAAATTTAACCCTCTCGCTATTGTACGGTAAAAATATTGTATATGTTTTGTTAATAATATGTAGATATATATATGTATAAAAAAATGTTTTTAAGTTACATTAATTATTTCTTAATTTTACGTTTATTTACATATTTTAAATATGTTTATATTAATTTAATGTATTGTTATATTACTTTTAAGTTACTTTTAACATATTTAAAAAAATCGATATTTTGACATTCTATATTTTTTACACTCGATATTTTGGAGTCAATATTTTTGTACTTACCTGTTTAAAGATAGGAAGTCGATATTCTGTCAGTCGATATTTTATCCTCGATATTTTGGCATCCCGATATTTTGTCTGTCGATGTTCTGTCAGTGAGCCCCTGGCAGCTCTGGGGGTAGAGCCTGGCAGCTCTGGGGTAGAGCCGGGCAGCTCTTGGTAGGGACTGGCATCTCTGTGGTTGAGCCGGGCAGTTCTGGGGTAGAGCCTGGCAGTTCTGGGGTAGAGCCTGGCAGCTCTGAGGGAGAGCCTGGCAGCTCTGGGGCGGAGCCTGGTGTAGGAGGCCCTGGGGTAATGAGAGGCGGACACCACGTTGCTTGGAAGAGTATTTATTATCTCTATATCCCGGAGCGCCGGGAACAGCACCAGCTCAAAACAAGGCTGGAGTTACACTGGCCAACATGGCCACCCGCGCTCTCAGCGTTCCCTGCCATGACGCGGCAGGAACACTAGAACGCTACACTACATATCTCCCTCCTTTATCAACACTGCAATTATCAAAGAACTAAACTTACAGTGTCCAAGGATAGTTCTTACTCGTAGGTGTTTAAGTCTTCATCTCGAACTCTCGATACCTTTTGGGCAGCACCGCAGTCCTTCTTGTGCGGGTTTGTTTCACCAGGGTGCACGTCCTGGTATCTCTGCTGTTGCCGGGTGGAACATGGTTTGGTGTCTCTTGTGTTTGGCTCTCCTGTACCCATTCACCCGTTCTTTGGTCCTCCCGTTGAACGTGCGTACCCTTGTCTTCTGGATTCTTCAGTGTGTTGGTGGCAGTCGTGTCTTGTGTGTAGGTGCTCCTCGTGTCGCTACTAGGTGCTTCTATTTCTGTCATATTTTTTTCCCCATCCGGGTTCTCGTCGTCATCTCTATCTGGTTGCGTTTCTCTTATCCTGGTCCAATTCAAGACTTTGTTGCACCTTGACATTCTGTCCTGGGACCATATCTTTCCGTTGCTTAATAAGGCTGATCTTGTGTAGACTTCTTGTACTTGCAGGGGTGTGCTATACTTGCTGTCGCCTTTCCGTCTCATCTGAGCCAACTTCACTCTGAGCCACTCCCCCTTTTCCAGCGACGACTCTTTGACGTTGTGTCGTTTGTTGTAGTGGTCTGTGTAGATCTTCTGTACTTTTTCCAAGTTGCTACGCACCACCGCTGGTGACCAATTGCTCTGTACTGTTTGTTGTTTCCATGCCATGTTGTCTCTAGTAAATGGGTCATGTCCTCTAATTTTTTTGAACGGGCTATATCTAGTCTTGGTGGGGGTGATCTGGTACGCCCATTCCATACTCTTAAGTTCTGCCTCCCAATTCTTTCCGGCATTGATGGCTGCCTGTAGTGACCCCATGATCACCCGGTTAAATCTTTCCGCTAGGCCGTTCCCGGATGGATGATATACCGGGTGTGTTTAATCTGTATTCCGTTACGTTTCATGAAAGCGTTCCATTTGTCTGACGTAAATTGAGGTCCATTATCACATGTTATGACTCTCGGTATTCCTTCTCTCAGGAAAGTGGCTGTGAGGAATGTCAGTACAGTGTCGGTGTCCACGGTTTCGCACACCTCAACTTCCGGCCACTTTGAGTACCTGTCTACCAACACTATGGCGTATTTGGGTACACTCTGTGCATCTAAAATGGGGCCTAGGATGTCCACTGCCAATTCTTCCCATGGATTTACCAGATTGGCGAACTTCCCTAGTGGTGGTCTCAGAGTGGTCTTCGTCTTGTCTGCGTTGCAGCATTGTACACATTCCCTGACATGCTTCTCCACCTGACTGTCTAGCGCCGGACACCAGTATGCTTGCTTGGCCCTCTTCTTAGTTTTCACTATGCCAAGATGTCCTTCATGCAGTATTGAGAGTAATCGGTTTATCATTTGGCTTGGCGGAACTATCTTGTCTCCTCGTAGTATGAATACACCGTTGTCTCCGACTGACAGTTCTTCTCGAACTTCATATAATTTGCGGTGTTCTGCTCCCAAGTGTTTCTTCTCAGGCCATCCAGTGACTATGAACTGTTTAAGTGTTGTGAGACGTGCATCATTGTCGTATGCCTCTCTCCACTCTTGTGCACTTATGACTGCTTCCTGGTCTTCTGTGAAGGCTATGGTGTATGCATCCTCGCCCGTCTGCTTGGGCGTGTCCTCCATCGCTGCAGCCCTGCTGAGGTTCTCCGCGACCTTGTTTTTGGCACCCGGGATGTACTCAACATTGTACACATAGTCCAGCAACCGCAGCGTCATTTTTGCTATGCGAGGGGTAGCACTCGCATGTCCACTGGATGTGAGCACCTTCACTAACGGCTTGTGGTCTGTTTTGAGCTGGAGCCCCAGAGGAATTGGTGGAATCTTTCCATTGCCCAGATCGCCGCCAGTATCTCCTTTTCTATCACACTGAACTTTTCTTCGTTCGGGCTTAGGGATCTTGACGCGAAGTTGACTGTCAGCATTTCGCCTTCCTCGGACCTTTGCATAAGGACTGCTCCTAACCCTTTGTCACTCGCATCTGTGGTGAGGATGGACAAAGCTTGTTGGTCAAAGCCATGTAGAGGCACTGCTTCACAGATGTCCTCCTTTATTTGTCGAAATTCCTCTTGAGTTGCCTCCAACCATGCGAAGGAGGTCCTCTCCTTCAGTAGCTGATGCAGGTTGTGCATTTTGGTGGCAAAGTGAGGTACAAATTTGCTATAGAATTGCACCATTCCTAGGAAAGAGCGGACCTCCTCCTTGCTTCTAGGTGTGAGAGCATCCTTTATAGCTTTGGCATTCGTCTGTTTGGGTGCGACTCCTTTGTCACTGATCTTGTGGCCCAGGTACGTGACCGATGTTACTCCGAACTTGCACTTGTCCCATTCAGTTGTGATACCGTTTTGCGCCAGAATGTGCAGAACTTTGGTTAGCTTGGCGTCATGGTCTGATTTGGTTTTCCCCATGACTAGGATATCATCTTGGAAGTATTGTACCCCTTCTGTGTCCCTGAAAAGTTTAATCATTAACTTCTGGAACACCGCTGCGGCGGATGCTAGACCGAATGGCATCCGCCGGTAGCACCCAAACGTCGTGATGAACGAAGTTAGTTTCTTGCACGTGGGATGTAGTGCGATCTGGAGGTATGCTGAGGTCAGGTCTATGGTGTAGAACCATTTGATGCCCTTTATCTGGGGCAACATTTCATTTATCTGGGGCAACGGGAACTTATCTATGATGATGTTTTTGTTGAGCTCGCGCAGGTCTATGCATAAGCGTACCTTCTCATTGGGCTTCCGGACAACGACCAAGGGTGCCAGCCATTCCGCACTCTCGATGGGCTCTATTGCTCCATTGTCTTCCAAGCGCTGCAATTCTTGTTGTACTGCGTCCCGACAGTATGTTCTGCACTTTGTGGCTCACTGGTTTTGCCCCCTCCTTGAGGCACATTTTGTGAGTGAACTTTGTCAGCTTACCGATGGTGCCTCCGAAGACCTTCGGGAAACTCGTCTTCCACGTGTTGGCTTCGTCTGTTCGTGCGTGATCCGTCATCAGCAACTGCATCGTGCCTCCTGGGTTTAGTTGGATCCCTAATTCTCCTTGATCCACCCATCCCAGCACTGACGGTCCCTTCTTCGCCACATAGAGCTTCCCTTCAACAATACTTCCTTTGAATTCAAACTGTAGATGGTGGTACCCTACCATGGGAATGGGTTCTTCTGTGAAGGTGACCGGATGAAGAAGGTGCGTGCCTATGCTCCTCGCAAAGTCTATGTCCCAAATGCTGTGTTGTGTGATGGTGTAGGGAGACCCTGAGTCAACGACCATGGAGACTTGGATCCCACCTATGGAAAGGTCACACAGCAGTTTGAGTGTCCTGGAGCAGTCTATGCCTAGGACTAGGTCATCAATGCACAGCACACTGTCTTCCTCGTCTTTGCCTCTTCCTTCCTCTGTCTCTGAGTCTTGCGCCATGTACTTGACTGACATTTTTCGGGGTTTGCGCCTACAGACTTTCTCAAAGTGTCCCATTATTCCCCAGTATATGCATTTGGCTCTGAAGGCAGGGCATCGTTTGTTGTTGGGAGCGTGTGCCCAGCTTCCACACCTATAGCAACTCTTCTTGTCTTCTCCTTGGGGTCTCTGGTTCGTGGGCATTTTGTTCACCTATTTCTTGGGCTGTCTCGATCCTCCCGAGGGTGGCTGCCTCTGCTCCTGGGTACTGGCATCTGTGACTTTGCCCACTGTTGCACTGCTGGCACTGTCCTTTTTGGCAGCCTCCGCACACCTCTTCGAGAGTTCCGCTTTTTTTTGACCATAGCTACTATTTCTTTGAGAGGGACATCGCCGCTGATCCACAACTTCTCCTGTATGGATGTATTCACAGTGTGGATGATGATCTGGTCTCTTATGAACTCATCATGGAGTCCTCCAAATTTACATGTGACTGCCAATCTCTTCAGCGCTGCCACATAGTCATTCACTGACTCCCGCGCGTTTTGTTTCCGTTGAAAGAAATTGAAACAATCGATTGCGGTGTATACCACTGGTTGATAGTGGCAGCCCAGGTCTTCTATGGCATGTTGGAAGACATCGTCATCATCTTGGAGCCTTGTCCTCTTTACTAGGTTCAAGTACACCCTGATGTCTTCTGGGCCTAAATTGTATAGTAGGATCTTCTTTTTCCGCTTGCTCGGAAAGACTTCTCCCCCTTCGTCCTCCAGCGCCGACAGGTAGTTCAGGAAGTATTCTTTCCATTCTTCCCATTTCATGGTCGGTTCTCCCGGTTTCGGTAGGGAGGGAACCCGATTAGTGAGAGAAAAGGTTTGGGCGCACATGGCTGCTTGCCGATGCGGTGGGTCTTCGTCTGTCCTGGTCGGGGGGCTCCCCGGTGCACTCTGCTCACGCGGGCTCGTAGTCCTTGCATGCGGCGCGAGGTTCTCTCCTCCCCTGGCTTGTCCTTGGTGCGCCAGGTTCAGATGTCTCCCGGCTGCTTGACGTACCTCCTGCTGCTGGCACGTGGTGTGCGTGGCGTGGTAGCGTCTAGTGCTTTGGGGTACCCTGGGAGTGTCCTTGGGGTTTGCTGCTCATCGGTGACCTCCTATCCGTTTGGTTGCCTGGTGGTGGTGCTCCAATTGCTGCCACTTTGGAGTGTGTTCAGTTGAGGTGGTGCCTCGATCAGCTCTCTGTGTACCCCTGGTGTGTGGTGGGCAGCACCCTCTCTCACTGTGCTTCCGGTGTGCTTTCCTCTATTGCAGGGAAAGGCACCACTTCCCACATTGGGTAGTTGCTCCTGGTTGCTGGGGGGGGGGTGGCAGGCCTGTTGAGGGTATGTGGGGAAAGCACCTCCTGGACCCTCTACCTTCGCTCATAGGCTTTGGATATGTGTTCCTGCACTGACTGCCTTTGGGTACCCAACTCTGCTACGAGCGGGGGAGGGGCAGTGCTGCACTCACAGTTCAGCAGGAGACGCGCTCCTCGCGCTATGTGGGCTGGATGTACCGCCTCTCCCTGGTCCTTCACGTGCACAGGCATGCAGCTCGCCGCCGCTGTGTCGCTGCCCGTGGCTCGTCGGCGGGTGCATCCCATCCCCCTCCTCCCCCGCTGCCGTGCTCCAGATGTGGCCCCCGCGGTCCGCGCGTCATGGTTGCACCGTGTATCGGGGCAAAAATTGGGCATGTCCGCCTCCCCAGCCTCGTCGCCAATTTGTAGGAGGCCCTGGGTAATGAGAGGCGGACACAACGTTACTTGTAAGAGTATTTATTATCTCTATATCCCGGAGCGCCGGGAACTGCACCAGCTCAAAACAAGGCTGGAGTTACACTGGACAACATGGTCACCCGCGCTCCCAACGTTCCCTGACGCGGCAGGAACACTAGAACGCTACACTACACCTGGCAGCTCTGGGGCGGAGCCTGGCAACTCTGAGGTGGAGCCTGGCAGCTCTGAGGCCAGAGCCTGGCAGCTCTGGGGTGGAGCCTGGCAGCTCTGGGGTAGAGCCTGGCACCTCTGAATTGCTAGAAAAAGAGCAGTCAAGAACCATTTGCTACTAAAAGAGCCAAGTTTTAAGATTTCTTCAAAAGCTGAGATAGGACGGGTCAGACTATCCACTGGGATCCCCTGGGATCACACTATCCACCCCCTGGGACCAAACTATCCACCCCCTGGGATCAGACTATCCACCCTCTGGCATCAGACTATCCACCCCCTGGGATCAGACTATCCACCCCCTGGGACCAAACTATCCACCCCCTGGGATCAGACTATCCACCCTCTGGCATCAGACTATCCACCCCCTGGGATCAGACTATCCACCCCCTGGGATCACACTATCCACCCTCTGGGATCAGACTATCCACCCCCTGGGATCAGACTATCCACCCCCTGGGATCACACTATCCACCCTCTGGGATCACACTATCCACCCTCTGGGATCAGACTATCCACCTCCTGGGATCACACTATCCACCCTCTGGGATCACACTATCCACCCCATCTGAGATCAGAGTATCCACCCTCTGGGATCAGCCTATACCCCCACCTGGGATCAGTCTATCCACCCCCTGGGATCACACTATCCACCCCCTGGGATCAACTATCCACCCCCTGGGATCAGACTATCCACCCCATCTGAGATCAGAGTATCCACCCCCTGGGATCCGCCTATACCCCCACCTGGGATCAGACTATCCACCCCCTGGGATCAGACTATCCACCCCCTGGGATCAGACTATCCAGCCCCTGGGATCAGACTATCCACCCCCTGGGATCACACTATCCACCCCCTGGGATCAGACTATCCACCCCCTGGGATCACACTATCCACCCTCTGGGATCAGGCTATCCACCCCCTGGGATCACACTATCCACCCTCTGGGATCACACTATCCACCCTCTGGGATCAGACTATCCACCCCCTGGGATCACACTATCCACCCTCTGGGATCACACTATCCACCCCCTGGGATCAGACTATCCACCCCCTGGGATCACACTATCCACCCTCTGGGATCACACTATCCACCCTCTGGGATCAGACTATCCACCCCCTGGGATCACACTATCCACCCTCTGGGATCACACTATCCACCCCATCTGAGATCAGAGTATCCACCCTCTGGGATCAGCCTATACCCCCACCTGGGATCAGTCTATCCACCCCCTGGGATCAACTATCCACCCCCTGGAATCAGACTATCCACCCCAGCTGGGATCAGACTATCCACCCCCTGGGATCAGACTATCCACCCCCTGGGATCAGACTATCCACCCCCTGGGATCACACTATCCACCCCCTGGGATCAGAGTATCCACCCTCTAGGATCAGACGATCCACCCTCTGAGATCAGACTATCCACCCCCTGGGATCAGAGTATCCACCCTCTGGGATCAGAGTATCCACCCTCTGGGATCAGAGTATCCACCCTTTGGGATCAGAGTATGCACCCTCTAGGATGAGACGATCCACCCTCTAGGATGAGACTATCCACCCCCTGGGATCACACGATCCACCCATCCATCCATGCTTTGCACATATCCTCAAGGAGGTGTCACTTTTGGCACACAGCCCTATCTACAAATGTTGGTTCATAGCGCTTTGTGTCAAAAACCCTGGGTCTCGCACGGGAACGCCCATGCGCCTTTTATATGGCGCCTCCTTGATGCAAGGGAGCGCTACTTTAAGTTACTTTTAAGCAACTTTCCAGCGCTGGAAAGTAAAGCCCAGCTCAACACTTTGCACCAGTTTGTGTAACTTTTGGTGGTTTTGTACCACTGCAAAGTGTTGATAATTCTGGCCCTTTCTTTGTAATTTGGGGTCTGATGTTTGAAGAGTAAGTGTTCCCTGTGGAGCTGTGCAGGCCTCACTGCACGGGTGTGTGCAAGAAACACTGGTGTGTACAAGTAACACAGGTGTGTGCAAGAAACACTGGTGTGTGAAAGGAACACAGGTGTGTGCAAGAAGAAACACAATTGTGTGCAAGAAACACACGTGTGTACAAGTAAAACAGGTGTGTGCAAGAAACACTGGTGTGTGAAAGGAACACAGGTGTGTGCAAGAAACACAGACGTGTGCAAGGAACACAGGTGTGTGCAAGAAACACTGGTGTGTGAAAGGAACACAGGTGTGTGCAAGAAACACAGGCATGTGCAAGGAACACAGGTGTGTGCATGAAACATAATTGTGTGCAAGAAACACAAGTGTGTACAAGTAACACAGGTGTGTGCAAGAAACACTGGTGTGTAAAAGGAACACAGGTGTGTGCAAGAAACACAGGCGTGTGCAAGGAACACAGGTGTGTGCAAGAAACATAATTGTGTGCAAGAAACACAAGTGTGTACAAGTAACACAGGTGTGTGCAAGAAACACAGGTGTGTGAAAGGAACAAAGGTGTGTGGAAGAAACACAGGTGGGTGCAAGAAACACAGGTGTGTGCAAGAAACACAATTGTGTGCAAGAAACACAGGTGTGTGCAAGGAACACAAGTGTGTGCAAGAAACAGGTGTGTGCAAGGAACACAGGTGTGTGCAAGGAACACACAGTGTGTGCAAGAAACAAAGATATGTGCAAGGAACGCAGGTGCGTGCAAGGAACTCAGGTGTGTGCAAGGAACACATGCCGTTCACCCCACGGTGTGATTCACACTCTGCATCCCAGTGCAGCTGAAGACTGAATGTGGCCCCCCCCTTGTCTTCCAGTGCTGTGACCCCAGACGGCCCCCAGCTCCTGACGGTCAGTACAGGTTATCAGCCTCTCTGGTGTGTTTCTCATTGGCCACGCCCTCCTCTGCTTCTGTGTTTCAGATCCACGCTGCGCAAGCTGCGCCCGGAGGACATGTTCGAGACCTGGGTAAGGCGCCCCCCGCAGCCATGTGTGTGTAATACTCCATGTGTGGGGGCAGCGGAGCGTGTCTGTTGTGGCACAGATACAGCCCCGTGGCCATCAGGGAGGGAGGAAGGAAGGGGGGAGAGAAAGCAGGAGATAGAAAGAGAGGGAGTGAGTGAGTGTGCGGTGTGTGTATGTGTTTGTGCGCCCATGCATGCCCCTGAAGGAAGTGGCATGCTTAGGGTCACCCAGGTCACTCACGACCACCTCTCAGCCTTCCATACAAATGAAGAGTCAGTCAGACAGTAGAGAATACAAACCAATACTTGTTTATTCAGATACACTCGAGCGGAGCCTGGTCTGGCCAGTCTCTTAGGGGTGCTGCAGAGGGACTGACTTCAGCAAACGAAGCGATACATTTTGGACAATTAAAGAACCAATAAAGTCCCACCCATAATGGAATTTTCCAGGCAGATGCAGCTACACGAAGAAGTACAGAAGGATACGTTTCGATTCAATCTCCTGCTCAAGGTCGCTCCGCCCATGCCCACCCCTAGTCTAGTGGGAGAAGGCCTCTATCTAGTGGGAAAGGCGTGTGCTAACAAGAACAGTGTATTCATTAGCAAAGCACGGCCCAACCTTGGAGAAACAAAACGTACCAGAAGCCATTCCCCGGACAAGCAAAGATTAGTTTCGATCCTGGGTCAAAATGGCGGCCAAACATAAAATGGTGCCGCGAATGCTAACGTACATAGAATAGTGCGCAAGCAAACATAATAAAAAACATTTTCATTTCAACAACCCTATGTGTGTCTCTTAACATGACACTGCAGTATCAGCAAGGGTCTGACTCTAGGCAGGTGTAGAGTTTTTCCTCAGAGCTTTGTGCAGCTTCGAGGCTCTTCGGAGCACCTGTGTGTGTGCACAGGTGATGACTGGAGTGTGCACGAGTCCCACTGAGTGAGCAAAGGAGAACCTTACAAGTAAAGGGGGAGGCATTCTGTGTGTGAGGCAAGGATGCTACTATGGGTATAGTAAAACTACTGAATGTGCGTGAGAGAGCAGGTGTGTGTGTGTGTTAACTATGTGTGCGTTGACATCTTTTGTGTGTGTATTGAGTCTGCCCTGCCTCTGCTAGTAGAGGTATGAATTTCTATGCCAGGGACTCGAAGTGTTCATGTGAGATCTGTGAGATGAGTGTATAGGACGTGTCCCATATGCCTGTGTGCAAGGGACATGGGATGTGAGGACGGCCCAGTGGGGGCGAAGGAGTGTTGGCGTCCTTTCTTCCATATAGGTACTAGCCCGCTAGCCCTACCTTTCTTCCAGATACTAGCCCACTAGCCCTACCTTTCTTCCAGATATTAGCCCACTAGCCCTACCTTTCTTCCAGATACTAGCCCACTAGTCCTACCTTTCTTCCAGATACTAGCCCACTAGCCCTACCTTTCTTCCAGATACTAGCCCACTAGTCCTACCTTTCTTCAAGATACTAGCCCACTAGTCCTACCTTTCTTCCAGGTACTAGCCCGCTAGTCCTACCTTTCTTCCAGATACTAGCCCACTAGCCCTACCTTTCTCCCGGATACTAGCCCGCTAGTCCTACCTTTCTTCCAGATATTAGCCCGCTAGCCCTACCTTTCTTCCCGCTAGCCCTAACTTTCTTCCTTCTAGCCCTACCTTTCTTCCAGATACTAGCCCGCTAGCTCAACCTTTCTTCCCGCTAACCCTTCCTTTCTTTAAGATACTAGTCCGCTAGCCGTTCCTTTCTTCCCGCTAGCCTTACCTTTCACACATATAGATACTAGCCCGCTAGCCCTATCTTTCTTCCAGATACTAGCCCGCTAGTCCTTCCTTTGGTCCAGATACTAGCCCGCTAGCCATTCCTTTCTTCCAGATACTAGCCCACTTGTCCTACCTTTCTTCCAGATACTAGCCCGCTAGCCATTCCTTTCTTCCAGATATTAGCACACTAGTCCTTCCTTTCTTCCAGATACTAGCCCACTAGTCATACCTTTCTTCCAGATACTAGCCCGCTAGCCATTCCTTTCTTCCAGATACTAGCCCGCTAGTCCTACCTTTCTTCTAGGTACTAGCCCACTAGCTGTTCCTTTCTTCCAGATACTAGCCCGCTAGCCCTACCTTTCTTCCCGATACTAGCCTGCTAGCACTACCATTCTTTCCACTAGTCCTACCTTTTTTCCATATAGATACTAGCCCGCTAGCCGTTTCTTTCTTCCTGCTAGCCCTACCTTTCACCCATATAGATACCAGCCCGCTAGCCCTACCTTTCTTCCAGATAGTAGCCCACTAGTCCTACCTTTCTTCCAGATACTAGCCCACTAGCCATTCCTTTTTTCCAGATACTAACCCACTAGTCCTACCTTTCTTCGAGATACTAACCTGCTAGCCCTGCCTTTCTTACCGATACTAGCCCACTAGCCCTACCTTTCTTCCTGAGACTCGCCCGCTAATACTGTGTGTGAGGCAAGGATGTTACTATGGGTATAGTAAAACTACTGAATGTGCGTGAGAGAGCAGGTGTGTGTGTGTGTTGACTATGTGTGCGTTGACATCTTTTGTGTGTGTATTGAGTCTGCCCTGCCTCTGCTAGTAGAGGTATGAATTTCTATGCCAGGGACTCGAAGTGTTCATGTGAGATCTGTGAGATGAGTGTATAGGACGTGTCCCATATGCCTGTGTGCAAGGGACATGGGATGTGAGGACGGCCCAGTGGGGGCGAAGGAGTGTTGGCGTCCTTTCTTCCATAGAGGTACTAGCCCGCTAGCCCTACCTTTCTTCCAGATACTAGCCCACTAGCCCTACCTTTCTTCCAGATACTAGCCCACTAGCCCTACCTTTCTTCCAGATACTAGCCCACTAGTCCTACCTTTCTTCCAGATACTAGCCCACTAGTCCTACCTTTCTTCCAGGTACTAGCCCGTTAGCTGAACCTTTCTTCCATACAGGTAATAGCCCGCACCCCTACCTTTCTTCCAGATACTAGTCCACTAGTCCTACCTTTCTTCCAGATACTAGCTTGCTAGTCCTACCTTTCTTCCAGATACTAGTCCGCTAGTCCTACCTTTCTTCCAGACACTAGCCCGCTAACCCTACCTTTCTTCCCGCTAGCCCTACCTTTCTTCCCGCTAGCCCTACCTTTCATCCCGCTAGCCCTTCCTTTTTTCCAGGCACTAGCCAGCTAGCCATTGCTTTTTTTCCAGATACTCGCCTGCTAGTCCTACCTTTCTTTCAGATACTAGCCTGCTAGCCCTACCATTCTTTCCACTAGTCCTACCTTTTTTCCATATAGATACTAGCCCGCTAGCCGTTTCTTTCTTCCTGCTAGCCCTACCTTTCACCCATATAGATACCAGCCCGCTAGCCCTACCTTTCTTCCAGATAGTAGCCCACTAGTCCTACCTTTCTTCCAGATACTAGCCCACTAGCCATTCCTTTTTTCCAGATACTAACCCACTAGTCCTACCTTTCTTCGAGATACTAACCTGCTAGCCCTGCCTTTCTTACCGATACTAGCCCACTAGCCCTACCTTTCTTCCTGAGACTCGCCCGCTAATACTGTGTGTGAGGCAAGGATGTTACTATGGGTATAGTAAAACTACTGAATGTGCGTGAGAGAGCAGGTGTGTGTGTGTGTTAACTATGTGTGCGTTGACATCTTTTGTGTGTGTATTGAGTCTGCCCTGCCTCTGCTAGTAGAGGTATGAATTTCTATGCCAGGGACTCGAAGCGTTCATGTGAGATCTGTGAGATGAGTGTATAGGACGTGTCCCATATGCCTGTGTGCAAGGGACTTGGGATGTGAGGACGGCCCAGTGGGGGCGAAGGAGTGTTGGCGTTGTTTCTTCCATATAGGTACTAGCCCGCTAGCCCTACCTTTCTTCCAGATACTAGCCCACTAGCCCTACCTTTTTTCCAAATACTAGCCCACTAGCCCTACCTTTCTTCCAGATACTAGTCCACTAGTCCTACCTTTCTTCAAGATACTAGTCCACTAGTCCTACCTTTCTTCCAGATACTAGCCCGTTAGCTGAACCTTTCTGCCATACAGGTAATAGCCCGCACCCCTACCTTTCTTCCAGATACTAGTCCACTAGTCCTACCTTTCTTCCAGATACTAGCTTGCTAGTTCTACCTTTCTTCCAGATACTAGTCCGCTAGTCCTACCTTTCTTCCAGACACTAGCCCGCTAACCCTACCTTTCTTCCCGCTAGCCCTACCTTTCTTCCCGCTAGCCCTACCTTTCATCCCGCTAGCCCTTCCTTTTTTCCAGGCACTAGCCAGCTAGCCATTCCTTTTTTTCCAGATACTAGCCTGCTAGTCCTACCTTTCTTTCAGCTACTAGCCTGCTAGCCATTACTTTCTTCCCAATACTAGCTCGCTAACCCTACCTTTCTTTCAGGTACCAGCCCACTAGTCCCACCTTTCTTCCAGATACTAGCCTGCTAGTCCTACCTTTCTTCCCAATACTAGCCCGCTAACCCAACCTTTCTACCCGCTAGCCCTACCTTTCTCCCGGATACTAGCCCGCTAGTCCTACCTTTCTTCCAGATACTAGCCCGCTAGCCATTCCTTTCTTCCCAATACTAGCCCGCTAGCCGTACCTTTCTTCCAGATACTAGCCCGCTAGTCCTACCTTTCTTCCAGATATTAGCCCGCTAGCCCTACCTTTCTTCCCGCTAGTCCTAACTTTCTTCCTTCTAGCCCTACCTTTCTTCCAGATACTAGCCCGCTAGCTCAACCTTTCTTCCCGCTAGCCCTATCTTTCTTCCAGATACTAGCCCGCTAGTCCTTCCTTTCGTCCAGATACTAGCCCGCTAGCCATTCCTTTCTTCCAGATACTAGCCCACTTGTCCTACCTTTCTTCCAGATACTAGCCCGCTAGCCATTCCTTTCTTCCAGATATTAGCACACTAGTCCTTCCTTTCTTCCAGATACTAGCCCACTAGTCATACCTTTCTTCCAGATACTAGCCCGCTAGCCATTCCTTTCTTCCAGATACTAGCCCGCTAGTCCTACCTTTCTTCTAGGTACTAGCCCACTAGCCGTTCCTTTCTTCCAGATACTAGCCCGCTAGCCCTACCTTTCTTCCCGATACTAGCCTGCTAGCCCTACCATTCTTTCCACTAGTCCTACCTTTTTTCCATATAGATACTAGCCCGCTAGCCTTTTCTTTCTTCCTGCTAGCCCTACCTTTCACCCATATAGATACCAGCCCGCTAGCCCTACCTTTCTTCCAGATAGTAGCCCACTAGTCCTACCTTTCTTCCAGATACTAGCCCACTAGCCATTCCTTTTTTCCAGATACTAACCCACTAGTCCTACCTTTCTTCGAGATACTAACCTGCTAGCCCTGCCTTTCTTACCGATACTAGCCCACTAGCCCTACCTTTCTTCCTGAGACTCGCCCGCTAATACTGTGTGTGAGGCAAGGATGTTACTATGGGTATAGTAAAACTACTGAATGTGCGTGAGAGAGCAGGTGTGTGTGTGTGTTAACTATGTGTGCGTTGACATCTTTTGTGTGTGTATTGAGTCTGCCCTGCCTCTGCTAGTAGAGGTATGAATTTCTATGCCAGGGACTCGAAGCGTTCATGTGAGATCTGTGAGATGAGTGTATAGGACGTGTCCCATATGCCTGTGTGCAAGGGACATGGGATGTGAGGACGGCCCAGTGGGGGCGAAGGAGTGTTGGCGTCCTTTCTTCCATATAGGTACTAGCCCGCTAGCCCTACCTTTCTTCCAGATACTAGCCCACTAGCCCTACCTTTTTTCCAAATACTAGCCCACTAGCCCTACCTTTCTTCCAGATACTAGTCCACTAGTCCTACCTTTCTTCAAGATACTAGTCCACTAGTCCTACCTTTCTTCCAGATACTAGCCCACTAGTCCTACCTTTCTTCCAGATACTAGCCCGTTAGCTGAACCTTTCTGCCATACAGGTAATAGCCCGCACCCCTACCTTTCTTCCAGATACTAGTCCACTAGTCCTACCTTTCTTCCAGATACTAGCTTGCTAGTTCTACCTTTCTTCCAGATACTAGTCCGCTAGTCCTACCTTTCTTCCAGACACTAGCCCGCTAACCCTACCTTTCTTCCCGCTAGCCCTACCTTTCTTCCCGCTAGCCCTACCTTTCATCCCGCTAGCCCTTCCTTTTTTCCAGGCACTAGCCAGCTAGCCATTCCTTTTTTTCCAGATACTAGCCTGCTAGTCCTACCTTTCTTTCAGCTACTAGCCTGCTAGCCATTACTTTCTTCCCAATACTAGCTCGCTAACCCTACCTTTCTTTCAGGTACCAGCCCACTAGTCCCACCTTTCTTCCAGATATTAGCCTGCTAGTCCTACCTTTCTTCCCAATACTAGCCCGCTAACCCAACCTTTCTACCCGCTAGCCCTACCTTTCTCCCGGATACTAGCCCGCTAGTCCTACCTTTCTTCCAGATACTAGCCCGCTAGCCATTCCTTTCTTCCCAATACTAGCCCACTAGCCCTACCTTTCTTCCAGATACTAGCCCACTAGTCCTACCTTTCTTCCAGATACTAGCCCACTAGTCCTACCTTTCTTCCAGGTACTAGCCCGTTAGCTGAACCTTTCTTCCATACAGGTAATAGCCCGCACCCCTACCTTTCTTCCAGATACTAGTCCACTAGTCCTACCTTTCTTCCAGATACTAGCTTGCTAGTCCTACCTTTCTTCCAGATACTAGTCCGCTAGTCCTACCTTTCTTCCAGACACTAGCCCGCTAACCCTACCTTTCTTCCCGCTAGCCCTACCTTTCTTCCCGCTAGCCCTACCTTTCATCCCGCTAGCCCTTCCTTTTTTCCAGGCACTAGCCAGCTAGCCATTGCTTTTTTTCCAGATACTCGCCTGCTAGTCCTACCTTTCTTTCAGATACTAGCCTGCTAGCCATTACTTTCTTCCCAATACTAGCTCGCTAACCCTACCTTTCTTTCAGGTACCAGCCCACTAGCTCCACCTTTCTTCCAGACACTAGCCTGCTAGTCCTACCTTTCTTCCCAATACTAGCGCGCTAACCCAACCTTTCTACCCGCTAGCCCTACCTTTCTCCCGGATACTAGCCCGCTAGTCCTACCTTTCTTCCAGATACTAGCCCGCTAGCCATTCCTTTCTTCCCGCTAGCCCTAACTTTCTTCCTTCTAGCCTTACCTTTCTTCCAGATACTAGCCCGCTAGCTCAACCTTTCTTCCCGCTAACCCTTCCTTTCTTCAAGATACTAGTCCGCTAGCCGTTCCTTTCTTCCCGCTAGCCTTACCTTTCACACATATAGATACTAGCCCGCTAGCCCTATCTTTCTTCCAGATACTAGCCCGCCAGTCCTTCCTTTCATCCAGATACTAGCCCGCTAGTCGTACCTTTCTTCCAGATACTAGCCCGCTAGTCCTACCTTTCTTCCAGATATTAGCCCGCTAGCCCTACCTTTCATCCCGCTAGCCCTAACTTTCTTCGTTCTAGCCCTACCTTTCTTCCAGATACTAGCCCGCTAGCTCAACCTTTCTTCCCGCTAACCATTCCTTTCTTCAAGATACTAGTCCGCTAGCCGTTCCTTTCTTCCCGCTAGCCTTACCTTTCACACATATAGATACTAGCCCGCTAGCCCTATCTTTCGTCCAGATACTAGCCCGCTAGCCATTCCTTTCTTCCAGATACTAGCCCACTTGTCCTACCTTTCTTCCAGATACTAGCCCGCTAGCCATTCCTTTCTTCCAGATATTAGCGCACTAGTCCTTCCTTTCTTCCAGATACTAGCCCACTAGTCCTACCTTTCTTCCAGATACTAGCCCGCTAGCCATTCCTTTCCTCCAGATACTAGCCCGCTAGTCATACCTTTCTTCCAGATACTAGCCCGCTAGCCATTCCTTTCTTCCAGATACTAGCCCGCTAGTCCTACCTTTCTTCTAGGTACTAGCCCACTAGCCGTTCCTTTCTTCCAGATACTAGCCCGCTAACCCAACCTTTCTACCCGCTAGCCCTACCTTTCTCCCGGATACTAGCCCGCTAGTCCTACCTTTCTTCCAGATACTAGCCTGCTAGCCATTCCTTTCTTCCCAATACTAGCCCGCTAGCCGTACCTTTTTTCCAGATACTAGCCCGCTAGTCCTACCTTTCTTCCAGATATTAGCCCGCTAGCCCTACCTTTCTTCCCGCTAGCCCTAACTTTCTTCCTTCTAGCCCTACCTTTCTTCCAGATACTAGCCCGCTAGCTCAACCTTTCTTCCCGCTAACCCTTCCTTTCTTTAAGATACTAGTCCGCTAGCCGTTCCTTTCTTCCCGCTAGCCTTACCTTTCACACATATAGATACTAGCCCGCTAGCCCTATCTTTCTTCCAGATACTAGCCCGCTAGTCCTTCCTTTGGTCCAGATACTAGCCCGCTAGCCATTCCTTTCTTCCAGATACTAGCCCACTTGTCCTACCTTTCTTCCAGATACTAGCCCGCTAGCCATTCCTTTCTTCCAGATATTAGCACACTAGTCCTTCCTTTCTTCCAGATACTAGCCCACTAGTCATACCTTTCTTCCAGATACTAGCCCGCTAGCCATTCCTTTCTTCCAGATACTAGCCCGCTAGTCCTACCTTTCTTCTAGGTACTAGCCCACTAGCTGTTCCTTTCTTCCAGATACTAGCCCGCTAGCCCTACCTTTCTTCCCGATACTAGCCTGCTAGCACTACCATTCTTTCCACTAGTCCTACCTTTTTTCCATATAGATACTAGCCCGCTAGCCGTTTCTTTCTTCCTGCTAGCCCTACCTTTCACCCATATAGATACCAGCCCGCTAGCCCTACCTTTCTTCCAGATAGTAGCCCACTAGTCCTACCTTTCTTCCAGATACTAGCCCACTAGCCATTCCTTTTTTCCAGATACTAACCCACTAGTCCTACCTTTCTTCGAGATACTAACCTGCTAGCCCTGCCTTTCTTACCGATACTAGCCCACTAGCCCTACCTTTCTTCCTGAGACTCGCCCGCTAATACTGTGTGTGAGGCAAGGATGTTACTATGGGTATAGTAAAACTACTGAATGTGCGTGAGAGAGCAGGTGTGTGTGTGTGTTAACTATGTGTGCGTTGACATCTTTTGTGTGTGTATTGAGTCTGCCCTGCCTCTGCTAGTAGAGGTATGAATTTCTATGCCAGGGACTCGAAGTGTTCATGTGAGATCTGTGAGATGAGTGTATAGGACGTGTCCCATATGCCTGTGTGCAAGGGACATGGGATGTGAGGACGGCCCAGTGGGGGCGAAGGAGTGTTGGCGTCCTTTCTTCCATAGAGGTACTAGCCCGCTAGCCCTACCTTTCTTCCAGATACTAGCCCACTAGCCCTACCTTTCTTCCAGATACTAGCCCACTAGCCCTACCTTTCTTCCAGATACTAGCCCACTAGTCCTACCTTTCTTCCAGATACTAGCCCACTAGTCCTACCTTTCTTCCAGATACTAGTCCGCTAGCTGAACCTTTCTTCCATACAGGTAATAGCCCGCACCCCTACCTTTCTTCCAGATACTAGTCCACTAGTCCTACCTTTCTTCCAGATACTAGCCCACTAGTCCTACCTTTCTTCCAGATACTAGTCCGCTAGCTGAACCTTTCTTCCATACAGGTAATAGCCCGCACCCCTACCTTTCTTCCAGATACTAGCCCACTAGCCCTACCTTTCTTCCAGATACTAGCCCACTAGTCCTACCTTTCTTCCAGATACTAGCCCACTAGTCCTACCTTTCTTCCAGGTACTAGCCCGTTAGCTGAACCTTTCTTCCATACAGGTAATAGCCCGCACCCCTACCTTTCTTCCAGATACTAGTCCACTAGTCCTACCTTTCTTCCAGATACTAGCTTGCTAGTCCTACCTTTCTTCCAGATACTAGTCCGCTAGTCCTACCTTTCTTCCAGACACTAGCCCGCTAACCCTACCTTTCTTCCCGCTAGCCCTACCTTTCTTCCCGCTAGCCCTACCTTTCATCCCGCTAGCCCTTCCTTTTTTCCAGGCACTAGCCAGCTAGCCATTGCTTTTTTTCCAGATACTCGCCTGCTAGTCCTACCTTTCTTTCAGATACTAGCCTGCTAGCCATTACTTTCTTCCCAATACTAGCTCGCTAACCCTACCTTTCTTTCAGGTACCAGCCCACTAGCTCCACCTTTCTTCCAGATACTAGCCTGCTAGTCCTACCTTTCTTCCCAATACTAGCGCGCTAACCCAACCTTTCTACCCGCTAGCCCTACCTTTCTCCCGGATACTAGCCCGCTAGTCCTACCTTTCTTCCAGATACTAGCCCGCTAGCCATTCCTTTCTTCCCGCTAGCCCTAACTTTCTTCCTTCTAGCCTTACCTTTCTTCCAGATACTAGCCCGCTAGCTCAACCTTTCTTCCCGCTAACCCTTCCTTTCTTCAAGATACTAGTCCGCTAGCCGTTCCTTTCTTCCCGCTAGCCTTACCTTTCACACATATAGATACTAGCCCGCTAGCCCTATCTTTCTTCCAGATACTAGCCCGCCAGTCCTTCCTTTCATCCAGATACTAGCCCGCTAGTCGTACCTTTCTTCCAGATACTAGCCCGCTAGTCCTACCTTTCTTCCAGATATTAGCCCGCTAGCCCTACCTTTCATCCCGCTAGCCCTAACTTTCTTCGTTCTAGCCCTACCTTTCTTCCAGATACTAGCCCGCTAGCTCAACCTTTCTTCCCGCTAACCATTCCTTTCTTCAAGATACTAGTCCGCTAGCCGTTCCTTTCTTCCCGCTAGCCTTACCTTTCACACATATAGATACTAGCCCGCTAGCCCTATCTTTCGTCCAGATACTAGCCCGCTAGCCATTCCTTTCTTCCAGATACTAGCCCACTTGTCCTACCTTTCTTCCAGATACTAGCCCGCTAGCCATTCCTTTCTTCCAGATATTAGCGCACTAGTCCTTCCTTTCTTCCAGATACTAGCCCACTAGTCCTACCTTTCTTCCAGATACTAGCCCGCTAGCCATTCCTTTCCTCCAGATACTAGCCCGCTAGTCATACCTTTCTTCCAGATACTAGCCCGCTAGCCATTCCTTTCTTCCAGATACTAGCCCGCTAGTCCTACCTTTCTTCTAGGTACTAGCCCACTAGCCGTTCCTTTCTTCCAGATACTAGCCCGCTAACCCAACCTTTCTACCCGCTAGCCCTACCTTTCTCCCGGATACTAGCCCGCTAGTCCTACCTTTCTTCCAGATACTAGCCTGCTAGCCATTCCTTTCTTCCCAATACTAGCCCGCTAGCCGTACCTTTTTTCCAGATACTAGCCCGCTAGTCCTACCTTTCTTCCAGATATTAGCCCGCTAGCCCTACCTTTCTTCCCGCTAGCCCTAACTTTCTTCCTTCTAGCCCTACCTTTCTTCCAGATACTAGCCCGCTAGCTCAACCTTTCTTCCCGCTAACCCTTCCTTTCTTTAAGATACTAGTCCGCTAGCCGTTCCTTTCTTCCCGCTAGCCTTACCTTTCACACATATAGATACTAGCCCGCTAGCCCTATCTTTCTTCCAGATACTAGCCCGCTAGTCCTTCCTTTGGTCCAGATACTAGCCCGCTAGCCATTCCTTTCTTCCAGATACTAGCCCACTTGTCCTACCTTTCTTCCAGATACTAGCCCGCTAGCCATTCCTTTCTTCCAGATATTAGCACACTAGTCCTTCCTTTCTTCCAGATACTAGCCCACTAGTCATACCTTTCTTCCAGATACTAGCCCGCTAGCCATTCCTTTCTTCCAGATACTAGCCCGCTAGTCCTACCTTTCTTCCAGATACTAGCCCACTAGTCCTACCTTTCTTCCAGGTACTAGCCCGTTAGCTGAACCTTTCTTCCATACAGGTAATAGCCCGCACCCCTACCTTTCTTCCAGATACTAGTCCACTAGTCCTACCTTTCTTCCAGATACTAGCTTGCTAGTTCTACCTTTCTTCCAGATACTAGTCCGCTAGTCCTACCTTTCTTCCAGACACTAGCCCGCTAACCCTACCTTTCTTCCCGCTAGCCCTACCTTTCTTCCCGCTAGCCCTACCTTTCATCCCGCTAGCCCTTCCTTTTTTCCAGGCACTAGCCAGCTAGCCATTGCTTTTTTTCCAGATACTAGACTGCTAGTCCTACCTTTCTTTCAGATACTAGCCTGCTAGCCATTACTTTCTTCCCAATACTAGCTCGCTAACCCTACCTTTCTTTCAGGTACCAGCCCACTAGCTCCACCTTTCTTCCAGATACTAGCCTGCTAGTCCTACCTTTCTTCCCAATACTAGCCCGCTAACCCAACCTTTCTACCCGCTAGCCCTACCTTTCTCCCGGATACTAGCCCGCTAGTCCTACCTTTCTTCCAGATACTAGCCCGCTAGCCATTCCTTTCTTCCCAATACTAGCCCGCTAGTCGTACCTTTCTTCCAGATACTAGCCCGCTAGTCCTACCTTTCTTCCAGATATTAGCCCGCTAGCCCTACCTTTCTTCCCGCTAGCCCTAACTTTCTTCCTTCTAGCCCTACCTTTCTTCCAGATGCTAGCCCGCTAACCCAACCTTTCTACCCGCTAGCCCTACCTTTCTCCCGGATACTAGCCCGCTAGTCCTACCTTTCTTCCAGATACTAGCCCGCTAGCCATTCCTTTCTTCCCGCTAGCCCTAACTTTCTTCCTTCTAGCCTTACCTTTCTTCCAGATACTAGCCCGCTAGCTCAACCTTTCTTCCCGCTAACCCTTCCTTTCTTCAAGATACTAGTCCGCTAGCCGTTCCTTTCTTCCCGCTAGCCTTACCTTTCACACATATAGATACTAGCCCGCTAGCCCTATCTTTCTTCCAGATACTAGCCCGCCAGTCCTTCCTTTCATCCAGATACTAGCCCGCTAGTCGTACCTTTCTTCCAGATACTAGCCCGCTAGTCCTACCTTTCTTCCAGATATTAGCCCGCTAGCCCTACCTTTCATCCCGCTAGCCCTAACTTTCTTCGTTCTAGCCCTACCTTTCTTCCAGATACTAGCCCGCTAGCTCAACCTTTCTTCCCGCTAACCATTCCTTTCTTCAAGATACTAGTCCGCTAGCCGTTCCTTTCTTCCCGCTAGCCTTACCTTTCACACATATAGATACTAGCCCGCTAGCCCTATCTTTCGTCCAGATACTAGCCCGCTAGCCATTCCTTTCTTCCAGATACTAGCCCACTTGTCCTACCTTTCTTCCAGATACTAGCCCGCTAGCCATTCCTTTCTTCCAGATATTAGCGCACTAGTCCTTCCTTTCTTCCAGATACTAGCCCACTAGTCCTACCTTTCTTCCAGATACTAGCCCGCTAGCCATTCCTTTCCTCCAGATACTAGCCCGCTAGTCATACCTTTCTTCCAGATACTAGCCCGCTAGCCATTCCTTTCTTCCAGATACTAGCCCGCTAGTCCTACCTTTCTTCTAGGTACTAGCCCACTAGCCGTTCCTTTCTTCCAGATACTAGCCCGCTAACCCAACCTTTCTACCCGCTAGCCCTACCTTTCTCCCGGATACTAGCCCGCTAGTCCTACCTTTCTTCCAGATACTAGCCTGCTAGCCATTCCTTTCTTCCCAATACTAGCCCGCTAGCCGTACCTTTTTTCCAGATACTAGCCCGCTAGTCCTACCTTTCTTCCAGATATTAGCCCGCTAGCCCTACCTTTCTTCCCGCTAGCCCTAACTTTCTTCCTTCTAGCCCTACCTTTCTTCCAGATACTAGCCCGCTAGCTCAACCTTTCTTCCCGCTAACCCTTCCTTTCTTTAAGATACTAGTCCGCTAGCCGTTCCTTTCTTCCCGCTAGCCTTACCTTTCACACATATAGATACTAGCCCGCTAGCCCTATCTTTCTTCCAGATACTAGCCCGCTAGTCCTTCCTTTGGTCCAGATACTAGCCCGCTAGCCATTCCTTTCTTCCAGATACTAGCCCACTTGTCCTACCTTTCTTCCAGATACTAGCCCGCTAGCCATTCCTTTCTTCCAGATATTAGCACACTAGTCCTTCCTTTCTTCCAGATACTAGCCCACTAGTCATACCTTTCTTCCAGATACTAGCCCGCTAGCCATTCCTTTCTTCCAGATACTAGCCCGCTAGTCCTACCTTTCTTCTAGGTACTAGCCCACTAGCTGTTCCTTTCTTCCAGATACTAGCCCGCTAGCCCTACCTTTCTTCCCGATACTAGCCTGCTAGCACTACCATTCTTTCCACTAGTCCTACCTTTTTTCCATATAGATACTAGCCCGCTAGCCGTTTCTTTCTTCCTGCTAGCCCTACCTTTCACCCATATAGATACCAGCCCGCTAGCCCTACCTTTCTTCCAGATAGTAGCCCACTAGTCCTACCTTTCTTCCAGATACTAGCCCACTAGCCATTCCTTTTTTCCAGATACTAACCCACTAGTCCTACCTTTCTTCGAGATACTAACCTGCTAGCCCTGCCTTTCTTACCGATACTAGCCCACTAGCCCTACCTTTCTTCCTGAGACTCGCCCGCTAATACTGTGTGTGAGGCAAGGATGTTACTATGGGTATAGTAAAACTACTGAATGTGCGTGAGAGAGCAGGTGTGTGTGTGTGTTAACTATGTGTGCGTTGACATCTTTTGTGTGTGTATTGAGTCTGCCCTGCCTCTGCTAGTAGAGGTATGAATTTCTATGCCAGGGACTCGAAGTGTTCATGTGAGATCTGTGAGATGAGTGTATAGGACGTGTCCCATATGCCTGTGTGCAAGGGACATGGGATGTGAGGACGGCCCAGTGGGGGCGAAGGAGTGTTGGCGTCCTTTCTTCCATATAGGTACTAGCCCGCTAGCCCTACCTTTCTTCCAGATACTAGCCCACTAGCCCTACCTTTCTTCCAGATATTAGCCCACTAGCCCTACCTTTCTTCCAGATACTAGCCCACTAGTCCTACCTTTCTTCCAGATACTAGCCCACTAGTCCTACCTTTCTTCCAGGTACTAGCCCGTTAGCTGAACCTTTCTTCCATACAGGTAATAGCCCGCACCCCTACCTTTCTTCCAGATACTAGTCCACTAGTCCTACCTTTCTTCCAGATACTAGCTTGCTAGTTCTACCTTTCTTCCAGATACTAGTCCGCTAGTCCTACCTTTCTTCCAGACACTAGCCCGCTAACCCTACCTTTCTTCCCGCTAGCCCTACCTTTCTTCCCGCTAGCCCTACCTTTCATCCCGCTAGCCCTTCCTTTTTTCCAGGCACTAGCCAGCTAGCCATTGCTTTTTTTCCAGATACTAGACTGCTAGTCCTACCTTTCTTTCAGATACTAGCCTGCTAGCCATTACTTTCTTCCCAATACTAGCTCGCTAACCCTACCTTTCTTTCAGGTACCAGCCCACTAGCTCCACCTTTCTTCCAGATACTAGCCTGCTAGTCCTACCTTTCTTCCCAATACTAGCCCGCTAACCCAACCTTTCTACCCGCTAGCCCTACCTTTCTCCCGGATACTAGCCCGCTAGTCCTACCTTTCTTCCAGATACTAGCCCGCTAGCCATTCCTTTCTTCCCAATACTAGCCCGCTAGTCGTACCTTTCTTCCAGATACTAGCCCGCTAGTCCTACCTTTCTTCCAGATATTAGCCCGCTAGCCCTACCTTTCTTCCCGCTAGCCCTAACTTTCTTCCTTCTAGCCCTACCTTTCTTCCAGATGCTAGCCCGCTAGCTCAACCTTTCTTCCCGCTAACCCTTCCTTTCTTCAAGATACTAGTCCGCTAGCCGTTCCTTTCTTCCCGCTAGCCTTACCTTTCACACATATAGATGCTAGCCCGCTAGCCCTATCTTTCTTCCAGATACTAGCCCGCTAGTCCTTCCTTTCGTCCAGATACTAGCCCGCTAGCCATTCCTTTCTTCCAGATACTAGCCCACTTGTCCTACCTTTCTTCCAGATACTAGCCCGCTAGCCATTCCTTTCTTCCAGATATTAGCACACTAGTCCTTCCTTTCTTCCAGATACTAGCCCACTAGTCCTACCTTTCTTCCAGATACTAGCCCGCTAGCCATTCCTTTCCTCCAGATACTAGCCCGCTAGTCATACCTTTCTTCCAGATACTAGCCCGCTAGCCATTCCTTTCTTCCAGATAATAGCCCGCTAGTCCTACCTTTCTTCTAGGTACTAGCCCACTAGCCGTTCCTTTCTTCCAGATACTAGCCCGCTAGCCCTACCTTTCTTCCCGATACTAGCCTGCTAGCCCTACCGTTCTTTCCACTAGTCCTACCTTTTTTCCATATAGATACTAGCCCGCTAGCCGTTTCTTTCTTCCTGCTAGCCCTACCTTTCACCCATATAGATACTAGCCCGCTAGCCCTACCTTTCTTCCAGATAGTAGCCCACTAGTCCTACCTTTCTTCCAGATACTAGCCCACTAGCCATTCCTTTTTTCCAGATACTAACCCACTAGTCCTACCTTTCTTCGAGATACTAACCTGCTAGCCCTGCCTTTCTTACCGATACTAGCCCACTAGCCCTACCTTTCTTCCTGAGACTCACCCGCTAATCCTACCTTTCTTCCCGATACTAGCCCGCTAGTCCGTCCTACCTTTCTTCCAGATACTAGCCCGCTAGTCCTACCTTTCTTCCTGATACTAGCCCATTTGTCCTACCTTTCTTCTAGATACTAGCCCGCTAGTCCTACCTTTCTTCCAGATACTAGCCCGCTAACCCTACCTTTCGTCCCGCTTGCCCTTCCTTTCTTCCAAGTACTAGCCTGCTTGTCCTACCTTTCTTCTCAATACTAGCCCGCTTGTCCTACCTTCTTCCGGAGGCTAGCCCGCTCGTCCTACATTTCTTTTCAATACTAGCCCGCTAGCCCTACCTTTCTTCCAGGTTCCAGCCCACTAGTCCTACCTTTCTTCTGGATACTAGCCCGCTAGCCCTTCCTTTCTTCCAGATACTAGTCCGCTAGCCGTTCCTTTCTTCCCGCTAGCCTTACCTTTCACACATATAGATACTAGCCCGCTAGCCCTATCTTTCTTTCAGATACTAGCCCGCTAGTGCTTCCTTTCGTCCAGATACTAGCCCGCTAGCCATTCCTTTCTTCCAGATATTAGCACACTAGTCCTTCCTTTCTTCCAGATACTAGCCCACTAGTCCTACCTTTCTTCCAGATACTAGCCCGCTAGCGATTCCTTTCCTCCAGATACTAGCCCGCTAGTCCTACCTTTCTTCCAGATACTAGCCCGCTAGCCATTCCTTTCTTCCAGATACTAGCCCGCTAGTCCTAGCTTTCTTCTAGGTACTAGCCCACTAGCCGTTCCTTTCTTCCAGATACTAGCCCGCTAGCCCTACCTTTCTTCCTGAGACTCGCCCGCTAATCCTACCTTTCTTCCCGATACTAGCCCGCTAGTCCGTCCTACCTTTCTTCCAGATACTAGCCCGCTAGTCCTACCTTTCTTCCTGATACTAGCCCACTTGTCCTACCTTTCTTCTAGATACAGGCCCGCTAGTCCTACCTTTCTTCCAGATACTAGCCCGCTAACCTTACCTTTCGTCCCGCTAGCCCTTCCTTTCTTCCAGGTACTAGCCTGCTTGTCCTACCTTTCTTCTCAATACTAGCCCGCTTGTCCTACCTTCTTCCGGATACTAGCCCGCTAGTCCTAGCTTTCTTCTAGGTACTAGCCCACTAGCCGTTCCTTTCTTCCAGATACTAGCCCGCTAGCCCTACCTCTCTTCCTGATACTAGCTTGCTAGCCCTACCATTCTTTCCACTAGTCCTACCTTTCTTCCATATAGATACTAGCCCGCTAGCCGTTTCTTTCTTCCTGCTAGCCCTACCTTTCACCCATATAGATACTAGCCCGCTAGCCCTACCTTTCTTCCAGATAGTAGCTCGCTAGCCCTACCTTTCTTCCAGGTTCCAGCCCACTAGTCCTACCTTTCTTCTAGATACTAGCCCGCTAGCCCTACCTTTCTTCCCGCTAGCCCTACATTTCTTCCAGATACTAGCCCGCTAGCCGTACCTTTCTTCAAGATACTAGCCCACTAGTCCTACCTTTCTTCCAGATATTATCCCGCTAACCCTACCTTTATTCCCGCTAGCCCTAGCTTTCTTCCTTCTAGCCCTACCTTTCTTACAGATACTAGCCCGCTAGCTGTACCTTTCTTCCAGATACTAGCTCGCTGGTCCTACCTTTCTTCCAGTTAGTAGCCCGCTAGCTCAACCTTTCTTCCCGCTAGCCCTACCTTTCTTCCAGATACTAGCCCGCTAGCCTTTCCTTTCTTCCTGCTAGCCTTACCTTTCACCCATATAGATGCTAGCCCACTAGCCCTATCTTTCTTCCAGATACAAGCCCGCTAGTCCTTCCTTTCGTCCAGATACTAGCCCGATAGCCATTCCTTTCTTTCAGGTACTAGCCCACTAGCCCTACCTTTCTTACCAATACTAGCCCGCTAGCCATTCCTTATTCCTTTCTTCCAGAAACTAGCCCACTAGTCTTACCTTTCTTCCAGGTACTAGCCCGCTAGTCCTACCTTTCTTTCAGATACTAGCCCGCTAGTCCTACCTTTCTTCCCAATACTAGCCCACCAGTCCTACCTTTCTTCCAGATACTAGCCTGCTAGTCCTACCTTTCTTTCAGATACTAGCCCGCTAACCCTACCTTTCTTCCCGCTAGTCCTACCTTTCTTCCCGCTAGCCCTTCCTTTCTTTAAGGTACTAGCCCACTTGTCCTACCTTTCTTCCAGATATACTAGCCCGCTAGCTGTACCTTTCTTCCAGATACTAGCCCTCTGGTACTACCTTTCTTCCAGATACTAGCCCGCTAGCTCAACCTTTCTTCCCGCTAGCCCTACCTTTCTTCCAGATACTAGCCCGCTAGCCTTTCCTTTCTTCCTGCTAGCCTTACCTTTCACCCATATAGATGCTAGCCCGCTAGCCCTATCTTTCTTCCAGATACTAGCCCGCTAGTCCTTCCTTTCGTCCAGATACTAGCCCGATAGCCATTCCTTTCTTCCAGATACTAGCCCACTAGTCCTACCTTTCTTCCAGATACTAGCCCGCCAGTCCTACCTTACTTCCCGATACTAGGCCACCAGTCCTACCTTTCTTCCAGATACTAGCCTGCTAGTCCTACCTTTCTTCCAGATACTAGCCCGCTAACCCTACCTTTTTTCCCGCTAGTCCTACCTTTCTTCCCGCTAGCCCTTCCTTTCTTCCAGGTACTAGCCCACTCGTCCTACCTTTCTTCCAGATACTAGCCCGCTTGTCCTACCTTTCTTCCCAATACTAGCCCACTAGCCCTACCTTTCTTCCAGGTACCAGTCCACTAGTCCTAACTTTCCTCCAGATACTAGCCCGCTAGCCCTATCTTTCTACCCGCTAGCCCTACCTTTCTTCCAGATACTAGCCCGCTAGCCCTACCTTTCTTCCCGCTAGCCCTACCTTTCTTCCTTCTTGCCCTACCTTTCTTCCAGATACTAGCCCACTAGCTCTACCTTTCTTCCAGACACTAGCCCGCTAGTCCTACCTTTCTTCCAGATACCAACCCGCCAGCTCAACCTTTCTTCCCGCTAGCCCTACCTTTCTTCCAGATACTAGCCCGCTAGCCGTTTCTTTCTTCCCTCTAGCCTTACCTTTCACCCATATAGATACTGGCCCGCTAGCCCAATCTTTCTTCCAGAAACTAGCCCGCTAGTCCTTCCTTTCGTCCAGATAATAGCCCGCTAGCCATTCCTTTCTTCCAGAAACTAGCACACTAGTCCTACCTTTCTTCCAGATACTAGCCCACTAGTCCTACCTTTCTTCCGGATACTAAACCGCTAGCCATTCCTTTCTTCCAGATACTAGCCCGCTAGTCCTACCTTTCTTCCAGATACTAGCCCGCTAGCCATTCCGTTCTTCCAGATACTAGCCCGCTAGCCATTCCTTTCTTCCAGATACTAGCCCGCTAGTCCTACCTTTCTTCCAGGTACTAGCCCGCTAGCCGTTCCTTTCTTCCAGATACTAGCCGGCTAGCCCTTCCTTTCTTCCCGATACTAGCCCGCTAGCTCTACCATTCTTTCCACTAGTCCTACCTTTCTTCCATATAGATACTAGCCTGCTAGCCATTCCTTTCTTCCCGCTTGCCCTACCTTAAAGCCATATAGATACTAGCCCCTAGTCCTACCTTTCTTCCAGATACTAGCCCACTATGCCATTCCTTTTTTCCAGATACTAGCCCGCTAGCCATTCTTCCAGATACTAACCTGCTAGCTCTACCTTTCTTCCAGATACTGGCCTGCTATACCTACCGTTCTTACCGATACTAGCCCGCTAGCCCTACCTTTCTTCGAGATACTAACCCGTTCGCCCTACCTTTCTTATCGATACTAGCACGCTAGCCCTACCTTTCTTACCGATACTAGCCCGCTAATCCTACCTTTCTTCCAGATAGTAACACGCTAGTCCTATCTTTCTTACAGATACTAGCCCACTAGTCCTACCTTTTTTCCCTATACTAGCCCACTAGCCGTACCTTTCTTCCAGATGCTAGCCTGCTAGCCTTACCTTTCTTCCAGATACTAGTCCGCTAGCCATACCTTTCTTCCATATAGATAGTAGCCCACTAGCTGTACCTTTCCTCAAGATACTAGCCTGCTAGCACCACCTTTCTTCACGATACTACCCCGCTAGCTGTTCCTTTCTTCCCGCTAGCCTTACCTTTCTTCCATATACTGGCCCGCTAACCCTACCTTTCTTCCCGCTGGCCCTACCTTTCTTCCCGCTAGCCCTTCCTTTCTTCCAGATGCTAGCCTGCTAGTCCTACCTTTCTTCCAGATACTAGCCCGCTAACCCTACCTTTAAATCCCACTAGCCCTACCTTTCTTCCCGCTAGTCCTACCTTTCTTCCAGATACTAGCCAGCTTGTCCTTCCTTCCATCCCAATACTAGCCCGCTAGCCCTACCTTTCTTCCCGCTAGCGCTTCCTTTCTTCCAGGTACCAGCCCACTAGTCTTACCTTTCTTCCAGATACTAGCCCACTAGTCTTACCTTTCTTCCAGATACTAGCCTGCTAGCCCTACCTTTCTACCCGCTAGCCCTACCTTTCTTCCAGATACTAGCCAGCTACTCGTACCTTTCTTCCAGATACTAGCCCGCTAGCCCTACCTTTCTTCCAGATACTAGCCCACTAGTCCTTCCTTTCGTCCAGATACTAGCCCGATAGCCATTCCTTTCTTCCAGATACTAGCACACTAGCCCTACCTTTCTTACCGATACTAGCCCGCTAGCCATTCCTTATTCCTTTCTTCCAGAAACTAGCCCACTAGTCTTACCTTTCTTCCAGGTACTAGCCCGCTAGTCCTACCTTTCTTCCAGATACTAGCCCGCTAGTCCTACCTTTCTTCCCGATACTAGCCCACCAGTCCTACCTTTCTTCCCGATACTAGCCTGCTAGTCCTACCTTTCTTCCAGATACTAGCCCGCTAACCCTACCTTTCTTCCCGCTAGTCCTACCTTTCTTCCCGCTAGCCCTTCCTTTCTTCCAGGTACTAGCCCACTCGTCCTACCTTTCTTCCAGATACTAGCCCGATTGTCCTACCTTTCTTCCCAATACTAGCCCACTAGCCCTACCTTTCTTCCAGGTACCAGTCCACTAGTCCTACCTTTCCTCCAGATACTAGCCCGCTAGCCCTATCTTTCTACCCACTAGCCCTACCTTTCTTCCATATACTAGCCTGCTAGCCGTACCTTTCTTCCAGATACTAGCCCGCTAGTCCTACCTTTCTTCCAGATATTAGCCCGCTAGCCCTACCTTTCTTCCCACTAGCCCTACCTTTCTTCCTTCTAGCCCTACCTTTCTTCCAGATACTAGCCCACTAGCTGTACCTTTCTTCCAGATACTAGCCCGCTAGTCCTACCTTTCTTCCAGATACTAACCCGCCAGCTCCACCTTTCTTCCCGCTAGCCCTACCTTTCTTCCAGATACTAGCCCGCTAGCCGTTTCTTTCTTCCCTCTAGCCTTACCTTTCACCCATATAGATACTGGCCCGCTAGCCCAATCTTTCTTCCAGAAACTAGCCCGCTAGTCCTTCCTTTCGTCCAAATAATAGCCCGCTAGCCATTCCTTTCTTCCAGAAACTAGCCCGCTAGTCCTTCCTTTCGTCCAAATAATAGCCCGCTAGCCATTCCTTTCTTCCAGAAACTAGCACACTAGTCCTACCTTTCTTCCAGATACTAGCCCACTAGTCCTACCTTTCTTCCAGATACTAAGCTGCTAGCCATTCCGTTCTTCCAGATACTAGCCCGCTAGCCATTCCTTTCTTCCAGATACTAGCCCGCTAGTCCTACCTTTCTTCCCGGTACTAGCCCGCTAGCCGTTCCTTTCTTCCAGATACTAGCCGGCTAGCCCTACCTTTGTTCCCGATACTAGCCCGCTAGCTCTACCATTCTTTCCACTAGTCCTACCTTAAACCCATATAGATACTAGCCTCTAGTCCTACCTTTCTTCCAGATACTAGCCCACTATGCCATTCCTTTTTTCCAGATACTAGCCCGCTAGCCATTCTTCCAGATACTAACCTGCTAGCTCTACCTTTCTTCCAGATACTGGCCTGCTATACCTACCGTTCTTACCGATACTAGCCCGCTAGCCCTACCTTTCTTCGAGATACTAACCCGTTAGCCCTACCTTTCTTATCGATACTTGCCCGCTAGCCCTACCTTTCTTACCGATACTAGCCCGCTAATCCTACCTTTCTTCCAGATAGTAACACGCTAGTCCTATCTTTCTTACAGATACTAGCCCACTAGTCCTACGTTTTTTCCCTATACTAGCCCACTAGCCGTACCTTTCTTCCAGATGCTAGCCTGCTAGCCTTACCTTTCTTCCAGATACTAGTCCGCTAGCCCTACCTTTCTTCCATATAGATAGTAGCCCACTAGCTGTACCTTTCCTCCAGATACTAGCCTGCTAGCACCACCTTTCTTCACGATACTACCCCGCTAGCTGTTCCTTTCTTCCTGCTAGCCTTACCTTTCTTCCATATACTAGCCCGCTAACCCTACCTTTCTTCCCGCTAGCCCTACCTTTCTTCCCGCTAGCCCTTCCTTTCTTCCAGATACTAGCCTGCTAGTCCTACCTTTCTTCCAGATACTAGCCCGCTAACCCTACCTTTATTCCCACTGTTAGAAAGGCGACCCCGGGGGAGGCAGAAGATGTCTGACTGACCACCCCTAGGTCCACCTCTCCGTCGAGAAGTAGCCGAGCGTTACCGAGAGGCCTCCTGAATGAGGGCCCTCTCCTAGGATCGTACAGCAGAGTAATCACAACACTACAAACGGACACCACACAGGAGGTCAAGTTCTCAAGCTTTTATAAGTAATTAAGGTTGCGGGTTCTTGGCAGTATATACAGGCGGATCGAGGGATCCGTAAAGTCTCGAAAAGGGGGGTAAGGTAGCGGGACAGTCTAGCTTCTGGGCGGAGGAAGGGATACCCTGCGCACAGCTCTCAATCCTCGAGCTGGGGGGTTCCGAGAGGTTCGAGCCGCGGCAGCGCCAGCAGGCTTACAAGGTGGTTCAGCGAGGTAGGCCGCGGCAGCGCCAGCAGGCTCTCAGATGGTTCCGCAAGGTAGGCCGCGGCAGCGCCAGCAGGCTCTTAGATGGTTCAGCAAGATAGGCCGCGGCAGCGCCAGCAGGCTCTCAGATGGTTTCAGCAAGGTAGGCCGCGGCAGCGCCAGCAGGCTCTCAGATGGTTTCAGCAAGGTAGGCCGCGGCAGCGCCAGCAGGCTCTCAGAAGGACGTCGGGTTACAGGAACGATGAGTTTGTCTGGTGTCGGCCGTGACAGCGTCAGCAGGGCTTCCAGTCCAGGATACAACTGGCGTCCTACTCCGGGGCTGGCCCAGATATAGGACGGAGGTCCTTTGATGTCCGGACCCTCTCGCCTGGGGGTCAGAGGGGCCGGGATGATGGTGTCCAGACACCCAGCAGGGGGGTGGAGCCAGCGCCCAGGGAGGCCGGAGGGCGATCGAAACTCCTCTCCCTCCGGGATCTGTCGAGTGGCCACTCGACCACCTGGGTGGATCTTGGTGCCTCGATGTCGGGGCTTCGCTGGGGCCTGGGCCTGGGCTGAGGCCACGTGGCCGTGACGTGGGGGACCCAAGATGGAGTCGGGCACGCCTCGTGCTTAGGTCGTGATGGGCCTACGCTGGAGCCAGGCCGGTGATGGGGATCCGGGATGGTAGCCGGATCTGTGGTGTTGGGGCGTGCAGGGTCGGGCCGAAGGGGCCGCCCGAGGTCCAGAGGAGGGCTGATGTCGTCCCGGGCGCGCCATGCGGGAGGGGTAGGACCACGCCATGAGGCCGGGTCCAACACGCGTCCCCCCCAGCTGAAGGCAGGGGAGAGTCACCCATCTTCTTGGGGGTTCTCCTCGCCGAGGCGGAAGAATCGGGACAGGCCGTCAGCATTGGCGTGGTCGTTGCCGGGGCGATGCTCCACAGTGAAGTCCATCCCCTGCAGAGAAATGGACCAGCGCAGCAGTTTCGGGTTTTCTCCCCGCATCTGCATCAACCAACGCAGGGGCTGGTGGTCGGTCTGGACTCGGAAGTGGGTGCCGAAGAGGTAGGGCCGGAGCTTCTTGAGTGCCCACACCACGGCAAAGGCTTCCCTCTCGATGGTGCTCCACCGCTGTTCTCTTGCCAGGAGGCGTCGGCTGATGAAGGCCACAGGCCGGTCAATTCCCTCGGGGTTAACTTGGGACAGGACCGCCCCGATGCCGTGCTCCGAGGCGTCGGTTTGGACTACAAACTCTCTGCTGTAGTCGGGGGCCTGGAGCACAGGGGCGGTGCACATGGCAGTCTTTAAAGTCTCAAAGGCTGTTTGGCACGCTGGGGTCCAGTGCACCTTCTGGGGTAATTTCTTTGAGGTCAGTTCTGTGAGGGGCCCCACAATGCTCCCGTAGTCTTTTATAAATCGCCGATAGTATCCGGTGAGCCCCAGGAAGGCTCGGACGGCGGTCTGGGTGACCGGGGGCTCCCAGGCCCGGATGGCGTCTATCTTTGGTTGGAGGGGAGCTACTTGGCCGCTCCCCACTTGGTGTCCCAGATAGGTCACTGACCCTTGGCCTATCTGGCATTTGCTGGCTTTGATGGTTAGTCCGGCCCGCCGGAGGGCCGTCAGGACCTTCCAGAGGTGGGTCAGGTGCTTATCCCACTGAAGGCTGTACACCGCAATGTCATCTAGATAGGCGGCGCTGTATTCCTCTAGTCCGGCCAGCACCTGGTTCACTAGTCTCTGGAAGGTGGCCGGCGCATTTTTCATGCCGAAGGGCATCACTTTGAAGTGATAGTGGCCATCAGGGGTCGAGAAGGCCGATCGCTCTTGTGCACCAGGGGTAAGGCCGATCTGCCAATACCCCGCCGTGAGATCGAAGGTGCTGAGGTATTTGGCGGCCCCTAGACGATCGATCAGTTCATCCGCCCTGGGGATGGGATGGGCGTCGGTCCTGGTGACTGCATTCAGTCCCCTGTAGTCAACACAGAACCGGAGCTCTGGAGCTGTTCCGGGGGAGGCGGCTTTAGGGACCAGGACAACGGGACTGCCCCAGGGACTGTTGGAGGGTTCGACTACCCCCAGGGCCAACATCTTGGCTACTTCCGATTGGATGCAGGCCCGAACCCGGTCGGGCACTCGAAAAGCTCGGTGTTTTACAGGTGGGCTGTCTCCGGTGTCCACATCGTGGACACACCACCAGGTGACCCCCGGCGTGAGGGAAAACAGATCCGCAAACTGCCCCAGCAGCTTCCGGCAGTCTTGTTGCTGCTCTGGGGTCAGGGTAGAGGAGAGCCGGACCCCTTCGAAGGAGCCGTCTTTCTCAGTGGTGCTGAGGAGGTCTGGTAGTGGCTCGGAGTCGTCTTCAGCTCCGTCATCGGTCGCCAGCAGCAGACTCAGTTCAGTGCGTGCAAAGTGCGGCTTGAGCCGGTTAGGGTGTAGAACCCGGAGGGGGTTCCTGGGGGACTCCATGTCTACCAGGTAGGTGACGGGGCTCTTGCGCTCCACCACTTTGAAGGGCCCCGTCCATTTGTCCTGGAGGGCACACGGTTCAACCGGGGACATGACCCAGACTTGCTGGCCCGGCTCGAACTCGATGGACGAGGCGTTCTGGTCATACCAGCGTTTCATCTCCTCTTGACTAGCCTCCAGGTTGGCCTCGGCAAGTTCCCGGAACTTCCGAGTCTGATTGTGGAATGTCAGGAGGTACCGGTAGACATCCGGTGGGGCATCTCGAACTGCTGTCTCCCAGCCTTCCTTGACCAGGCTGAGGGGGCCTCGAACTGGGTGTCCGTACAAGAGTTCAAAAGGGCTGAACCCCAGGGATTTCTGGGGTACCTCTCGGTAGGCGAACAGGAGGCAGGGCAGCAGGACATCCCATTTGCGCCGGAGGGGCTCTTCTAGGCCCTTGATCATCCCCTTCAGTGTTCTTTTAAATCGTTCCACTAGTCCATTTCCTTGGGGATGATACGGGGTGGTGAACTTATAGGCGACCCCGCACTGTTGCCATAGGGATCGCATATGCTTCGAGATAAAGTTGGAGCCCCGATCACTCACGACTTCTCGGGGGAAGCCGACTCGGGAGCAGATGCTCATGAGGGCTCGGCCCACCACGGGGGCCGTGATGGTTCGGAGGGGGATGGCCTCAGGATAGCGGGTGGCATGGTCCACCAGGACCAGGATGAAGCGGTGTCCCTGCGAGGTGCGAGGGTCCAGGGGCCCTACGATGTCTATTCCTACTCGCTCGAAGGGGGTGGTCACCACGGGGAACGGCTGGAGCGGGGCTTTGACTTTCCCCCCGCTCTTCCCGCTGGCTTGACAGGTCGGGCAGGTTCGGCAGTGGTTATGCACATCGGTGCGCATTTTTGGCCAGTAGAAATGGGTCACCAGGCGGCTGTAAGTTTTGTCCTGCCCCAGGTGCCCGGCGAGGGGCACATCATGTGCTAAGTTCAGGAGGAAGTCTCTGAATCAGAGGGGTACGACCAGTACCCGGCCGGCCCCTAGCTCAGCAATCTTCTGCTCACTGTAGAGGAGTTCGTTGTCCCAATAGACCCAGTGGGACCCCGCGGGGTCTCCAGCGGCCTGAGTAGCGGCTTGCTGTCGAATCCCCTCGAGGGAGGGGCAGGTTTTCTGTTCCTACCGGAACTGTTCGCGGGTGGGGCCACCTTCTTGGCGCCATTGAGCGAGTTCTGGGAGGTGGTTGAGCTCGGTGAGATCTTCTTGGTCGGGCCCTTGGGGGCCGTGTTCGGGGTCGGCGTCCTCGGGGACGACGGGTGGCGGAGGTGCGGGCCACTCGGGTTCCTCGGTCGGAGCTCCCCCCGCTGGGGTGGAGGCTCGGGCGGACATGGAGCGGGTGGTCGCACAGACCCACTCGGGAAGGCCTAGCATCCCCAGGTGCTCTCTTCGTTCGACGCCAGCCCATGGGGAACTTTCCAGGTCGTTCCCAAGGAGGCAGTCCACGGGGGCATCGTCGCGGACAGTCACTTTCAGCATGCCCGACACTCCTCCCCACTCGAAGGGGATGCGGGCCATCTGGCACAAAGTCTCTGAGTTATCTGCGGACCGGACTGGGCACAGGATGTTAGGTAGGATCTGTTCTGGGGTCACCAGATGGCAGCGGACCGCTGTCACGCTGGCTCCGGTGTCACGGAGGGCTTCGGTCCGGCGACCATTGATGGTGACCCACTGGCGGTATTTCTGGGTGTTGCCGGGGATCGGACCTCGAGGGATCAGGTCGTGGGTACCCAGGCATGCTAAGGTCATGGCGGCGGGCTCCCACTCGGCCTGTTCGTGGTCGTCGTCCTCTTCCTCACTTCTTTCTTCACCCAGGGTAGCTGCCGCGATCTGGCGGGCTGGGGGCCCGGTGGTGCCGGGTCGCTGGTTCATCGGGCAGAGGGGGTCATTCGCATAATGACCTTGTCGCTGGCACCTATGACACGTAACGTTTGGGCGGGGCCCCGGTCTGGCTGGGGGGCCCCCTCTCCGGCCCAGGGATGGCGACGTGGAAGTAGGGGAGGACCCCTGGGGGGCGTCCCGTCCCCGGCTCTGGCCTACTCCGCCGCCTCGTGGTCGGTGGGTCCCCGGGGATCCCCGGCCGTAGTCTCCCATCGTGCTCCGGGGAACTCGGGTGCTCGCCCATCGATCCGCCTCGACAGCGAGTTTTCGTGGCTCCGTCAATTTGCTGTCGAGGAGGTGCTGCCGGAGTTCGACGAAACAGTTATTGGACAGATGTTCCCATAGAATGAGGTCGACCAACTGCTGGTAGGTGGTGACCTGGCAGCCCCGAGTCCACCCCTCGAAGGCTCTACTGTAATAGTTCACGTATTCCACCCATGTGGTACCGGGGATTTTTTTGCAGTCTCGGAATCGCTGCCGGTACATCTCGGGGGTGAGTCCGTAGCGAGTGAGGAGGGCGGTCTTCATGTGCTCGTACGAGGTCATCTCGGTATCAGGGAGCTCCAGCAGGGCGTCTCTCCCTTCGTTGATAAACTTCCCCCACAGGCCGGCGCCCCAGTGCTTGAGGGGTACTCGATGAGCGGTCATGGCGACCTCGTAGGCTTTGAACCACTGTTGGATGTCGTCGTTCTTATAGTACTCTTTGACGACATCCTTGGGTATGTGCACCTTCGTGTCCACCGGGGGGGGTGAGGTCTTGGCCCCGGCGGTGCCGATCTCGTTTGCCTTGGCTTTAAGTTCCATTTCTTTGAGGACGCGCTCGTGCTCGAGCATGAGTTTTTTCTCCTCGAGGGCTAGCTTCCTTTCTGCCAGTTGGATTTCTCCTTCTTGTCGGAGTCGAGCCAGATCCAACTCGTCGAGCCGGGTCCTCTCTCGTTCTCGGGCGTCTTCGTGGGAGAGGCCCGTGTTTGGGGTTGCGGGTCTCCCTCCCGCTGGGTTCACCTCAGCCTCCGGGCCTCCGTTCGGGCCCGGGTTATCTTCCCTCGGAGGTGGCGCCTCGCCGGCGTCCACCCAGGCCTGTAGGGCCGATTTAAAGTCTTCTTTGGTGCTTAAGCCAGTGGTAGCGATGCCTAGTTCTTTGCAGAATTGCTTTAGCTCCTTGTGACTGTAGTCTTCCATTTTCTCTTTCTGGAATTCTGTGCTCATGGTCGCAGTGGGTTTTTCTTGGTAGCGAGTGAATCACTCTCTGTACGATCTGCGTGGGCTCGGATCCCGGCGCTTGCCACCAATGTTAGAAAGGCGACCCCGGGGGAGGCAGAAGATGTCTGACTGACCACCCCTAGGTCCACCTCTCCGTCGAGAAGTAGCCGAGCGTTACCGAGAGGCCTCCTGAATGAGGGCCCTCTCCTAGGATCGTACAGCAGAGTAATCACAACACTACAAACGGACACCACACAGGAGGTCAAGTTCTCAAGCTTTTATAAGTAATCAAGGTTGCGGGTTCTTGGCAGTATATACAGGCGGATCGAGGGATCCGTAAAGTCTCGAAAAGGGGGGTAAGGTAGCGGGACAGTCTAGCTTCTGGGCGGAGGAAGGGATACCCTGCGCACAGCTCTCAATCCTCGAGCTGGGGGGTTCCGAGAGGTTCGAGCCGCGGCAGCGCCAGCAGGCTTACAAGGTGGTTCAGCGAGGTAGGCCGCGGCAGCGCCAGCAGGCTCTCAGATGGTTCCGCAAGGTAGGCCGCGGCAGCGCCAGCAGACTCTTAGATGGTTCAGCAAGATAGGCCGCGGCAGCGCCAGCAGGCTCTCAGATGGTTTCAGCAAGGTAGGCCGCGGCAGCGCCAGCAGGCTCTCAGATGGTTTCAGCAAGGTAGGCCGCGGCAGCGCCAGCAGGCTCTCAGAAGGACGTCGGGTTACAGGAACGATGAGTTCGTCTGGTGTCGGCCGTGACAGCGTCAGCAGGGCTTCCAGTCCAGGATACAACTGGCGTCCTACTCCGGGGCTGGCCCAGATATAGGACGGAGGTCCTTTGATGTCCGGACCCTCTCGCCTGGGGGTCAGAGGGGCCGGGATGATGGTGTCCAGACACCCAGCAGGGGGGTGGAGCAAGCGCCCAGGGAGGCCGGAGGGCGATCGATACCAGGCGTCCGGGGACGGCTGGAGGGCCATCGAAACTCCTCTCCCTCCGGGATCTGTCGAGTGGCCACTCGACCACCTGGGTGGATCTTGGTGCCTCGATGTCGGGGCTTCGCTGGGGCCTGGGCCTGGGCTGAGGCCACGTGGCCGTGACGTGGGGGACCCAAGATGGAGTCGGGCACGGCCTCGTGCTTAGGTCGTGATGGGCCTACGCTGGAGCCAGGCCGGTGATGGGGATCCGGGATGGTAGCCGGATCTGTGGTGTTGGGGCGTGCAGGGTCGGGCCGAAGGGGCCGCCCGAGGTCCGGAGGAGGGCTGATGTCGTCCTGGGCCCGCCATGCGGGAGGGGTAGGACCACGCCATGAGGCCGGGTCCAACACCCACTAGCCCTACCTTTCTTCCCGCTAGTCCTACCTTTCTTCCAGATACTAGCCAGCTTGTCCTTCCTTCCATCCCAATACTAGCCCGCTAGCCCTACCTTTCTTCCCGCTAGCGCTTCCTTTCTTCCTGGTACCAGCCCACTAGTCTTACCTTTCTTCCAGATACTAGCCCACTAGTCTTACCTTTCTTCCAGATACTAGCCTGCTAGCCCTACCTTTCTACCCGCTAGCCCTACCTTTCTTCCAGATACTAGCCCGCTAGCCGTACCTTTCTTCCAGATACTAGCCCGCTAGCCATACCTTTCTTCCAGATACTAGCCCGCTAGTCCTACCTTTCTTCCAGATATTAGCCCGCTAGCCCTACCTTTCTTCCTGCTAGCCCTACCTTGCTTCCTTCTAGCTCTACCTTTCTTCCAGATACTAGCCAGCTAGCTGTACCTTTCTTCCACGTACTAGCCCGCTAGTCCTACCTTTCTTCCAGATACTAGCCCGCTAGCTCAACCTTTCTTCCCGCTAGCCCTACCTTCCTTCCCGATACTAGCCCGCTAGCCATTCTTTTCTTCCCTCTAGCCTTGCCTTTCACCCATATAGGTACTAGCCCACTAGCCCTATCTTTCTTCCAGATACTAGCCCGCTAGTCCTACCTTTCTTCCAGATACTAGCCCGCTAGCTCAAACTTTCTTCCCAATACTAGCCTGCTAGCCATTCCTTTCTTCCCGCTAGCCTTATCTTTCACCCATATAGATACTAGCCCACTAGCCATATCTTTCTTCCAGATACTAGCCCGCTAGTCCTTTCTTCCAGATACTAGCCTGCTAGTCCCACCTTTCTTCCAGGTACTAGCCCACTAGTCCTACCTTTCTTCCAGATACTAGCCCACTAGCCACTCCTTTCTTCCAGATACTAGCCTGCTAGTCCCACCTTTCTTCCAGGTACTAGCCCACTAGTCCTACCTTTCTTCCAGATACTAGCCCGCTAGCCACTCCTTTCTTCCAGATACTAGCCCGCTAGTACTTCCTTTCGTCCAGATACTAGCCCGTTAGTACTTCCTTTCGTCCAGATACTAGCCCGTTAGTACTTCCTTTCGTCCAGATACTAGCCCGTTAGTACTTCCTTTCTTCCAGATACTAGCCCGCTAGTCCTACCGAGTGAACTCAGACACACCAATGATTGCCAGAAATGTTGAGCCTCCTTGAACCCCGGCTCTTTCATGAAGTTCTGCAGGGTTCTCACTTGGGACGTCTCCCTCCCACTCACCTACCAGTGGCCCTGATAACAAGGACTTCCGGTGCCAAGAAGGGGTCTTTGCTTTCATCAGGGGTGCTGCTGGGGACCGGTGGGCATGTCCCAGTCCTGCCTCTGTAGATAGTGCGTAAAGCCAGCGCCATGCTGCGGGGTATTTACAATGTGACGCATCTAGGAAGATGCTTCACGTTATAAAGCCCTGCGCCACATGAAACCTGTGTCAGGGTTCATGTGGGCGTTCCGGAGCAGGGGGGGTGGGCGTTGTGGCGCAGGAACGCCTTGCAGAAGTGGCTGAGTGAAATCTATAAGACACTATAAGTCACTTTTCAGACGCCGCTGAGTCAAAACCTTGCGCCTGCTTGAAGCAGGCGTAAGGCTTGACGCACCATGTTGGACATAGGCAGGGTTGGAGCAGTGCTGGAGTTGCGTCGCGCCTGCGACGCAACTCCAGCACTGCACCAACCTTACGCCGGCAGATGCGACACGCATCGGTTTATCCTTGCGCCATGATGCGGCGCATTGTAAATGCGGCGCATCTGTGGTGGCGCAAGGGTAAACTTGCGTGACACATCTCTCCTGGCGCATCCCTGCTGATTTGCAGGGATGCGCCAGGAAAAATAAATCTGCCCCCAGGTGTTTTCAGTTTTCATATAAGTGATTCCCCTCCCTCTGCTGCCAGATCCCTGCACTGGATCTCAGTTGCTCACTGCGCTAAGTTTAAGATCCTGAACCTCATTTTGTAGGATACTCTGGGGCATATTACCAACAACTAGCGATAATTATCGATATGTTGGTTTAGCGGCGATATTTTTATCGCTGAGCTACGGCGATTTTTATCGCTTAGGAGCCTTGCTATTATCAAGGTATATCTCCTAAGCGATAAAAAACGGCCGCAATGCATGAATATCGCTGAAAAGTCAGCGATATTCATGCATTACCGAGCTAATGCTCTTCGCCCTGTTATCCACCTCCCATTGGATAACATGGCTAAGAACTGCTCTAGGCAGGTGTTAGCTTTTGGAGATATTCGCGCTTAGCGCAAATATCTCCAAAAGTTGGTAATAGGAGATAGCGATGTTAGCGACTGTTTCCAGTCGCTAACATCTTGGCACGCCCACTTTGCATGTCATTAGCGATAAATATCACTGACATGCAAAGTGGGGCCCAAGATGGTCGCTATCTCCTACTAGCTGTCGCTAACTGGTGTTAGCGACAGCTAGGTAATAGGGAGATCATTTTATCTCCGCTTTCTTGGCTTTTAAAGCCAAAAAAGCGGAGATAAACCCCCTTGATAATATGCCCCTCTATCTCTACTCCAAGGTACCTTCAGTGTCAACACGTACTGGAAGCCAATAGGGACTAAGGGCCAGATGTAGGTATCCAAATACCGGTCGGTAACGGCCTAAAATACCGATTTTCGGCCGTTACCGACCGGTATTTGGATACTGAGATGTAGGGCTTGTCAAAATACAGATTCGGTAATTTTACCGATTCAATAATTACCAAATCTTACCGATTCGGTAAAAAATACCGAATAATTACCTACATCAGATTTACCGATTCTAAAATACCGAATCGGTAAAATTCAGTATTTTAGAATCGGTAAAAATTATTTACCTACATCTAGCCCCTAATGTTCTGTGATTAAATCTTAATCTTGAGGGCGCTGACCCTTCCTTGCCTGGGTCCAGCTCGAGGGACACTTCACCTCTGGACATTGAAGCCTCTTCCTCACTCTGTGACTTACAAAGTGAGTGAACTGACGAGCTGGTTCGTCAATGGACACCAGCGCCAATGAACCCCTTGGGGTAGTGGCTTCCATTCCATACCAATGCGTCAATTACACCTTCCTGCACAAAAACAATCAATGGAGGCGGTTTTCTCTTTTGATCTTTGCTGCTGGATTCAGCACACATAGAAAGAGGAAAAAATAAGGAGTAATAACGTTATTTCTCCTCGTTGCGTCTCCCATACCCCTCCCCTGAGGCGGCGTCGGCTTTTGACGCATTACCAGGTTTACAAAATCTCATGAATCTGGGATTGTGTCAAATTCCACGGGTGTTGGGTTGGAACACCCACCGTAATGCTCATGGCACCCCACCCTATCATAGAGTGAGGCAACGCAACGACTTGCGTTGCGTTGCCTCACTCCATATCTACAAGGCCATGAAAAGCTACACAGGGTGACTTTACGCGGTTTTGTACATATGTAGATGAAAGTTTAGTATTAATAAAAAGAAACACAAACTCCAGCTTTCAAAACACAATCCTATGGCCTGATGTACATGGTACAAAGATGGCACAGCAGCCCTCGCTGGGGAAGCACCCATACAGGAGGCACATGATGGTGATCCAGGTACGGATGTATGATGTTACAACGCATGCTTTTACCATGCATGCTTTTACAACGCAGTTTTTACAACGCATACCATTACAACGCATAGCGCTTTGGGGCGCTGGATAGTGAATAGTTTAATTTACTATTCCAACTCCAGTCCCCGTGGATAGTAGGGAAGGTTATTGGATAGTAAATTAAATCTATTCCCTATCCTAGAGCGCCCCCCAGCGCAATGCGTTGTAATGGTTTGCGTTCTAAAACCTGCGTTGTAATAGCACTGCGTGGTAAAAGTTGCGTTGTAAAGGATGTTTCCCTCCAGGTACATAGGGGGCTCTTCCCTAGCAGGGATAATCCAGGCTGAGATTACAGGGGGGTGCAGGGCCGCCCTGCCTGCCTTTGAGGGCAGCCAGAGCTACTGTTCCCCTGAAGCTGGGGGTGCATTGTGTGCTGTTTGGCTGATCAAGAAGGAAGGATGAGGTCACTGGTTATGGATGGGTGAGTGACAGTGCCTGTTGATGTTTGATTGGATGTCTATCTGCAAGGGCGTGTCCGACAGTGCATGACGTTAGAGTGTGCTTCCAGAGAAAGGTAGATTGCAGACACACTGCCAACATGGCAGACCAGCAGGGCACTGGCTCTGTGGGGTGGAGGCAAAGCCTGGTCCCAACTATTCACACATTCTTCTAGAGGGTCATGAAAACAAAGCTGGAGCTGTTAGCAAAGGGGCAGGTGGCTGCCCTATTTTTAATGCATGTATTTTAGCCCCTGTTCTGGGCCTGGAATAGTCTTGCCTGCTGCACTCAGATGCACCCTGGTTCCTGCTCTCAGGTCCATGTTTGTCATTCGAATCCCCCTCCCTGCTGAACGGTTGTATGATGTTACACGCGGTACATCACAACGCATCTTTTACAACGCAAGTCGTTACCACGACTTCCAGATATGTAGACGTGGAGTTAGGAATAGTGAATCTATAATCCCCTGTATGCACTTGCCTTTTAGTATTTTGTTCTTCAATACTTTGTCCCACTGCTTAATTTGTAAAATAATACGTGTTGGGCCATTCTTAGAAGGGCACTGCAGCTTGCAACGCCTGTTGTCCCTGCCAGCGCTGCCGGTGACAGCACCAACACAACTATTAACTGGCACACTCTTACAGGTGTGACAATTCAGACTATTCCAGGCCCCAAAGCTATAAGAATGGCTTTGACGGCAGGTATTAGTCATTTTTAATGTGCATTGAAATAATAAACAACTGTTGTTGGGCCCGATTCACAGAACTAACTTAAGACAAAATCCTAACTTACTACCATTTTGGTATTCACAGAAGGCACTTACTCATTTCGGTATTCACTGAAGGCACTTAGGGCCCGATGTAGGTAAATCCCATTTACCGATTTTGAAATACCGAATCCTACCGATTCGGTATTCAAAAAATCGGTAAATGGGATGTAGGTCCCAACATCTGGATTCGTTACCGAATCCTTAACAATTCTTAAATTACCGATTTGGTAAATACCGAATCGGTAATGCCCATTCATTCCTATGGGCTTTGAAGCCCATAGGAATGATTAGGCATTACCGATTCGGTATTTACCGAATCGGTAATTAAAGAATTCACAAGGGTGCAGGGGGTGTCACTTTGACACCCTCTAGCACCCCCAAAACGGCCATGTGTGCAATGTGGCACACAGACATGCCCTAAGGGCACGTCTGTCTGTCACATGGCACATGTGTACATGCACAGATGTGCATGTACACAGGAATCGGTTTTTTACCATGGATTTGTATTCCATGGTAAAATACCGATTCTGTAAGCCATGTGCTGCCGGAACATAGGCTACCTACATTGCATTTTCGGTAATTTTACCGAATCGTTATCATTACCGAATCGGTAAATATTACCGACTCGGTAAATTTACCGATTCGGTAATGATAACGAATCGGTAAAATTACCGAAAATGTGCCCCTACATCTCCATAGCCCTTTACCGATCGGAAACGGCCGAAAATCGGTATTTTCGGCCGATTCCGATCGGTAAAGGGCTACCTACATCGGGCCCTTACTCATTTTGGTATTCACAGAAGGCACTTACTCACTTTGGTATTCACAGAAGGCACTTACTCATTTTGGTATTCACAGAAGTTAGGAGTCCTAACTTTACTACTCCTAAACTGACAAAAATCCTAACTTTAAGACTTTCGGTATTCACAGAAGGCATTTAGGAGTCCTAAAGTTAGGACCCCTAACTTCTGTGAATACCGAAATGAGTAAGTGCCTTCTGTGAATACTGAAATGAGTAAGTGCCTTCTGTGAATACCGAAATGAGTAAGTGACTTCTGTGAATACTAAAATGAGTAAGTGCCTTCTGTGGATACCAAAATGAGTAAGTGCCTTCTGTGAATACCAAAATGAGTAAGTGCCTTCTGTGAATACCGAAATGAGTAGTAAGTTTAGGATGTTGTCTTAAGTTAGTTCAGACCCGTTTAGTTTATCTCTAAAGTAGACAAACAGCGCCACCATGTGACGCACTGTCATAAGTGCCGGTGTTGACAATTAAGTGCTGGTGCCGAGTACCGGAAACCACGGGCTCAAATTAAGCACTGCTTTGCCCACAGTATTCTTGCACCATGACATTCATACCCTCGGTACTCAGTAGCACAGTCCTGTGAGGCCTTGCACCAGGGGCTTGTGATGAGTGTAGACACTCCAACCAGGCAGGTGTTCGAACAGGTCCCTCACCCAGCAGTGGTCCAACCTCTGTCCTCTTGTCTCCTGTGCAGGAGGACGACGTCGAGGGGATCCACATCGTGGCCTTCGCTGAAGAAGACGATCCTGGTGAGCTCTGCCGCGCGTGCGCCTTCAGCCTCACCCGCGTCACGAGCAGCAGCATTCACCAATGAGGAAGAGGAAGACTCAGAAAACAACATTCACACACAAGTCAATCCACCACACAAGCTCAGCAACAGCACCCCAGACCCTACAGCGCTTCCCAGATCTGTTTTACTTCCAGGAGACAAGACTTGTTTACATCTCAACCTCTAGCTGAGAGGCCCTAACACACTCTACCCACAGATGAGAGGCCCTGCATCACTCCTCACTCATTCTACCTACAACTGAGAGGCCCTGCATCACCCCTCAATCAATCTATCTACAGCTGAGAGGCCCTGCTTCACTCCTCACTCATTCTACTCACAGCTGAGAGGCCCTGCATCACTCCTCACTCATTCTACCCACAACTGAGAGGCCTTGCATCACTTCTCACTCATTCTACTCACAGCTGAGAGGCCTTGCATCACTTCTCACTCATTCTACCCACAGATGAGAGGCCCTGCATCACTCCTCACTCATTCTACTCACAGCTGAGAGGCCCTGCATCACTTCTCACTCATTCTACCCACAACTGAGAGGCCTTGCATCACTCCTCACTCATTCTACTCACAGCTGAGAGGCCCTGCATCACTTCTCACTCATTCTACCCACAGCTGAGACGCCCTGCATCACTCCTCACTCATTCTACCCACAGCTGAGAGGTCCTGCATCACTCCTCACTCATTCTACCCACAGATGAGAGGCCCTGCATCACTCCTCACTCATTCTACCCATAGCTGAGAGGCCCTGTAAACCCCCTCAGTCATTCTATCTACAGCTGGGAGGCCCTGCATCACTCCACACTCATTCTACCCACAGATGAGAGGCCCTGCATCACTCCTCACTCATTCTACTCACAGCTGAGAGGCCCTGCATCACTTCTCACTCATTCTACCCACAGCTGAGAGGCCTTGCATCACTCCTCACTCATTCTACTCACAGCCGAGAGGCCCTGCATCACTTCTCACTCATTCTACCCACAGCTGAGAGCCCCTGCATCACCCCTCACTCAATCTACCCACAGCTGAGAGGCCTTGCATCACTCCTCACTCATTCTACCCTGGGAGGCCCTGCATCACTCCTCACTCATTCTACCCACAGATGAGAGGCCCTGAATCGCTCCTCACTCAATCCACCCACAGCTGAGAGGCCCTGCATCACTCCTCACTCATTCTACCCACAGATGAGAGGCCCTGCATCACTCCTCACTCATTCTACCCACAGCTGAGAGGCCCTGCATCACTCCTCACTCATTCTACCCACAGATGAGAGGCCTTGCATCACTCCTCGCTCATTCTACTCACACCTGAGAGGCCCTGCATCACTGCTCACTCATTCTACCCACAGCTGAGAAGCCCTGCATCACTCCTCACTCATTCTACCCACAGCTGAGAGGCCCTGCATCACTCCTCACTCATTCTACCCACAGATGAGAGGCCTTGCATCACTCCTCGCTCATTCTACTCACACCTGAGAGGCCCTGCATCACTGCTCACTCATTCTACCCACAGCTGAGAAGCCCTGCATCACTCCTCACTCATTCTACTCACAGCTGAGAGGCCCTGCATCACCCCTCACTCATTCTACTCACAGCTGAGATGCCCTGCATCGCTCCTCACTCAATCCACCCACAGCTGAGAGGCCCTGCATCACTCCTCACTCATTCTACCCACAGATGAGAGGCCTTGCATCACTCCTCGCTCATTCTACTCACACCTGAGAGGCCCTGCATCACTGCTCACTCATTCTACCCACAGCTGAGAAGCCCTGCATCACTCCTCACTCATTCTACCCACAGCTGAGAAGCCCTGCATCACTCCTCACTCATTCTACCCACAGCTGAGAGGCCCTGCATCACTCCTCACTCATTCTACCCACAGATGAGAGGCCTTGCATCACTCCTCGCTCATTCTACTCACACCTGAGAGGCCCTGCATCACTCCTCACTCATTCTACCCACAGATGAGAGGCCCTGCATCACTGCTAACTCAATCTACTCACAGCTGAGAGGCCCTGCATCACCCCTCACTCATTCTACTCACAGCTGAGAGGCCCTGCATCACTCCTCACTCATTCTACTCACAACTGAGAGGCCCTGCATCCCTCCTCACTCATTCTACTCACAGCTGAGAGGCCCTGCAGCACCTCCTGACTCATTCTACTCACAGCTGAGATGCCCTGCATCACTCCTCACTCATTCTACTCACAACTGAGAGGCCCTGCATCACTCCTCACTCATTCTACTCACAACTGAGAGGGCCTGCATCACCCCTCACTCATTCTACTCACAGCTGAGAGGCCCTGCATCACCCCTCACTCATTCTACTCACAGCTGAGAGGTCCTGCATCACTCCACACCCATTCTACTCACAGCTGAGAGACCCTGCATCACCCCTCACTCATTCTACTCACAGCTGAGATGCCCTGCATCACTCCTCACTCATTCTACTCACAACTGAGAGGCCCTGCATCACTCCTCACTCATTCTACTCACAACTGAGAGGCCCTGCATCACTCCTCACTCATTCTACTCACAGCTGAGAGGCCCTGCATCACCCCTCACTCATTCTACTCACAGCTGAGAGGTCCTGCATCACTCCACACCCATTCTACTCACAACTGAGAGGCCCTGCATCACTCCTCACTCATTCTACTCACAACTGAGAGGCCCTGCATCACTCCTCACTCATTCTACTCACAGCTGAGAGGCCCTGCATCACCCCTCACTCATTCTACTCACAGCTGAGAGGTCCTGCATCACTCCACACCCATTCTACTCACAGCTGAGAGACCCTGCATCACCCCTCACTCATTCTACTCACAGCTGAGATGCCCTGCATCACTCCTCACTCATTCTACTCACAACTGAGAGGCCCTGCATCACTCCTCACTCATTCTACTCACAACTGAGAGGCCCTGCATCACTCCTCACTCATTCTACTCACAGCTGAGAGGCCCTGCATCATCCCTCACTCATTCTACTCACAGCTGAGAGGTCCTGCATCACTCCACACCCATTCTACTCACAGCTGAGAGGCCTTGCATCACTCCTCACTCATTCTACTCACAGCTGAGATGCCCTGCATCACTGCTCACTCATTCTACCCACAGATGAGAGGCCCTGCATCACTCCTCACTCATTCTACCCACAGATGAGAGGCCCTGCATCACTCCTCACTCATTCTACCCATAGCTGAGAGGCCCTGCATCACTCCTCACTCATTCTACGCACAGCTGAGAGGCCCTGCATCACTCCACACTCATTCTACCCACAGATGAGAGGCCCTGCATCACTCCTCACTCATTCTACCCATAGCTGAGAGGCCCTGCATCACTCCTCACTCATTCTACGCACAGCTGAGAGGCCCTGCATCACTCCACACTCATTCTACCCACAGCTGAGAGGCCCTGCATCACTCCTCACTCATTCTACCCATAGCTGAGAGGCCCTGCATCACTCCTCACTCATTCTACCCATAGCTGAGAGGCCATGCATCACTCCTCACTCATTCTACGCACAGATGAGAGGCCCTGCATCACTTCTCACTCATTCTACTCACAGATGAGAGGCCCTGCATCACCCCTCACTCATTCTACCCACAGATGAGAGGCCATGCATCACTCCTCACTCATTCTACCCACAGCTGAGAGGCCTTGCATCACTCCTCACTCATTCTACCCTGAGAGGTCCTGCATCACTCCTCACTCATTCTACTCACAGCTGAGAGGCCCTGCATCACTCCTCACTCATTCTACCCACAGCTGAGAGGCCCTGCATCACTCCTCACTCATTCTACCCACAGCTGAGAGGCCTTGCATCACTCCACACTCATTCTACCCACAGATGAGAGGCCCTGCATCACTCCCCACTCATTCTACCCACAGATGAGAGGCCCTGCATCACTCCTCACTCATTCTACCCATAGCTGAGAGGCCCTGTAAAACCCCTCAGTCATTCTATCTACAGCTGAGAGGCCCTGCAACACTCCTCACTCATTCTACGCACAGCGGAGAGGCCCTGCATCACTCCTCACTCATTCTACCCATAGCAGAGAGGCCCTGCATCACCCCTCACTCATTCTACCCACAGCTGAGAGGCCTTGCATCACTCCTCACTCATTCTACCCTGGGAGGCCCTGCATCACTCCTCACTCATTCTACCCACAGATGAGAGGCCCTGCATCACCCCTCACTCATTCTACGCATAGCTGAGAGGCCGTGCATCACTCCACACTCATTCTACTCGCAGCTGAGAGGCCCTGCATCACTCCTCACTCATTCTACGCATAGCTGAGAGGCCGTGCATCACTCCTCACTCATTCTACCCATAGCTGAGAGGCCCTGCATCACCCCTCACTCATTCTACCCATAGCTGAGAGGCCCTGTAAACCCCCTCAGTCATTCTATCTACAGCTGAGAGGCCCTGCATCACTCCTCACTCATTCTACCCATAGCTGAGAGGCCCTGTAAACCCCCTCAGTCATTCTATCTACAGCTGAGAGGCCCTGCATCACTCCTCACTCATTCTACTCACAGCTGAGAGGCCCTGCATCACTTCTCACTCATTCTACCCACAGCTGAGAGGCCTTGCATCACTCCTCACTCATTCTACTCACAGCCGAGAGGCCCTGCATCACTTCTCACTCATTCTACCCACAGCTGAGAGCCCCTGCATCACCCCTCACTCAATCTACCCACAGCTGAGAGGCCTTGCATCACTCCTCACTCATTCTACCCTGGGAGGCCCTGCATCACTCCTCACTCATTCTACCCACAGATGAGAGGCCCTGAATCGCTCCTCACTCAATCCACCCACAGCTGAGAGGCCCTGCATCACTCCTCACTCATTCTACCCACAGATGAGAGGCCTTGCATCACTCCTCGCTCATTCTACTCACACCTGAGAGGCCCTGCATCACTGCTCACTCATTCTACCCACAGCTGAGAAGCCCTGCATCACTCCTCACTCATTCTACCCACAGCTGAGAGGTCCTGCATCACTCCTCACTCATTCTACCCACAGCTGAGAGGCCCTGCATCACTCCTCACTCATTCTACCCACAGCTGAGAGGCCCTGCATCACTCCTCACTCATTCTACCCACAGCTGAGAGGCCCTGCATCACTCCTCACTCATTCTACCCACAGATGAGAGGCCCTGCATCACTGCTAACTCAATCTACTCACAGCTGAGAGGCCCTGCATCACCCCTCACTCATTCTACTCACAGCTGAGAGGCCCTGCATCACTCCTCACTCATTCTACTCACAACTGAGAGGCCCTGCATCCCTCCTCACTCATTCTACTCACAGCTGAGAGGCCCTGCAGCACCTCCTGACTCATTCTACTCACAGCTGAGATGCCCTGCATCACTCCTCACTCATTCTACTCACAACTGAGAGGCCCTGCATCACTCCTCACTCATTCTACTCACAACTGAGAGGCCCTGCATCACTCCTCACTCATTCTACTCACAGCTGAGAGGCCCTGCATCACTCCTCACTCATTCTACTCACAGCTGAGAGGTCCTGCATCACTCCACACCCATTCCACTCACAGCTGAGAGACCCTGCATCACCCCTCACTCATTCTACCCACAGATGAGAGGCCCTGCATCACCTCTTCACTCATTCTACTCACAGCTGAGAGGCCCTGCATCACTCCTCACTCATTCTACCCACAGCTGAGAGGCCCTGCATCACTCCTCACTCATTCTACCCACAGATGAGAGGCCCTGCATCACTCCACACTCATTCTACCCTGGGAGGCCCTGCATCACCTCCTCACTCATTCTACCCACAGATGAGAGGCCCTGCATCACTCCTCACTCATTCTACTCACAGCTGAGAGGTCCTGCATCACTCCACACCCATTCCACTCACAGCTGAGAGACCCTGCATCACCCCTCACTCATTCTACCCACAGATGAGAGGCCCTGCATCACCTCTTCACTCATTCTACTCACAGCTGAGAGGCCCTGCATCACTCCTCACTCATTCTACCCACAGCTGAGAGGCCCTGCATCACTCCTCACTCATTCTACCCACAGATGAGAGGCCCTGCATCACTCCACACTCATTCTACCCTGGGAGACCCTGCATCACCCCTCACTCATTCTACCCACAGATGAGAGGCCCTGCATCACCTCTTCACTCATTCTACTCACAGCTGAGAGGCCCTGCATCACTCCTCACTCATTCTACCCACAGCTGAGAGGCCCTGCATCACTCCTCACTCATTCTACCCACAGATGAGAGGCCCTGCATCACTCCACACTCATTCTACCCTGAGAGGCCCTGCATCACTCCTCACTCATTCTACTCACAGCTGAGAGGCCCTGCATCACTCCTCACTCAATCTACCCACAGCTGAGAGGCCCTGCATCACTCCTCACTCATTCTACTCACAGATGAGAGGCCCTGCTTCACTCCACACTCATTCTACCCACAGATGGGAGGCCCTGCATCACTCCTCACTCATTCTACTCACAGATGAGAGGTCCTGCATCACTCCTCACTCATTCTACCCACAGCTGAGAGGCCCTGCATCACTCCACACTCATTATACTCACAGCTGAGAGGCCCTGCATCACTCCACACTCATTCTACCCACAGCTGAGAGGCCCTGCATCACTCCACACTCATTATACTCACAGCTGAGAGGCCCTGCATCACTCCTCACTCATTCTACGCATAGCTGAGAGGCCGTGCATCACTCCTCACTCATTCTACCCATAGCTGAGAGGCCCTGCATCACCCCTCACTCATTCTACCCATAGCTGAGAGGCCCTGTAAACCCCCTCAGTCATTCTATCTACAGCTGAGAGGCCCTGCATCACCCCTCACTCATTCTACCCACAGCTGAGAGGCCTTGCATCACTCCTCACTCATTCTACCCACAGCTGAGAGGCCTTGCATCACTCCTCACTCATTCTACCCTGGGAGGCCCTGCATCACTCCTCACTCATTCTACCCACAGATGAGAGGCCCTGCATCGCTCCCCACTCATTCTACCCACAGATGAGAGGCCCTGCATCACTCCTCAGTCATTCTACTTGCAGCTGAGAGGCCCTGCATCACTCCTCACTCATTCTACCCACAGCTGAGAGGCCCTGCATCACTCCTCACTCATTCTACTCGCAGCTGAGAGGCCCTGCATCACTTCTCACTCATTCTACCCACAGCTGAGAGGCCACGCATCACTCCTCACTCATTCTACCCACAGATGAGAGGCCCTGCATCACTCCCCACTCATTCTACTCACAGCTGAGAGGCCCTGCATCACTCCTCACTCATTCTACCCACAGATGAGAGGCCCTGCATCACTCCTCACTCATTCTACTCACAGCTGAGAGGCCCTGCATTACTCCTCACTCATTCTACCCACAGCTGAGAGGCCCTGCATCACTCCTCACTCATTCTACCCACAGATGAGAGGCCCTGCATCACTCCTCACTCATTCTACTCACAGCTGAGAGGCCCTGCATCACTCCTCACTCATTCTACCCACAGCTGAGAGGCCCTGCATCACTCCTCACTCATTCTACCCACAGATGAGAGGCCCTGCATCACTCCCCACTCATTCTACCCACAGATTAGAGGCCCTGCATCTCTCCTCACTCATTCTACCCTGAGAGGCCCTGCATCACCCCTCACTCATTCTACGCACAGCTGAGAGGCCCTGCATCACCCCTCACTCATTCTACCCATAGCTGAGAGGCCCTGTAAAGCCCCTCAGTCATTCTATCTACAGCTGAGAGGCCCTGCATCACTCCTCACTCATTCTACTCACAGCTGAGAGGCCCTGCATCACTTCTCACTCATTCTACCCACAGCTGAGAGGCCTTGCATCACTTCTCACTCATTATACTCACAGCTGAGAGGCCCTGCATCACTCCTCACTCATTCTACGCACAGCTGAGAGGCCCTGCATCACCCCTCACTCATTCTACCCATAGCTGAGAGGCCCTGCAAACCCCCTCAGTCATTCTATCTACAGCTGAGAGACCCTGCATCACTCCTCACTCATTCTACTCACAGCTGAGAGGCCCTGCATCACTTCGCACTCATTCTACCCACAGCTGAGAGGCCTTGCATCACTCCTCACTCATTCTACTCACAGCTGAGAGGCCCTGCATCACTTCTCACTCATTCTACCCACAGCTGAGAGCCCCTGCATCACCCCTCACTCAATCTACCCACAGCTGAGAGGCCTTGCATCACTCCTCACTCATTCTACCCTGGGAGGCCCTGCATCACTCCTCACTCATTCTACCCACAGATGAGAGGCCCTGCATCACTCCTCACTCATTCTACCCATAGCTGAGAGGCCCTGTAAAACCCCTCAGTCATTCTATCTACAGCTGAGAGGCCCTGCATCACTCCTCACTCATTCTACTCACAGCTGAGAGGCCCTGCATCACTTCTCACTCATTCTACCCACAGCTGAGAGGCCTTGCATCACTTCTCACTCATTCTACTCACAGCTGAGAGGCCCTGCATCACTCCTCACTCATTCTACGCACAGCTGAGAGGCCCTGCATCACCCATCACTCATTCTACCCATAGCTGAGAGGCCCTGTAAACCCCCTCAGTCATTCTATCTACAGCTGAGAGACCCTGCATCACTCCTCACTCATTCTACTCACAGCTGAGAGGCCCTGCATCACTTCGCACTCATTCTACCCACAGCTGAGAGGCCTTGCATCACTCCTCACTCATTCTACTCACAGCTGAGAGGCCCTGCATCACTTCTCACTCATTCTACCCACAGCTGAGAGCCCCTGCATCACCCCTCACTCAATCTACCCACAGCTGAGAGGCCTTGCATCACTCCTCACTCATTCTACCCTGGGAGGCCCTGCATCACTCCTCACTCATTCTACCCACAGATGAGAGGCCCTGCATCGCTCCTCACTCAATCCACCCACAGCTGAGAGGCCCTGCATCACTCCTCACTCATTCTACCCACAGATGAGAGGCCTTGCATCACTGCTCACTCATTCTACCCACAGCTGAGAAGCCCTGCATCACTCCTCACTCATTCTACCCACAGCTGAGAGGCCCTGCATCACTCCTCACTCATTCTACCCACAGCTGAGAGGTCCTGCATCACTCCTCACTCATTCTACTCACAACTGAGAGGCCCTGCATCACTCCTCACTCATTCTACTCACAGCTGAGAGGCCCTGCAGCACCTCCTCACTCATTCTACTCACAGCTGAGAGGCCCTGCATCACTCCTCACTCATTCTACTCACAACTGAGAGGCCCTGCATCACTCCTCACTCATTCTACTCACAGCTGAGACGCCCTGCATCACTCCTCACTCATTCTACTCACAGCTGAGAGGTCCTGCATCACTCCACACCCATTCTACTCACAGCTGAGAGACCCTGCATCACCTCTTCACTCATTCTACTCACAGCTGAGAGGCCCTGCATCACTCCTCACTCATTCTACCCACAGATGAGAGACCCTGCATCACTGCTCACTCATTCTACGCACAGCTGAGAGGCCCTGCATCACTCCTCACTCATTCTACCCATAGCTGAGAGGCCCTGCATCACCCCTCACTCATTCTACCCACAGATGAGAGGCCCTGCATCACTCCTCACTCATTCTACCCACAGATGAGAGGCCCTGCATCACTCCTCACTCATTCTACCCATAGCTGAGAGGCCCTGCATCCCTCCTCACTCATTCTACCCACAGCTGAGAGGCCCTGCATCACTCCTCACTCAATCTACTCACAACTGAGAGGCCCTGCATCACTCCACACTCATTCTACCCACAGATGAGAGGCCCTGCATCACTCCCCACTCATTCTACCCACAGATGAGAGGCCCTGCATCACTCCTCACTCATTCTACCCATAGCTGAGAGGCCCTGCATCACTCCTCACTCATTCTACTCACAGCTGAGAGGCCCTGCATCACTCCTCACTCATTCTACCCACAGCTGAGAGGCTCTGCATCACTCCTCACTCATTCTACCCACACCTGAGAGGTCCTGCATCACTCCTCACTCATTCTACGCACAGCTGAGAGGCCCTGCATCACTCCTCACTCATTCTACCCACAGATGAGAGGCCCTGCATCACTCCTCACTCATTCTACCCACAGCTGAGAGGCCCTGCATCACTCCTCACTCATTCTACCCACAGATGAGAGGCCCTGCATCACTCCTCACTCATTCTACCCACAGATGAGAGGCCCTGCATCACTCCTCACTCATTCTACTCACAGCTGAGAGGCCCTGCATCACTCCACACTCATTCTACTCGCAGCTGAGAGGCCCTGCATCACTCCTCACTCATTCTACCCACAGATGAGAGGCCCTGCATCACCCCTCACTCATTCTACCCACAGCTGAGAGGCCCTGCATCACTCCTCACTCATTCTACCCATAGCTGAGAGGCCCTGCATCACTCCTCACTCATTCTACCCACAGCTGAGAGGCCCTGCATCACCTCCTCACTCCTTCTATTCGCAGCTGAGAGGCCTTGCATCACTCCTCACTCATTCTACCCTGGGAGGCCCTGCATCACTCCTCACTCATTCTACCCTGGGAGGCCCTGCATCACTCCTCACTCATTCTACCCACAGCTGAGAGGCCTTGCATCACTCCTCACTCATTCTACCCTGGGAGGCCCTGCATCACTCCTCACTCATTCTACCCACAGATGAGAGGCCCTGCATCGCTCCCCACTCATTCTACCCACAGATGAGAGGCCCTGCATCACTCCTCACTCATTCTACTCGCAGCTGAGAGGCCCTGCATCACTCCTCACTCATTCTACCCAAAGCTGAGAGGCCCTGCATCACTCCTCACTCATTCTACCCACAGATGAGAGGCCCTGCATCACTCCCCACTCATTCTACCTACAGATTAGAGGCCCTGCATCTCTCCCCACTCATTTTACCCTGAGAGGCCCTGCATCACCCCTCACTTATTCTACCCACAGATGAGAGGCCCTGCATCACTCCCCACTCATTCTACCCATAGATGAGAGGCCCTGCATCACCCCTCACTCATTCTACCCACAGCTGAGAGGCCCTGCATCACTCCACACTCATTCTACCCACAGATGAGAGGCCCTGCATCACTCCTCACTCATTCTACCCACAGCTGAGAGGCCCTGCATCACTCCTCACTCATTCTACCCATAGCTGAGAGGCCCTGTAAACCCCCTCAGTCATTCTATCTACAGCTGAGAGGCCCTGCATCACTTCCCACTCATTCTAAGCACAGCTGAGAGGCCCTGCATCACTCCTCACTCATTCTACCCATAGCTGAGAGGCCCTGCATCACCCCTCACTCATTCTACCCACAGCTGAGAGGCCTTGCATCACTCCTCACTCATTCTACCCTGAGAGGTCCTGCATCACCCCTCACTCTCTCTATCTACAGCTGAGAGGCCCTTCATCACTCCTCACTCATTCTACCCACAGCTGAGAGGCCCTGCATCACCCCTCACTCAATCTACCCACAGATGAGAGGCCTTGCATCACTCCTCGCTCATTCTACTCACACCTGAGAGGCCCTGCATCACTGCTCACTCATTCTACCCACAGCTGAGAAGCCCTGCATCACTCCTCACTCATTCTACTCACAGCTGAGAGGCCCTGCATCACCCCTCAATCAATCTACTCAGCTGAGAGGCCCTGCATCACTCCTCACTCATTCTACCCTGAGAGGCCCTGCATCACCCCTCACTCATTCTACGCACAGCTTGAGAGGCGCTGCATCACCCCTCACTCATTCTACCCATAGCTGAGAGGCCCTGTAAAGCCCCTCAGTCATTCTATCTACAGCTGAGAGGCCCTGCATCACTCCTCACTCATTCTACTCACAGCTGAGAGGCCCTGCATCACTTCTCACTCATTCTACCCACAGCTGAGAGGCCCTGCATCACTTCGCACTCATTCTACCCACAGCTGAGAGGCCTTGCATCACTTCTCACTCATTCTACTCACAGCTGAGAGGCCCTGCATCACTCCTCACTCATTCTACGCACAGCTGAGAGGCCCTGCATCACTCCTCACTCATTCTACCCATAGCTGAGAGGCCCTGTAAACCCCCTCAGTCATTCTATCTACAGCTGAGAGACCCTGCATCACTCCTCACTCATTCTACTCACAGCTGAGAGGCCCTGCATCACTTCGCACTCATTCTACCCACAGCTGAGAGGCCTTGCATCACTCCTCACTCATTCTACTCACAGCTGAGAGGCCCTGCATCACTTCGCACTCATTCTACCCACAGCTGAGAGGCCTTGCATCACTCCTCACTCATTCTACTCACAGCTGAGAGGCCCTGCATCACTTCTCACTCATTCTACCCACAGCTGAGAGCCCCTGCATCACTCCCCACTCATTCTACCCACAGATGAGAGGCCCTGCATCACTCCTCACTCAATCTACCCACAGCTGAGAGGCCTTGCATCACTCCTCACTCATTCTACCCTGGGAGGCCCTGCATCACTCCTCACTCATTCTACCCACAGATGAGAGGCCCTGCATCGCTCCTCACTCAATCCACCCACAGCTGAGAGGCCCTGCATCACTCCTCACTCATTCTACCCACAGATGAGAGGCCTTGCATCACTGCTCACTCATTCTACCCACAGCTGAGAAGCCCTGCATCACTCCTCACTCATTCTACCCACAGCTGAGAGGCCCTGCATCACTCCTCACTCATTCTACCCACAGCTGAGAGGTCCTGCATCACTCCTCACTCATTCTACTCACAACTGAGAGGCCCTGCATCACTCCTCACTCATTCTACTCACAGCTGAGAGGCCCTGCATCACTCCTCACTCATTCTACCCACAGCTGAGAGGTCCTGCATCACTCCTCACTCATTCTACTCACAACTGAGAGGCCCTGCATCACTCCTCACTCATTCTACTCACAGCTGAGAGGCCCTGCATCACTCCTCACTCATTCTACTCACAACTGAGAGGCCCTGCAGCACCTCCTCACTCATTCTACTCACAGCTGAGAGGCCCTGCATCACTCCTCACTCATTCTACTCACAACTGAGAGGCCCTGCATCACTCCTCACTCATTCTACTCACAACTGAGAGGCCCTGCATCACTCCTCACTCATTCTACTCACAGCTGAGAGGCCCTGCATCACTCCTCACTCATTCTACTCACAGCTGAGAGGTCCTGCATCACTCCACACCCATTCTACTCACAGCTGAGAGACCCTGCATCACCTCTTCACTCATTCTACTCACAGCTGAGAGGCCCTGCATCACTCCTCACTCATTCTACCCACAGATGAGAGACCCTGCATCACTGCTCACTCATTCTACCCACAGATGAGAGGCCCTGCATCACTCCTCACTCATTCTACCCATAGCTGAGAGGCCCTGTAAAACCCCTCAGTCATTCTATCTACAGCTGAGAGGCCCTGCATCACTCCTCACTCATTCTACGCACAGCTGAGAGGCCCTGCATCACTCCTCACTCATTCTACCCATAGCTGAGAGGCCTTGCATCACTCCTCACTCATTCTACGCACAGCTGAGAGGCCCTGCATCACTCCACACTCATTCTACCCATAGCTGAGAGGCCCTGCATCACTCCTCACTCATTCTACGCACAGATGAGAGACCCTGCATCACTGCTCACTCATTCTACCCACAGATGAGAGGCCCTGCATCACTCCTCACTCATTCTACCCATAGCTGAGAGGCCCTGCATCACTCCTCACTCAATCTACTCACAACTGAGAGGCCCTGCATCACTCCACACTCATTCTACCCACAGATGAGAGGCCCTGCATCACTCCTCACTCATTCTACCCATAGCTGAGAGGCCCTGCATCACTCCTCACTCAATCTACTCACAACTGAGAGGCCCTGCATCACTCCACACTCATTCTACCCACAGATGAGAGGCCCTGCATCACTCCTCACTCATTCTACCCATAGCTGAGAGGCCCTGCATCACCCCTCACTCATTCTACCCACAGCTGAGAGGCCTTGCATCACTCCTCACTCATTCTACCCTGGGAGGCCCTGCATCACTCCTCACTCATTCTACTCACAGCTGAGAGGCCCTGCATCACTCCTCACTCATTCTACCCACAGATGAGAGGCCCTGCATCACTCCTCACTCATTCTACCCATAGCTGAGAGGCCCTGCATCACTCCTCACTCATTCTACCCATAGCTGAGAGGCCCTGCATCACTTCTCACTCATTCTACTCACAACTGAGAGGCCCTGCATCACTCCTCACTCATTCTACGCACAGCTGAGAGGCCCTGCATCACCCCTCACTCATTCTACCCATAGCTGAGAGGCCCTGTAAACCCCCTCAGTCATTCTATCTACAGCTGAGCGGCCCTGCATCACCCCTCACTCATTCTACCCACAGCTGAGAGGCCTTACATCACTCCTCACTCATTCTACCCTGGGAGGCCCTGCATCACTCCTCACTCATTCTACCCTGGGAGGCCCTGCATCACTCCTCACTCATTCTACCCACAGATGAGAGGCCCTGCATCGCTCCCCACTCATTCTACCCACAGCTGAGAGGCCTTGCATCACTCCTCACTCATTCTACCCTGGGAGGCCCTGCATCACTCCTCACTCATTCTACCCTGGGAGGCCCTGCATCACTCCTCACTCATTCTACCCACAGATGAGAGGCCCTGCATCACTCCTCACTCATTCTACTCGCAGCTGAGAGGCCCTGCATCACTCCTCACTCATTCTACCCAAAGCTGAGAGGCCCTGCATCACTCCTCACTCATTCTACCCACAGATGAGAGGCCCTGCATCACTCCCCACTCATTCTACCCACAGATTAGAGGCCCTGCATCTCTCCCCACTCATTTTACCCTGAGAGGCCCTGCATCACCCCTCACTTATTCTACCCACAGATGAGAGGCCCTGCATCACTCCCCACTCATTCTACCCATAGCTGAGAGGCCCTGCATCACTCCTCACTCATTCTACCCACAGCTGAGAGGCCCTGCATCACTTCTCACTCATTCTACTCACAACTGAGAGGCCTTGCATCACTCCTCACTCATTCTACGCACAGCTGAGAGGCCCTGCATCACTCCTCACTCATTCTACCCATAGCTGAGAGGCCCTGCATCACTCCTCACTCAATCTACTCACAGCTGAGAGGCCCTGCATCACTCCTCACTCATTCTACCCATAGCTGAGAGGCCCTGCATCACTCCTCACTCATTCTACTCACAACTGAGAGGCCTTGCATCACTCCTCACTCATTCTACGCACAGCTGAGAGGCCCTGCATCACTCCTCACTCATTCTACCCATAGCTGAGAGGCCCTGCATCACCCCTCACTCATTCTACCCATAGCTGAGAGGCCCTGTAAACCCCCTCAGTCATTCTATCTACAGCTGAGAGGCCCTGCATCACTCCTCACTCATTCTACCCTGAGAGGCCCTGCATCACTCCTCACGCATTCTACCCTGAGAGGCCCTGCATCACTCCACACTCATTCTACCCATAGCTGAGATGCCCTGCATCACTCCTCACTCATTCTACCCATAGCTGAGAGGCCCTGCATCACCCCTCACTCATTCTACTCACAGCTGCGAGGCCCTGCGTCACTCCTCACTCATTCTACTCACAGCTGAGAGGCCCTGCATCACTCCTCACTCATTCTACCCATAGCTGAGAGGCCCTGCATCACCCCTCACTCATTCTACCCACAGATGAGAGGCCCTGCATCACTCCTCACTCATTCTACCCAGAGCTGAGAGGCCCTGCATCACCCCTCACTCATTCTACTCACAACTGAGAGGCCCTGCATCACTCCTCACTCAATCTACTCACAACTGAGAGGCCCTGCATCACTCCTCACTCATTCTACTCACAGCTGCGAGGCCCTGCGTCACCCCTCACTCATTCTACCCACAGCTGAGAGGCCCTGCATCACCCCTCACTCATTCTACTCACAACTGAGAGGCCCTGCATCACTCCTCACTCATTCTACTCATAGCTGAGAGGCCCTGCATCACTCCACACCCATTCCACTCACAGCTGAGAGGCCCTGCATCACCCCTCACTCATTCTACTCATAGCTGAGAGGCCCTGCATCACTCCACACCCATTCCACTCACAGCTGAGAGACCCTGCATCACCCCTCACTCATTCTACTCACAGCTGAGAGGCCCTGCATCACTCCACACTCATTCTACTCGCAGCTGAGAGGCCCTGCATCACTCCATACCCATTCTACTCACAGCTGAGAGGCCCTGCATCACTCCTCACTCATTCTACCCATAGCTGAGAGGCCCTGCATCACCCCTCACTCATTCTACCCACAGATGAGAGGCCCTGCATCACTCCTCACTCATTCTACCCAGAGCTGAGAGGCCCTGCATCACTCCTCACTCAATCTACTCACAACTGAGAGGCCCTGCGTCACTCCTCACTCATTCTACCCATAGCTGAGAAGCCCTGCATCCCCTCCTCACTCATTCTACGCACAGCTGAGAGGCCCTGCATCACTCCTCACTCATTCTACCCATAGCTGAGAGGCCCTGCATCACTCCTCACTCAATCTACTCACAACTGAGAGGCCCTGCGTCACTCCTCACTCATTCTACTCATAGCTGAGAGGTCCTGCATCACTCCATACCCATTCTACTCACAGCTGAGAGGCCCTGCATCACTCCTCACTCATTCTACCCACAGATGAGAGGCCCTGCATCACTCCTCACTCATTCTACCCAGAGCTGAGAGGCCCTGCATCACTCCTCACTCATTCTACCCAGAGCTGAGAGGCCCTGCATCACTCCTCACTCATTCTACCCATAGCTGAGAGACCCTGCATCACCCCTCACTAATTCTACCCACAGATGAGAGGCCCTGCATCACCCCTCACTCATTCTACCCACAGATGAGAGGCCCTGCATCACCCCTCACTCATTCTACCCATAGCTGAGAGGCCCTGCATCACTCCTCACTCAATCTACTCACAACTGAGAGGCCCTGCGTCACTCCTCACTCATTCTACCCATAGCTGAGAGGCCCTGCATCACTCCTCACTCAATCTACTCACAACTGAGAGGCCCTGCGTCACTCCTCACTCATTCTACTCATAGCTGAGAGGTCCTGCATCACTCCATACCCATTCTACTCACAGCTGAGAGGCCCTGCATCACTCCTCACTCATTCTACCCACAGATGAGAGGCCCTGCATCACTCCTCACTCATTCTACCCAGAGCTGAGAGGCCCTGCATCACTCCTCACTCATTCTACCCATAGCTGAGAGGCCCTGCATCACTCCTCACTCATTCTACCCATAGCTGAGAAGCCCTGCATCACCCCTCACTCATTCTACCCATAGCTGAGAAGCCCTGCATCACCCCTCACTCATTCTACCCATAGCTGAGAAGCCCTGCATCACCCCTCACTCATTCTACCCATAGCTGAGAAGCCCTGCATCCCCTCCTCACTCATTCTACCCATAGCTGAGAGGCCCTGCATCACTCCTCACTCATTCTACCCATAGCTGAGAAGCCCTGCATCACTCCTCACTCATTCTACTCACAGCTGAGAGACCCTGCATCACTCCACACTCATTCTACTCACAGCTGAGAGGCCCTGCATCACTCCTCACTCATTCTACTCACAACTGAGAGGCCCTGCATCACTCCTCACTCATTCTACTCACAACTGAGAGGCCCTGCATCACTCCTCACTCATTCTACTCACAGCTGAGAGACCCTGCATCACTCCACACTCATTCTACTCACAGCTGAGAGGCCCTGCATCACTCCTCACTCATTCTACTCACAACTGAGAGGCCCTGCATCACTCCTCACTCATTCTACTCACAACTGAGAGGCCCTGCATCACTCCTCACTCAATCTACTCACAACTGAGAGGCCCTGCATCACTCCTCACTCAATCTACTCACAACTGAGAGACCCTGCATCACTCCACACTCATTCTACTCACAACTGAGAGGCCCTGCATCACTCCTCATTCATTCTACTCACAACTGAGAGGCCCTGCATCACTCCTCACTCATTCTACTCACAACTGAGAGGCCCTGCATCACTCCTCACTCAATCTACTCACAACTGAGAGACCCTGCATCACTCCACACTCATTCTACTCACAACTGAGAGGCCCTGCATCACTCCTCACTCAATCTACTCACAACTGAGAGGCCCTGCATCACTCCTCACTCATTCTACTCACAACTGAGAGGCCCTGCATCACTCCTCATTCATTCTACTCACAGCTGAGAGACCCTGCATCACCTCTTCACTCATTCTACTCACAGCTGAGATGCCCTGCATCACTCCTCACTCATTCTACTCACAGCCGAGAGGCCCTGCATCACTCCTCACTCATTCTACCCACAGCTGAGAGGCCCTGCATCACTCCACACTCATTATACTCACAGCTGAGAGGCCCTGCATCACTCCTCACTCATTCTACCCACAGCAGAGAGGCCCTGCATCACTCCTCACTCATTCTACCCACAGATGAGAGGCCCTGCATCACTCCTCACTCATTCTACTCACAGCTGAGAGGCCCTGCATCACTCCTCACTCATTCTACTCACACCTGAGAGGCCCTGCATCACTCCTCACTCATTCTACCCACAGCTGAGAGGCCACGCATCACTCCTCACTCATTCTACTCACAGCCGAGAGGCCCTGCATCACTTCTCACTCATTCTACTCACAGCTGAGAGGCCCTGCATCACTCCTCACTCATTCTACTCGCAGCTGAGAGGCCCTGCATCACTTCTCACTCATTCTACCCACAGCTGAGAGGCCCTGCATCACTCCACACTCATTCTACCCACAGCTGAGAGGCCCTGCATCACTCCACACTCATTCTACCCACAGCTGAGAGGCCTTGCATCACTCCTCACTCATTCTACCCACAGCTGAGAGGCCCTGCATCACTTCTCACTCATTCTACCCACAGCTGAGAGGCCTTGCATCACTCCTCACTCATTCTACCCACAGCTGAGAGGCCCTGCGTCACTCCACACTCATTCTACCCACAGCTGAGAGGCCCTGCATCACTCCACACTCATTCTACCCACAGCTGAGAGGCCCTGCATCACTCCACACTCATTCTACTCGCAGCTGAGAGGCCCTGCATCACTTCTCACTCATTCTACCCACAGCTGAGAGGCCCTGCATCACTCCTCACTCATTCTACTCACAGCTGAGAGACCCTGCATCACCTCTTCACTCATTCTACTCACAGCTGAGAGGCCCTGCATCACTCCTCACTCATTCTACTCACAGCTGAGAGGCCCTGCATCACTCCTCACTCATTCTACTCACAGCTGAGAGGCCCTGCATCACTCCTCACTCATTCTACCCACAGCTGAGAGGCCCTGCATCACTCCACACTCATTATACTCACAGCTGAGAGGCCCTGCATCACTCCTCACTCATTCTACTCACAGCTGAGAGGCCCTGCATCACTCCTCACTCATTCTACTCACAGCTGAGAGGCCCTGCATCACTCCTCACTCATTATACTCACAGCTGAGAGGCCCTGCATCACTCCTCACTCATTCTACTCACAGCTGAGAGGCCCTGCATCACTCCTCACTCATTCTACTCACAGCTGAGAGGCCCTGCATCACTCCTCACTCATTCTACCCACAGCTGAGAGGCCCTGCATCACTCCACACTCATTATACTCACAGCTGAGAGGCCTTGCATCACTCCACACTCATTCTACCCACAGCTGAGAGGCCCTGCATCACTCCACACTCATTCTACTCACAGCTGAGAGGCCCTGCATCACTCCTCACTCATTCTACTCACAGCTGAGAGGCCCTGCATCACTCCTCACTCAATCTACTCACAGCTGAGAGGCCTTGCATCACTCCACACTCATTCTACCCACAGCTGAGAGGCCCTGCATCACTCCACACTCATTCTACTCACAGCTGAGAGGCCCTGCATCACTCCTCACTCATTCTACTCACAGCTGAGAGGCCCTGCATCACTCCTCATTCATTCTACTCACAGCTGAGAGACCCTGCATCACCTCTTCACTCATTCTACCCACAGCTGAGAGGCCCTGCATCACCTCTTCACTCATTCTACTCACAGCTGAGATGCCCTGCATCACTCCTCACTCATTCTACTCACAGCCGAGAGGCCCTGCATCACTCCTCACTCATTCTACCCACAGCTGAGAGGCCCTGCATCACTTCTCACTCATTCTACTCACAACTGAGAGGCCCTGCATCACTCCACACTCATTCTACCCACAGCTGAGAGACCCTGCATCACCTCTTCACTCATTCTACTCACAGCTGAGATGCCCTGCATCACTCCTCACTCATTCTACCCACAGCTGAGAGGCCCTGCATCACTCCACACTCATTATACTCACAGCTGAGAGGCCCTGCATCACTCCTCACTCATTCTACCCACAGCAGAGAGGCCCTGCATCACTCCTCACTCATTCTACCCACAGATGAGAGGCCCTGCATCACTCCTCACTCATTCTACCCACAGATGAGAGGCCCTGCATCACTCCTCACTCATTCTACCCACAGATGAGAGGCCCTGCATCACTCCTCACTCATTCTACCCTGAGAGGCCCTGCATCACTCCACACTCATTCTACTCACAGCTGAGAGGCCCTGCATCACTCCTCACTCATTCTACCCACAGCTGAGAGGCCCTGCATCACTCCTCACTCATTCTACCCACAGCTGAGAGGCCACGCATCACTCCTCACTCATTCTACTCACAACTGAGAGGCCCTGCATCACTCCTCACTCATTCTACCCACAGATGAGAGGCCCTGCATCACTCCACACTCATTCTACCCACAGCTGAGAGGCCCTGCAGCACCTCCTGACTCATTCTACTCACAGCTGAGATGCCCTGCATCACTTCTCACTCATTCTACCCACAGCTGAGAGGCCACGCATCACTCCTCACTCATTCTACTCACAGCTGAGAGGCCCTGCATCACTTCTCACTCATTCTACTCACAGCTGAGAGGCCCTGCATCACTCCTCACTCATTCTACCCACAGATGAGAGGCCCTGCATCACTCCACACTCATTCTACCCACAGCTGAGAGGCCACGCATCACTCCTCACTCATTCTACTCACAGCCGAGAGGCCCTGCATCACTTCTCACTCATTCTACTCACAGCTGAGAGGCCCTGCATCACTCCTCACTCATTCTACCCACAGATGAGAGGCCCTGCATCACTCCACACTCATTCTACCCACAGCTGAGAGGCCCTGCATCACTCCACACTCATTCTACTCGCAGCTGAGAGGCCCTGCATCACTTCTCACTCATTCTACCCACAGCTGAGAGGCCCTGCATCACTTCTCACTCATTCTACCCACAGCTGAGAGGCCCTGCATCACTCCACACTCATTCTACCCACAGCTGAGAGGCCCTGCATCACTCCACACTCATTCTACTCGCAGCTGAGAGGCCACGCATCACTCCTCACTCATTCTACTCACAGCCGAGAGGCCCTGCATCACTCCTCACTCATTCTACTCGCAGCTGAGAGGCCCTGCATCACTTCTCACTCATTCTACCCACAGCTGAGAGGCCACGCATCACTCCTCACTCATTCTACTCACAGCCGAGAGGCCCTGCATCACTCCTCACTCATTCTACTCGCAGCTGAGAGGCCCTGCATCACTTCTCACTCATTCTACCCACAGCTGAGAGGCCACGCATCACTCCTCACTCATTCTACGCACAGCTGAGAGGCCCTGCATCACTCCTCACTCATTCTACCCACAGCTGAGAGGCCCTGCATCACTCCTCACTCATTCTACTCACAGCTGAGAGGCCCTGCATCACTCCTCACTCATTCTACCCACAACTGAGAGGCCCTGCATCACTCCACACTCATTCTACTCGCAGCTGAGAGGCCCTGCATCACTCCTCACTCATTCTACTCACAGCTGAGAGGCCCTGCATCACTCCTCACTCATTCTACTCACAGCTGAGAGGCCCTGCATCACTCCACACTCATTATACTCACAGCTGAGAGGCCACGCATCACCCCCAATCACCTTCACTTAAAAACTCCTGCATAACTTCCATACTAAATTGATTAGTAACTAAGAGACACTTAACCGATTTCATTTCTAACTCTAGTGTAGCTGAGAGGCCTTGCATCAACTTTCATTGTATCATTAACTCTCAGCTAAGAGGCCGTGAACGTGAATGGGATATGATTCGCCCCTCGTCTGCTCTTGTCAGTGATGCCGCTTTGCTTTTGCTCCAATTTCAGATGGGTTTGAATTCCTTCAGATCCTGATACAAGTTGCGAAGGACAACACGAATAACCCGGAACTGAGCATCGTGTGGATCGACCCGGATGACTTCCCGCTGGTGAGCATGACGTCAGAGGGTGGGGGTGGCTCTGTGGGGGGGTGCAGTGAGGGGCAGCCCCTCGACAGTCTGAGCAGGGAGTGTACAATGGCACTCATGGCCCTCAGGGCAGGTAGTGCCTGTCCTTGCACTTACATTCTGCTGTGTATAATGGTGAAGGTAGAACTACAAGTACCAGAATGCCAAGCGGCAAAACAACATGTGGGACTGGTGGACTTGTACTCTTCACATTAGACACAGGCGTATTCCTCCCCCTCTCGCCGTTCACCACTTAAGCTTCCACATAAAAGAGCCCAAGACCACCTTTGGGGTGAGAAAAACCACAGTTTATTATATTTAAAACAGCTGGTACATACATTGTTCACAAAGAATTTGTCATAATTATGTTTCAGATGTGTGGATATCTTGAATGTCAATCCATTCACTTCATAACTGGTCATACCGTGAAAATTAGTTCCTTTCCGTTGTACATCATTACATCTCATAATTCATCACAAACACAAGGAGATGATGGACAGTGCACTGAAACTTTTCAGACACTCACCCCCAGTCACAGATCTGGTTTAATCCATCACCGTTCTTTAGCCCACTCTGTCACCCCAGTTCAGACATGGCCATATGCAGATCAGTCTGACCCTGTGCCTCATGGGAACAGTCCAGCCCGAACTGCCAAGCCATGCCTTCCCTGGACCGGAAACAAGCTTCAGAGGACCGGTTTCTGGCATTACAGCCGTCTTCAGCCCGGCTTGCTTGAATCCAGTGGCAAAGTGAGCAAGGGACTCACGTCTGAGCATACCCTGCCACACTTATGGCGGCCAAAAGCGGTACAAAAGGGGGTGGTGATGGACGGAGCATCTGAACCAATCAAACACTCACACCCAGTCAAAAGATCTGGGTTTGATCCATCACCGTTCTTTAGCCCACTCTGCCACCCCAGTTCAGACATGGCCATATGCAAATCAGTCTGACCCTGTGCCTCATGGGAACAGTCCAGCCCGAACTGCCAAGCCATGCCTTCCCTGGACCGGAAACAAGCTTCCGAGGACCGTTTTCTGGCATTACAACCGTCTTCAGCCCGGCTTGCTTGAATCCAGTGGCAAAGTGAGCAAGGGACTCACGTCTGAGCATACCCTGCCACACTTAGGGCGAACAAAGCGGTACAAAAGGGGGTGGTGATGGATGGAGCATCTGAACCAATCAAACACTCACACCCAGTCAAAAGATCTGGGTTTGATCCATCACCGTTCTTTAGCCCACTCTGCCACCCCAGTTCAGACATGGCCATATGCAAATCAGCCTTGACGTGTGCCTCATGGGACCAGTTTCAGGCTACCAGCCCTCATCATCCGCTCCAGTAATTACAGGGTGTCAGGATATAATGTTACATAGGGTCCACACAGGAGCGACCGAGGAGCAGATTCATCACTTTAAGAAAGCTGAGGTCTGGGAGAAGGTCTCTCATCCCATCTGCTAAATATACAAAAGTTGCACAATATGGATGAGCCCTAGGGGCCACTTAAACCATATACTAAAATAGTGGTATAAGAACCACCACTTGGAAAGGAAATAGGCCTAGGGCCTGGGGAATCGCTGGAGCTGTTCGGGACTAACAGTGAAGAAGTCGGGAAAGGCCCGCGGGACTCGGGTGCAGCGCTCAAAGCACACGCATGCACCAATGCAATGTCAATGGTGTGTAAAAGTTATAAAGTTACTGTTTTAGGAACCTTCCGACTGACCTTGAAGGACAAAACTTTAGATCTAGACACTAGAGGTGTGTACCAGTGTAGGAACACCAGCGTTGCTGAGTTACCTCACCCACAGGAAGCGGGTGCATAGGTGCCAAGTAGTGTCGGGTTTCGTCACGCAGGTCGATGGTGTCTGGAGATGAAGATGCTGCAGGCGGGTCGTTGAGGAGAGTTCCGGTGGATCCAAGGATGGATCTGAAGATATAAAGACCTGAAAGCAGAGGGGACAATGTTCAAAGTCACTAGCCAGTGACTACCGTGGAACCAGGATGGAACCAGGCGATGTCGGGTGCAAACAGGCGATGAGGTGCAGCTTGTCTCCGCAGCCACGTGGACACAAAGAGGTCCAGGACGTCCAGGAGTCGATCACGAGCTGTCCCACGAAGGCTCTAGCTGATGGCGGTGTTGGCCACTTGATTGGAGCAAACAAGCCTTGGCTAATGCAAGCCACGCAGGAAGTGAAGAAAGCTTATTTCTCGGACCAGCAAGGTCAGAGCGGGTGCTCTTTTTTACAGGAACGAGGGCCAGTCTGGGGCAACCAGACCAGCGGTGTAGATCGTAGATTTCATCGCCAAGATGGCCACTAGCCACGTGGCAATTGACCGGGATGACGCGTCGAGTGGCAAAGTGCAAAAGGGCCCCACGCAGATTGTGGAGATGCTGGGGGCTGATCTTTGGTGCAGATGCTGCTCGGTGGTGGGGCTTCTCAAACCCCAGAGCACAGCATTGAGGCAACCTCGGGTGCTGCGCAGTCAGCTTCTCGGGGGTCTTCCAAGATGGCCGGTCCCACGTCTCTCGATGCCTCCACGGGTCTCTTCTTTTCAGGGAATGTGGATCGGGCTGTGAGATGTCTGGGAATCCAGGTCTTGTCAGGCTCTGGGCTCCGGCGGGAGGCGGCGGCAAAGCAGACGTCGAGTTGCTGGTTGGTGCCTGTATTCACAGGGTGGTCACTCCTTTGCCACAAGGGAGATTCTCTTCAGTCTTCTGTGCAGCAGAATGTCGAAGTCCAGTTTTCTTCTTAGTTTCAAGTCGAGTTCAGGATGATCTGAAGTTTTGGGACACAGCTCCTACTCTTATTCCAAATCTAGGGGCCGGATTACCTGCTAGGTCCCTCCTCTGGGTGGGACCAGGAAGGGGGGTGGCTACACCCCCTTTCCTTTGTCCATCTCCGCGCCAAGACTGGGGCTGTGAAGCCCCAGCACCGGTTTGGACTGGCTTATGCACAGGGACACCTTGTGTGCCCCAGGCATGTCTCATTCTATTCAGCCCTGTCCTACCCAATACACAAAATCCTGTCTGGGGTGGTGCTAGCACCTCCCAAGGCAGGAAACCCTTTGTCCAAGCCTCTCTCGCTGGAAGGACTCCCAGCAGCAGGAGGTCAGACTTGTGTCTGTGGTGGCAGCATCCATTTTGTGATGCTGAGGCTCATGTTTAACTTTACCCGGGTTTCAGGTTATGTACATGCCGTGTCCCTCTAGAAGGGTGGAATGCTACCCCCGTCGCCAGAACTGGCAAGGGGGTAGTATTCCAATTCGTATGACACGTTACTCGACATGTTTTGATAAAGCCAAACCAAAGATAGCATTTAACCGCGAGGTTCATAATGCACTTAAGAGTATACGGTATGGCAGTATCATGGAACAGCTAAAGGACGTGGTTCCGAAAGCTGTAGACAGGCTCAGCTCATGCCAGAGCACCATCTCACATATTTCCAAGCACTCTGCCTCCAAGATTGATGAGGCCTTCCATAGGAGTGGCTGATAGGAACATATGTGTCCATTTTAAGTTAGATATAGACATACTATACCTAAGTAAGGGGTGATTACACCAACTTACCCCAGCTGAGTGATCAGCCAGTTGTGTCAAATATGGAGGCCAGGCCAGGGGTGGCATAAGACATGCTGCAGCCCCTGGTAGGCCTTGGAAACACCTATGCCCTGGGTACCTGGGTACACTGTTACAGGGGCCAATAAGGTGAACCAGTTCCAATTCGTAATGCACCTGGTGTGCATTGGTATTAATTTAGAGAGAGAACAGCAGGCTGTGGGTCTGATTAGCAGGCCCACAGCCACATTAAGTCATAAACCAGTGAAGCAAAAAGCAAACATTTGGGGTGACCATAGGATAGCAGACCCTACTCTCCTACAGTGGCGATACAGTGGGGCATATATACAAGCCCTATCTCCACAGGAACATCACTTTTTCTGACGTTCCTGTGGCGATAGGGGCATCGCCTTATTTACAATGCGGGATTAAACACTGTCTTGTAAATAAGGCCTCCTTTCATGCTATACTTAGCGTGAAAGGGGTGGGTAATGGGTGTTGCAGTGGGCGTTCCGCCGCTACTCCCATTGATTTTGACGCTGCACCCCATATTTAACAGGGAGGCGTAAATAGGAGGCCATGCCAAAATTTAGACCTGGGAAAGCCTGGTCTTACTCTGGCAAAACAAGGAGAAATGCTTCATTTCTCCTGGTTTTTGCTGTTTCTATGGGTGTTGCATTATGCAGCAAAGATAGAAACAGCAAATTGCCTTGAATGTTTGTTTATGTGCAGAAGATGTCTCTTTCTGCACATAAACATTCATTACAAAAATTACGATTTCCAACTTCTGTGTGTGCTGCACAATGCAGCACACATAGAAGTTACAAATCACCATTTGTGATTGTTTTTGTGCAGGAGGGGACCTTCCTGCACATACACAATCATTCCCCTCAATGCAGATGTGCAAGGGTGCCTGCGTTGGTGCTAGGATGTTTACATTAGCGCCAGCGCTAGAGAAAAAGCAGGGGTGCACGGTATCTTTGTAAATAAGGCTCCTCCCTGAATTTTCTGAATGGCAGAGCGTGGCGTTCGCATTTTGTGCTTTACGCCACGCTCTGCCATTCCCTTGTAAATATGCCCCAGTGTTCTCTGAAGATGGGCGCCTTCAGCATGACAAGCAGCAAACCCCCAATGAAGCCCCAGGGGGGCTGAACCCTTGCAGCAGGAATCAGGCAAATCAATCCAACAAGTAGAGTTTTTCTGGTCTTCCTGAACTGCTGAATACACCTGAGCATCCCTGAGGAAGGTTCAACTGAATTAAAAAAAGGAGGCTTCTCGCGACAAAGGAAATCTAGGAATAACCAGTCGATGTCATAGACCGGACTCTAAGGAGGGCCCATTGCAAGTCTGCAGGGTGGTCCCTCGCTGCTAAAAAATCCCAGTGGTGTCATGGTTCACCCTTATGGGAACCCAAGCTGTGTAAGCTATCTCACTGCACCCCATACTCGCAGACTTGTCCTGAGTTAGTTGACTCTAGTACTGGATGAGAGCACATAAGTGGTAAATGCCCCCTTGGGTTGCTGTGAGCAGGCAGAAGAGATATTTCTGATATAATACATTCTTTTAGCTTGAGAAAAAGCTGATCTAAGTCTTAAGCCTGCCCTCCTCACTTGATGAAATTCTGTGATTGGCAGCACAACAGTTTTCTGCCCATGCCACAGTTTCAGTGTGTGTCAGCCGGGGCTGAGACAGCTTCCCGGTCACACAAACAGCCGCACCTGAGCACTTCACAGGTCTTTAAAAGACCATTTAATTGTAAATGAGGCTTTGTTGTATTTTCACCCCTTCTTAGAGCCCCTGCATCTCCACTCTGACTATGGCTGGAAGAATTAACCACACCCAAGCCCCCCCAAAATTTGGCTCTAGTAGCACCTCTGCTAAGTACCACACATATGGTGTCAGTGTCTTTATTTATAGCGCATTGGCGGTGATTGTTGTGTGCATGCTGTATCAATGAAGAGGGAGTGTGTGAAAATGTAATGATGTATCTTGTGTTCTCTTTGCAGCTGATAACCTACTGGGAGAAGACGTTCAAGATCGACCTCTTCAAGCCCCAGATCGGCATAGTGAATGTCACGGACGTAAGTGTGACGCACGCTCCACAGGCGGGTGTCGGGGGGATACACGGTGCACCTACAGGGCAGTCGGTACAGCCTCGGGGGGTTTGAGGAGGTTCTAATGGACGACTGTAAAGAGTTTTTGAAAGAGGATGGGTTTGAGTTGAGAGAACAGGAAGAAGTGGCGCTCTAAGCGGTGTGTTCTCTTGATGGTGCTATTCGTGCGGTAGGCACGCGGTGCAATGCAGGACAGGGGGACACAAACCCAGAGGGAGAAACCACCCCTGTAACAGTATAGAAAGACCTAAACCGAAATAGAAGAAGAACAGATCCTGTGTACACGCTGATGAAATCGGTGGTCCTGCAGTCACGATGCAAAATTACAAGATAATGGAAAATACGTGAAAGGTTCAAAAGATTAGACACAAAGGTTCATGTAGGTGAAGATGTTTTTTATAAGTCAATTGTTGGTCAGTACAGAAAATAATAGCCAGCCGACATGTGTTTCGTCACACATTTGGCGACTGCCAAATCTGTAGTCGGCCACGTGGTAAAACGAGGGATGAGACCTAGGCACCCCGTGCCTCAAAAGGGAGCGAAAGTGGTGGGTGGGTACGTCCACAGCTTTCCGAGGTAGCCTAGGGCAAAAAATAAAGGAGAACGCAACGGGTCCGTGCATCCAGCTAACGAGGTACGGGTAATGGAGCCATTACCTGGACCTCGTTAGCTGGACACACGGACCCGTTGCGTTCTCCTTTATTTTTTGCCTTAGGCTACCTCGGAAAGCTGTGGAGCCATTACCGGACCTCGTTAGCTGGACGCACGGACCCGTTGTGTTCTCCTTTATTTTTTTGCCCTAGGCTACCTCGGAAAGCTGTGGACGTACCCACCCACCCCTTTCGCATCCCTCGTTTTACCACGTGGCCGACTACAGATTTGGCAGTCGCCACCACGACCCTGCCAACCCTATTAGCCTATCAGCCCTGATGAGTCACATCTCCTTCACGGTGTGACGAAACACGTGTCGGCTGGCTATTATTTTCTGTACTGACCAACAATTGACTTATAAAAAACATCTTCACCTACATGAACCTTTGTGTCTAATCTTTTGAACCTTTCACGTATTTTCCATTATCTTGTAATTTTGCGTCCTGACTGCAGGACCACCGATTTCATCAGTGTGTGCACAGGATCTGTTCTTCTGACGACTGTAAAGAGCCCTGTTGCCTGTGGTGGCCCAGTTCAAAGGTGTACAGGATGTTGTGTATGGAGAAGGTGTGTGCGTATGTATGGATTGTGTTTAGGTCTCGCCTGGCGTTAGCAGCGCGCCTGTGCTGCCCTCGCCATGCGAGGGCCTTTTGGAATCAATACGGATTCCAAAGGGTGCACGCGGACGGACAGTAGATGTGCAAGCGCTGCATTTCTGGGCATTTCTGGGGATTACACGTGACTTCAGATAGACAAGAACAAGCATTGAAGATGCAATAGGTCTCACCTTTGATTAAGTTAAAGCCATTTGCTTTGCTAATGATAATGAATAGCAATGCAAATGGCTTTAACTTAATGAAAGGTGAGATCTATTGCATTTTTAATGCTTGTTTTATATAGCTTGGACTTGACCCAAAGGCATTAGAGCACTTTACAACAGAGCAGGAAGTAACTTATGGTTAATAAACAACATAACACCGACCTGTTAGTACCAGGAAAACAAGGACAGACAGGTTACACCGTCTGAGACATTATGGGGAAGAAAGGAGTTAAGTAACCATCATAGTAAATCAATAGACGTGTACTAACTCATCCGCGCAGGCCAAGGCCAAATGCCAACAGTGTAGGAAATGTCACTGTTACAGCGTAGTTTACATTGAATGAGGGCATAGTCTCCTCCCCAACCACACCCTCGGTGGTCTTTAACATGGTTCTAAGAGGGGGCACATTTTCATACATATGTGGCAAAACAAAAGAACGCGAGAGGGAACTCCTGCGACTGGACTACCTGTGACCACTACACAAAGCGACCCAAGGGGTCCCTGGATACTTATGCACAATCAGTGGAAATGTTTTCTTAACGATGGCCACGCTCCGGGAACTTCAGGTACATCTCGAGTGGTATAACCTGCAGTACCCATGCCTGCCCAAGGAAAACTGTGTTCGAACAAAGTAACAAAAAAGAAAAAACGCAACAAATGGTGACAGAACTACCATCCCTCCCCCCACCCTACAGTTCTCTCCATGAAGCATCTGTCTCCCCAGCGTAAAATCCAACACACAGCTTTACTTTTAGTCCAAGTATCCATCAGTGATGTATGTGTTGCTCCCACTTTGGTGATGCCACCTCCTAATACTTGTATAAACCCTCCCGTATTCACAGGTGCCTCCTCCCGCCAGGTCATTAACCGTCCTCCAGAGATAGATGTGAGAGACACCTAATACCTCTCTTTCCACATCCCACATTTTTTACTCATACCACTACTTTGATCTTCTTAATAAAATACGTCCTTTCTAAAGGTAGGAGGTATTTTTAAACTTTTTTTCCTCACATGGTGGATCCCATATGGTTTCAGATTCAAGAGACAATCCCTCCTGGTGGAGGAAAATATCCAATGATGTAACAATTAGTGTCTAATTACGCCAACGGGAGGCATGCCCTTTGGCGGAACAACACTGGTGAGAGTCTCCCAACAGTTTTGGTGCTGCCCTCCCCATCCCCTGTCTCAACACAACTCTTCCACTCCTTTTTATTTTACATGTTCATTTAAGGGAAGTTGAGTGGAAGTTTAACTTCTCCATCTCTCTTTTGATTCTTGAGGCACGCTGGAGGACCACCGTCTCAGCCGAGCATCCCTCTGACCTTCTCTCTACTTCCTAGGCTGATAGTGTGTGTTGATGCTGGAGGACCATCGTCTCTTCCCAGCATCCCTTTGACCTTCTCTGTCTTCTTCTTCACAGGCTGATAGTATATGGATGGATATCAGAGATGATGATGACTTGCCGACCGCGGACGAGCTGGAGGACTGGATCGAAGACGTTCTCTCTGGGAAGGTAAACACTGAAGATGATGACGATGATGAGGATGACGACGACGATGATGATGACGACGACGATGATGATGACGACGACGATGATGATGACGACGATAATGATGATGATGATGATGACGACGATGATGATGATGATGATGAAGATGATGACGACGACGACGATGATGACGATTAAATGTATGTGCCTCAAGAAGGATGGCGACCGGAGGGAGAGTCGTAGTACGACCAGGACAATTGTAAATGTCACATTTTAGGACTGGTTATAATTTAATAAAAAGAAAACTTGTGAATGTACCAAAAAAGAAATATGGCATTACATTTTACATAGCCATTTCTGGTCTCTTTTCCTTCCCGGCACTGCTGCTTCCATACGAACTGGCCCTTGTGTGTCCATCTATTTAATGTTGCTCCATCTGTTTTCTTCTAGAAATTCACGGCCACAATTCTTGGTCCTCCCTTGCATCTCCTGAGATCCCATTCTGTCAATCAGTTATCTGCCCCCGGCCAACAAGTGGACTTGCCCAGCAGGCTTACGCAATACATTGGGCAATAAACAACCCTTCAGCATCCCCATGGGCACAGCTGTCAGCAGTGCAGCAAGTTCAGTGCCACCGGGGCTCAGGGGTTTGAGGAGATCACTTTTCCCCAAATAGTGACTGTTTTTTTACCACCACACCAGAAGAAGGGGGACCCAATTTCCTTGCTTTCACTATGCCCATTGGACCCTTGCTGTGCCACTTAGGTTGACCACTCACGAAGCAGGTTTACGTGACTCTAGTGGGATATATAGAGACCCTCAGCTTCAGTGGGAGTAGAGGACCGATGGGCTAGCTGTCCCTAGCCTACTCTCATCAGCACAGGGTATCTCGGCCACCCTTCTCCAAACAAGCTGCAGAGAGGATGAGCGCCCTCTGGTGTCCTGGGGCAATAATGAGGTTGTTTCAACAGGTACATAAAGCAAAAAGAAAAAAATAAAACAAACCAGACAAACAATTAAAATACAATTACAATCACAAAGAGGCTGATTAGGATGGCGGTGAGACTGCCACAGGCAGCCCATCGGTGGCGGTCTCACCGCTATCCTAAGCTAGTTTCCTGCCCGCCACAGGAGGATGGCAGGTGGTGTGTTGGCGGTCAGAAAGACCAATACCATGCATCCGAAGGGCTCGTTGAGCCTGCCGGTGTGGCAGAGGGGGTTGTAGTTCATACCATGGTGCCAGGCACCGCCATAGGGATTACAATGCCCCTTTCTGCCCACCTTTTCATGGCGGTTATCCCGCCATGAAAAGGCTGACGGAAAGGAACTTTGGGGGCCCGTAGTGGGCCCACTTCCACCCTGGCCCTCTGATGTGGGCACCTTCATATCCCTGCACCATGTGGCAGGCACCGCCATAGGGAATACAATGTCCCTTTCTGCCCACCTTTTCATGGCTAGAAACCCGCCATGAAAAGACTGGCGGAAAGGAACTTTGGGGGCCCGTAGTGGGCGCCCTAGCCCTCTGATGTGGGCCCTGGGGGGCACCTATGGTGCCCTCCTACATATCCCTGCTCCATGTGGCAGGCACCGCATTGTGCCTGCCACGTATTGCAGGTATATGTGCAGTGTGGCTATTTTGCATTGCGGTGGGTGCTGCGGCCAGCAGCCCCCGCCACAACGCAAAATATAAGCATTGAGACAGCCGTGGTGGCAGTCGCATTGTAATGCCTATGTCAGGACAGCCGACAGCCTGTCGGGCGGTCCCGATTCCTGACAGGGTGGCCGGTGGACTTGCGTCCGCCCGCCATTCTAAGCAGCCCCAAAGTTTGTATCATAGTGGCGATAACCAACCCACAGAGAGAAAATACAACGCACACACCTGGTGCACAACAAAGAGTGTGTATCAGAGAGCGTCGAGGAGCAGCTATCAGCATATTTGTACAGTTTAGAAAAGGATCAACTTGTGCAATCCAATCAAAGTGTGTATGGTTCACATAATTTTTCATTGATCGTACATACGCAGCCATCTAATGTTTACGTTCTCCCCAAGGACAACAAATAGCGCCTCAGTGGATTCCATCTGTCTCTGACTTTTGGCGCTGCGTATAACAGTTCAGAGTATGCATCTATCGGGCGTGGCTGACATTACTGAAGCAGGTGCAGTGGCCCTGAGGGACCCATTGAACCCTGACAACACTGTAATTTACGGTGGGTCCACTCAGCCTTTCATCCAACTGAGGTCGATAAAATGAGTACCATTGAGTTGGGTAATAATAAACATGTTATTCAGCGCCAAGACACCTACGGGTAATCGTGCCCTTTACAAATACACGTTATGTTATGTTTTATGTTATTTACGACCTCTATACCAGCCAAGGGGGCGTTTTCCTTGCTTCCACCAGGCAGCCTCGGCTCCTCCATTAGGGTGGAGCAGCATTGCCCCACTACTGCGAGACCAGCAAAGGAGAAAAATAAACTTATTTTCATTTTATTTTACAGTGCTCCCCACCCAAGCTGAGTGTCAGGATGGGGTGGGCATTGCAGCAGGGGACGAGTCATGCCCCTGTAGTTTAAAGTCACTTTGGCCAGCTGCGTTACGACGGCCAGCCTGACATGTGCACTTTAAACCTCTCCAACCAAAGATGTCTTAAACAGCTGGGTGGAGAGCAGGCGCAGGCCTCAGTGCCTGAGGGAGCATCATGCCAGCCCGCCCCAACCAATTAGGATGCTTCTCTCATGCTGTTTAACATTATTACCAACTTGAGAGCAGCATGATTCGGAGCGTTGGCTCTGACACACTGGAAGAACACCAAGGACCGGAGGAGGCGAGCCAGTGGGTAAGTGCACTTTATATTTTATGACCTGTAGAACGGCACTGTGAGAAACTCGCACCGCCTTTAGCCTCAAGCTCTCAGTCATGGTTCCTTATAAAGACTGTTAATAATAAGCTATGATTGAGGTCTTTGGGGGGGTGACATATGGGGAGAGGAGTTGGCCTAACAGCTAGGGCGGTCGAACTCGAATCTGGTGAACTGGGGGGCATATTATCAAGAAAATCAATAAAATTATCGCCGCTTTAGCAGCAGGAAACTGCCACTAAAGCGGCGATAATGGGCTTGATAATAGGCCCATGTGAATTCCCATAGCAGCCCAGGTTCTGGTGTTAACCTGGGCTTCTATGGGAATTCCAAGGACATATTATCAAGGCATTATCCCCGCTTCAGCGGCAGTTTCCTGCCGATAAAAACGGCGATAATTTTATCGCCTTTCTTGATAATATGGCCCTAAGGGTGATATCTGATGTGACCATATCTAATAAAACCTCACACATGAGGGGTTGTATGTCAGAATATCTAGGGCAAATATATTGATGTTTCAAAATAGTGCGGCAAAAATATCGACCACCACTGTATTGTAGGGGTAAATGCACATATGAAGTATAGATGAACTATTCTGAACCCCACAGATATTGGGCAGTATCCCTCATACTTTGAGGCACTTCACTGACAAACTGCATCATACAGATCTGGAAACTAATGCAGCAATATATGGAATGTAACGTAGGTGTTGATAAACGCAGAGTTTTGGATTACTTCAAGTAATCCGTATTATGCTTACTTCCCTCATCCTTGTTCTCCTCTGGCAGGTTAGGGGCACCTCCCTCGACAGAGTCCGAAGGCCCTCGCGGCCTGGTTGGGCCATCTTCCTTCCACCCTTTGGAATCCACAAAACTTGGGACCCTTCCCATCACCTCCTTGTGCCTCAACCAAGGATAAGGGGAAGAGGTGAAATGCAGATTACCCCAAGTAATGCAAACATTTCTGCTACATACCCACCCTCCTTTTCTCTTCGTGACATATATAAGGCTATACTAATAACCGACAAAAACTGATGGAGGCCTGATCGAATAAACACCACGAGACCACCTCAGATGCGACACCTGCGGACCTTAATAAACCCATCAGTAGTTGTGGCCCCACAGTTCCTTCTACTAAAACCACAGAGCCAAGAGGAGCATGTAGGAGGCAATGATGGTGAAATGTGGGCAGAGTCGTCATGTAGGGGATTTGTAAACAACTACTATTGGGATACACAAGAGCTGAAACTAGCGGCGACTGAGGATTCCCGGGAACCTGTGCGCAATGGAAACTTAAGACGGCGGTGGCCTCAGATTCAAACTCCAAGAACCTTTCAATAGTTTGTGGGGGGTGACAGAAATGTATGACTTATTCAAATGACTGGCAGAACTCATCTGATTTTTTCTAGAAAACTTCAAAATTTACTAGAGTACATGCAACGAGACCCAATGACTATACCAATAACAGTAAGAATGACATTCACGAAACAAAGACTTTTAAAAAAACATGGCCTTTTAGCATTCCTCGATGAACAACGCGGAGAACGACCTTAGTTTCTTTAGTGGATTTTTTAGAATCAAAATATGATTTTCTGGATAAACACTTAGCTTCTTCTCTTTTGCGCCAATCTGGAGTGACATTCCCAGATATAGAGGGAGAAGCAAAAGCTTCAAAGTGTCTTACCCAAGAGAGCTCAACCAAGGTACAGGGAGACCTGCCTGTAAACAGAAGGAAAGGCGATTTTCCAGTCGTGCTATGTGGAGTCACCCTATAACTTTCAAACTTTTTTAAAACTTCTTCCTTCCAATTAGGACCAGCACCCTTAGCCCAAGAGATGGTTTCCTTCAGCACCCTGTTGAACCTTTCCACAATTCCATTTGTCTCTGGGTGGTACAAAGGACATTACTTGTGCCTGATGCCACGACTTTTAAGAAAAGTTTCCATTTCTCGTGAAACTAATTGAACGCCATTATCAGTAAGAATGGTTTCAGGATAACCCTCTTTGGCCATGAGTGATTGTAAGAACGTAATAACTTGTAAGGTCTCTATATTGACGGTAAAATGAACTTCAGACCACCTGGAGAAAAGATCTATAACGAACCAACACAAATATTTGTTGACCATCAGAGTGAATTGGTGCAAATATATCCAAAGCAACCTACTTCCAAGGGCATGAAGAAAGTTCTTTTACCACCATGGATTGAACCCTCGTACATTTTGACTTATCACTCATGGAACAGACAATGCAATCCCTAATAACTCTCTCAACATATAAATCCAGTCCTGGCCACCAGTATGAAGAGCAACGCCTTTCTTTAGTTCTTGACATTCCAGAATGTGACTTGTGTGCCAGGTCAATTAATGCTTGACAAAGTTTAAAAGGAGGAATCGGTCTTGTGCCACGCAGAAGAACTCCACCACATACAGACATCTCATCTTTAATACACCAAAACGTGCTAGCCTCTTCTGATGCCTGCTTCTTAGAATGCCCCCCCCCTTCTGAATGAGAGACATAAGCTCAGACAGGACATGATCAACAGATAGTTCTATACTCCACTGATGTTCATCTATGATCCCGTCCGCAACAACACACACTTGAATCTCATTATCATCCTAATCGTCATCTTGTACATCATTTTCAACCTTTTCCACAAGTCTTGATAGAGTATCAGCTATACCATTCTCTATGCCAGGAATATATCTTATGTCAAAATCGTGCTCTTGAAGAGCTATGACCTACTTAGTTATTCTACTAGACACCATGTCTATCCCCTTCTTCTTGAAGTTTTCGCGGAGAGGCTTGTGATCAGTCCTTATTAAAAATGTAGTACCCCACAAAAACGTTTTACATTTCTTTACAGCCCAGAATAGAGCCAAGGCCTCCCGTTCAATACCAGAATAACGAGATTTAGCATCTTTGAGACAACAAGAAAAAAACATAATAGTCTGCATTCCACCTTCACCTTCTTGCTGAAGAACAGCACCCAAACCTTTGAGGCTGGCATCAGTAGTGTTAAACGAAGTCTTTGAGGGATCAAAACTTTTAAGTTTAGGGGCGTTGCTGAGTTGTTCTTTAAGAACCTCAAACTCAATGTCACACTCTTTGGACCACTTGAACTCTACTCCTTTCCTCAAGAGAGATCTCATACAAAAACAGTTCTCGGCAAAATTCTCAATACATTTATTATAATATTCAATCATACCAATCAAAAAACTTCATGAGTTCTTCCCTAGAGGTAGGAGCAGACATGCGAGTGATAGTGTCAACAAGATTAGCCTTAGGGGCAATACCCTCACCTGAGACAGTATGTCCCAATAGTGAATAGAGGAGGTTCCAAATTGACACTTTTCTGCTTTAATAGTGAGGTTTGCTCCACTCAATCTACCCAAAACGCTGAACAGACGATCCTCATGTTCCTTATGATCATAACCAAACACCAGGATATCGTCTTGGTAGACACATACACCTTCGCACCCTTTAAGAAGTTTTTTCATTACTCGCTGAAAGACGGACACCGCCGACACCAGGCCAAACGGCATCCTAACAAATCTGAATGTCCCAGAGGGTGTTATAAATACTGTGTAGTCTCTTGAAGCTTCAGCAAGTTCAATTTGATGATAAACCGAAGCTAAGTTAATGGTGTTGAAAAACGTAGCTTCTCCTAACAATACTAACAGCTCTGAAATATTGGGTAGGGGATAACGACCCACCACTACACATTTATTGAGTTGCCTCAAGTCCACACATAGATGGAGAGATCCATTGGCCTTGCGGTCTGTGACTACCAGAGCCAACTAATCCATCCCTTCCACTTCCCCTATTACACCACCCTTCTTAAGTTTCTCCAATTCATCTCTCATTTCATCTCTCACCGACAATGGAACATTTCTGACCTTGCAACAAGATGATTGAGAGTCAGGACGTAGATGTATGTTAAGCTTAAAGCCCTTGAGGCACCCTAGTTCATTTCTAAACACAGTGGGAAAACTTTGTTTGACCTTATTAACAATATGAAGACAAGGTTGTTCAGACATTGCATTAACCCGTTCTTTACGTTTTATGAGACAACTGCTGCCCGGATCCAACATAACGCCTAAGTCCCCTTGGTGGACCCAGCTAATAATGCTGTCCCCTTTTTCAGATACATATATTTTTCCAGAGGTGTACCAGTCCATGTACTCAATGAGCCCATTAAAGTAACCACGCAATGGAATGACCTCACCACCATATGCTAAAGGGCGTATGTCAGGCTTCGGAAGGGAGATTTTGTGAGCCAATTTATTTTGACTGAAAATGCTCAAAACAATAGTGATCTTGGCACCAGGGTCGAAAAAAACTCTGGTGGATTCGCCTTCAACCATGATGTCATCGAGAGGACAAGACTTATGTTGTAAGCCTAAATCCACCTGGACAACTATCTGACCACAGACAAAGTCCGCCTCCAGAATCTCAGCCTGTACACTTTTTATTTTTTTTTATTTTTTAAGTTTGAAGTTTATTGAAGTATAAAGAAGCAATGACAGAAAATGAAGAAACAGTCATAAATTACGAAAAACAAGAAATCTCTCTTACAAAATGGCAGAACTGATTAAAATAACTGTACAGAAAAATAGGATATATAATAATGCTCATAAGCATAAGGAAGTGAAGGAACAATTTGATTAATAAAACGCATAAGTGATATGAAATAAGCATTAAATGTACTTAAAAACATTGAAAGTAATTAAGAAAAAATGCAATCACGGTGGTTTTTGAACTTCAACATTACGTATTGGAGAAGTGGGAGGGAGTCTGGTGATTCTGGATAGATATTCAGTAAGGGGGATCCATAAGAGATCACGCTTAATTGCTAGAGAAATGGGGGAAACAAAATTAGTGTCTAGACGATGGTTAAAACAGCCTGTACACTTTTAACATTCGCAGAGGGAATCTTGGTTCTGCAAACCACAGAAAGATGCCCCTTTTTTTTACACTTAGAACAAATAACATTTATAGCAGGGCATTTTTTATCATTAGCTAAATGTGCTAATTTGTCATACCTAAAACATTTGTATGCGACAGGTTTCTTTTTTATCTTAGGAACATCATCAGGTTTAGACATGGTTTTCACTTCATCTTTGACTACTTGAACTGTAGTTTGCTTATCTAGTTTATCCTTCTTTAAGGTGTCAACACACTTAAACCCTTGGACGCGGCGATAATTCAGCCGCGGCGCTGGGGGGGAGAGGGGACCGCGCGGCGCAGACATGCTGGTGACGGAACCACTCCGCCACCAGCCACGGGTGGGCTGCGCTAATGACGAAGTGGTTCTGTCACGGCCCCGCCCGCCTAATAGAACGTGCCGCGCAGGCGCAAAATCAAAGCCGTGTAGGCACGGCGGCCGGGCCGTGACGGACCCACTCCGTCATTAGCACAGTCTACCCGTGGCTGGTGACGGAGTGGTTCCGTCACCAGCATTGAAGGGGTTAATGGAATGTTCCACCCTTTTTGCCACTTGAATTACTTCCTCCAAAGAGGGTTCATCTCTCAACCACAGCTCTTCACAAATCTTTTCAATATTGCATCCAAACATGAATTGATCTCTGATCCGCTCATCTAACAAAGCTGCAAACTTATAAGAAGAAGCAAGCTTCCCGAGTTGAGTGATGTATGCTTCAATACTTCCACCTTCGTTTTGTGACCTTTTGGCAAATTGATATCTCTCCAAAATCGTGCTAACTTTAGGCAAGTAGTGTTTGTCCAAGTTTTTCATGCATATCTCAAACTCGTTTAAATCTCTCCCCTCCGAATCACTGAGTTCAGGGAGATGGTCAAAAGCGTCTTGCCCTTCCGATCCTAAACAGTGAAGCAGAAGGGAAGATCTGCGCTCAGCACTGAGACTAACCCCATAAACCTTGGCATAGCGCTCAAATACCCTTTTCCATTTCTGCCATTTAATTAGTGGTTCCCCAGGTGATATGAGAAAGAAAGGAGGAGCTCTAACATTCTGCACGGTAAGTGTAAAGTTAAATGATGTAATACACAGAACTGATAAAGGTACAAAATAAGTTACAGAAGTAGCATACTATGTAGAGCGACTTATAAGAAAAGAAATTCACCACAGTAAAAAAAAAAAAACATTTTCAAACTAGTACTAGTACTGTGCATGTAAAGCCAGGGAAGTAAATATTACAGTGTGAGCGTGTCACAGAGAAGGTACACTGATAAAAAAATAAGCACCCAAAAAATTTGTTAAACTGAGAACACAATACATGTTACCAAAGTAAGCCTGTAGATATTCTGCCAATGGCTTTCTCCCAATGTCCAATGTTGTGTGCATGTCACAGAAGATTTACTGAATCATTCACGTTTTTGTAGTGAGTTGTTGTTTTGTTGTGGGATGAGTGATGTATGAATGATGATTGAATGGTGAATAGGCTGTGTGATTTATATACAAACAATGAGTTTGTAATCACTGTAAATAATTATTGTTGTGCACCCCAGGTTTTTAATATTTGTATAAGATTTGCGGAAATCACTATCTAAATAGAAGTGAAAAATTGAAAATATAAAAGAAATAAAAAATCAGTTTGAATTTATTCAATAAACATATTGTTCTAGTCGTATGTTTATACAAACAAATGTTTACTTTTGAATTTTGCGGCATTTGCACTGTTTTTGTTCATTACATGCTTGTGGCAAGCGATGCCGGTGGGAGCCCAGACCCAGTGGTTTTGTTTTCATGTCACAGAAGAGGCACACAAGAAGAAAACGATGTTCTCCCAATAATGTGTGCGTGTCACAGAAAGGACACGCAAAATGATGAGGCGATGTTTGCTAAACGAGGCACTTAAAGTGACCACGATGTCTTCCTTATAGTGTGTGCGTGTCAAAGAAAGAACATGCAAAAAGGAAACCAAAACTCTAAGATGCAACAAACTAAACTTCCAGTGTGTGCGTGTCACAGAGGTTGACACGCCGCAATCGCATTCGACAACTAAAGCGCATAAATGTTTTTTTTTTTATAAATAAAGTGTGTGCCTGTCACAGAAGTGACAGGCGGAGGACTTTTCCAATTGAGGAAAAACACAAGCAAGATGGCTTCCGTACCCTGGTCACGTAAGGTTGATTGCGTGACGGCGCACTGCTCAGATGCTTGTGTATACTTAGTGAATGCGCAAGAAATGGAGGCACGGAGAATCAATGAAGAGTTCCATACGCAGAAAGAGAATTCCAACGTCGTGGATACAGAAAGGCGATCGTGGAGGAATATATCTAATGGAGACGCTGGCTGTGTCTCCGTCAGCTGTGTCTCCGCCGGCTGTGTCTCCGCTGGCTGTGTCTCCCCTGGCTGTGTCTCCGTCAGCTGTGTCTCCGCCGGCTGTGTCTCCCCTGGCTGTGTCTCCGTCAGCTGTGTCTCCGCCGGCTGTGTCTCCGCCGGCTGTGTCTCCCCTGGCTGTGTCTCCCCTGGCTGTGTCTCCCCTGGCTGTGTCTCCGTCGGCTGTGTCTCCGCCAGCTGTGTCTCCGCCAGCTGTGTCTCCGCCGGCTGTGTCTCCCCTGGCTGTGTCTCTGCTGGCTGTGTCTCCGCCGGCTGTGTCTCTGCTGGCTGTGTCTCCGCTGGCTGTGTCTCCCCTGGCTGTGTCTCCCCTGGCTGTGTCTCCCCTGGCTGTGTCTCCGCCAGCTGTGTCTCCGCCAGCTGTGTCTCCGCCGGCTGTGTCTCCCCTGGCTGTGTCTCTGCTGGCTGTGTCTCCGCCGGCTGTGTCTCTGCTGGCTGTGTCTCTGCTGGCTGTGTCTCCGTCAGCTGTGTCTCCGCCGGCTGTGTCTCCGCTGCCTGTGTCTCCCCTGGCTGTGTCTCCCCTGGCTGTGTCTCCCCTGGCTGTGTCTCCGTCAGCTGTGTCTCCCCTGGCTGTGTCTCCCCTGGCTGTGTCTCCGCTGGCTGTGTCTCCGCTGGCTGTGTCTCCGCTGGCTGTGTCTCTGCTGGCTGTCTCTCTGCTGGCTGTGTCTCTGCTGGCTGTGTCTCCGTCAGCTGTGTCTCCGCCGGCTGTGTCTCCGCTGCCTGTGTCTCCCCTGGCTGTGTCTCCCCTGGCTGTGTCTCCCCTGGCTGTGTCTCACCTGGCTGTGTCTCCGCTGGCTGTGTCTCCGCTGGCTGTGTCTCCGCTGGCTGTGTCTCTGCTGGCTGTCTCTCCGCTGGCTGTGTCTCCGCCGGCTGTGTCTCCGCCAGCTGTGTCTCCGCCAGCTGTGTCTCTGCTGGCTGTGTCTCCGCTGGCTGTGTCTCCCCTGGCTGTGTCTCCGTCAGCTGTGTCTCCCCTGGCTGTGTCTCCCCTGGCTGTGTCTCCGCTGGCTGTGTCTCCCCTGGCTGTGTCTCCGCTGGCTGTGTCTCTGCTGGCTGTCTCTCCGCTGGCTGTGTCTCTGCTGGCTGTCTCTCCGCTGGCTGTGTCTCCCCTGGCTGTGTCTCCGCTGCCTGTGTCTCCGCTGCCTGTGTCTCCCCTGCCTGTGTCTCCCCTGGCTGTGTCTCCCCTGGCTGTGTCTCCGCTGGCTGTGTCTCCGTCAGCTGTCTCTCCGCTGGCTGTGTCTCCCCTGGCTGTGTCTCCGTCAGCTGTGTCTCCGCCGGCTGTGTCTCCGCCGGCTGTGTCTCCCCTGGCTGTGTCTCCGCCGGCTGTGTCTCCCCTGGCTGTGTCTCCCCTGGCTGTGTCTCCCCTGGCTGTGTCTCCCCTGGCTGTGTCTCCGCCGGCTGTGTCTCCGCCGGCTGTGTCTCCCCTGGCTGTGTCTCCGCCGGCTGTGTCTCTGCTGGCTGTGTCTCCGCCGGCTGTGTCTCCGTCAGCTGTCTCTCCGCTGGCTGTGTCTCCCCTGGCTGTGTCTCCGTCAGCTGTGTCTCCGCCGGCTGTGTCTCCCCTGGCTGTGTCACCGTCAGTTGTGTCTCCGCCGGCTGTGTCTCCGCCGGCTGTGTCTCCCCTGGCTTTGTCTCCCCTGGCTGTGACTCCCCTGGCTGTGTCTCCGTCGGCTGTGTCTCCGCCGGCTGTGTCTCCGCCGGCTGTGTCTCCGCCGGCTGTGTCTCCCCTGGCTGTGTCTCCGCCGGCTGTGTCTCCGCCGGCTGTGTCTCTGCTGGCTGTGTCTCCGTCGGCTGTGTCTCCGCCGGCTGTGTCTCCGCTGGCTGTGTCTCCCCTGGCTGTGTCTCCGCCGGCTGTGTCTCCGCCGGCTGTGTCTCCGCCGGCTGTGTCTCCCCTGGCTGTGTCTCCCCTGGCTGTGTCTCCGTCGGCTGTGTCTCCGCCGGCTGTGTCTCCGCCGGCTGTGTCTCCCCTGGCTGTGTCTCCCCTGGCTGTGTCTCCCCTGGCTGTGTCTCCCCTGGCTGTGTCTCCGTCGGCTGTCTCTCCGCTGGCTGTGTCTCCCCTGGCTGTGTCTCCGCCGGCTGTGTCTCCGGCGGCTGTGTCTCCGCTGGCTGTGTCTCCCCTGGCTGTCTCTCCGTCAGCTGTGTCTCCGCCGGCTGTGTCTCCCCTGGCTGTGTCTCCGTCAGCTGTGTCTCCGCCGGCTGTGTCTCCGCTGCCTGTGTCTCCCCTGGCTGTGTCTCCCCTGGCTGTGTCTCCCCTGGCTGTGTCTCCATCAGCTGTGTCTCCGTCAGCTGTGTCTCCCCTGGCTGTGTCTCCGTCAGCTGTGTCTCCCCTGGCTGTGTCTCCGTCAGCTGTGTCTCCGCCGGCTGTGTCTCCGCTGCCTGTGTGTCCCCTGGCTGTGTCTCCGCTGCCTGTGTCTCCCCTGGCTGTGTCTCCCCTGGCTGTGTCTCCGTCAGCTGTGTCTCCGCCGGCTGAGTCTCTGCTGGCTGTCTCTCCGCTGGCTGTGTCTCCCCTGGCTGTGTCTCCGTCAGCTGTGTCTCCGCCGGCTGTGTCTCCGCTGGCTGTGTCTCCCCTGGCTGTGTCTCCGTCAGCTGTGTCTCCGCCGGCTGTGTCTCTGCTGGCTGTGTCTCCGTCAGCTGTGTCTCCGCCGGCTGTGTCTCCGCCGGCTGTGTCTCCGCTGGCTGTGTCTCCGTCAGCTGTGTCTCCCCTGGCTGTGTCTCCGCCGGCTGTGTCTCCCCTGGCTGTGTCTCCCCTGGCTGTGTCTCCCCTGGCTGTGTCTCCCCTGGCTGTGTCTCCCCTGGCTGTGTCTCCCCTGGCTGTGTCTCCCCTGGCTGTGTCTCCGCCGGCTGTGTCTCCGCTGGCTGTGTCTCCGCTGGCTGTGTCTCTGCTGGCTGTGTCTCCGTCAGCTGTGTCTCCGTCGGCTGTGTCTCCGCCGGCTGTGTCTCCGCTGGCTGTGTCTCCGCTGGCTGTGTCTCCGTCAGCTGTGTCTCCGCCAGCTGTGTCTCTGCCGGCTGTCTCTCCGCTGGCTGTGTCTCTGCTGGCTGTGTCTCCGCTGGCTGTCTCTCCGCTGGCTGTGTCTCCCCTGGCTGTGTCTCCCCTGGCTGTGTCTCCCCTGGCTGTGTCTCCCCTGGCTGTGTCTCCCCTGGCTGTGTCTCCGCCGGCTGTGTCTCCCCTGGCTGTGTCTCCGCTGGCTGTGTCTCCGCTGGCTGTGTCTCCGTCAGCTGTGTCTCCGACAGCTGTGTCTCCGCTGGCTGTGTCTCCGCCGGCTGTGTCTCTGCTGGCTGTCTCTCCGCTGGCTGTCTCTCCGCTGGCTGTGTCTCTGCTGGCTGTGTCTCCCCTGGCTGTGTCTCCCCTGGCTGTGTCTCCCCTGGCTGTGTCTCCGCCAGCTGTGTCTCCGCCGGCTGTGTCTCCGCCGGCTGTGTCTCCCCTGGCTGTGTCTCCCCTGGCTGTGTCTCCCCTGGCTGTGTCTCCCCTGGCTGTGTCTCCCCTGGCTGTGTCTTCGCCGGCTGTGTCTCCCCTGGCTGTGTCTCCGTCAGCTGTGTCTCCGCCGGCTGTGTCTCCGATGGCTGTGTCTCCCCTGGCTGTGTCTCCGCTGGCTGTGTCTCCGCTGGCTGTGTCTCCGCTGGCTGTGTCTCCCCTGGCTGTGTCTCCCCTGGCTGTGTCTCCCCTGGCTGTGTCTCCCCTGGCTGTGTCTTCGCCGGCTGTGTCTCCCCTGGCTGTGTCTCCGCTGGCTGTTTCTCCGCTGGCTGTGTCTCCGTCGGCTGTGTCTCCGTCAGCTGTGTCTCCGCTGGCTGTGTCTCCGCTGGCTGTGTCTCCGCTGGCTGTGTCTCCGCCGGATGAGTCTCTGCTGGCTGTGTCTCCGCTGGCTGTTTCTCCCCTGGCTGTGTCTCCGTCAGCTGTGTCTCCGCCGGCTGAGTCTCTGCTGGCTGTCTCTCCGCTGGCTGTGTCTCCCCTGGCTGTGTCTCCGTCAGCTGTGTCTCCGCCGGCTGTGTCTCCGCTGGCTGTGTCTCCGCTGGCTGTGTCTCCGTCGGCTGTGTCTCCGCCGGCTGTTTCTCCGCTGGCTGTGTCTCCGCTGGCTGTGTCTCCGCCGGCTGTGTCTCCGCTGGCTGTCTCTCTGCTGGCTGTGTCTCCGCTGGCTGTGTCTCCGTCAGCTGTCTCTCCGCTGGCTGTGTCTCTGCTGGCTGTGTCTCCGCTGGCTGTGTCTCCCCTGGCAGTGTCTCCGTCAGCTGTGTCTCCGCTGGCTGTGTCTCCCCTGGCTGTGTCTCCGCCGGCTGTGTCACCGATGGCTGTCTCTCCGCTGGCTGTGTCTCCGCCGGCTGTGTCTCCGTCGGCTGTGTCTCCGCTGGCTGAGTCTCTGCTGGCTGTGTCTCCCCTGGCTGTGTCACCGATGGCTGTCTCTCCGCTGGCTGTGTCACCGATGGCTGTCTCTCCGCTGGCTGTGTCTCCGCCAGCTGTGTCTCCGTCAGCTGTGTCTCCGCCAGCTGTGTCACCGATGGCTGTCTCTCCGCTGGCTGTGTCTCCGCCAGCTGTGTCTCCGCTGGCTGTGTGTCCGTCAGCTGTGTCTCCGCTGGCTGTGTCACCGATGGCTGTGTCACCGATGGCTGTGTCACCGATGGCTGTGTCACCGATGGCTGTGTCTCCGCTGGCTGTCTCTCTGCTGGCTGTGTCTCCGCCGGCTGTGTCACCGATGGCTGTCTCTCCGCCGGCTGTGTCTCCGTCAGCTGTGTCTCCGCCGGCTGTGTCTCCATTGGCTGTGTCTCCGCTGGCTGAGTCTCCCCTGGCTGTGTCTCTGTCAGCTGTGTCTCCGCCGGCTGTGTCACTGATGCTGTCTCTCCGCTGGCTGTGTCTCCCCTGGCTGTCTCTCTGCTGGCTGTGTCTCCGCCGGCTGTGTCTCTGCTGGCTGTGTCTCCGCTGGCTGTGTCTCCGTCAGCTGTGTCTCCGCCGGCTGTGTCTCCGTCAGCTGTGTCTCCGCCGGCTGTGTCTCCGTCGGCTGTGTCTCCGCCGGCTGAGTCTCCCCTGGCTGTGTCTCCGCTGGCTGTGTCTCCGTCAGCTGTGTCTCCGCCGGCTGTGTCTCCATTGGCTGTGTCTCCGCTGGCTGAGTCTCCCCTGGCTGTGTCTCCGTCAGCTGTGTCTCCGCCGGCTGTGTCACCGATGCTGTCTCTCCGCTGGCTGTGTCTCCCCTGGCTGTGTCTCCCCTGGCTGTCTCTCCGCTGGCTGTCTCTCCGCTGGCTGTGTCTCCGTCAGCTGTGTCTCTGCTGGCTGTCTCTCCGCTGGCTGTGTCTCTGCTGGCTGTCTCTCCGCTGGCTGTGTCTCTGCTGGCTGTGTCTCCGTCAGCTGTGTCTCCGCCGGCTGTGTCTCCCCTGGCTGTGTCTCCGTCAGCTGTGTCTCCGCCGGCTGTGTCTCCCCTGGCTGTGTCTCCGTCAGCTGTGTCTCAGCCGGCTGTGTCTCCCCTGGCTGTGTCTCCGTCAGCTGTGTCTCCGCCGGCTGTGTCTCCGCCGGCTGTGTCTCCCCTGGCTGTGTCTCCCCTGGCTGTGTCTCCGTCGGCTTTGTCTCCGCCGGCTGAGTCTCTGCTGGCTGTGTCTCTGCTGGCTGTGTCTCCGCCGGCTGTGTCTCCGCTGGCTGTGTCTCCCCTGGCTGTGTCTCCCCTGGCTGTGTCTCCGCCGGCTGTGTCTCCCCTGGCTGTGTCTCCGTCAGCTGTGTCTCCGCCGGCTGTGTCTCCCCTGGCTGTGTCTCCGCTGGCTGTGTCTCCGCCGGCTGTGTCTCTGCCGGCTGTGTCTCCGCTGGCTGTGTCTCCCCTGGCTGTGTCTCCCCTGGCTGTGTCTCCGCTGGCTGTGTCTCCCCTGGCTGTGTCTCCGTCAGCTGTGTCTCCGCCGGCTGTGTCTCCCCTGGCTGTGTCTCCGTCAGCTGTGTCTCCGCCGGCTGTGTCTCCGCCGGCTGTGTCTCCGTCAGCTGTGTCTCCGTCAGCTGTGTCTCCGTCAGCTGTGTCTCCGCCGGCTGTGTCTCCCCTGGCTGTGTCTCCCCTGGCTGTGTCTCCGTCAGCTGTGTCTCCGCCGGCTGTGTCTCCGCTGCCTGTGTCTCCGTCAGCTGTGTCTCCGCCGGCTGTGTCTCCCCTGGCTGTGTCTCCGCTGCCTGTGTCTCCGTCAGCTGTGTCGCCGCTGGCTGTGTCTCCCCTGGCTGTGTCTCCGTCAGCTGTGTCTCCGCCGGCTGTGTCTCCCCTGGCTGTGTCTCCGTCAGCTGTGTCTCCGCCGGCTGTGTCTCCGCTGCCTGTGTCTCCCCTGGCTGTGTCTCCGCTGCCTGTGTCTCCCCTGGCTGTGTCTCCCCTGGCTGTGTCTCCCCTGGCTGTGTCTCCGTCAGCTGTGTCTCCGCCGGCTGAGTCTCTGCTGGCTGTCTCCCCGCTGGCTGTGTCTCCCCTGGCTGTGTCTCCGTCAGCTGTGTCTCCGTCAGCTGTGTCTCCGCCGGCTGTGTCTCCGCCGGCTGTGTCTCCGCCGGCTGTGTCTCTGCCGGCTGTGTCTCCGCCGGCTGTGTCTCCGCTGGCTGTGTCTCCCCTGGCTGTGTCTCCGTCAGCTGTGTCTCCGCCGGCTGAGTCTCTGCTGGCTGTGTCTCCGCTGGCTGTGTCTCCCCTGGCTGTGTCTCCGCCGGCTGTGTCTCCGCCGGCTGTGTCTCCGCTGGCTGTTTCTCCGCTGGCTGTGTCTCCCCTGGCTGTGTCTCCGTCAGCTGTGTCTCCGCCGGCTGTGTCTCCGCTGGCTGTGTCTCCGTCAGCTGTGTCTCTGCTGGCTGTGTCTCCGCTGGCTGTGTCTCCCCCGGCTGTGTCACCAATGGCTGTCTCTCCGCTGGCTGTGTCTCCGCCAGCTGTGTCTCCATCGGCTGTGTCTCCACTGGCTGAGTCTATGCTGGCTGTGTCTCCCCTGGCTGTCTCTCCGCTGGCTGTGTCTCCGCCAGCTGTGTCTCCTCTGGCTGTGTCTCCGTCAGCTGTGTCTCTGCTGGCTGTCTCTCCGCTGGCTGTGTCTCCGCCAGCTGTGTCTCCGTCAGCTGTGTCTCCGCTGGCTGTGTCTCCGCCGGCTGTGTCTCCGCCGGCTGTGTCTCCGCCGGCTGTGTCTCTGTCGGCTGTCTCTCCGCTGGCTGTGTCTCCGTCAGCTGTTTCTCCGCTGGCTGTGTCTCCGCTGGCTGTGTCTCCGTCAGCTGTTTCTCCGCTGGCTGTGTCTCCGCTGGCTGTGTCTCCGTCAGCTGTGTCTCCGCTCTCTGTGTCTCCGTCAGCTGTTTCTCCGCTGGCTGTGTCTCCGTCAGCTGTTTCTCCGCTGGCTGTGTCTCCCCTGGCTGTCTCTCCGCTGACTGTGTCTCCGCCGGCTGTGTCTCTGCTGGCTGTGTCTCCGCCGGCTGTTTCTCCGCTGGCTGTGTCTCCCCTGGCTGTGTCTCCGTCAGCTGTGTCTCCGCCGGCTGTGTCTCCCCTGGCTGTGTCTCCGTCAGCTGTGTCTCCGCCGGCTGTGTCACCGATGGCTGTCTCTCCGCTGGCTGTGTCTCCGCCAGCTGTGTATCCGTCGGCTGTGTCTCCGCTGGCTGAGTCTCTGCTGGCTGTGTCTCCCCTGGCTGTCTCTCCGCCGGCTGTGTCACCGATGGCTGTCTCTCCGCTGGCTGTGTCTCCGCCAGCTGTGTCTCCCCTGGCTGTGTCTCCGTCAGCTGTGTCTCTGCTGGCTGTGTCTCCCCTGGCTGTCTCTCCGCTGGCTGTGTCTCCGCCGCCTGTTTCTCCGCTGGCTGAGTCTCTGCTGGCTGTATCTCCCCTGGCTGTCTCTCCGCCGGCTGTGTCACCGATGGCTGTCTCTCCGCTGGCTGTGTCTCCGCCAGCTGTGTCTCCCCTGGCTGTCTCTCCGCTGGCTGTGTCTCCGCCAGCTGTGTCTCCCCTGGCTGTGTCTCCGTCAGCTGTGTCTCTGCTGGCTGTGTCTCCGCCAGCTGTCTCTCCGCTGGCTGTGTCTCCGCCGGCTGTTTCTCCGCTGGCTGTGTCTCCGCCAGCTGTGTCTCTGTCAGCTGTGTCTCCGCTGGCTGTGTCACCGATGGCTGTGTCTCCGCTGGCTGTGTCTCTGCCGGCAGTGTCTCCGCCGGCTGTGTCTCCGCCGGCTGTGTCTCCGCCGGCTGTGTCTCCGCCGGCTGTGTCTCCGCTGGCTGTTTCTCCGCTGGCTGTGTCTCACCTGGCTGTGTCTCCGTCAGCTGTGTCTCCGCCGGCTGAGTCTCTGCTGGCTGTCTCTCCGCTGGCTGTGTCTCCCCTGGCTGTGTCTCCGTCAGCTGTGTCTCCGCCGGCTGTGTCTCCGCTGGCTGTGTCTCCGTCAGCTGTGTCTCTGCTGGCTGTGTCTCCGCTGGCTGTGTCTCCCCTGGCTGTGTCTCCGTCAGCTGTGTCTCCCCTGGCTGTGTCTCCGCCAGCTGTGTCTCCGTCGGCTGTGTCTCCCCTGGCTGTGTCTCCGCCGGCTGTGTCTCCGCTGGCTGTGTCTCCGCTGGCTGTGTCTCCGCCGGCTGAGTCTCTGCTGGCTGTGTCTCCCCTGGCTGTCTCTCCGCTGGCTGTGTCTCCGCCAGCTGTGTCTCCGCCGGCTGTGTCTCCGTCAGCTGTGTCTCTGCTGGCTGTGTCTCCGCTGGCTGTGTCTCCGCCGGCTGTGTCACCGATGGCTGTCTCTCCGCTGGCTGTGTCTCCGCCAGCTGTGTCTCCGTCGGCTGTGTCTCCGCTGGCTGAGTCTCTGCTGGCTGTGTCTCCCCTGGCTGTCTCTCCGCTGGCTGTGTCTCCCCTGGCTGTGTCTCCGCCAGCTGTGTCTCCTCTGGCTGTGTCTCCGTCGGCTGTGTCTCTGCTGGCTGTGTCTCCCCTGGCTGTCTCTCTGCTGGCTGTGTCTCCGCCAGCTGTGTCTCCCCTGGCTGTGTCTCCGTCAGCTGTGTCTCCACTGGCTGTGTCTCCGCCGGCTGTGTCTCTGTCGGCTGTGTCTCTGTCGGCTGTCTCTCCGCTGGCTGTGTCTCCGTCAGCTGTTTCTCCGCTGGCTGTGTCTCCGCTGGCTGTGTCTCTGTCAGCTGTGTCTCCGCTGGCTGTGTCTCCGTCAGCTGTTTCTCCGCTGGCTGTGTCTCCGCTGGCTGTGTCTCAGTCAGCTGTGTCTCCGCTGGCTGTGTCTCCGTCAGCTGTTTCTCTGCTGGCTGTTTCTCCGCTGGCTGTGTCTCCCTTGGCTGTCTCTCCGCTGGCTGTGTCTCCGCCGGCTGTGTCTCTGCTGGCTGTGTCTCCGCCGGCTGTTTCTCCGCTGGCTGTGTCTCCCCTGGCTGTGTCTCCGTCAGCTGTGTCTCCGCCGGCTGTGTCTCCCCTGGCTGTGTCTCCATCAGCTGTGTCTCCGTCAGCTGTGTCACCGATGGCTGTCTCTCCGCTGGCTGTGTCTCCGCCAGCTGTGTCTCCGTCGGCTGTGTCTCCGCTGGCTGAGTCTCTGCTGGCTGTGTCTCCCCTGGCTGTCTCTCCGCCGGCTGTGTCACCGATGGCTGTCTCTCTGCTGGCTGTGTCTCCGCCAGCTGTGTCTCCCCTGGCTGTGTCTCCGTCAGCTGTGTCTCTGCTGGCTGTGTCTCCCCTGGCTGTGTCTCCCCTGGCTGTCTCTCCGCTGGCTGTGTCTCCGCCGGCTGTTTCTCCGCTGGCTGGGTCTCCGCTGGCTGTGTCTCCGTCAGCTGTGTCTCCCCTGGCTGTCTCTCCGCTGGCTGTGTCTCCGCCGGCTGTTTCTCCGCTGGCTGTGTCTCCGCTGGCTGTGTCTCCGTCAGCTGTGTCTCCCCTGGCTGTGTCTCCGTCAGCTGTGTCTCTGCTGGCTGTGTCTCCCCTGGCTGTCTCTCCGCTGGCTGTGTCTCCGCCAGCTGTGTCTCCCCTGGCTGTGTCTCCGTCAGCTGTGTCTCTGCTGGCTGTGTCTCCGCCAGCTGTCTCTCCGCTGGCTGTGTCTCCGCCGGCTGTTTCTCCGCTGGCTGTGTCTCCGCTGGCTGTGTCTCTGTCAGCTGTTTCTCCACTGGCTGTGTCACCGATGGCTGTGTCTCCGCTGGCTGTGTCTCTGCCAGCTGTGTCTCCGCCGGCTGTGTCTCCGCCGGCTGTGTCTCCGCCGGCTGTGTCTCCGCTGGCTGAGTCTCCGCTGGCTGAGTCTCCGCTGGCTGAGTCTCCGCTGGCTGTGTCTCCGTCGGCTGTGTCTCCGCCGGCTGTGTCTCCCCTGGCTGTCTCTCCGCTGGCTGTGTCTCTGCCGGCTGTGTCTCCGCCAGCTGTGTCTCCCCTGGCTGTCTCTCCGCCGGCTGTGTCACCGATGGCTGTCTCTCCGCTGGCTGTGTCTCCGCCAGCTGTGTCTCCCCTGGCTGTGACTCCGCTGGCTGTGTCTCCCCTGGCTGTGTCTCCGCCGGCTGTGTCTCCGCCGGCTGTGTCTCCCCTGGCTGTCTCTCCGCTGGCTGTGTCTCCCCTGGCTGTCTCTCCGCTGGCTGTGTCTCCGCCGGCTGTGTCTCTGTCGGCTGTCTCTCCGCTGGCTGTGTCTCCGTCAGCTGTTTCTCCGCTGGCTGTGTCTCCGCTGGCTGTGTCTCCGTCAGCTGTTTCTCCACTGGCTGTGTCTCTGCTGGCTGTGTCACCGATGGCTGTGTCTCTGCCGGCTGTGTCTCCGCCAGCTGTGTCTCCGCCGGCTGTGTCTCCATTGGCTGTCTCTCCGCCAGCTGTGTCTCCGCCGGCTGTGTCTCCATTGGCTGTCTCTCCGCTGGCTGTGTCTCCCCTGGCTGTGTCTCCGTCAGCTGTGTCTCCGCCGGCTGTGTCTCCCCTGGCTGTGTCACCGTCAGTTGTGTCTCCGCCGGCTGTGTCTCCGCCGGCTGTGTCTCCCCTGGCTGTGTCTCCCCTGGCTGTGTCTCCCCTGGCTGTGACTCCCCTGGCTGTGACTCCCCTGGCTGTGTCTCTGCCAGCTGTGTCTCCGCCGGCTGTGTCTCCCCTGGCTGTGTCTCTGCTGGCTGTGTCTCCGCCGGCTGTGTCTCCGCCGGCTGTGTCTCCGCCGGCTGTGTCTCCGCCAGCTGTGTCTCCGCTGGCTGTGTCTCCCCTGGCTGTGTCTCCCCTGGCTGTGTCTCCGCCGGCTGTGTCTCCGCCGGCTGTGTCTCTGCTGGCTGTGTCTCCGTCGGCTGTGTCTCCGCCGGCTGTGTCTCCGCTGGCTGTGTCTCCCCTGGCTGTGTCTCCCCTGGCTGTGTCTCCCCTGGCTGTGTCTCCCCTGGCTGTGTCTCCGTCGGCTGTCTCTCCACTGGCTGTGTCTCCCCTGGCTGTGTCTCCGCCGGCTGTGTCTCCGCCGGCTGTGTCTCCGCTGGCTGTGTCTCCCCTGGCTGTCTCTCCGTCAGCTGTGTCTCCGCCGGCTGTGTCTCCCCTGGCTGTGTCTCCGTCAGCTGTGTCTCCGCCGGCTGTGTCTCCGCTGCCTGTGTCTCCCCTGGCTGTGTCTCCCCTGGCTGTGTCTCCCCTGGCTGTGTCTCCCCTGGCTGTGTCTCCGTCAGCTGTGTCTCCCCTGGCTGTGTCTCCCCTGGCTGTGTCTCCGTCAGCTGTGTCTCCCCTGGCTGTGTCTCCGTCAGCTGTGTCTCCGCCGGCTGTGTCTCCGCTGCCTGTGTGTCCCCTGGCTGTGTCTCCGCTGCCTGTGTCTCCCCTGGCTGTGTCTCCCCTGGCTGTGTCTCCGTCAGCTGTGTCTCTGCCGGCTGAGTCTCTGCTGGCTGTCTCTCCGCTGGCTGTGTCTCCCCTGGCTGTGTCTCCGTCAGCTGTGTCTCCGCCGGCTGTGTCTCCGCTGGCTGTGTCTCCCCTGGCTGTGTCTCCGTCAGCTGTGTCTCCGCCGGCTGTGTCTCTGCTGGCTGTGTCTCCGTCAGCTGTGTCTCCGCCGGCTGTGTCTCCGCCGGCTGTGTCTCCGCTGGCTGTGTCTCCGTCAGCTGTGTCTCCGCCGGCTGTGTCTCCCCTGGCTGTGTCTCCCCTGGCTGTGTCTCCGCTGGCTGTTTCTCCGCTGGCTGTGTCTCCCCTGGCTGTGTCTCCGTCAGCTGTGTCTCCGCCGGCTGAGTCTCTGCTGGCTGTCTCTCCGCTGGCTGTGTCTCCCCTGGCTGTGTCTCCGTCAGCTGTGTCTCCGCCGGCTGTGTCTCCGCTGGCTGTGTCTCCGTCAGCTGTGTCTCTGCTGGCTGTGTCTCCGCTGGCTGTGTCTCCCCTGGCTGTGTCTCCGTCAGCTGTGTCTCCCCTGGCTGTGTCTCCGCCAGCTGTGTCTCCGTCGGCTGTGTCTCCGCTGGCTGAGTCTCTGCTGCCTGTGTCTCCCCTGGCTGTCTCTCCGCTGGCTGTGTCTCCGCCAGCTGTGTCTCCGCTGGCTGTGTCTCCGTCAGCTGTGTCTCTGCTGGCTGTGTCTCCGCTGGCTGTGTCTCCGCCGGCTGTGTCACCGATGGCTGTCTCTCCGCTGGCTGTGTCTCCGCCAGCTGTGTCTCCGTCGGCTGTGTCTCCGCTGGCTGAGTCTCTGCTGGCTGTGTCTCCCCTGGCTGTCTCTCCGCTGGCTGTGTCTCCCCTGGCTGTGTCTCCGCCAGCTGTGTCTCCTCTGGCTGTGTCTCCGTCAGCTGTGTCTCTGCTGGCTGTGTCTCCCCTGGCTGTCTCTCCGCTGGCTGTGTCTCCGCCAGCTGTGTCTCCCCTGGCTGTGTCTCCGTCAGCTGTGTCTCCGCTGGCTGTGTCTCCGTCAGCTGTTTCTCCGCTGGCTGTGTCTCCGCTGGCTGTGTCTCAGTCAGCTGTGTCTCCGCTGGCTGTGTCTCCGTCAGCTGTTTCTCCGCTGGCTGTTTCTCCGCTGGCTGTGTCTCCCCTGGCTGTCTCTCCGCTGGCTGTGTCTCCGCCGGCTGTGTCTCTGCTGGCTGTGTCTCCGCCGGCTGTTTCTCCGCTGGCTGTGTCTCCCCTGGCTGTGTCTCCGTCAGCTGTGTCTCCGCCGGCTGTGTCTCCCCTGGCTGTGTCTCCGTCAGCTGTGTCACCGATGGCTGTCTCTCCGCTGGCTGTCTCTCCGCTGGCTGTGTCTCCGCCAGCTGTGTCTCCGTCGGCTGTGTCTCCGCTGGCTGAGTCTCTGCTGGCTGTGTCTCCCCTGGCTGTCTCTCCGCTGGCTGTGTCACCGATGGCTGTCTCTCCGCTGGCTGTGTCTCCGCCAGCTGTGTCTCCCCTGGCTGTGTCTCCGTCAGCTGTGTCTCTGCTGGCTGTGTCTCCCCTGGCTGTCTCTCCGCTGGCTGTGTCTCCGCCGGCTGTTTCTCCGCTGGCTGGGTCTCCGCTGGCTGTGTCTCCATCAGCTGTGTCTCCCCTGGCTGTCTCTCCGCTGGCTGTGTCTCCGCCGGCTGTTTCTCCGCTGGCTGTGTCTCCGCTGGCTGTGTCTCCATCAGCTGTGTCTCCCCTGGCTGTGTCTCCGTCAGCTGTGTCTCTGCTGGCTGTGTCTCCCCTGGCTGTCTCTCCGCTGGCTGTGTCTCCGCCAGCTGTGTCTCCCCTGGCTGTGTCTCCGTCAGCTGTGTCTCTGCTGGCTGTGTCTCCGCCAGCTGTCTCTCCGCTGGCTGTGTCTCCGCCGGCTGTTTCTCCGCTGGCTGTGTCTCCGCTGGCTGTGTCTCTGTCAGCTGTTTCTCCACTGGCTGTGTCACCGATGGCTGTGTCTCCGCTGGCTGTGTCTCTGCCAGCTGTGTCTCCGCCGGCTGTGTCTCCGCCGGCTGTGTCTCCGCCGGCTGTGTCTCCATTGGCTGTGTCTCCGCTGGCTGAGTCTCCGCTGGCTGAGTCTCCGCTGGCTGTGTCTCCGTCAGCTGTGTCTCCGCCGGCTGTGTCTCCCCTGGCTGTCTCTCCGCTGGCTGTGTCTCTGCCGGCTGTGTCTCCGCCAGCTGTGTCTCCCCTGGCTGTCTCTCCGCCGGCTGTGTCACCGATGGCTGTCTCTCCGCTGGCTGTGTCTCCGCCAGCTGTGTCTCCCCTGGCTGTGACTCCGCTGGCTGTGTCTCCCCTGGCTGTGTCTCCGCCGGCTGTGTCTCCCCTGGCTGTGTCTCTGCTGGCTGTGTCTCCGCCGGCTGTGTCTCCGCCGGCTGTGTCTCCCCTGGCTGTCTCTCCGCTGGCTGTGTCTCCCCTGGCTGTCTCTCCGCTGGCTGTGTCTCCGTCAGCTGTTTCTCCGCTGGCTGTGTCTCCGCTGGCTGTGTCTCCGTCAGCTGTTTCTCCACTGGCTGTGTCTCTGCTGGCTGTGTCACCGATGGCTGTGTCTCTGCCGGCTGTGTCTCCGCCAGCTGTGTCTCCGCCGGCTGTGTCTCCATTGGCTGTCTCTCCGCCAGCTGTGTCTCCGCCGGCTGTGTCTCCATTGGCTGTCTCTCCGCTGGCTGTGTCTCCCCTGGCTGTGTCTCCGTCAGCTGTGTCTCCACCGGCTGTGTCTCCCCTGGCTGTGTCACCGTCAGTTGTGTCTCCGCCGGCTGTGTCTCCGCCGGCTGTGTCTCCCCTGGCTGTGTCTCCCCTGGCTGTGTCTCCCCTGGCTGTGACTCCCCTGGCTGTGACTCCCCTGGCTGTATCTCCGCCAGCTGTGTCTCTGCTGGCTGTGTCTCCGTCGGCTGTGTCTCCGCCGGCTGTGTCTCCCCTGGCTGTGTCTCCCCTGGCTGTGTCTCCCCTGGCTGTGTCTCCGCCGGCTGTGTCTCCGCCGGCTGTGTCTCCGCCGGCTGTGTCTCCGCCGGCTGTGTCTCCCCTGGCTGTGTCTCCGTCGGCTGTGTCTCCGCCGGCTGTGTCTCCGCTGGCTGTGTCTCCCCTGGCTGTGTCTCCCCTGGCTGTGTCTTCCCTGGCTGTGTCTCCCCTGGCTGTGTCTCCGTCGGCTGTCTCTCCGCTGGCTGTGTCTCCCCTGGCTGTGTCTCCGCCGGCTGTGTCTCCGCCGGCTGTGTCTCCGCTGGCTGTGTCTCCCCTGGCTGTCTCTCCGTCAGCTGTGTCTCCGCCGGCTGTGTCTCCCCTGGCTGTGTCTCCGTCAGCTGTGTCTCCGCCGGCTGTGTCTCCGCTGCCTGTGTCTCCCCTGGCTGTGTCTCCCCTGGCTGTGTCTCCCCTGGCTGTGTCTCCGTCAGCTGTGTCTCCCCTGGCTGTGTCTCCCCTGGCTGTGTCTCCGTCAGCTGTGTCTCCCCTGGCTGTGTCTCCGTCAGCTGTGTCTCCGCCGGCTGTGTCTCTGCTGCCTGTGTGTCCCCTGGCTGTGTCTCCGCTGCCTGTGTCTCCCCTGGCTGTGTCTCCCCTGGCTGTGTCTCCGTCAGCTGTGTCTCTGCCGGCTGAGTCTCTGCTGGCTGTCTCTCCGCTGGCTGTGTCTCCCCTGGCTGTGTCTCCGTCAGCTGTGTCTCCGCCGGCTGTGTCTCCGCTGGCTGTGTCTCCGCTGGCTGTGTCTCCCCTGGCTGTGTCTCCGTCAGCTGTGTCTCCGCCGGCTGTGTCTCTGCTGGCTGTGTCTCCGTCAGCTGTGTCTCCGCCGGCTGTGTCTCCGCTGGCTGTGTCTCCGTCAGCTGTGTCTCCCCTGGCTGTGTATCCGCCGGCTGTGTCTCCCCTGGCTGTGTCTCCCCTGGCTGTGTCTCCCCTGGCTGTGTCTCCCCTGGCTGTGTCTCCCCTGGCTGTGTCTCCGCCGGCTGTGTCTCCCCTGGCTGTGTCTCCGCTGGCTGTGTCTCCGCTGGCTGTGTCTCCGTCAGCTGTGTCTCCGTCAGCTGTGTCTCCGCCGGCTGTGTCTCCGCTGGCTGTGTCTCCGCTGGCTGTGTCTCCGTCAGCTGTGTCTCCGCAAGCTGTGTCTCTGCTGGCTGTCTCTCCGCTGGCTGTGTCTCTGCTGGCTGTGTCTCCGCTGGCTGTGTCTCTGCTGGCTGTCTCTCCGCTGGCTGTGTCTCCCCTGGCTGTGTCTCCCCTGGCTGTGTCTCCCCTGGCTGTGTCTCCCCTGGCTGTGTCTCCGCCGGCTGTGTCTCCCCTGGCTGTGTCTCCGCTGGCTGTGTCTCCGCTGGCTGTGTCTCCGTCAGCTGTGTCTCCGTCAGCTGTGTCTCCGCCGGCTGTTTCTCCACTGGCTGTGTCTCCGCTGGCTGTGTCTCCGCCGGCTGTGTCTCCGCCGGCTGTGTCTCTGCTGGCTGTCTCTCCGCTGGCTGTCTCTCCGCTGGCTGTGTCTCTGCTGGCTGTGTCTCCGCCGGCTGTGTCTCCCCTGGCTGTGTCTCCCCTGGCTGTGTCTCCCCTGGCTGTGTCTCCCCTGGCTGTGTCTCCCCTGGCTGTGTCTCCGCCGGCTGTGTCTCCGCCGGCTGTGTCTCCCCTGGCTGTGTCTCCCCTGGCTGTGTCTCCCCTGGCTGTGTCTCCCCTGGCTGTGTCTTCGCCGGCTGTGTCTCCCCTGGCTGTGTCTCCGCTGGCTGTGTCTCCGTCAGCTGTGTCTCCGCCGGCTGTGTCTCCGCTGGCTGTGTCTCCGCTGGCTGTGTCACCGATGGCTGTGTCTCCCCTGGCTGTGTCTCCGCTGGCTGTGTCTCCCCTGGCTGTGTCTCCCCTGGCTGTGTCTCCCCTGGCTGTGTCTCCCCTGGCTGTGTCTCCCCTGGCTGTGTCTCCGCTGGCTGTTTCTCCGCTGGCTGTGTCTCCGTCAGCTGTGTCTCCGCTGGCTGTGTCTCCGCTGGCTGTGTCTCCGCCGGATGAGTCTCTGCTGGCTGTGTCTCCGCTGGCTGTGTCTCCCCTGGCTGTGTCTCCGTCAGCTGTGTCTCCGCCGGCTGAGTCTCTGCTGGCTGTCTCTCCGCTGGCTGTGTCTCCCCTGGCTGTGTCTCCGTCAGCTGTGTCTCCGCCGGCTGTGTCTCCGCTGGCTGTGTCTCCGCTGGCTGTGTCTCCGTCAGCTGTGTCTCCGCCGGCTGTTTCTCCGCTGGCTGTGTCTCCGCTGGCTGTGTCTCCGTCGGCTGTGTCTCCGCCGGCTGTGTCTCTGCTGGCTGTGTCTCCGCTGGCTGTGTCTCCGTCAGCTGTCTCTCCGCTGGCTGTCTCTCCGCTGGCTGTGTCTCTGCTGGCTGTGTCTCCCCTGGCTGTGTCTCCGTCAGCTGTGTCTCCGCCGGCTGTGTCTCCGCTGGCTGTGTCTCCCCTGGCTGTGTCTCCGCCGGCTGTGTCACCGATGGCTGTCTCTCCGCTGGCTGTGTCTCCGCCGGCTGTGTCTCCGTCGGCTGTGTCTCCGCTGGCTGAGTCTCTGCTGGCTGTGTCTCCCCTGGCTGTGTCACCGATGGCTGTCTCTCCGCTGGCTGTGTCACCGATGGCTGTCTCTCCGCTGGCTGTGTCTCCGCCAGCTGTGTCTCCGTCAGCTGTGTCTCCGCCGGCTGTGTCACCGATGGCTGTCTCTCCGCTGGCTGTGTCTCCGCCAGCTGTGTCTCCGCTGGCTGAGTCTCCGCTGGCTGTGTCACCGATGGCTGTGTCACCGATGGCTGTGTCTCCGCTGGCTGTCTCTCCGCTGGCTGTGTCTCCGCCGGCTGTGTCACCGATGGCTGTCTCTCCGCTGGCTGTGTCTCCGTCAGCTGTGTCTCCGCCGGCTGTGTCTCCATTGGCTGTGTCTCCGCTGGCTGAGTCTCCCCTGGCTGTGTCTCTGTCAGCTGTGTCTCCGCCGGCTGTGTCACCGATGCTGTCTCTCCGCTGGCTGTGTCTCCCCTGGCTGTCTCTCTGCTGGCTGTGTCTCCGCCGGCTGTGTCTCTGCTGGCTGTGTCTCCGCTGGCTGTGTCTCCGTCAGCTGTGTCTCCGCCGGCTGTGTCTTCGTCAGCTGTGTCTCCGCCGGCTGTGTCTCCGTCGGCTGTGTCTCCGCCGGCTGAGTCTCCGCCGGCTGAGTCTCCCCTGGCTGTGTCTCCGCTGGCTGTGTCTCCGTCAGCTGTGTCTCCGCCGGCTGTGTCTCCATTGGCTGTGTCTCCGCTGGCTGAGTCTCCCCTGGCTGTGTCTCCGTCAGCTGTGTCTCCGCCGGCTGTGTCACCGATGCTGTCTCTCCGCTGGCTGTGTCTCTCCTGGCTGTGTCTCCCCTGGCTGTCTCTCCGCTGGTTGTGTCTCCGTCAGCTGTGTCTCTGCTGGCTGTCTCTCCGCTGGCTGTGTCTCTGCTGGCTGTCTCTCCGCTGGCTGTGTCTCTGCTGGCTGTGTCTCCGTCAGCTGTGTCTCCGCCGGCTGTGTCTCCCCTGGCTGTGTCTCCATCAGCTGTGTCTCCGCCGGCTGTGTCTCCCCTGGCTGTGTCTCCGTCAGCTGTGTCTCCGCCGGCTGTGTCTCCCCTGGCTGTGTCTCCGTCAGCTGTGTCTCCGCCGGCTGTGTCTCCGCCGGCTGTGTCTCCCCTGGCTGTGTCTCCCCTGGCTGTGTCTCCGCCGGCTGAGTCTCCGCCGGCTGAGTCTCTGCTGGCTGTGTCTCTGCTGGCTGTGTCTCCGCCGGCTGTGTCTCCGCTGGCTGTGTCTCCCCTGGCTGTGTCTCCCCTGGCTGTGTCTCCGCCGGCTGTGTCTCCCCTGGCTGTGTCTCCGTCAGCTGTGTCTCCGCCGGCTGTGTCTCCCCTGGCTGTGTCTCCGCTGGCTGTGTCTCTGCCGGCTGGGTCTCTGCCGGCTGTGTCTCCGCTGGCTGTGTCTCCCCTGGCTGTGTCTCCGCTGGCTGTGTCTCCCCTGGCTGTGTCTCCATCAGCTGTGTCTCCGCCGGCTGTGTCTCCCCTGGCTGTGTCTCCGTCAGCTGTGTCTCCATCAGCTGTGTCTCCGCCGGCTGTGTCTCCCCTGGCTGTGTCTCCCCTGGCTGTTTCTCCGTCAGCTGTGTCTCCGCCGGCTGTGTCTCCGCTGCCTGTGTCTCCGTCAGCTGTGTCTCCGCCGGCTGTGTCTCCCCTGGCTGTGTCTCCGCTGCCTGTGTCTCCGTCAGCTGTGTCGCCGCTGGCTGTGTCTCCCCTGGCTGTGTCTCCGTCAGCTGTGTCTCCGCCGGCTGTGTCTCCCCTGGCTGTGTCTCCGTCAGCTGTGTCTCCGCCGGCTGTGTCTCCGCTGCCTGTGTCTCCCCTGGCTGTGTCTCCGCTGCCTGTGTCTCCCCTGGCTGTGTCTCCCCTGGCTGTGTCTCCCCTGGCTGTGTCTCCGTCAGCTGTGTCTCCGCCGGCTGAGTCTCTGCTGGCTGTGTCTCCGCCGGCTGAGTCTCTGCTGGCTGTGTCTCCCCTGGCTGTGTCTCCCCTGGCTGTGTCTCCGTCAGCTGTGTCTCAGCCGGCTGTGTCTCCGCTGGCTGTGTCTCCGTCAGCTGTGTCTCCGCCGGCTGTGTCTCCGCTGGCTGTTTCTCCGCTGGCTGTGTCTCCCCTGGCTGTGTCTCCGTCAGCTGTGTCTCCGCCGGCTGAGTCTCTGCTGGCTGTGTCTCCGCTGGCTGTGTCTCCCCTGGCTGTGTCTCCGCCGGCTGTGTCTCCGCTGGCTGTGTCTCCGCTGGCTGTTTCTCCGCTGGCTGTGTCTCCCCTGGCTGTGTCTCCGTCAGCTGTGTCTCCGCCGGCTGTGTCTCCGCTGGCTGTGTCTCCGTCAGCTGTGTCTCTGCTGGCTGTGTCTCCGCTGGCTGTGTCTCCCCTGGCTGTGTCTCCGTCAGCTGTGTCTCTGCCGGCTGTGTCACCAATGGCTGTCTCTCCGCTGGCTGTGTCACCCGCCAGCTGTGTCTCCGTCGGCTGTGTCTCCGCTGGCTGAGTCCATGCTGGCTGTGTCTCCCCTGGCTGTCTCTCCGCTGGCTGTGTCTCCGCCAGCTGTGTCTCCTCTGGCTGTGTCTCCGTCAGCTGTGTCTCTGCTGGCTGTCTCTCCGCTGGCTGTGTCTCCGCCAGCTGTGTCTCCCCTGGCTGTGTCTCCGTCAGCTGTGTCTCCGCTGGCTGTGTCTCCGCCGGCTGTGTCTCCGCCGGCTGTCTCTCCGCTGGCTGTGTCTCCGTCAGCTGTTTCTCCGCTGGCTGTGTCTCCGCTGGCTGTGTCTCCGTCAGCTGTTTCTCCGCTGGCTGTGTCTCCGCTGGCTGTGTCTCCGTCAGCTGTGTCTCCGCTCTCTGTGTCTCCGTCAGCTGTTTCTCCGCTGGCTGTGTCTCCGTCAGCTGTTTCTCCGCTGGCTGTGTCTCCCCTGGCTGTCTCTCCGCTGGCTGTGTCTCCGCCGGCTGTGTCTCTGCTGGCTGTGTCTCCGCCGGCTGTTTCTCAGCTGGCTGTGTCTCCCCTGGCTGTGTCTCCGTCAGCTGTGTCTCCGCCGGCTGTGTCTCCCCTGGCTGTGTCTCCGTCAGCTGTGTCTCCGCCGGCTGTGTCACCGATGGCTGTCTCTCCGCTGGCTGTGTCTCCGCCAGCTGTGTCTCCGTCGGCTGTGTCTCCGCTGGCTGAGTCTCTGCTGGCTGTGTCTCCCCTGGCTGTCTCTCCACCGGCTGTGTCACCGATGGCTGTCTCTCCGCTGGCTGTGTCTCCGCCAGCTGTGTCTCCCCTGGCTGTGTCTCCGTCAGCTGTGTCTCTGCTGGCTGTGTCTCCCCTGGCTGTCTCTCCGCTGGCTGTGTCTCCGCCGCCTGTGTCACCGATGGCTGTCTCTCCGCTGGCTGTGTCTCCGCCAGCTGTGTCTCCCCTGGCTGTCTCTCCGCTGGCTGTGTCTCCGCCAGCTGTGTCTCCCCTGGCTGTGTCTCCGTCAGCTGTGTCTCTGCTGGCTGTGTCTCCGCCAGCTGTCTCTCCGCTGGCTGTGTCTCCGCCGGCTGTTTCTCCGCTGGCTGTGTCTCCGCCAGCTGTGTCTCTGTCAGCTCTTTCTCCACTGGCTGTGTCACCGATGGCTGTGTCTCCGCTGGCTGTGTCTCTGCCGGCAGTGTCTCTGCCGGCTGTGTCTCCGCCGGCTGTGTCTCCATTGGCTGTGTCTCCGACGGCTGTGTCTCCGCTGGCTGTTTCTCCGCTGGCTGTGTCTCCCCTGGCTGTGTCTCCGTCAGCTGTGTCTCCGCCGGCTGAGTCTCTGCTGGCTGTCTCTCCGCTGGCTCTGTCTCCCCTGGCTGTGTCTCCGTCAGCTGTGTCTCCGCCGGCTGTGTCTCCGCTGGCTGTGTCTCCGTCAGCTGTGTCTCTGCTGGCTGTGTCTCCGCTGGGTGTGTCTCCCCTGGCTGTGTCTCCGTCAGCTGTGTCTCCCCTGGCTGTGTCTCCGCCAGCTGTGTCTCCGTCGGCTGTGTCTCCGCTGGCTGAGTCTCTGCTGGCTGTGTCTCCCCTGGCTGTCTCTCCGCTGGCTGTGTCTCCGCCAGCTGTGTCTCCGCTGGCTGTGTCTCCGTCAGCTGTGTCTCTGCTGGCTGTGTCTCCGCTGGCTGTGTCTCCGCCGGCTGTGTCTCCCCTGGCTGTCTCTCCGCTGGCTGTGTCTCCCCTGGCTGTCTCTCCGCTGGCTGTGTCTCCCCTGGCTGTGTCTCCCCTGGCTGTGTCTCCCCTGGCTGTGTCTCCGTCGGCTGTGTCTCCGCCGGCTGTGTCTCCGCCGGCTGTGTCTCCCCTGGCTGTGTCTCCCCTGGCTGTGTCTCCCCTGGCTGTGTCTCCCCTGGCTGTGTCTCCGTCGGCTGTCTCTCCGCTGGCTGTGTCTCCCCTGGCTGTGTCTCCGCCGGCTGTGTCTCCGCCGGCTGTGTCTCCGCTGGCTGTGTCTCCCCTGGCTGTCTCTCCGTCAGCTGTGTCTCTGCCGGCTGTGTCTCCCCTGGCTGTGTCTCCGTCAGCTGTGTCTCCGCCGGCTGTGTCTCCGCCGGCTGTGTCTCCGCTGCCTGTGTCTCCCCTGGCTGTGTCTCCCCTGGCTGTGTCTCCCCTGGCTGTGTCTCCGTCAGCTGTGTCTCCCCTGGCTGTGTCTCCCCTGGCTGTGTCTCCGTCAGCTGTGTCTCCCCTGGCTGTGTCTCCGTCAGCTGTGTCTCCGCCGGCTGTGTCTCCGCTGCCTGTGTGTCCCCTGGCTGTGTCTCCGCTGCCTGTGTCTCCCCTGGCTGTGTCTCCCCTGGCTGTGTCTCCGTCAGCTGTGTCTCTGCCGGCTGAGTCTCTGCTGGCTGTCTCTCCGCTGGCTGTGTCTCCCCTGGCTGTGTCTCCGTCAGCTGTGTCTCCGCCGGCTGTGTCTCCGCTGGCTGTGTCTCCCCTGGCTGTGTCTCCGTCAGCTGTGTCTCCGCCGGCTGTGTCTCTGCTGGCTGTGTCTCCGTCAGCTGTGTCTCCGCCGGCTGTGTCTCCGCCGGCTGTGTCTCCGCTGGCTGTGTCTCCGCTGGCTGTGTCTCCGTCAGCTGTGTCTCCCCTGGCTGTGTCTCCGCCGGCTGTGTCTCCGCCGGCTGTGTCTCCCCTGGCTGTGTCTCCCCTGGCTGTGTCTCCGCTGGCTGTTTCTCCGCTGGCTGTGTCTCCCCTGGCTGTGTCTCCGTCAGCTGTGTCTCCGCCGGCTGAGTCTCTGCTGGCTGTCTCTCCGCTGGCTGTGTCTCCCCTGGCTGTGTCTCCGTCAGCTGTGTCTCCGCCGGCTGTGTCTCCGCTGGCTGTGTCTCCGTCAGCTGTGTCTCTGCTGGCTGTGTCTCCGCTGGCTGTGTCTCCCCTGGCTGTGTCTCCGTCAGCTGTGTCTCCCCTGGCTGTGTCTCCGCCAGCTGTGTCTCCGTCGGCTGTGTCTCCGCTGGCTGAGTCTCTGCTGGCTGTGTCTCCCCTGGCTGTCTCTCCGCTGGCTGTGTCTCCGCCAGCTGTGTCTCCGCTGGCTGTGTCTCCGTCAGCTGTGTCTCTGCTGGCTGTGTCTCCGCTGGCTGTGTCTCCGCCGGCTGTGTCACCGATGGCTGTCTCTCCGCTGGCTGTGTCTCCGCCAGCTGTGTCTCCGTCGGCTGTGTCTCCGCTGGCTGAGTCTCTGCTGGCTGTGTCTCCCCTGGCTGTCTCTCCGCTGGCTGTGTCTCCCCTGGCTGTGTCTCCGCCAGCTGTGTCTCCTCTGGCTGTGTCTCCGTCAGCTGTGTCTCTGCTGGCTGTGTCTCCCCTGGCTGTCTCTCCGCTGGCTGTGTCTCCGCCAGCTGTGTCTCCCCTGGCTGTGTCTCCGTCAGCTGTGTCTCCGCTGGCTGTGTCTCCGCCGGCTGTGTCTCTGTCGGCTGTCTCTCCGCTGGCTGTGTCTCCGTCAGCTGTTTCTCCGCTGGCTGTGTCTCCGCTGGCTGTGTCTCTGTCAGCTGTGTCTCCGCTGGCTGTGTCTCCGTCAGCTGTTTCTCCGCTGGCTGTGTCTCCGCTGGCTGTGTCTCAGTCAGCTGTGTCTCCGCTGGCTGTGTCTCCGTCAGCTGTTTCTCCGCTGGCTGTTTCTCCGCTGGCTGTGTCTCCCCTGGCTGTCTCTCCGCTGGCTGTGTCTCCGCCGGCTGTGTCTCTGCTGGCTGTGTCTCCGCCGGCTGTTTCTCCGCTGGCTGTGTCTCCCCTGGCTGTGTCTCCGTCAGCTGTGTCTCCGCCGGCTGTGTCTCCCCTGGCTGTGTCTCCGTCAGCTGTGTCACCGATGGCTGTCTCTCCGCTGGCTGTCTCTCCGCTGGCTGTGTCTCCGCCAGCTGTGTCTCCGTCGGCTGAGTCTCCGCTGGCTGAGTCTCTGCTGGCTGTGTCTCCCCTGGCTGTCTCTCCGCTGGCTGTGTCACCGATGGCTGTCTCTCCGCTGGCTGTGTCTCCGCCAGCTGTGTCTCCCCTGGCTGTGTCTCCGTCAGCTGTGTCTCTGCTGGCTGTGTCTCCCCTGGCTGTCTCTCCGCTGGCTGTGTCTCCGCCGGCTGGGTCTCCGCTGGCTGGGTCTCCGCTGGCTGTGTCTCCGTCAGCTGTGTCTCCCCTGGCTGTCTCTCCGCTGGCTGTGTCTCCGCCGGCTGTTTCTCCGCTGGCTGTGTCTCCGTCAGCTGTGTCTCCCCTGGCTGTGTCTCCGTCAGCTGTGTCTCTGCTGGCTGTGTCTCCCCTGGCTGTCTCTCCGCTGGCTGTGTCTCCGCCAGCTGTGTCTCCCCTGGCTGTGTCTCCGTCAGCTGTGTCTCTGCTGGCTGTGTCTCCGCCAGCTGTCTCTCCGCTGGCTGTGTCTCCGCCGGCTGTTTCTCCGCTGGCTGTGTCTCCGCTGGCTGTGTCTCTGTCAGCTGTTTCTCCGCTGGCTGTGTCACCGATGGCTGTGTCTCCGCTGGCTGTGTCTCTGCCAGCTGTGTCTCCGCCGGCTGTGTCTCCGCCGGCTGTGTCTCCGCCGGCTGTGTCTCCATTGGCTGTGTCTCCGCTGGCTGAGTCTCCGCTGGCTGAGTCTCCGCTGGCTGTGTCTCCGTCAGCTGTGTCTCCGCCGGCTGTGTCTCCCCTGGCTGTCTCTCCGCTGGCTGTGTCTCTGCCGGCTGTGTCTCCGCCAGCTGTGTCTCCCCTGGCTGTCTCTCCGCCGGCTGTGTCACCGATGGCTGTCTCTCCGCTGGCTGTGTCTCCGCCAGCTGTGTCTCCCCTGGCTGTGACTCCGCTGGCTGTGTCTCCCCTGGCTGTGTCTCCGCCGGCTGTGTCTCCCCTGGCTGTGTCTCCGCCGGCTGTGTCTCCGCCGGCTGTGTCTCCGCCGGCTGTGTCTCCCCTGGCTGTCTCTCCGCTGGCTGTGTCTCCCCTGGCTGTCTCTCCGCTGGCTGTGTCTCCGTCAGCTGTTTCTCCGCTGGCTGTGTCTCCGCTGGCTGTGTCTCCGTCAGCTGTTTCTCCACTGGCTGTGTCTCTGCTGGCTGTGTCACCGATGGCTGTGTCTCTGCCGGCTGTGTCTCCGCCAGCTGTGTCTCCGCCGGCTGTGTCTCCATTGGCTGTCTCTCCGCCAGCTGTGTCTCCGCCGGCTGTGTCTCCATTGGCTGTCTCTCCGCTGGCTGTGTCTCCCCTGGCTGTGTCTCCGTCAGCTGTGTCTCCACCGGCTGTGTCTCCCCTGGCTGTGTCACCGTCAGTTGTGTCTCCGCCGGCTGTGTCTCCGCCGGCTGTGTCTCCCCTGGCTGTGTCTCCCCTGGCTGTGTCTCCCCTGGCTGTGACTCCCCTGGCTGTGACTCCCCTGGCTGTATCTCCGCCAGCTGTGTCTCCGCCGGCTGTGTCTCCCCTGGCTGTGTCTCTGCTGGCTGTGTCTCCGCCGGCTGTGTCTCCGCCGGCTGTGTCTCCGCCGGCTGTTTCTCCGCCAGCTGTGTCTCCGCTGGCTGTGTCTCCCCTGGCTGTGTCTCCCCTGGCTGTGTCTCCGCCGGCTGTGTCTCCGCCGGCTGTGTCTCTGCTGGCTGTGTCTCCGTCGGCTGTGTCTCCGCCGGCTGTGTCTCCCCTGGCTGTGTCTCCCCTGGCTGTGTCTCCCCTGGCTGTGTCTCCGCCGGCTGTGTCTCCGCCGGCTGTGTCTCCGCCGGCTGTGTCTCCCCTGGCTGTGTCTCCCCTGGCTGTGTCTCGGTCGGCTGTGTCTCCGCCGGCTGTGTCTCCGCCGGCTGTGTCTCCCCTGGCTGTGTCTCCCCTGGCTGTGTCTCCCCTGGCTGTGTCTCCCCTGGCTGTGTCTCCGTCGGCTGTCTCTCCGCTGGCTGTGTCTCCCCTGGCTGTGTCTCCGCCGGCTGTGTCTCCGCCGGCTGTGTCTCCGCTGGCTGTGTCTCCCCTGGCTGTCTCTCCGTCAGCTGTGTCTCCGCCGGCTGTGTCTCCCCTGGCTGTGTCTCCGTCAGATGTGTCTCCGCCGGCTGTGTCTCCGCCGGCTGTGTCTCTGTCGGCTGTCTCTCCGCTGGCTGTGTCTCCGTCAGCTGTTTCTCCGCTGGCTGTGTCTCCGCTGGCTGTGTCTCTGTCAGCTGTGTCTCCGCTGGCTGTGTCTCCGTCAGCTGTTTCTCCGCTGGCTGTGTCTCCGCTGGCTGTGTCTCAGTCAGCTGTGTCTCCGCTGGCTGTGTCTCCGTCAGCTGTTTCTCCGCTGGCTGTTTCTCCGCTGGCTGTGTCTCCCCTGGCTGTCTCTCCGCTGGCTGTGTCTCCGCCGGCTGTGTCTCTGCTGGCTGTGTCTCCGCCGGCTGTTTCTCCGCTGGCTGTGTCTCCCCTGGCTGTGTCTCCGTCAGCTGTGTCTCCGCCGGCTGTGTCTCCCCTGGCTGTGTCTCCGTCAGCTGTGTCACCGATGGCTGTCTCTCCGCTGGCTGTCTCTCCGCTGGCTGTGTCTCCGCCAGCTGTGTCTCCGTCGGCTGTGTCTCCGCTGGCTGAGTCTCTGCTGGCTGTGTCTCCCCTGGCTGTCTCTCCGCTGGCTGTGTCACCGATGGCTGTCTCTCCGCTGGCTGTGTCTCCGCCAGCTGTGTCTCCCCTGGCTGTGTCTCCGTCAGCTGTGTCTCTGCTGGCTGTGTCTCCCCTGGCCGTCTCTCCGCTGGCTGTGTCTCCGCCGGCTGTTTCTCCGCTGGCTGGGTCTCCGCTGGCTGTGTCTCCGTCAGCTGTGTCTCCCCTGGCTGTCTCTCCGCTGGCTGTGTCTCCGCCGGCTGTTTCTCCGCTGGCTGTGTCTCCGCTGGCTGTGTCTCCGTCAGCTGTGTCTCCCCTGGCTGTGTCTCCGTCAGCTGTGTCTCTGCTGGCTGTGTCTCCCCTGGCTGTCTCTCCGCTGGCTGTGTCTCCGCCAGCTGTGTCTCCCCTGGCTGTGTCTCCGTCAGCTGTGTCTCTGCTGGCTGTGTCTCCGCCAGCTGTCTCTCCGCTGGCTGTGTCTCCGCCGGCTGTTTCTCCGCTGGCTGTGTCTCCGCTGGCTGTGTCTCTGTCAGCTGTTTCTCCACTGGCTGTGTCACCGATGGCTGTGTCTCCGCTGGCTGTGTCTCTGCCAGCTGTGTCTCCGCCGGCTGTGTCTCCGCCGGCTGTGTCTCCGCCGGCTGTGTCTCCATTGGCTGTGTCTCCGCTGGCTGAGTCTCCGCTGGCTGAGTCTCCGCTGGCTGTGTCTCCGTCAGCTGTGTCTCCGCCGGCTGTGTCTCCCCTGGCTGTCTCTCCGCTGGCTGTGTCTCTGCCGGCTGTGTCTCCGCCAGCTGTGTCTCCCCTGGCTGTCTCTCCGCCGGCTGTGTCACCGATGGCTGTCTCTCCGCTGGCTGTGTCTCCGCCAGCTGTGTCTCCCCTGGCTGTGACTCCGCTGGCTGTGTCTCCCCTGGCTGTGTCTCCGCCGGCTGTGTCTCCCCTGGCTGTGTCTCTGCTGGCTGTGTCTCCGCCGGCTGTGTCTCCGCCGGCTGTGTCTCCCCTGGCTGTCTCTCCGCTGGCTGTGTCTCCCCTGGCTGTCTCTCCGCTGGCTGTGTCTCCGTCAGCTGTTTCTCCGCTGGCTGTGTCTCCGCTGGCTGTGTCTCCGTCAGCTGTTTCTCCACTGGCTGTGTCTCTGCTGGCTGTGTCACCGATGGCTGTGTCTCTGCCGGCTGTGTCTCCGCCAGCTGTGTCTCCGCCGGCTGTGTCTCCATTGGCTGTCTCTCCGCCAGCTGTGTCTCCGCCGGCTGTGTCTCCATTGGCTGTCTCTCCGCTGGCTGTGTCTCCCCTGGCTGTGTCTCCGTCAGCTGTGTCTCCACCGGCTGTGTCTCCCCTGGCTGTGTCACCGTCAGTTGTGTCTCCGCCGGCTGTGTCTCCGCCGGCTGTGTCTCCCCTGGCTGTGTCTCCCCTGGCTGTGTCTCCCCTGGCTGTGACTCCCCTGGCTGTGACTCCCCTGGCTGTATCTCCGCCAGCTGTGTCTCCGCCGGCTGTGTCTCCCCTGGCTGTGTCTCTGCTGGCTGTGTCTCCGCCGGCTGTGTCTCCGCCGGCTGTGTCTCCGCCGGCTGTGTCTCCGCCAGCTGTGTCTCCGCTGGCTGTGTCTCCCCTGGCTGTGTCTCCCCTGGCTGTGTCTCCGCCGGCTGTGTCTCCGCCGGCTGTGTCTCTGCTGGCTGTGTCTCCGTCGGCTGTGTCTCCGCCGGCTGTCTCTCCCCTGGCTGTGTCTCCCCTGGCTGTGTCTCCCCTGGCTGTGTCTCCGCCGGCTGTGTCTCCGCCGGCTGTGTCTCCGCCGGCTGTGTCTCCGCCGGCTGTGTCTCCCCTGGCTGTGTCTCCCCTGGCTGTGTCTCCGTCGGCTGTGTCTCCGCCGGCTGTGTCTCCGCCGGCTGTGTCTCCCCTGGCTGTGTCTCCCCTGGCTGTGTCTCCCCTGGCTGTGTCTCCCCTGGCTGTGTCTCCGTCGGCTGTCTCTCCGCTGGCTGTGTCTCCCCTGGCTGTGTCTCCGCCGGCTGTGTCTCCGCCGGCTGTGTCTCCGCTGGCTGTGTCTCCCCTGGCTGTCTCTCCGTCAGCTGTGTCTCCGCCGGCTGTGTCTCCCCTGGCTGTGTCTCCGTCAGCTGTGTCTCCGCCGGCTGTGTCTCCGCTGCCTGTGTCTCCCCTGGCTGTGTCTCCCCTGGCTGTGTCTCCCCTGGCTGTGTCTCCGTCAGCTGTGTCTCCCCTGGCTGTGTCTCCCCTGGCTGTGTCTCCGTCAGCTGTGTCTCCCCTGGCTGTGTCTCCGTCAGCTGTGTCTCCGCCGGCTGTGTCTCCGCTGCCTGTGTGTCCCCTGGCTGTGTCTCCACTGCCTGTGTCTCCCCTGGCTGTGTCTCCCCTGGCTGTGTCTCCGTCAGCTGTGTCTCTGCCGGCTGAGTCTCTGCTGGCTGTCTCTCCGCTGGCTGTGTCTCCCCTGGCTGTGTCTCCGTCAGCTGTGTCTCCCCTGGCTGTGTCTCCGCTGGCTGTGTCTCCGCTGGCTGTGTCTCCCCTGGCTGTGTCTCCGTCAGCTGTGTCTCCGCCGGCTGTGTCTCTGCTGGCTGTGTCTCCGTCAGCTGTGTCTCCGCCGGCTGTGTCTCCGCCGGCTGTGTCTCCGCTGGCTGTGTCTCCGTCAGCTGTGTCTCCCCTGGCTGTGTATCCGCCGGCTGTGTCTCCCCTGGCTGTGTCTCCCCTGGCTGTGTCTCCCCTGGCTGTGTCTCCCCTGGCTGTGTCTCCCCTGGCTGTGTCTCCCCTGGCTGTGTCTCCGCCGGCTGTGTCTCCCCTGGCTGTGTCTCCGCTGGCTGTGTCTCCGCTGGCTGTGTCTCCGTCAGCTGTGTCTCCGTCAGCTGTGTCTCCGCCGGCTGTGTCTCCGCTGGCTGTGTCTCCGCTGGCTGTGTCTCCGTCAGCCGTGTCTCCGCAAGCTGTGTCTCTGCTGGCTGTCTCTCCGCTGGCTGTGTCTCTGCTGGCTGTGTCTCTGCTGGCTGTCTCTCCGCTGGCTGTGTCTCCACTGGCTGTGTCTCCCCTGGCTGTGTCTCCCCTGGCTGTGTCTCCCCTGGCTGTGTCTCCGCCGGCTGTGTCTCCCCTGGCTGTGTCTCCGCTGGCTGTGTCTCCGCTGGCTGTGTCTCCGTCAGCTGTGTCTCCGTCAGCTGTGTCTCCGCCGGCTGTTTCTCCGCTGGCTGTGTCTCCGCTGGCTGTGTCTCCGCCGGCTGTGTCTCTGCTGGCTGTCTCTCCGCTGGCTGTCTCTCCGCTGGCTGTGTCTCTGCTGGCTGTGTCTCCGCCGGCTGTGTCTCCCCTGGCTGTGTCTCCCCTGGCTGTGTCTCCCCTGGCTGTGTCTCCCCTGGCTGTGTCTCCCCTGGCTGTGTCTCCCCTGGCTGTGTCTCCGCCAGCTGTGTCTCCGCCGGCTGTGTCTCCCCTGGCTGTGTCTCCCCTGGCTGTGTCTCCCCTGGCTGTGTCTCCCCTGGCTGTGTCTTCGCCGGCTGTGTCTCCCCTGGCTGTGTCTCCGCTGGCTGTTTCTCCGCTGGCTGTGTCTCCGTCAGCTGTGTCTCCGCCGGCTGTGTCTCCGCTGGCTGTGTCTCCGCTGGCTGTGTCACCGATGGCTGTGTCTCCCCTGGCTGTGTCTCCGCTGGCTGTGTCTCCCCTGGCTGTGTCTCCCCTGGCTGTGTCTCCCCTGGCTGTGTCTTCGCCGGCTGTGTCTCCCCTGGCTGTGTCTCCGCTGGCTGTTTCTCCGCTGGCTGTGTCTCCGTCAGCTGTGTCTCCGCCGGCTGTGTCTCCGCCGGCTGTGTCTCCGCTGGCTGTGTCTCCGCTGGCTGTGTCTCCGCCGGATGAGTCTCTGCTGGCTGTGTCTCCGCTGGCTGTGTCTCCCCTGGCTGTGTCTCCGTCAGCTGTGTCTCCGCCGGCTGAGTCTCTGCTGGCTGTCTCTCCGCTGGCTGTGTCTCCCCTGGCTGTGTCTCCGTCGGCTGTGTCTCCGCCGGCTGTGTCTCCGCTGGCTGTGTCTCCGCTGGCTGTGTCTCCGTCAGCTGTGTCTCCGCCGGCTGTTTCTCCGCTGGCTGTGTCTCCGCTGGCTGTGTCTCCGTCAGCTGTGTCTCCGCCGGCTGTGTCTCTGCTGGCTGTGTCTCCGCTGGCTGTGTCTCCGTCAGCTGTCTCTCCGCTGGCTGTGTCTCTGCTGGCTGTGTCTCCGCTGGCTGTGTCTCCCCTGGCTGTGTCTCCGTCAGCTGTGTCTCCGCCGGCTGTGTCTCCGCTGGCTGTGTCTCCCCTGGCTGTGTCTCCGCCGGCTGTGTCACCGATGGCTGTCTCTCCGCTGGCTGTGTCTCCGCCGGCTGTGTCTCCGTCGGCTGTGTCTCCGCTGGCTGAGTCTCTGCTGGCTGTGTCTCCCCTGGCTGTGTCACCGATGGCTGTCTCTCCGCTGGCTGTGTCACCGATGGCTGTCTCTCCGCTGGCTGTGTCTCCGCCAGCTGTGTCTCCGTCAGCTGTGTCTCCGCCGGCTGTGTCACCGATGGCTGTCTCTCCGCTGGCTGTGTCTCCGCCAACTGTGTCTCCGCTGGCTGAGTCTCCGCTGGCTGTGTCACCGATGGCTGTGTCACCGATGGCTGTGTCACCGCTGGCTGTCTCTCCGCTGGCTGTGTCTCCGCCGGCTGTGTCACCGATGGCTGTCTCTCCGCTGGCTGTGTCTCCGTCAGCTGTGTCTCCGCCGGCTGTGTCTCCATTGGCTGTGTCTCCGCTGGCTGAGTCTCCCCTGGCTGTGTCTCTGTCAGCTGTGTCTCCGCCGGCTGTGTCACCGATGCTGTCTCTCCGCTGGCTGTGTCTCCCCTGGCTGTCTCTCTGCTGGCTGTGTCTCCGCCGGCTGTGTCTCTGCTGGCTGTGTCTCCGCTGGCTGTGTCTCCGTCAGCTGTGTCTCCGCCGGCTGTGTCTTCGTCAGCTGTGTCTCCGCCGGCTGAGTCTCCGCCGGCTGAGTCTCCCCTGGCTGTGTCTCCGCTGGCTGTGTCTCCGCTGGCTGTGTCTCCGTCAGCTGTGTCTCCGCCGGCTGTGTCTCCATTGGCTGTGTCTCCGCTGGCTGAGTCTCCCCTGGCTGTGTCTCCGTCAGCTGTGTCTCCGCCGGCTGTGTCACCGATGCTGTCTCTCCGCTGGCTGTGTCTCCCCTGGCTGTGTCTCCCCTGGCTGTCTCTCCGCTGGCTGTGTCTCCGTCAGCTGTGTCTCTGCTGGCTGTCTCTCCGCTGGCTGTGTCTCTGCTGGCTGTCTCTCCGCTGGCTGTGTCTCTGCTGGCTGTGTCTCCGTCAGCTGTGTCTCCGCCGGCTGTGTCTCCCCTGGCTGTGTCTCCGTCAGCTGTGTCTCCGCCGGCTGTGTCTCCCCTGGCTGTGTCTCCGTCAGCTGTGTCTCCGCCGGCTGTGTCTCCCCTGGCTGTGTCTCCGTCAGCTGTGTCTCCGCCGGCTGTGTCTCCGCCGGCTGTGTCTCCCCTGGCTGTGTCTCCCCTGGCTGTGTCTCCGTCGGCTGTGTCTCCGCCGGCTGAGTCTCTGCTGGCTGTGTCTCTGCTGGCTGTGTCTCCGCCGGCTGTGTCTCCGCTGGCTGTGTCTCCCCTGGCTGTGTCTCCCCTGGCTGTGTCTCCGCCGGCTGTGTCTCCCCTGGCTGTGTCTCCGTCAGCTGTGTCTCCGCCGGCTGTGTCTCCCCTGGCTGTGTCTCTGCCGGCTGGGTCTCTGCCGGCTGTGTCTCCGCTGGCTGTGTCTCCCCTGGCTGTGTCTCCGCTGGCTGTGTCTCCGCTGGCTGTGTCTCCCCTGGCTGTGTCTCCGTCAGCTGTGTCTCCGCCGGCTGTGTCTCCCCTGGCTGTGTCTCCGTCAGCTGTGTCTCCGTCAGCTGTGTCTCCGCCGGCTGTGTCTCCCCTGGCTGTGTCTCCCCTGGCTGTGTCTCCGTCAGCTGTGTCTCCGCCGGCTGTGTCTCCGCTGCCTGTGTCTCCGTCAGCTGTGTCTCCGCCGGCTGTGTCTCCCCTGGCTGTGTCTCCGCTGCCTGTGTCTCCGTCAGCTGTGTCGCCGCTGGCTGTGTCTCCCCTGGCTGTGTCTCCATCAGCTGTGTCTCCGCCGGCTGTGTCTCCCCTGGCTGTGTCTCCGTCAGCTGTGTCTCCGCCGGCTGTGTCTCCGCTGCCTGTGTCTCCCCTGGCTGTGTCTCCGCTGCCTGTGTCTCCCCTGGCTGTGTCTCCCCTGGCTGTGTCTCCCCTGGCTGTGTCTCCGTCAGCTGTGTCTCCGCCGGCTGAGTCTCTGCTGGCTGTGTCTCCGCTGGCTGTGTCTCCCCTGGCTGTGTCTCCGTCAGCTGTGTCTCCGCCGGCTGTGTCTCCGCTGGCTGTGTCTCCGTCAGCTGTGTCTCCGCCGGCTGTGTCTCCGCTGGCTGTTTCTCCGCTGGCTGTGTCTCCCCTGGCTGTGTCTCCGTCAGCTGTGTCTCCGCCGGCTGAGTCTCTGCTGGCTGTGTCTCCGCTGGCTGTGTCTCCCCTGGCTGTGTCTCCGCCGGCTGTGTCTCCGCTGGCTGTGTCTCCGCTGGCTGTTTCTCCGCTGGCTGTGTCTCCCCTGGCTGTGTCTCCGTCAGCTGTGTCTCCGCCGGCTGTGTCTCCGCTGGCTGTGTCTCCGTCAGCTGTGTCTCTGCTGGCTGTGTCTCCGCTGGCTGTGTCTCCCCTGGCTGTGTCTCCGTCAGCTGTGTCTCCCCTGGCTGTGTCACCAATGGCTGTCTCTCCGCTGGCTGTGTCACCCGCCAGCTGTGTCTCCGTCGGCTGTGTCTCCGCTGGCTGAGTCTATGCTGGCTGTGTCTCCCCTGGCTGTCTCTCCGCTGGCTGTGTCTCCGCCAGCTGTGTCTCCTCTGGCTGTGTCTCCGTCAGCTGTGTCTCTGCTGGCTGTCTCTCCGCTGGCTGTGTCTCCGCCAGCTGTGTCTCCCCTGGCTGTGTCTCCGTCAGCTGTGTCTCCGCTGGCTGTGTCTCCGCCGGCTGTGTCTCCGCCGGCTGTCTCTCCGCTGGCTGTGTCTCCGTCAGCTGTTTCTCCGCTGGCTGTGTCTCCGCTGGCTGTGTCTCCGTCAGCTGTTTCTCCGCTGGCTGTGTCTCCGCTGGCTGTGTCTCCGTCAGCTGTGTCTCCGCTCTCTGTGTCTCCGTCAGCTGTTTCTCCGCTGGCTGTGTCTCCGTCAGCTGTTTCTCCGCTGGCTGTGTCTCCCCTGGCTGTCTCTCCGCTGGCTGTGTCTCCGCCGGCTGTGTCTCTGCTGGCTGTGTCTCCGCCGGCTGTTTCTCCGCTGGCTGTGTCTCCCCTGGCTGTGTCTCCGTCAGCTGTGTCTCCGCCGGCTGTGTCTCCCCTGGCTGTGTCTCCGTCAGCTGTGTCTCCGCCGGCTGTGTCACCGATGGCTGTCTCTCCGCTGGCTGTGTCTCCGCCAGCTGTGTCTCCGTCGGCTGTGTCTCCGCTGGCTGAGTCTCTGCTGGCTGTGTCTCCCCTGGCTGTCTCTCCACCGGCTGTGTCACCGATGGCTGTCTCTCCGCTGGCTGTGTCTCCGCCAGCTGTGTCTCCCCTGGCTGTGTCTCCGTCAGCTGTGTCTCTGCTGGCTGTGTCTCCCCTGGCTGTCTCTCCGCTGGCTGTGTCTCCGCCGCCTGTTTCTCCGCTGGCTGAGTCTCTGCTGGCTGTATCTCCCCTGGCTGTCTCTCCGCCGGCTGTGTCACCGATGCCTGTCTCTCCGCTGGCTGTGTCTCCGCCAGCTGTGTCTCCCCTGGCTGTCTCTCCGCTGGCTGTGTCTCCGCCAGCTGTGTCTCCCCTGGCTGTGTCTCCGTCAGCTGTGTCTCTGCTGGCTGTGTCTCCGCCAGCTGTCTCTCCGCTGGCTGTGTCTCCGCCGGCTGTTTCTCCGCTGGCTGTGTCTCCGCCAGCTGTGTCTCTGTCAGCTCTTTCTCCACTGGCTGTGTCACCGATGGCTGTGTCTCCGCTGGCTGTGTCTCTGCCGGCAGTGTCTCTGCCGGCTGTGTCTCCGCCGGCTGTGTCTCCATTGGCTGTGTCTCCGTCAGCTGTGTCTCCGCCGGCTGAGTCTCTGCTGGCTGTCTCTCCGCTGGCTGTGTCTCCCCTGGCTGTGTCTCCGTCAGCTGTGTCTCCGCCGGCTGTGTCTCCGCTGGCTGTGTCTCCGTCAGCTGTGTCTCTGCTGGCTGTGTCTCCGCTGGGTGTGTCTCCCCTGGCTGTGTCTCCGTCAGCTGTGTCTCCCCTGGCTGTGTCTCCGCCAGCTGTGTCTCCGTCGGCTGTGTCTCCGCTGGCTGAGTCTCTGCTGGCTGTGTCTCCCCTGGCTGTCTCTCCGCTGGCTGTCTCTCCGCCAGCTGTGTCTCCGCTGGCTGTGTCTCCGTCAGCTGTGTCTCTGCTGGCTGTGTCTCCGCTGGCTGTGTCTCCGCCGGCTGTGTCAACGATGGCTGTCTCTCCGCTGGCTGTGTCTCCGCCAGCTGTGTCTCCGTCGGCTGTGTCTCCGCTGGCTGAGTCTCTGCTGGCTGTGTCTCCCCTGGCTGTCTCTCCGCTGGCTGTGTCTCCCCTGGCTGTGTCTCCGCCAGCTGTGTCTCCGTCAGCTGTGTCTCTGCTGGCTGTGTCTCCCCTGGCTGTCTCTCCGCTGGCTGTGTCTCCGCCAGCTGTGTCTCCCCTGGCTGTGTCTCCGTCAGCTGTGTCTCCGCTGGCTGTGTCTCCGCCGGCTGTGTCTCTGTCGGCTGTCTCTCCGCTGGCTGTGTCTCCGTCAGCTGTTTCTCCGCTGGCTGTGTCTCCGCTGGCTGTGTCTCTGTCAGCTGTGTCTCCGCTGGCTGTGTCTCCGTCAGCTGTTTCTCCGCTGGCTGTGTCTCCGCTGGCTGTGTCTCAGTCAGCTGTGTCTCCGCTGGCTGTGTCTCCGTCAGCTGTTTCTCCGCTGGCTGTTTCTCCGCTGGCTGTGTCTCCCCTGGCTGTCTCTCCGCTGGCTGTGTCTCCGCCGGCTGTGTCTCTGCTGGCTGTGTCTCCGCCGGCTGTTTCTCCGCTGGCTGTGTCTCCCCTGGCTGTGTCTCCGTCAGCTGTGTCTCCGCCGGCTGTGTCTCCCCTGGCTGTGTCTCCATCAGCTGTGTCTCCGCCAGCTGTGTCACCGATGGCTGTCTCTCCGCTGGCTGTGTCTCCGCCAGCTGTGTCTCCGTCGGCTGTGTCTCCGCTGGCTGAGTCTCTGCTGGCTGTGTCTCCCCTGGCTGTCTCTCCGCCGGCTGTGTCACCGATGGCTGTCTCTCCGCTGGCTGTGTCTCCGCCAGCTGTGTCTCCCCTGGCTGTGTCTCCGTCAGCTGTGTCTCTGCTGGCTGTGTCTCCCCTGGCTGTCTCTCCGCTGGCTGTGTCTCCGCCGGCTGTTTCTCCGCTGGCTGGGTCTCCGCTGGCTGTGTCTCCGTCAGCTGTGTCTCCCCTGGCTGTCTCTCCGCTGGCTGTGTCTCCGCCGGCTGTGTCTCCGCCGGCTGTTTCTCCGCTGGCTGTGTCTCCGCTGGCTGTGTCTCCGTCAGCTGTGTCTCCCCTGGCTGTGTCTCCGTCAGCTGTGTCTCTGCTGGCTGTGTCTCCCCTGGCTGTCTCTCCGCTGGCTGTGTCTCCGCCAGCTGTGTCTCCCCTGGCTGTGTCTCCGTCAGCTGTGTCTCTGCTGGCTGTGTCTCCGCCAGCTGTCTCTCCGCTGGCTGTGTCTCCGCCGGCTGTTTCTCCGCTGGCTGTGTCTCCGCTGGCTGTGTCTCCGCTGGCTGTGTCTCCGTCAGCTGTTTCTCCACTGGCTGTGTCACCGATGGCTGTGTCTCCGCTGGCTGTGTCTCTGCCGGCTGTGTCTCCGCCGGCTGTGTCTCCGCCGGCTGTGTCTCCGCCGGCTGTGTCTCCGCCGGCTGTGTCTCCGCTGGCTGAGTCTCCGCTGGCTGAGTCTCCGCTGGCTGTGTCTCCGTCAGCTGTGTCTCCGCCGGCTGTGTCTCCCCTGGCTGTCTCTCCGCTGGCTGTGTCTCTGCCGGCTGTGTCTCCGCCAGCTGTGTCTCCCCTGGCTGTCTCTCCGCCGGCTGTGTCACCGATGACTGTCTCTCCGCTGGCTGTGTCTCCGCCAGCTGTGTCTCCCCTGGCTGTGTCTCCGCTGGCTGTGTCTCCCCTGGCTGTGTCTCCGACGGCTGTGTCTCCCCTGGCTGTGTCTCTGCTGGCTGTGTCTCCGCCGGCTGTGTCTCCGCCGGCTGTGTCTCCGCCGGCTGTGTCTCCCCTGGCTGTCTCTCCGCTGGCTGTGTCTCCCCTGGCTGTCTCTCCGCTGGCTGTGTCTCCGCCGGCTGTGTCTCTGTCGGCTGTCTCTCCGCTGGCTGTGTCTCCGTCAGCTGTTTCTCCGCTGGCTGTGTCTCCGCTGGCTGTGTCTCCGTCAGCTGTTTCTCCACTGGCTGTGTCTCTGCTGGCTGTGTCACCGATGGCTGTGTCTCTGCCGGCTGTGTCTCCGCCAGCTGTGTCTCCGCCGGCTGTGTCTCCATTGGCTGTCTCTCCGCCAGCTGTGTCTCCGCCGGCTGTGTCTCCATTGGCTGTCTCTCCGCTGGCTGTGTCTCCGCTGGCTGTGTCGGGGTTTGTTAGGGGCCATTAAAGCTAAAGATAAGTCACTAGCCAAAGCTAAGCTTAAATTAGCAAAACAGACCTGGGAACTGAATAGATGGGACACTTTAAAACTGCCCTATTCAACAAAGACAAGAAGGATTTTTGGGCCATAGTTAGCACAGGCAGTAGTGTAGGTAAACTAGCAAAAGAACCAAATATAGCAGTAGAAGCATGGGAAGTATACTTCTAGGCTCTTTATTCTATGAAGGAAGCATCCTGCCTGGATAATAATTCACCCATAATTCCACCAAGGGCCAATTATGAAGTAGCCGCCGAGATTACCCTGCGGAAAATTCTAGATGCAATCAACAAACTTCCCTCAGGCAAAGCACCGGGTTTACCTTACCTTAGGGTTTTATTTAATGCTATCGTGAAAGGTATGCCGGCCCCTGAAACCTGGGCAGGGGCAGAAATTGTCCCAGTTTTCAAAAAGGGCTCACCACACCTGCCTGCAACCTATAGACCGATCAGTTTGATCGATGTCACGCAAAAACTCTTTGCATGGGTACTTCTTGATCGCCTCCAGGGGTGTATGGAATAACATGAAATATTAAGCTCATATCGAGCCGGATCCAGAAAAAACACCTCCCCTGTCGACTAGATATATAGGCTCCAACTTATATTTTGGAAAATGGTGAGATTGGAGAGTGGCAGCCTCTATTTAATTTTTGTGGATCTGAAGACGGCCTTTGATCTGATGCCCAGAGCTAAATTATGGGGGCTACTTAGAGGCATGGGGATGCCCTGCTACGTTTTGAGTGTGCTCATGAGATTGCACGAAGGTAACTTTGTTAGTAAGGTCGGGGAAAGGAGGTGAACTAACCTCCCGATTCCCAGTTGACAGAGGAGTAAGGCAGGGGTGTGTGCTTGCACCCATCCTGTTTTGCCTCTTTGTCAACACACTGGTTGCGTAACTAACTGAGGTAAAGGACAATGACACCCCTAAAAGCGCAAAGGTCACAGCAATGAGTTTTGCGGCTGACACCCTTCTAATGTCAAAGTCGCCCATGGGCATCCAGAGGGTTCTAGACAGCTTTCTTATCTTCTGTAACAACAGGGGGCCAAAGATTAACATGCAGAAGACCAAGTTTATGGTCTTCAACCCAGCCAATACATCCCGCTCGAACCCTTGTCTAGAAGGAACTTCGCTGGAGAGGGTGTTAGTATTTGAATATTTGGGTGTCACCCTTTCAGAAAATATGGAGTGGGGGGCCACAAATAGCCACAACTAAGCTTAAGTTAGCCCAGACTACCAGAGGAATGGCAAAACTACTTAGAAACTCCTCCTCCAAACCCGCTGGACCTATAGCAGAGATTAATAAGGTGCAAGCCAGGAGTGCTACAATGTATAGGGCCGAACTATGGGGTCACTGTTGTTGTAGTAACGTGAGTAAAGTAGCGAACAGTTTTTTGAGGCAGACTTTGGGTCTCCCCTCAAGTACCCCTCTAATCCCCCTACGGATGGATCTAGGAATTAGACCAATTGGGATGAGATTGGTCTCCGTCCCCTAACGTTTTGTCGAAGATTGAGGGTAACCACGGAACTGGCAGTCTATTGGTCAGAATTGAAAGAGCTATTGAGTTTCCTGTGTGTTGAAAAAATCCCTTGGTTCGCATACATAAAGGATGACTGCAGTAGGATGGGAATACCAAGTCTTTGGAGTATCCAGAGGAAACGTGTCTTGCAATCTCACACTCAGAATTGATAAAAACCTTTTTCACCACCGGAGCGCGGCTGCCGAGCGTAGAGCGGGCCAGGGGACTCCAACCCCCAGAAGCCCTTGCGGCCCGACCAGCAAACCACCGCGCCAGGAGGCGCATAAGACCAGCGTCAGCCCCGCCTCGCGGGACGCCGAGCGAAGCCCGGGCCAAGGGCGGGCCGTCTGTGGCCGTCAGGGGTCGACAGTGGTCGGGCGGGCCACCCCACTAAGCCGCCACAAAGGTGAGCCATTCATATATTAACATGGGGAAACGGAATAATACCACCTCAACCCAGTGCACTAAAGCTCCCTCTGTTATACCTGCCTCAATTGAAAGTATGCTGGAAAATGCTTTTAACCTAGTCACCACTGAGATAGCTAACACTGAGAGAAGAATGTCTATGGGACTGTCAAGCTCATACTTAGAACTCCCAGAAACCCAGCCAGTTTGTATGACTGACATTTTGCCACTTTCCCCAGTGGTCAAAATCACCAAAACTGTTTTGCCGGCAACTGCACCCCCTGTTGTACCAGCGGATAGCAACATTATCACCATCACTGACTCACTGCAAGATCCCACGGACCTCACTGTCATCCCTTCCTTGGTTCCTAGCGATAAGACAGCTGGAGAGAAAAGGAAGAGAGGTCCCACTAAACCAACACCAAACAAGAGGAAACAACCAGTACGTAATAAAGGGCAACCTACCCCACAGAGTATGTGGTCTCGTGGGAAAACTACATCCAGTAGGGGCCCTGACACAGAGACTTCACCTTTGGTAGACACCAATATTGTCACTGCCTCTACAAGTTGTGAGCAAAACTCTGCCTGCACACAGACCGAGCCAACTATGGGAAACGCTTCACAGGACAAACCAAATGGGAATTTTATTGAAACCATTGCAGATCCAATTTTTAATCAAATGAAAAGTCAAATGGATAAACAGTTTAATATGATTTTTAAAAGACTGGATAGATTAGAAAGCCTGGTGAAAAGGGAAGATGCAAAAAGGAAAGGAACTATTAGTATGGACAAGTTAAAGGGAGATCGATTCCTGAAAGATATGGAGACTGTTAATAGGGGCATTATGGGGGAAAGGCCCACCTGTGGTATATTGGATACTTAGAGTGTAACCAGGGACAGTCCCATAGGGAGTAACCAGCGTTTGCCATCACGGGGTACTACTGCGGATAAACCACTACAGACTGGGTCGTGTGTACCAGATAGGCAGCCCTGTTCCACTGGAGGGGTGCTGGGAGCCCCAACGTGGTCTGCTTCTGGGAAACCAGGAAATGTTGTCTCCGACAGTGGGTCAACCAATGTCACACGGCCCAAAAAACAAACAGGGCCAGTCCTCCATTTGCCCCCTGAAGCTTGTCCATACGTTTTAATTCTAGCAGGAGTTTCCCCCTTGAAGGAGGATCAAAGAGAGTCTTGGGTTCAGTTAAAGAATAAGTCTATTGATTGGCTGTCTAGGCATAAAGGTGTGGGGACGCAGATCTCTAGCGAAATCTTGACAGTATGACGGGTAGACTGGGTTGGTCCCTCGCCCAAGAATATCAATGGAGATTGCATCGTCATGAATTTTAGGCATCCCTTAACCGTAAAACACTTATTAAACAGCAATAACACCCATTTCAGTCCATCAACCGCTGTGACCCCTTTATCTCTGGGATATTTTTATAGACCTCCACTGAGACCACTCAACCCAGTTATACCAATCTATCCATTTTATTCAACAGATTTAGTGCTCTATCCGATCTAGAGAGCCAGGGTTGACCACCAACGGAATCTCCAGATGTCATAGAAAGGCCCATGGCCAACGATAATGCCTCCCAGCATAATAACAAACCAAGTACCTTCACCACCATTCCCAAGCCTTGTATGGAGGTTATACGACCAGGGAAATTAAATACAACTGATCTTGTTACCCCAGTCGCTACCCCTACCGATAGGTTAACAGTACTAAGCTGGAACATTGCTGGTCTAAAAGCAAAAATTGAATCCACTGACTGGATTGAATGGATCGTCATGACCGTTGGAACGCTCGCACGCTGGGCTAATTCCCCTGCTGTGCGAGCGTTCTACACAAACGGGTGTGGTCATGACGAGCTCAGCTTGTCATGAGCACACAACCACCTTGGCTCATGACGAGCTGAGCTTGTCATGAGCACCGGGGCGCTGTGCACGCCCCCACTCCCCCCCAGCACAGCGGAGGAATCCGTCCCGCATGCAAGGGGTTAACTGAGAATAGATACCAAAGCCGTAGGCGGGACTGCAACTGAACCCCACTAAGGCCGAGAGAGGACCTAGCTGTCAATAACATGACCAAAAGAGTGTCGTCAACCAAAGGACGAAATAGAGTGGGGACAACCCCCAGAACCTTATGCCCTGAAGAGAGCGGGAATCAAGAGGAGGCTAGGGCATCACAGCCCATCCAGAATAGCACGAAAATTCCCATATGTAGAGGGGAGGAGAGAAGGAAACACCAAGCCAGAACGCTTGTGCCTGGTTGAAAAATGCCGAACTTTGAAAGAAGACGAGCAAGGCATGTGTGGAAAAGTAAATTTTGCCATGTTCTGTGTCCCTACGCCTCATCCATCATATGTTATGTGTGCATGACCAATATGCATATGTTGTTCCCCATGTCCGATTAATGACGCAATTCCAGTTGTGTCCACCTCTGGTATGTCATTTTCCAGTCCTCGTGAATACTACGAATATCAGGCCTAGGTAAAGTTATGTTGCCACGTTTCATAGTGTGCACGTTATTCCATAATAAAGTCCCCGTTTCTAGGCCTCAAAAGGGCCCGGACATCAGATTCAGCTCCTGTCTCCTGAAAGCCTCGCTGAGGAGCGATACAGCCCCCACCTGTATCCTCGACCCTTCACTTACTTCCTGCCTCGCAGTGCCCGGTGCAGCCTGGCTCTGCCTCTGAGTCTGCCAAAAGTATGTTATAGTTCCAGCTATCAGTTCAGTCCTCCTCTTCTACATTCCTAAGCTACTGAACTGCATCAATAGTTTCCGTCATTGTCTAGCCTATTCGGCTCCATGTTAGAGAAATACCGTATTAATGGTCATTTAATATTCTTCATCACGCACTACATGTAGAATAATGCATGGTCCAGTCTTAGAATCAAGTTAGCTTTTCCCCTCATGACTTCTAGTTTATATCAACATGTTCCCTAAACATTAGATACCAGATAGGGTTTAGGTACATGTCGCTCCGACCCTCCAGACTCTAGTCTCTGCTCCTAGCACAGAGTTCGTAGCCCCCAGCTTCTCCTAGTAATACGTCATTGCCAGTTTTCGCGCACCATTAGGTTAGAGGTTCCGGCTCCTTAGGTAGCCCCCTCCTATGTTTCCGCCCATTCATGACATATTCTGTTACGTTTTCATCACATGCCTAAGTATACTCCCAGTTACACCTCTTTTTACTGTTATCTTTCGCGACTGCTACGCGTCACGCCTTCTGCTCCACCCACTGTTACGCCTACTGCAATGTAATGCTATGTGTTTGCGCTATGTATATAAGTCAATGTATTATTATTAAAAGTTAGCGCGCTCATCCCAGATCAAGCCCCGGCAGCTGCTGGGCCCCAGTTGTCCTGCTGGGCCCTGTCACCTCTGTTCCTATGCAGGTTGTCCTGATCCTGTCCTTATGCTGTAATAAACCTGCAGAAACTCCTACTACCTCGAATCTTGACTCTTATTTTATTGAGCTATCTGTTATTCATTCATTCATCCAAAAATAGATCCGGTATTATTTATTTATATACCACATAATGGCGCCCGAATAGGGACTTGCCCTTTCCCCACGCGTCGGTGAAGCCACGCCGACCCCCTGACCCTCTGCAGTCGTGACGGAACCATACCGTGCACTGGCAGATATTTCTGCTCCGAGTATCCCTCAGGCCCACGGAGGAGACGGAGGAGGCGGTCCAGCATCCAAACGAGACGGTGGAGGAACGCGGCGAGTCCCGACCAGAGCCCAAGCCGAGAGTCCAAGGTCCGAGGTATCCGGAGGCCCACCTGTAACTGAAGTCCGAAGTTCGTCGTCCGTCGTCCAGTCCAGTCCGAGGCCTTCCGTTCCGTGCTGCCCGGTGAGTACCATTGCTGGGGTAGTATCTAGACAGGACCAATCTAAATTGACTCCTGGTCCGTGGGTTGGTGGTGCCCAGACTCACAAACGAAGTGTTCACCTAGGTGGATACGGGTCTTGATGCGTCCCTTTATGGGACCGGTATGTTCCGTACTGTTACAGCAGTGCATCCAGTAATTCTAGTCTGTTCCGTTCTCGAGAAAATTCTTGTATTTCTGTTCTCAGTATTCCAGGTAATATTCTGTTCAAACTGTTATTTATAATGTTTTTCATGTATTTCAATGTCGTGGTATGAATGAGACAATAAGTATCGTGTTTATTGTGTATTGTATTGTGTCCAGATTACAGTTCAGTCATGCCTATATTTTCCAAGTTACGTCAGTTAAAAACTAGAAAGGGTTTATTAGAAGAAGCAGTTCCTGTCCCACCTAGGGACAGTCCAGGTCACTTTATGTATCAGAAACATGGCATAAGCGCCATAATGTATCTAGATTTATGGGTAGAGTATACCAAACAGTTAGAAGAAAAGTATAGATGGCCCGTATCGGGTACATGGGATGCCGAATGTATCATGCGAGTAGAAGAAGCATTATGGAAAAAGAAAGCCAGACAGTCACAGAAAGATGCCATCGAGTTATGGCGTAAAGAAGCGCATAGAAGAACTGAAAAGGAAGTCAGAAAGTCAGAGTTAAGTAGAGAATCCCAAGAACGAGCCCAAGAAAGAGAATTAATCGAGATAGGTGAACAAGTCAAAGCCGAACAGTCAGACAGACAGAGGCATGCCCTCATTAGGGGTATGTATCCTCTTCTTGCCGAAGGTGTGCCAAAAGCGACCCCAGAGGCATCCAGTAATTTCCCGCCGCCATTAGTTCCGACCAAGCTACGTCACAAACAGACCGCAGCTGATATTTTTATTTCGTCCTATCTGGACGACACAGTCCCCGAATATGCAAATCCTGTTCGCGCTCCGCCAGTCCCTGTAAACCAGGTAATTCATGCTCCTCCAGACACCGGGGTGCCCTTAACAGCTCCCCCGGCCCAGTCCGCCATACAAGTCCAGCCCACGTTACAATTACCGACTCTGCCAGGACGAAGAATGTCAGTCGACGATTCTAGTCTAGGGGCCGCAGGAGGAGGTCCTCCTCAAACCCCGCCGCCACACAAGCGTTTAACATTACTCGAATTACATGCTCAAGCGTTACAGCGCACGCCCAAACATCAGTCTGTTACAGAAATCAGGCAAACCCTTACCGAATGTGTCTATGATCCAGTTCCAGGCGAATATAATATGGTTTTATATTCCTTACGTGTAAGGAGAGTGACCGAGTATCTAGTCACCTTACCGAATATGAAAGAAGATCTAGACAGAATATATCGTTTCATCCGTACAGGGGATGATCCAGAAAGTATTGGCGAGATTATGTCTCAAAGGAAAGCCGAGATTCAGCTCATGATATTAAAGTTCCTGATCAATTGTCTAATAAGAGAACAAGATTACCCGTCTAAAGATCCCGCCGAAATGAGAATCCTAACAAGGTGGAGTGATAATATAGCCGAGGGTAAGCACAAGACCGTCGGTGCTATGGAGAGTATGTACAAGAAAATTCGTAAAGAAATAATAAGGTTACACGAACAGCGTAAAGCAGCACAAGTAAGCGAGAAAGAAAGTATCTCTGATCCTGAAGAGGAAGACGAGAATTCCGCCAGAATAGCGTATGTAGGAAAATCTAGATTTCCAGATCGCCATTTACGCCTAGAACACAAGTCTATTTTTCATCATCCAGCACCAGAACAAGGTTCTCTGGAACAAGTATTTCAAGCTACCGATCACATTCTGAAAGCACGAGTCGGTTATAGTGAATTAAGTACCATGCATGAACAAGAACTAGCCCGATCAGCAGTCCGATGGATTACTGATTCTACCACTTTTCCAGACGAAATAGTGGCACAAATGTTTCTGAAACTGCCCCCAGCCGAGCAACGACTGGTGGGTATGTATATGATCCAGCACCTCATTACTCTGTATGAGGGTCAACACTCTGATCCAGGTCCGTTACATGATGTTCTGAACGAGTTACTCCAGTACAAATGGAGAGGTCTAGGTACCGATTTAATTAGTGTAATTCTAGAACAGCGTCACAAATATAGAACGTTTCTGAACCCGCATTTTGTTCATGTTTCACCCCCAGAAAGTAAACCGTTTTACATAGACAGACAGAATCCGTTACGAGAAGTCCACCCAGTCCAAGGGGCGGGTGGCGTAATGCAACGAGTGTTTGTATACACTCCGATTTCAAAGATGGAACTTCTTGAAATGAAGAAATTAATTCCCTGTCATGACAAAGATCCAGCAGGGTTCCATAGAGAATTAAAAGACATGCTCCGTATGGGAGAATACACTTACCCAGATATCATTAAAATGTTAAAGGTCCTGTTACCCGCAGGGGTGTATGAAAAGCTAAAGGAAAAAGAATGGGAGGTGGGAGAGAAAAAGATCGATTGGGCAGTTCTAGAAGCAGAAGACAAGGCACGAGTACCAGGTACCGGTCTTGGAGATAAATGTAAAGAATTACCAGAATTATTGATTCAAGTTTTACCCAGATTATTGACAACGAGAAAAGAAGACTGGGATGCAATCTCAGCCTGTAAACAGAAACAAGATGAAGATATTAGTGATTTTTATTCTAGATTTGAAAAATGTTTTAGTATTAACAGTGGTCTCAAGACAAGTAGTGAGTCATACCCTCATCTTTTCGTTACCAAATTAGTCGAGAATTCAAGTCCACAAATTAAAAACCGAGTTTTGAAAGTCGAAAGCACCTGGCAAGCAAATACTCCGTCCCAGATGCTCCAGATGCTCCAGTATCACCAGAATAGAATCAGGGAAGAGCAAGAACACGAAAGAAAACGTATGAAAGACACGAAAATGAAAGTACTAGTTGCACAATCTGTTCCTCAAGACAGTCAGAAGAGGGGACCAAATCAAGCCAGTCATCCTGCAGCTCCCGTTAAAGGGAACTGCAATTATTGTAAACAGCCAGGTCATTTTATAAACGAGTGTACAGTTCTGAAACACAACATAGCTACTGGTAAGACTAAAGAAAGACCACGTCCGCCGAGACAAGAACAAGTTTCACAGATTCCTCAGTCACAGAATGCACAACAGACGGTTCCCGCACCGCAGCCTATTGCTGCAACACAGCACGTTACATCGCAGATGTACCAGTATGCACAGTCTGAGTATCCAGAGTACCAGCCATATTCATGAAACAGCCTAGAGAGGGAGGTAGGCTTGCCTCTCATCGAGATACCTGTAGATCAAGAAGGTCCCTATGTTCACAGTCAAGTATTAGGGAAAGACAGAAAGTTTTTGATCGATACAGGGGCAAGTAGGACCACAATTAGTCACGCCGAAGTTCCAGGGGCTCCGCTCTCAGGCTCAAGAAATGTTTCCCTTGGATTTTCAGGAAAGCCAATAGTTAATGAGATATCTAAGCCAGTTACTCTAGAAGTAGGTCCATTGTCCCGTACTACTGATCTGTTACTTACTAAGTCATGTCCAGAAAATCTATTAGGCATTAAGACACTGAAAGAATTAGGTGCAGTTATTTGCTGTTCCCCAGAGGGAATACGTCTGTTCCTACGTGACTTTAAGGGTCACTATGTATTACGAGATTTTGATTCCAGATTGTCTAATGTTCCGCAGCACTTATGGGCGCAAGGTCCAACTGATGTAGGTTACATGCAAATCACACCCCATCGTGTGACTCTCAAACCAGGTGTAGTGTTACCCCGAATCAGACAGTACAGATTGCCACCTGAGGCTGTAGCAGCCTTATCCAAAATTATTGACGAGCTCATGGCTCAAGGAGTAGTTGTAGAAACTGACTCCAATGTATGCAATTCTCCGATCATTCCAGTCATGAAACGTACTGATCCGAATGCACCCCCAGTATATCGATTAGTGATTGATTTACGAGAGCTTAATAAATGTATTATTCCTCAGTACCCAGTTGTCCCAGATATCTCTTCCCTGTTAACAGCCATTGATTCCGAAGTCATGTTCTTCACTGTTATTGACCTCAAGAATGCATTTTTTAGTGTTCCAATTCATCCAGACAGCCAGTTTCTTTTCGGATTTTGTTTAAATGGAAGGAGCTATATGTTTACACGCGCTCCTCAAGGTTTCACAGAAAGCCCTAGTATTTACAGTCAGGCACTCAAGAGACAACTAGACAATATTCACATGCCAACTGACACTGCCCTGCTCCAGTATGTCGATGATCTACTGATCACAGCCCGTTCTGAACGTGACTGCGAGCGAGCGTCACTGACAGTTTTGTATTTCCTTGCCGAGATGGGGCACAAGGTGTCACCTTCGAAGCTTCAATTCTGTGTCCAGCAAGTGGTATACTTAGGACACTTGCTGTCCAAGAGGGGTAGGCAGTTGACACCCGACCGTATCCAGTTAATAGCGAGTCTTCCCCAGCCCAGAACCCAGAAGGAGGTACGTGCCTTTATCGGCCTTACTTCATATTGTAGACAATGGATTCCTCAGTATGCATTTCTAGCCAAGCCACTGATACAGTTAACAACACAGGAGGCAGCCGTATCGACTGTCCTCCCTTGGACATCTGACCATACACTTAGTTTCAACGAGTTAAAGAAAGCCCTATGTCAAGCTCCAGTTCTAGCTACACCGAACTACAGTAAGCCTTTTACACTTTTCGTTACTGAACGCGAAGGTACAGCATTATCTGTTCTCACACAAGATCAAGCAGGACAATACAAGCCCTGTGCTTATTTTTCGAGCACATTAGATCCAGTCGCCCAGGCGTTGCCTGCGTGCCTCAAGTCAGTTGCAGCCACAGCACTAGCTATCAGACAAAGTGATTCCATAGTTTTAGGGCATTCCCTGACAGTACAAGTCCCACACTCCGTAGAAGTTCTTTTAAACCGAACACAAACTCAGCACTTGACAATTGCACGTTTAACAGGTTATGAATTGACACTGTTCCAGCCACACATAGAAATTAGACGCTGCAACGTCCTGAATCCTGCTACACTGTTACCATCAGTTAATTCAAATCCAGACACACATGACTGTGTGGAAGTAGTTAACATTACGACAAAGCCAAGACAAGACCTGACAGACATTCCGTTATCAAATCCTGACCTGACACTTTATGTGGATGGTTCATGTATGAGAACTAGTACAGGAGAACTAGTCGCCGCATATGCAGTGACTACTGACACTGAAGTTATTGAAACACACCGTATTGACACCCTGTCCGCTCAAGCAGCAGAGCTAGTCGCTCTGACACAAGCCTGTATACATGCCAAGAACCTGAAAGTTAATGTTTACACAGATTCACGTTACGCATTCGGAGTTGTACACGACTTCGGAGTGCTCTGGCAGGAGAGAGGTTTCATGACTTCTCATGGAACCAAGATTCAGCATGGTCTCCGTATTCAAGCCCTGTTAGATGCCATACATTTACCGACATCCATTGCTATCATGAAATGCAAAGCACATACGAAAGTTACTGACATTATTTCCCAAGGTAATGATCTAGCAGATCGCACAGCCAAGCTTACAGCACAGACTCCAGACATTCCAGTTAATCAGACACATACTCCAGATCCGATTACATGCATGACAGTTAAGGACCCTACTCAAGATGTCATAGATATCCAGTTACATGCTACCCCCGATGAAATCAAGAAATGGTCTGAACAAGGAGGGGTCCAGACAGATCAAGGATGGTTAACGAAGGGTAGAGCCACATGGTTTCTCCCCGACTCTATGGTTCAAGTCATTATCAATACCGCACATAGTCCAGCACATTTAGGAGAAAAAGCTATGTTAGACAGTATCCAGAACATTTGGTTCAACAAGCATTTACGAGCTGCAGCCAAGCAGAAAGTCCGTACCTGTATGATATGCTGTCAGTTTAACCCAGGTAAAAGTGTCCCGGTGGAACAAGGTGGTTTCCAGCCCCCTGACCACCCTTTTGAGGTCCTCCAGATGGATTATATTCAGATGGAGCGATGTCGAGGTTTCAAGTATGTCCTTGTAGTTGTATGCGCTTTGTCCAGGTGGACAGAAGCATATCCAGTCCCAGATTACACAGCCGCGACCACTGCCAAGCAGTTGGTTCGTGAATTTTTCCCTAGATATGGACTCCCTAGAGTCGTATATTCTGATAACGGTCAGCCATTCTCCTCAGAGTTAATGAAGCACGTTTCCCTGTTGTTAGGGTACCAGTGGAAGTTCCATTGTGTACGCCATCCTGAAGCAGCCGGTCTAGTCGAAAGACATAATCAGACCCTGAAAATCCGTATTGCCAAAGTCTGTAAAGAAAAAGGTGTGGACTGGCTAGTAGCTCTGCCAGTCGCTTTGTTTTATATGCGCATGGTCGCACATTCCAGATCAGGTCTGTCCCCGTATGAGGTCGTATTCGGCCGCCCCCCTAACATGTGGGGTACTCCTAGACCCCGAAGTATTACTGATGTTTCATGTAATATGCTGACAGATTACCTAGCTTCCTTGATGTCTGCCCTCAACTCATGTCGTTCACAGGTTGCTGCCGCCTTTCCAGACAATACCGAGGTGGCACCACATGAAATCGTTCCAGGCTCCCTAGTGATGGTCCGGAATTTCGACAGATCAAGTCCGCTGGAACCACGTTGGAAGGAGCCACGTCAGGTCCTCTTGACCACCCGTACTGCCGTCAAGTTGGAAGGCAGGAAGGGGTGGGTCCATCTTTCTCATGTAAAACTTTTTAAAGGACTGAAATCCGTTTCTAAAAACATTTCCCAGGATTTGAAGGACTGCCAGAATATTGCTCTTAAGGACTGTCCCGCACAAGACATTATTACAACCCCTCCCTTGTTAGAGAAAACTCCGCGGCAGGAGTATAAGTTAAAGCTCAGGTCTAGTAAAATAAGTCAGTCAGTTTGATTGTATAAGTCCTCCCCTAGGTGAAACGGTTAGACTGTTTCTGATATGTATAAAATAGACCCCCATAGTGAGAGAGTCAGTCGAAGTTCAATTCAATGTATCGTTTTTCTGAGTTTCATATTATTCATCAGCATTTTGATTTCCTGCATCAGCTATGCGTTCTATCTGTATTTTCCAGTTCCTCATGCTAATATGTCTGCTAATGCTACAGCAGAGCACACGTTTAGTGATCTGCCTCCTCACGAATATTCATACCGCCTCGCTATGCGCAACAACACATTTATCCGCATGTTACATTATTCACACCAGACCAGCAATGCCACTAATTGTTGGGTGTGTGGTCGACTCCCCCCTTTCCAGACCTCGAAGGGAGTTCTGCCACTCTTTCCTTATCCTTTTTCACATAATGGTTCGTGTGGAGCATGGTCCACGTTAACGTCATCCTCAACAGATATGTCTTTTCTTAACAGTACATGTTTTCCAGACAAGCAAGGTCTCCCCCACAGAACAGGTTTAGATCTAGAAAATGAAGTATATAATTTAGGTAATTATTCGTCGAATTTCATGGTCCTAAATGTTCAGTCTGATACTACTCCAGACTTACCTGCTATTTCAGTACTACCTGTCAAAGGCGAATTATGTGTCCGTAATTATGGTTCCGTACACGTAGGACATAGTGAATGTACTACTGTTATCAAGTATAGTGACAGTAGGAAATCTGTTTTCAAAGCTTCACGTCATTCCTATTTTATTTGTGGTCAAACTGCATATGTCCGTCTGCCCCTCGATTGGGAGGGAACCTGTTACATTGCTTTCCTACTGCCACCTGTTTTCCTAGCCCCATCTGATTATCACAGAAACACACATCTAGTACACATTAGACATAGAAGGGAGTCCCCAATTGTCGATTATACTGAAACTACTCTAGAACAGTATACAGATTTCAATAAAGGTTTCTTCTTCTTTGTAGGACCTGTTCAGAATAGTAAACTGATCCGTAGGTTAACAAGAACCCTTGAAGCTGTAGTAAATGAGACTGCCTCTGCTCTAGGTAACTTAACCGAAGAACAATCTGCTATGAGATTTGTCGTTTTGCAAAATCGTCTCGTCCTTGACGTCATACTGGCCGATAGGGGCGGGGCCTGTAGAGTCATCGGATCTAGTTGCTGCATTTTCATTCCAAATAACGCGCCGTCTGTTTATTCAGCTATAACCAGACTCCATAAAATTGCCCATCTGTTACACCAAGATCCAGGCACCTGGACATGGTCCGGTTGGTTCTGGAATATAATTTCCGCCTGGGGATGGAAAATCCTGTCCTTTCTAGGTATTGCAGTAGCGATCATATTTAGCTGCTGCCTCTGTATACAATGTGGCCCTGCGATTTGCGGCATTTGTGCTACCTCTTGTATTCCTAGTCCCAAGCCCCGTTCTAAATCCCGTTCCAAGACAATTCGAGACGAGCAAATGGTACTGTATGAAATGATAGATGGTATCATGAAAATTGATGTTTCCTGATGGAAACGTAGTGACAAGGAGGGAATGTGGAAAAGTAAATTTTGCCATGTTCTGTGTCCCTACGCCTCATCCATCATATGTTATGTGTGCATGACCAATATGCATATGTTGTTCCCCATGTCCGATTAATGACGCAATTCCAGTTGTGTCCACCTCTGGTATGTCATTTTCCAGTCCTCGTGAATACTACGAATATCAGGCCTAGGTAAAGTTATGTTGCCACGTTTCATAGTGTGCACGTTATTCCATAATAAAGTCCCCGTTTCTAGGCCTCAAAAGGGCCCGGACATCAGATTCAGCTCCTGTCTCCTGAAAGCCTCGCTGAGGAGCGATACAGCCCCCACCTGTATCCTCGACCCTTCACTTACTTCCTGCCTCGCAGTGCCCGGTGCAGCCTGGCTCTGCCTCTGAGTCTGCCAAAAGTATGTTATAGTTCCAGCTATCAGTTCAGTCCTCCTCTTCTACATTCCTAAGCTACTGAACTGCATCAATAGTTTCCGTCATTGTCTAGCCTATTCGGCTCCATGTTAGAGAAATACCGTATTAATGGTCATTTAATATTCTTCATCACGCACTACATGTAGAATAATGCATGGTCCAGTCTTAGAATCAAGTTAGCTTTTCCCCTCATGACTTCTAGTTTATATCAACATGTTCCCTAAACATTAGATACCAGATAGGGTTTAGGTACATGTCGCTCCGACCCTCCAGACTCTAGTCTCTGCTCCTAGCACAGAGTTCGTAGCCCCCAGCTTCTCCTAGTAATACGTCATTGCCAGTTTTCGCGCACCATTAGGTTAGAGGTTCCGGCTCCTTAGGTAGCCCCCTCCTATGTTTCCGCCCATTCATGACATATTCTGTTACGTTTTCATCACATGCCTAAGTATACTCCCAGTTACACCTCTTTTTACTGTTATCTTTCGCGACTGCTACGCGTCACGCCTTCTGCTCCACCCACTGTTACGCCTACTGCAATGTAATGCTATGTGTTTGCGCTATGTATATAAGTCAATGTATTATTATTAAAAGTTAGCGCGCTCATCCCAGATCAAGCCCCGGCAGCTGCTGGGCCCCAGTTGTCCTGCTGGGCCCTGTCACCTCTGTTCCTATGCAGGTTGTCCTGATCCTGTCCTTATGCTGTAATAAACCTGCAGAAACTCCTACTACCTCGAATCTTGACTCTTATTTTATTGAGCTATCTGTTATTCATTCATTCATCCAAAAATAGATCCGGTATTATTTATTTATATACCACACATGAAGGATCCACAGGATCCAAGGTGTCGACAAGAAGCCAGAGCTAGTCCCAAGCTAAACAACTCGAAAAGCGTAAAACACTATTGAACCTGCTCCTCTAAGGATATGAAGGCAGCAGGATACTAACCCCTGCCCAGTACGGCCCAACATGCAACAAAAACACACCTAGTAAAGAAACTGGAGTAAAAAGGGAGTTCAGCACCTTGCAGGAAGTAGAACTGAACCCATGGCGTGAAAGAACCGCAGGATGCGGCAGTCGACAAAGCCAACCCAAAAGACTGGCAAGTGTTATGGTGAGGACAATGCGTACCGCCCCCACATGTACCACAGAGGAAGAGTACTGTAGAGACCCAAGCCAGCCAGATTTGAGTGAGAGCATTGAAAGGATGCCCATACACAGCCCGATGGACGCTCATACGCGGCTAGAAGGAACACCAGGAAGCAAGACAGCAGGAACAGCTGAGATGCGCACAATAGCAAGAAGGCAACGGGCCACAAACACCAGAGAAGACCTGGTGATGGCAGGAAATCCCGCACAAGCCATTAGGAAGAACATGGCGGAGAAACAGCCTCAAGAGGATGCCGAAACCCGGCCAAACCCAGAGACTAGGGTACGCTCAAAAGTACCTGCATTTATACAGAAAGTGGAACTAGTCCAGGCCATAAGCAGCGTCTGCCTCCGGCCCGGAAGAGAGAACAGTCTCCTCGCAGGACAATCAGAAGAAAAAACAAGCCTAACAAGGAAGTACTGAGGACCAACTCAGGGGTCCTAGACGCCAGGAAGAGTGGAGTACAAGGAGAACCGGCTCCACGAGTCTGCCACATTAATAATGCCAGCAGAACGTAGAAATCCCTGAGCAGAAGCAGTGGAGATGCGGAGAAAACTGCTGGGGAATAAGTAAAAAGGCCATAACAACATACAACAGAGTTGCCCATGGCAACTCCCTACTAGCGAGATCAACCCAGAAGGGGCTGGCACCAGAAGACGGGCCATATGACAAAAAGCAGGATGCCAGGCCATGCGAGGTAGATACCACACAGCATAGACCTAGACCAGGAGTGGAAGCACCACAGACAGATCGATGCAACCCTGCGAAACGCAGTAAAGGGAGGCACATGAGTCCCAGGGGTATACCCACAATGAAAACTCCACAGGAGCGTACGAAGGCAAATGCAGACACCTGCCACCAGCCATTACCCCACATAGAGCAAGGGTCAACCCCTGGCAAGAAGGGGGGTCCTCTTGGCAAAACAGTCAGCCAGAGGACTGAAAACAAAACTAACCCAGCCATACGGCTATACAGACAACACAGAGACACCAACCTGCCTCTGATAAAAACTGGGCTGTAAAGTAAGTCCCGAAACCAGGAAGAAAAGTCAGTCAGTGGCACGACAGAATTACGGGAACCCTGACAGAAGCCTGGAGATCGGAGAGTCCGCGTGGGACCCAAAAAGGTCTATTCTGTTAAATGGCATGTCCTGGAGGCTCTCCCGAATATTATCAGGGAAGCAACTGTCACGCATCCAGGCATGGCGGCGCAAAGCCACCGACAGTGCAAGAGCACGGCCCAGAGTCTGTGGTATCCAGAGAGGAACGTAATGAAAAATGTGCCATCTCCTTGCCGTGAAGGACCAGATGGAGAAACTCCAGGCCCAATTCCTACGAAAAGGAAGGAAGAAGGTTAGCCACCGAGTCCCAGAGTGCGGAGGACGCACGTGCAAACACGCATGTAGTATTTAAGGCGAGGATTGCCGTGCTAGAAGAAGCAAAAAGCTGTCTTCCACATGCATCCAGCCACCGGGATTCCCGGGTGGGAGGAAACAAAGTCAAAGTGGAGGAGTCTTGTAACCCAAAAGCCGCCTGAATTACCAGGCCCTGAGCAGTAGGGTTGACAGACAGGCAAAGTGGATCCCCCGGGGCAGGACGGTACCTACCAGCAATGGCCTGATCAACTGGGGCTCTGGAATAGGGCCGTGCCCATGTGCCACGCAGGACTTCTAATAAAGCACCCCCAAGGGGCAGCAAGGGCTCCACAGTAATGGGCTCGAGATGAAACAGATCCATTAAGGGATCGGGAATGAGGGGTACCACAGGAGGCTGAAAGCAGAGGATAGCAGCTGCCCTGTTGATAGTCCTCGCTGAGTAGTCACCCTAGGAGGGGACAAGAGGCCGTCTGTAGGAGACGGTTGGAGACTAATCGTCCCAGTTGCCATAAAGAGCGGGGCTGGGGAACGACCCGAAGGCCATGCCACTCTAGGGATCTGCACCAGTGGCCCATGACCAGGGGAAGCAGCAGCAGATACCGGCGTCGCTGAGGAGTCAGAAGCGAGGAATCTGGAGGGAGGTCAACCTCATGCATGGGCGCTGGTGTCGATGAACGTATGGACACCGGCGGCGATGGATGCGTTGATAGCAGCATCAGTGGGTGCCGTGTCGGCGGTGTCGGAGTCGACTGGACGTCGACGACCTCCACAGGGGACGCTACGACGTCAACCGGCGTTGGATCATGTGTTGCCCCAGACGTGGGATCAGGCTTAGAGCCGGTGTGGGTTTGGATGTCGAGCTCGGCTTCGGGACCGACAGGGAGCCAGACGTGGACATCACATATCAGACCACCTTCTCACATTCCGCTGCTACCAACGTGAGAATTTGGCCTGGTATATGATGTCCACTATTCTAGTGGGCACCCTGTATCAGTCCAAACAACCCTTATGGTGATGGTTGTAAAGTCAACCTTATAGACCAGCTATCCTAGTGGTAGCATGGACAAAGCAGTCTTAGGCTAATACTTCAGAGAGCATGTGAAGCCAATTGTTTTACCAATTATAATCCCTTGAATACCAAATGAAAGGACACCACACAAGGTCTATATCAAATATATATGTATTTGTTAATAACACAACCCCTCTGCACTCTTTATGAGGTCAGAGTTCGAGATACAGCACAAGTTACTTAATAAGCATACTATAAGTTGCACAAATACAATTCTGCCGTAGGGGCCTCACGAACCATATACTAAGTAAGTGGTATGAGAACCACTTCAGGAAAGGTGAGTAGGCCTAGGGCATCGCTGGGGCTACACTGAACAACCAAAGGAATGGAAGTAGGAGAACCACAGCATGCGTGTGCAGTGTCTAAACACACACGCGGGTTACCATAGTTTCAATGATATCGTAAAAGTTACAAAGTAGTTGATTTTGGATACTTCCGGATGGACTACGTGAAAACCCAGTTAAACTAGGACACTTGGATAGTTGTTACCCACAGGAGCACCGGAGTACTCGAGTTACCTCACCCAGGGAAGCCGGGTGCATAGGTGTTCTTTCGTGTCGGGTTTCGTCATCGAATCCTATGGAGAGCTGCAAAAAGATGCTGCAGGCGACCAGGAGAAAGATGTCCGGGTGGATCCAAGAGTGGATCGGAGCAGTGAAGAACCTGAAAGCAGAGGGGACAGAGTCTGGGTCACTAGCCAGTGACCAGGAAAGAACCAGGTAGGAACCAGGTGATGTCGAGATGCAATCAGGTGAAGATGTGAAGCTTGTCTCTGCAGCCACGTGGACCAGGAGGCGTCGACGACGACCAGGAGCTGGATAAGGACTGTCCCACAAAGGATCTCGCTGTTGGCGGTGTCGGCTTCCGGATCGGAGTCAACAAGCCTTGTCAAAGGCAATCCATGCAGGAAGGAAGATCGGCTTCTTGTTCAGACCAGCAAGGTCTGAGAAGCTTCCCCTTTACAGGAAAGCAGGAGCAAGCCCAGAGCAACCAGGCAAGCAGCGTTGTTTCAATAGGATGTCTTCAGGAGAGCCACTAGCCAACGGGCTAGCAACCGCAAAGACGCATCGAGGAGAAATGCAGGCGCAGTCCCCACGCGGCACTCGTGGAGTGTGGAAGGCTGAGCTTCGGTACATTTACAGCTCGGGGTTGGGGCTTCTCAAACCCCAAGGCACAACTTCGAGGACGCCTCAGAAGCTGCACAGTTAGCAAAAAGCAGGTACTGCAGGTAGTCCGGTCCCACGTCTCTCGTGTCCGCCACGGGTCTCAGCTTTGCTGTGGATGTGGGTCGGAGTCAGAGAAGTCTGGAAGTCCAGAGGCTGCGTCGCTAAGTCTTTGGGTTCCGGCGGGAGCATCAACAAAGCAAACCGGCAAGTTACTGTTGGTGCCTGTTTGCACAGGGTGGTCACTCCTTGACCACAAGGGAGATGTCTTCAGTCTTCCAGTCGAAATGGAACGTCGAAGGTCCAAGATTTCGTTTCAGAGTTTCTTTTCAGGGTAATCTAATGTCTCTAGACACAGCTCCTAACTTTATACTGATCTAAGGGGCTGGATTACCTGCTAGGTCCCTCCTATGGGTGGAACCTGGGAAGGGGGTGGTTACACCCCTTTCCCTTTGTCCAGGTTCGCGCCAGAGCTGGGGCTGGAGTGCCCCAGCAACTGGTTTGAACCGGGCTATGCATGGAGCACCTTGTGTGCCCCAGGCAGTGTCTCATTTCTTTCTACCCACCCTGCCCCAATACACTAGCACCTCCCAAGGCAGGAAACCTATTGTCCAGGCCTCCCCTGCCGGAGATTCGTTCAGCAGCAGGAGGTCAGACTCGTGTCTGTGGCAGCAGCATCCATTTTGTGATGCTGAGGCTCTGTTTAACTTTAACCGGCTAAAGCTACAACTACATGTCTTCTCCCTCTAGAAGGGTGGAATGCCACCCCCGCCGCCAGGACTGGCAGGGGAGGAGGGGTAGTATTCCAAAGCGTATGACACCTTACACAACATGTTTTGATAAAGCCAACCCAAAGTTAGCATTAACCGCGAGGATTATTATGCACTTCAGAGTATATGGTATGGCTATATCATAGAACAGCTATTAGGACATGGTTCCGAAAGCTGCAGACAGGCTCAGCTCATGCTAGGGCACCCTCTCACATAAAACCAAGCACTCTGCCTTCAGGATTGTTAAGGCCTGCCATAGGAGTGACTTATAGGGATATATGTGTCTATATATAATGGTAGGTATAGCAATACTATACCCAAGCAAGGGGTGATTACACGACCTTGACCCAGCTGAGTGATCAGCCAGTGGTGTCAGTTTGGATGGCCAGCCATGGGTGGCATAATACATGCTGCAGCCCCTGGTAGGCCTTGGATGCACCCATGCCCTGGGTACCTATGGTACACTATACAGGGGCTCATAAGGTGACCCAATACCCAATTGGATATGTACCTAAAGTACATGGAGTCCATTTTACAGAGAGAGCAGGTAGCCTGGGGCCCTGAATAACAGGATCCCAGGCCAACTAAGTCAAAAACCAGCTAAACACTAGGCAAAAAGATGGGGTAACCATATAGTCAGATATCCACCTTCCTACAGTGACCTCCGGTTGCCCTCAGCTGACCCCTTACGAGAGGAAAGGGCACCAGCAGCACACCTACGGGAGGTGGATCTCAGTGGACGCTTGTGGCTCCGCTTACCTTTTTCTGGCGCGCCGGTCGGGAACGAGCCCCCTCCGGAGAGGGAAAGCATCGACGAGAAGAGGCTGGGCCAGACAGCCGTGCGGCCAACAGCTTCATTTGGAGTTCCCGTAAGAACTTCGGCTTTATCTGTTGACAGTCGTCGCATTCTTTGGAATCGTGGTGCACACCAAGGCACCACATGCAAATAAGGTGTGGGTCAGTGCCAGACAACTGACGCGCACAGGCTTCAAAGGCTTTGAACCCGGAGGGCATTGCACACTGTTCTGGTACGACACCAACAGTGCCGAGAAGGCCCAAAACTAGGCCTGGAACTGCTGGTTTCCAGGACCTGCATCGTGACACGGAAAAGAAAACCGATGTCGACGCGCCGGGGCGGGCATATATGGCTCAGCTGACGTCATGTCCGTGGACAATGTCAGGGCAGAGCCATACAGAGCCGCCCTCGGGCGCGCAGAGGTGCTGCTGCGCAAACCTTTCCAGACAAGTCTGACACCTGGGGATATTCCAAGTTAAGGAATCTGCGACTAGAGATCTCTATCAGATGCTTATGTTGCCGTCTTCCTTTCATTAGTCATCTTGCATACTGGGTAGTAGTCCGACCCTCTGGATCCTTGTCGATAGGGGTGAAAGCCAGGCGAAGCACCCAGCTGTAAAGATCCTTGACTATACTGCTGCCTTCTCTAATATGAATGGGGATTTCTCCTCTGAAGGATTCCAAGTGATTTGGACGCGTCATTGTTGGTTCTGAAAATGTTGCCCATTGAAGAAAGTGTCAGTCATTCAATTGGACTTCTTGCTGGAAAAGCCACCACAGCTTCACACAGCACCCGTAGCCTTATGTCTAAAACCAGTGCCTTAATCATACAGCGAGGCGTTTATAAGGCCAGATGACATCGCCTCACTCTCTTTTAGAAAGGTCTTTCCCTGGAGCTTTTTGGTGAACGGGTATCTACTGCTCCAAAGCTATAGTATAATGCCAGGATGGCATCAGCACTTTAAACGCTGCTTCTACAAATTCACCCACTTTTCCCCCATTGCATCCAGTCTCTTTCCTTGTCAGTGGGGAACACACATGGTGTTGGATTGTGCGACCTCCATTGTGCTGCCGTCAAAATGCTAGTGTTGACTCGGTTTTGAAGACATACCGAGGCCGTCTGGGGCGCCTTGTTCTTCTTTTCAAGTCTTGCAAGAAGTGTAGACCCTGTTGCTTAGTTTCACATACAGGGTGTAGTACTTAAAATTCTGGACCCGTGTTATAAACATCATCGTATCATGGCGATTTTTATATCAGAAGACCGAGAATGGCTAGTACACCATGTACAAGCATTTTCTTCATATTCGAGTGACGATTTCACCTCGAAATTGTAGTTTTCGTCTTGAACCCTCAGGTTCCATTTTTTGTACGGCAGCCATTTTGTGAGTTGCCCTCACATAGGCCAAACACGATTCTGAAGGACACGTACACCTTTCCTGACTTCTCTGCGACCTGGGCAAGCTGACTCCACTGCCCAAGGCCAAAACCTGTTCGGTCAGTTCCTCTCCCAGTGGCCGAACGACATAGCATCAAGGCACAACATGCCATAAACCTTTCATCGCACACGAACCACGCCTAATCTCTCACACACCTGTCTCTGTTCCTTACTTTATGACTTGCTTTACGAGGAGGAGATGCCCGTTTTTATTGGGGGTCCGTCGATATCTGATGAAAATACTGGGCCTTGCCGGATAATTTATTGTGGGCTGAACAAACTGAAATATGGGCTTGTCATCATGACTCTGCTTTTTCTTTGTAGTGAAAACATGTGAATGGTCAACTGAAATGCGAAGAATGTTTGCCTAAAGCATAATATTTTGTATAAAAAGAGAAGGCTGGCTTTGTAAGATTGAGCAGTCTCCTGAGAATATACACCGTGTTGTACTTCTAGGACGCCTGTTACTTGGTTACAGCCAATAAATTCGATCTTTGACTTCACCTAGAAGACTCTGAGTTTCTGTGGTCTAATCAGGAAGAATCCGAAGTCTTAGGGTGTACCCTGACACCACTGGGTTCCGAAAAACCCAGTACTTTAGCTGGCGCCCAATGTGGGGCGATACCAGCGGTACCGGTCCAAGCCAGAGGTTCGTGAGGAGCTTCGTGTGAAAATTCTGGAGGAAGGCCACCACTTCATCGACCCCTGCATGTCGACTTGGTCCGAAAGTCTTTGCTGCGAGGTTCCCCACTTCCCGACGGCTACAAAGGACTGCTGCCCTGGCTATCGCCCTGATTTGGACCCTTGACGATTGGCAGAGCGAAACGATAGACGAGTCTTCTGGTGACGTCATCGATACCTCAGTTAAGTATAAGTGGAGCGTCTCCCAGTCCTTAGTTTGGTTCTTATTTTGGGTATCCCCTTGGGATCTTTGATTTGGAACTTGCAAGTACCAAAGCCGAGGGACTCATGTATTCACGAGAATATCGTAATCGATAATCCTTTGAAGTTTGAAGCTAGACCAGAGAGCGAAGATGCCTGGTCTTAGCAGACTTGGAAATTTGCTTTGTTGTGGTAATAATAGGGATTCCCGATTGGAGGACTCGTGTCCGGTTCCTCCGATTGGAACTCCAACTTATGAATTGTACGTGAAACATGGAGTAGGCCCCATCACATATAATGAAGTGTGGATCCGATACACCAGAAAGGATGGTGTTTTAAAATGGCCCCAATATGGTAGCTTTGACACGGAAATCTTAGATAATCTCGAAGTTAAACTTTTCAAGAAGAAAGCCCGGCCGGCGATGTTTGACTCTTTCCACCTATGGCGTAAGGAAGCCAAACAGAAGGAAATTAAATTAGCGAAGAAAAATAAGAGAGAAAGGGGTATCTCGATAATGCAAGCTGCTATGCAGTTTAAAGATAACGAAGAAGAACAGATGAGTGAGCAGTTGCACAGGCAACGTAAAATGGTAATCGATAAATGCTATCCAGTTTTGCCGTCTCTTCAGCAAGATGCAGCAAAAGACCTTGAACAAGACCCTCTAATGTCGCATTTATTAAGTTCACCACCCCCTTATGCGCAGAGTGCTACGGCACCTCCGCAACCTTTAGCTGCACAACCTTTGGTTGTATTACCTCCTGCTCCTCCACAACCACCAGCTGTGCTTCAGTTGGCTCCTATTCCTCCGGTGCAGCCTCCTCAAGGGCCACCGGCTTTGACATCTGCTCTGCCTTTACTTCCTACAACTTTGACCACTATAGCGACTACCACTCCTAGTATTCCTCCTGACACTGCCTCTGCGTCTGCCTTGTCTCACTCTGCTTTTCTGCCTGTCCTTTCATCGACTTCTCCTTCTGTTCGACAGAGAGTGGCTAGTACTGTTACTAGTCTTCTATATCCTCTCTTTGGAGCAACAAGTGCAACCTCTGTCTCTGGGCGTAAACAGTTGCGTAGCCAACTGCCTGATTCTAGGGAGAAGGTAACGCTGAATTATTTGGCACATAAATGGGTTACTGAACCGACGACATATGAGCTAGAATCTGTTATGGATGTCTTTCATCAGTGGGAAGCATCGAAGCAGAGGTGCGTTTTTGAGAAAATGTGTACTTTCCTTTGTGAGGATTTAGAGGAGAATGATTTGGAGCCCAATCCGCCTGAGTTGTGTCGTGTACGGTTCGAGTTTGGGAAAGGCGCAATTGTGGGTTCAGATGTTAAGAAAGCAGTTGAGACATTGTTGTCACTAAGGACTGAAGGTGTTTCTCGGTCATTGTTTGAGTCTGATTCTTCTGTTAAGAAGAAGGTGAGACAATATCCAATGAGAGAAGTTCCCCCACAATGGAGGGAAGGGGACCTAGCAGCTAACCCACCTATTCAGCCACACTTTCAGCGTGTCTGGGTACACGTTCCATGGAAGAGCGCTGAAGTATTGGCCCTTAAGCAGACATTGCCTGATCCTCGTAAAAATCCTGTAGGGTATTACAAGGAACTGTCACAGACTGCAGGCTCTTCCATTATGAATTTAGCCGACATAGACATGTTGTTTGGGAATGTTGTTCCACAGCCTTTATGGGGAAAGATTCGTCATGCAGATCATGATCAGGAGGTAGGTGACTCATGGGCTAATATCAGTGCTGCAAATGACCGACAAGTTGGTGGTGCTAAACCAGAGCCTTTAGTAGCAGAACTCCCTGGTAGGATCATTAATTACATGAAAACTTTAATGCCTGCGATGCGTGTGAATTGGGATAAATTGTCTGCGTGTAAGCAGAAGAAAGATGAAACAGTGTCTGATTTCTTCACCAGGTTTGAAGAAACGTATGTCGACCACAGTGGTCAAGATATGAGTACAGAAGGTGGCCAACGGTTGTTCGTCGATAAATTTGTGCATAATTTGCTTCCCGAGTTGTGTAAGAAGTTAAAGGATTCAGAGAGCTCTTGGGCCGTTTCCTCTTCAGCACAAATATTGGCTACTGCACAGTATTATGAAAATCGAGATAAAGATGAGAAAGATAGAGCAGAGAAGAAAACTAAAGAGTTAAAAACGAAGGTTCTGTTACAGCAAGCGTATCCGCCACGTGGTGGTCAGAGTAACTATCAGCAACCTCAACAGTTTCAGAGGAACTCGCAAAGAGTCGAGTATACTCAACCACGTGTCCCTGTAGGTCCCAATCAGTGTTCATATTGTAAGGAAGAGGGTCATTTTAAATATAGTTGCCATATTTTGTTACAGCGTATGAATGGTGCTACTGGTGCACGAGGTCGAGGTGTTCAACAAGCTCCTAGAGGTAGAGGACGTGGAAATTTCCCCCAGAACGCACGTTCCTTCCCGCCTCAGAATTCAATGAATAGTTTTGATCAGCAGAATAACGCATCTGGTAGGACGGCTCAGTACTATGCTGATGACTACTATGCAGAAGATGAGAATATGGAAGGTAATGATTGCTAGGACAGCCATAGACAAAGAGAGGGAGTTGTTTCAGTTCCAGTAGATCAGAGTGGACCTTACGTTGAGGTGATTACATCAGGTGTGTCAGAGCCTTTTCTGTTGGATACTGGTGCTACAAAGAGTTCTATTATGCACTCTAAACTCCCAGGCGCACCTTTGTCTGGCGAAACGAATGTATCAGTAGGTTTTTCTGGCGCCCCAGTTAGAAACCCGTTTTCTAACCCTTTGTCCCTTTCAGTTGGATCTTGCGAATTCGAAGCACCCCTTATTTTAACGACAGGTTGTGGTGAAAACTTGTTGGGATTGGACCTTTGAAAAAGATTGTATGCGACTTTGTACTGTTCTCCTTCGGGAGTAGAACTTAGACTGGGTAAGAAAGTGGTTTCCCCAATGTATTTGTTGAGGGATAAACTTCCAACAGAATTGTCGTTTCTACCTAATATTCTTTGGGCTACTGGTCCCAATGATATGGGTCACTTGGAAATACCACCATATGTCGTGACATTGAAAACAAATGTTAAAATGCCACAAATTCCCCAATACAAAATTTCTAGTGAAGGTGAAAAAGCGTTGCTAGCGATCATTTACGATCTGATTGAAAAAGATGTAATTGAAGAGACAAGAGGCAACGTTTGCAATAGTCCTGTTCTGCCTGTTTTGAAGCGAACTGACCCTTCCCAGCCACCTGTTTACAGATTTGTGATTGATCTTAGAGAGGTGAATAAAATAGTTGTGCCACAATTTCCAGTTGTTCCTGATATCACTGCCCTATTGACTATGATTCCAGCTTCCGCAACATGGTTTTCGGTGATTGATTTGAAGAATGCTTTCTTCAGCATCCCGATTGCCGAGGAGAGTAGGGATATTTTCGGATTCAGTTTAGGAGGTCGAAGCTTCCGCTTCAAACGCGCTCCCCAGGGCTACTGTGAAAGTCCATCAATATATAGTCAAGCTTTAAAAACACAGCTTGATACGATTGTTTTACCTGAAGGTGCTACCCTTGTCCAGTACGTCGACGATTTGCTTGTCGCTGCAGATACTGAGGAAATTTGTAAAGAAACCACGTTGTCATTGTTGCGTCATTTGTGTGATTTGCATCATAAAGTGTCTCTCTCGAAGTTGCAATATTGTCGACAAGAAGTGACCTACTTAGGTCATCTCTTATCGAAGGAGGGAAGGAAACTGACCCCAGAAAGAATTCAGGCAATAGCGAAATTGAGTGTGCCCAGAACACAGAGAGAAGTGCGTGCTTTCTTGGGCATTACATCATATTGCAGGCAATGGATACCTAATTTTTCCTTGCTGGCCAAACATTTGGTGGCATTAACTTGTAAAGATACACCGAATCCCGTCCCATGGTCCGAAGAGTGTCAGAAAAGTTTTTCCGAATTGCGTGATGCATTATGTTCGGCTCCTGTGTTGGGTACTCCCGACTACAGTAAGCCCTTTACATTGTATGTCCATGAGAAAGAAGGTTGTGCATTGTCAGTGTTGACACAGTTGTTCGGAGATAAGCAGCGTCCATGTGCGTATTTTTCATCGACTTTGGATCCGGTAGCAAAGGCATTGCCGAGTTGTTTAAGAGCAACAGCGGCAGCAGCTGTTTCTATTCGGCAGTCTGCTGGTTTAGTGATGAATAATACATTGATTGTGATGGTTCCACATGCAGTGGACACGTTGTTAAACAGGACCAAGACACAGCACTTAACTAGTGCTCGATTGTCAGGTTACGAGTGGACATTGTTAGCGAGTCATGTGCACATAAAAAGATGCAACACGCTAAACCCAGCTACATTGTTGCCAATTGTAACAGAGTTAGATGCCTCTGAACAGCATGATTGTTTTCTCAGAACAGAAGAAGAAACGAAAGGGAGAATAGACCTCCAAGATACTCCTCTTGTAAAGTGTGATGGTACCTTATGGGTGGATGGTTCATGCTTCAAGCTTCCGAATGGTGATACGACTTTGCATATGCTGTTACGACTTTGCATACGATTGTTGAAGCTGCACATATCCCACATAATTCAGCTCAAGCAGCAGAGTTGATTGCACTTACACGAGCATGTGTGTTGTCAAAAGGAATGAAAGTGACTATATATACCGACAGCCAGTATGCATTTGGTGTGGCTCACAGTTTTGGACGATTGTGGAAAGAACGTGGGTTCCTGACTTCGCATGGAGCTAAGATTCAGCATGGTCAGTTGGTGAATGAGCTTCTTGAATCACTGCCTTTGCCCTTACAAGTTGCGATTGTGAAATGCAGTGCACACAAGAAGGTGACTGATGATGTTGGTCGTGGAAATGCATTTGCTGACGAAATCGCAAAAGAAACAGCAAGGAATGTGATGAGTCGAATGTATGTTGCGGGCCCTGCAAGATGGATTGGTGACGTTGGAATGTGTGAAGACATGATAGAGAGTGTGAAATCGATTCAAGCTGAAGCTACAGAGAAAGAATTGAGTGTGTGGAGAGAAAGTACGGGTAAAATGGATGCCAATGGTTGTTGGATTGAATTGTCAGAGCATCAGAGATGGTTGTTACCCTATGCGTATGTGCTTGCAGTAGTTACAATGGCCCATGGAATGGCTCACATCAGTGTGAAAGGGATTTGCAAGTTGTTGGCTCCGGTATGGCAAAATGCTGGAATTCCTAAGTGTGCAGAGAATGTGGTCAAGAATTGCATGGTGTGTCTGAAACACAATCCTGGTAGGGGAACCCCAACTCCAGCTGGTCATTTTGCACCTCCTACAAATCCGTTCGAGGTTTTGCAGCTAGATTTCATCCACATGGAAAGGTGCAACAATTTAAAATACGTACTCGTTGTTGTTTGTGCCTTTTCGAGATGGATAGAAGCATATCCGCTAAAAGACAACACTGCCTCATCCACAGCTAAAGCCCTTGTGAAAGAGTTCTTCCCTAGATTTGGAATGCCGAGAATGGTCTGGAGTGACAATGGGAGTGAATTTGTGGGTCGAGTGATGAAGAAAGTATGTGAAGGGCTAGGCATCCATCAGAAACTCCACGCTGCAAATCACCCCCAATCATCTGGACTAGTAGAATGCTATAATGGCACCCTAAAACTTAAACTGGCCAAAATTCAAGCAAGCTCTGGTCTTAAATGGCCTAACGCTCTGCCTTTAGCACTCCTATCAACAAGAATGACTGTGCATTCGCGAGTGGGACTTGGTCCATATGAGATAGTTTTCGGCCGCCCGGCCAACATATGGGGAGTGCCAAGGCCCACAAAATTCAGTGAAATCGAACACCCTGTTTTGCTAGACTATTTGTACGAATTGACCGCTAAATTGCGTGTTTTGCACCAACAGGTTCACAATACTCTGCCTCAGGTCTCTGAAGCTCCAGGACATCAGATCGTCCCTGGATCCTGGGTGCTGGTGAAAAATTTTCAGCGAACAAAGAATGACCAGCCCAGGTGGACCGGCCCTCACCTCGTCCTTCTGTCAACGAGATCAGCTGTTTGAGTAGAAGGAAAGAAGCACTGGATCCACGGTGTACACTGCAAGAGGGTGCCTTTGCCTCTGCCGTACGACCGGTGGGTCCAGGAGGGTGTCGCCGACTCAGAGACTGAAACTGTGCCTCGTTTTTCACCTTTCAGTGATGCACGTATAAAAGGAACAATTTCCGAACAAGAAAGTGACAATCTCTTGCAAGAAGCTGTGCCGCCGTCAATTCGATTGGACACAACAGAGCCTGAACTCTTGTTTCAAGATCAAACCATACCGGGAAGGAAAAGATATAAGCTGAGGCCGAGAACTAACAACTAATAAAAAGATATTCCTTTTCTTTGCTATTTTTTGAAAGTGCAGCTCTCTCATCTGAGAAACTTTTTTTATTTTTGTTTTTCGAACCACCATCCGGGTTCCGCTGTAGGGTCGCGGTTGCCCAAAGTCTTTGGGGTGCAGCTGGAGACATTAGGTCGACAGTTCTGGTTGGTCTAAGGGAGTTGCCCTGGACTGACAGAAGCATTCCTTAGCATAGAACACCCTACCATCGCGAGCAGCATATTAGAGAGGATGGAGTTTTTCGAGATGGAGGGACCTGCCAAAACAATGAACTCTAAAGACAGAATATGTAAAATGATGACCAAGAAACGCTTTTTGATACTATGCATTTTTATGTTATTCAGTGTAATGATGTTTTTAATAGGATATGTTTTATTCTCTTTTCGAGTGACATTTGCACCCATTACATCGCCCATACCTCCTCCTTCCACTGTTTCCTCACATTCCTTTCAACCTCTTCCTGAACACGAATCCGCTAGGAGATTAGAGTTTATTAATAACTCCTTCGTACAGATTTTGCACCAACACCAACTAGTAATGAACACGACTAACTGTTGGGTGTGTGGTCTTATGCCTCACACAACGGATAAAGGTATCCCTTATCTGGTCCTGCCATTCAGCCACAATGGTTCTGTGTGGGCATACAGAACAATGTTCATCTACGCACATGAAGTCTACCCCCTACGTTCTGTAACAGACAATCCTAAGAATAGTGCTCTAGTTAAGGGTATAGTAGACATGATTAAGGAAGATATTTCATACAAGACTATACCGAGAGATGAGACACTAGTATACATAGGATGGAACGTGACAGGATATGGGGCTACTCTGAGTGAGAAACAGCAAGCTAAGAGATCTTCCCCGATTTGGATTGTACCCCATCAGGGTCACTTATGTCTGCAAGGTAATGGCAAGAATCCCAGAGCTCAGTTAGGGAAGAGTATCTGCACTAAAACATATGTTTTTGCGTCCCAGACTTCCCCGTTCTAAGCAGCTAAGGGTACCTATTTCATCTGCCATGATAGAGCCTACACATGGTTGCCCCCTGACTTTTCGGGCACATGTTTTGTTTCGTTCCTGCTGCCTCCCACCTACACAGCTGCGGCAGATTACCATAAGACAAGGCTAGTTAGAGGTGTCTTTAGTAAAGAAGACACAGCAGGACAAGAATTTGGGGACTTCGTAAAAGGTTTTCTGCCGTTCTGGGGACCCATGGCTAACAGCAGGAACATAAGGCAACTGACAAGGGTGGTTGAATCCACCGTAGTTGAAACTGCCGGTGCCCTTAGTAACTTGACTGCTGAGCTCCAGTCAGATCGTCTCATGACCCTTCAGAACAGGGTCGCGTTAGACGTCATACTTGCAGACTGAGTTGGGGTATGTAAATTGATCCAATCGAGTTGCTGTGTTTTCATTCCAGATAACGCTCCAACAGTGTACCAGGCCATCTCCAAACTACATAAGATTTCCGAATCTATACATGTGGATAAAGGAGATTGGTCGTTGATGGGATGGTTCTGGGAACTGATATCCGCCTGGGGATGGAAAATTCTGATGGTCATTGGGATGGTCTTAGCCATTCTTTTCCTGTTCTGTATGTGCGTACAGTGTGCTCCTGCACTATGTGGCCTCTGTGCTACATCGTATGTAAGGAAACCTGTATCAAGGGACGAGCTAAGTAGTAGGATGATGCTACAGCAACATCTCAATGACTTTATGAATATAGACCTGGACTCAGATTAGCGTGAGTATAGGTTATTGCCTATGTAAGGGCAAAAGGAGGGTTTGTAGTACTTAAAATTCTGGACCCGTGTTATAAACATCATTGTATCATGGCGACTTTTATATCAGAAGACCGAGAATGGCTAGTACACCATGTACAAGCATTTTCGTCATATTCGAGTGACGATTTCACCTCGAAATCGTAGTTTTCGTCTTGAACCCTCAGGTTCCATTTTGTGCACGGCAGCCATTTTGTGAGTTGCCCTCACATAGGCCAAACACGATTCTGAAGGACACGTACACCTTTCCTGACTTCTCTGCGACCTGGGCAAGCTGACTCCACTGCCCAAGGCCAAAACCTGTTCGGTCAGTTCCTCTCCCAGTGGCCGAACGAGATAGCATCAAGGCACAACATGCCATAAACCTTTCATCGCACACGAACCACGCCTAATCTCACACACACCTGTCTCTGTTCCTTACTTTATGACTTGCTTTACGAGGAGGAGATGCCCGTTTTTATTGGGGGTCCGTCGATATCTGATGAAAATACTGGGCCTTGCCGGATAATTTATTGTGGGCTGAACAAACTGAAATATGGGCTTGTCATCATGACTCTGCTTTTTCTTTGTAGTGAAAACATGTGAATGGTCAACTGAAATGCGAAGAATGTTTGCCTAAGGCATAATATTTTGTATAAAAAGAGAAGGCTGGCTTTGTAAGATTGAGCAGTCTCCTGAGAATATACACCGTGTTGTACTTCTAGGACGCCTGTTACTTGGTTACAGCCAATAAATTCGATCTTTGACTTCACCTAGAAGACTCTGAGTTTCTGTGGTCTAATCAGGAAGAATCCGAAGTCTTAGGGTGTACCCTGACACCACTGGGTTCCGAAAAACCCAGTACTTTAGCTGGCGCCCAATGTGGGGCGATACCAGCGGTACCGGTCCAAGCCAGAGGTTCGTGAGGAGCTTCGTGTGAAAATTCTGGAGGAAGGCCACCACTTCATCGACCCCTGCATGTCGACTTGGTCCGAAAGTCTTTGCTGCGAGGTTCCCCACTTCCCGACGGCTACAAAGGACTGCTGCCCTGGCTATCGCCCTGATTTAGACCCTTGACGATTGGTAGAGCGAAACGATAGACGAGTCTTCTGGTGACGTCATCGATACCTCAGTTAAGTATAAGTGGAGCGTCTCCCAGTCCTTAGTTTGGTTCTTATTTTGGGTATCCCCTTGGGATCTTTGATTTGGAACTTGCAAGTACCAAAGCCGAGGGACTCATGTATTCACGAGAATATCGTAATCGATAATCCTTTGAAGTTTGAAGCTAGACCAGAGAGCGAAGATGCCTGGTCTTAGCAGACTTGGAAATTTGCTTTGTTGTGGTAATAATAGGGATTCCCGATTGGAGGACTCGTGTCCGGTTCCTCCGATTGGAACTCCAACTTATGAATTGTACGTGAAACATGGAGTAGGCCCCATCACATATAATGAAGTGTGGATCCGATACACCAGAAAGGATGGTGTTTTAAAATGGCCCCAATATGGTAGCTTTGACACGGAAATCTTAGATAATCTCGAAGTTAAACTTTTCAAGAAGAAAGCCCGGCCGGCGATGTTTGACTCTTTCCACCTATGGCGTAAGGAAGCCAAACAGAAGGAAATTAAATTAGCGAAGAAAAATAAGAGAGAAAGGGGTATCTCGATAATGCAAGCTGCTATGCAGTTTAAAGATAACGAAGAAGAACAGATGAGTGAGCAGTTGCACAGGCAACGTAAAATGGTAATCGATAAATGCTATCCAGTTTTGCCGTCTCTTCAGCAAGATGCAGCAAAAGACCTTGAACAAGACCCTCTAATGTCGCATTTATTAAGTTCACCACCCCCTTATGCGCAGAGTGCTACGGCACCTCCGCAACCTTTAGCTGCACAACCTTTGGTTGTATTACCTCCTGCTCCTCCACAACCACCAGCTGTGCTTCAGTTGGCTCCTATTCCTCCGGTGCAGCCTCCTCAAGGGCCACCGGCTTTGACATCTGCTCTGCCTTTACTTCCTACAACTTTGACCACTATAGCGACTACCACTCCTAGTATTCCTCCTGACACTGCCTCTGCGTCTGCCTTGTCTCACTCTGCTTTTCTGCCTGTCCTTTCATCGACTTCTCCTTCTGTTCGACAGAGAGTGGCTAGTACTGTTACTAGTCTTCTATATCCTCTCTTTGGAGCAACAAGTGCAACCTCTGTCTCTGGGCGTAAACAGTTGCGTAGCCAACTGCCTGATTCTAGGGAGAAGGTAACGCTGAATTATTTGGCACATAAATGGGTTACTGAACCGACGACATATGAGCTAGAATCTGTTATGGATGTCTTTCATCAGTGGGAAGCATCGAAGCAGAGGTGCGTTTTTGAGAAAATGTGTACTTTCCTTTGTGAGGATTTAGAGGAGAATGATTTGGAGCCCAATCCGCCTGAGTTGTGTCGTGTACGGTTCGAGTTTGGGAAAGGCGCAATTGTGGGTTCAGATGTTAAGAAAGCAGTTGAGACATTGTTGTCACTAAGGACTGAAGGTGTTTCTCGGTCATTGTTTGAGTCTGATTCTTCTGTTAAGAAGAAGGTGAGACAATATCCAATGAGAGAAGTTCCCCCACAATGGAGGGAAGGGGACCTAGCAGCTAACCCACCTATTCAGCCACACTTTCAGCGTGTCTGGGTACACGTTCCATGGAAGAGCGCTGAAGTATTGGCCCTTAAGCAGACATTGCCTGATCCTCGTAAAAATCCTGTAGGGTATTACAAGGAACTGTCACAGACTGCAGGCTCTTCCATTATGAATTTAGCCGACATAGACATGTTGTTTGGGAATGTTGTTCCACAGCCTTTATGGGGAAAGATTCGTCATGCAGATCATGATCAGGAGGTAGGTGACTCATGGGCTAATATCAGTGCTGCAAATGACCGACAAGTTGGTGGTGCTAAACCAGAGCCTTTAGTAGCAGAACTCCCTGGTAGGATCATTAATTACATGAAAACTTTAATGCCTGCGATGCGTGTGAATTGGGATAAATTGTCTGCGTGTAAGCAGAAGAAAGATGAAACAGTGTCTGATTTCTTCACCAGGTTTGAAGAAACGTATGTCGACCACAGTGGTCAAGATATGAGTACAGAAGGTGGCCAACGGTTGTTCGTCGATAAATTTGTGCATAATTTGCTTCCCGAGTTGTGTAAGAAGTTAAAGGATTCAGAGAGCTCTTGGGCCGTTTCCTCTTCAGCACAAATATTGGCTACTGCACAGTATTATGAAAATCGAGATAAAGATGAGAAAGATAGAGCAGAGAAGAAAACTAAAGAGTTAAAAACGAAGGTTCTGTTACAGCAAGCGTATCCGCCACGTGGTGGTCAGAGTAACTATCAGCAACCTCAACAGTTTCAGAGGAACTCGCAAAGAGTCGAGTATACTCAACCACGTGTCCCTGTAGGTCCCAATCAGTGTTCATATTGTAAGGAAGAGGGTCATTTTAAATATAGTTGCCATATTTTGTTACAGCGTATGAATGGTGCTACTGGTGCACGAGGTCGAGGTGTTCAACAAGCTCCTAGAGGTAGAGGACGTGGAAATTTCCCCCAGAACGCACGTTCCTTCCCGCCTCAGAATTCAATGAATAGTTTTGATCAGCAGAATAACGCATCTGGTAGGACGGCTCAGTACTATGCTGATGACTACTATGCAGAAGATGAGAATATGGAAGGTAATGATTGCTAGGACAGCCATAGACAAAGAGAGGGAGTTGTTTCAGTTCCAGTAGATCAGAGTGGACCTTACGTTGAGGTGATTACATCAGGTGTGTCAGAGCCTTTTCTGTTGGATACTGGTGCTACAAAGAGTTCTATTATGCACTCTAAACTCCCAGGCGCACCTTTGTCTGGCGAAACGAATGTATCAGTAGGTTTTTCTGGCGCCCCAGTTAGAAACCCGTTTTCTAACCCTTTGTCCCTTTCAGTTGGATCTTGCGAATTCGAAGCACCCCTTATTTTAACGACAGGTTGTGGTGAAAACTTGTTGGGATTGGACCTTTGAAAAAGATTGTATGCGACTTTGTACTGTTCTCCTTCGGGAGTAGAACTTAGACTGGGTAAGAAAGTGGTTTCCCCAATGTATTTGTTGAGGGATAAACTTCCAACAGAATTGTCGTTTCTACCTAATATTCTTTGGGCTACTGGTCCCAATGATATGGGTCACTTGGAAATACCACCATATGTCGTGACATTGAAAACAAATGTTAAAATGCCACAAATTCCCCAATACAAAATTTCTAGTGAAGGTGAAAAAGCGTTGCTAGCGATCATTTACGATCTGATTGAAAAAGATGTAATTGAAGAGACAAGAGGCAACGTTTGCAATAGTCCTGTTCTGCCTGTTTTGAAGCGAACTGACCCTTCCCAGCCACCTGTTTACAGATTTGTGATTGATCTTAGAGAGGTGAATAAAATAGTTGTGCCACAATTTCCAGTTGTTCCTGATATCACTGCCCTATTGACTATGATTCCAGCTTCCGCAACATGGTTTTCGGTGATTGATTTGAAGAATGCTTTCTTCAGCATCCCGATTGCCGAGGAGAGTAGGGATATTTTCGGATTCAGTTTAGGAGGTCGAAGCTTCCGCTTCAAACGCGCTCCCCAGGGCTACTGTGAAAGTCCATCAATATATAGTCAAGCTTTAAAAACACAGCTTGATACGATTGTTTTACCTGAAGGTGCTACCCTTGTCCAGTACGTCGACGATTTGCTTGTCGCTGCAGATACTGAGGAAATTTGTAAAGAAACCACGTTGTCATTGTTGCGTCATTTGTGTGATTTGCATCATAAAGTGTCTCTCTCGAAGTTGCAATATTGTCGACAAGAAGTGACCTACTTAGGTCATCTCTTATCGAAGGAGGGAAGGAAACTGACCCCAGAAAGAATTCAGGCAATAGCGAAATTGAGTGTGCCCAGAACACAGAGAGAAGTGCGTGCTTTCTTGGGCATTACATCATATTGCAGGCAATGGATACCTAATTTTTCCTTGCTGGCCAAACATTTGGTGGCATTAACTTGTAAAGATACACCGAATCCCGTCCCATGGTCCGAAGAGTGTCAGAAAAGTTTTTCCGAATTGCGTGATGCATTATGTTCGGCTCCTGTGTTGGGTACTCCCGACTACAGTAAGCCCTTTACATTGTATGTCCATGAGAAAGAAGGTTGTGCATTGTCAGTGTTGACACAGTTGTTCGGAGATAAGCAGCGTCCATGTGCGTATTTTTCATCGACTTTGGATCCGGTAGCAAAGGCATTGCCGAGTTGTTTAAGAGCAACAGCGGCAGCAGCTGTTTCTATTCGGCAGTCTGCTGGTTTAGTGATGAATAATACATTGATTGTGATGGTTCCACATGCAGTGGACACGTTGTTAAACAGGACCAAGACACAGCACTTAACTAGTGCTCGATTGTCAGGTTACGAGTGGACATTGTTAGCGAGTCATGTGCACATAAAAAGATGCAACACGCTAAACCCAGCTACATTGTTGCCAATTGTAACAGAGTTAGATGCCTCTGAACAGCATGATTGTTTTCTCAGAACAGAAGAAGAAACGAAAGGGAGAATAGACCTCCAAGATACTCCTCTTGTAAAGTGTGATGGTACCTTATGGGTGGATGGTTCATGCTTCAAGCTTCCGAATGGTGATACGACTTTGCATATGCTGTTACGACTTTGCATACGATTGTTGAAGCTGCACATATCCCACATAATTCAGCTCAAGCAGCAGAGTTGATTGCACTTACACGAGCATGTGTGTTGTCAAAAGGAATGAAAGTGACTATATATACCGACAGCCAGTATGCATTTGGTGTGGCTCACAGTTTTGGACGATTGTGGAAAGAACGTGGGTTCCTGACTTCGCATGGAGCTAAGATTCAGCATGGTCAGTTGGTGAATGAGCTTCTTGAATCACTGCCTTTGCCCTTACAAGTTGCGATTGTGAAATGCAGTGCACACAAGAAGGTGACTGATGATGTTGGTCGTGGAAATGCATTTGCTGACGAAATCGCAAAAGAAACAGCAAGGAATGTGATGAGTCGAATGTATGTTGCGGGCCCTGCAAGATGGATTGGTGACGTTGGAATGTGTGAAGACATGATAGAGAGTGTGAAATCGATTCAAGCTGAAGCTACAGAGAAAGAATTGAGTGTGTGGAGAGAAAGTACGGGTAAAATGGATGCCAATGGTTGTTGGATTGAATTGTCAGAGCATCAGAGATGGTTGTTACCCTATGCGTATGTGCTTGCAGTAGTTACAATGGCCCATGGAATGGCTCACATCAGTGTGAAAGGGATTTGCAAGTTGTTGGCTCCGGTATGGCAAAATGCTGGAATTCCTAAGTGTGCAGAGAATGTGGTCAAGAATTGCATGGTGTGTCTGAAACACAATCCTGGTAGGGGAACCCCAACTCCAGCTGGTCATTTTGCACCTCCTACAAATCCGTTCGAGGTTTTGCAGCTAGATTTCATCCACATGGAAAGGTGCAACAATTTAAAATACGTACTCGTTGTTGTTTGTGCCTTTTCGAGATGGATAGAAGCATATCCGCTAAAAGACAACACTGCCTCATCCACAGCTAAAGCCCTTGTGAAAGAGTTCTTCCCTAGATTTGGAATGCCGAGAATGGTCTGGAGTGACAATGGGAGTGAATTTGTGGGTCGAGTGATGAAGAAAGTATGTGAAGGGCTAGGCATCCATCAGAAATTCCACGCTGCAAATCACCCCCAATCATCTGGACTAGTAGAATGCTATAATGGCACCCTAAAACTTAAACTGGCCAAAATTCAAGCAAGCTCTGGTCTTAAATGGCCTAACGCTCTGCCTTTAGCACTCCTATCAACAAGAATGACTGTGCATTCGCGAGTGGGACTTGGTCCATATGAGATAGTTTTCGGCCGCCCGGCCAACATATGGGGAGTGCCAAGGCCCACAAAATTCAGTGAAATCGAACACCCTGTTTTGCTAGACTATTTGTACGAATTGACCGCTAAATTGCGTGTTTTGCACCAACAGGTTCACAATACTCTGCCTCAGGTCTCTGAAGCTCCAGGACATCAGATCGTCCCTGGATCCTGGGTGCTGGTGAAAAATTTTCAGCGAACAAAGAATGACCAGCCCAGGTGGACCGGCCCTCACCTCGTCCTTCTGTCAACGAGATCAGCTGTTTGAGTAGAAGGAAAGAAGCACTGGATCCACGGTGTACACTGCAAGAGGGTGCCTTTGCCTCTGCCGTACGACCGGTGGGTCCAGGAGGGTGTCGCCGACTCAGAGACTGAAACTGTGCCTCGTTTTTCACCTTTCAGTGATGCACGTATAAAAGGAACAATTTCCGAACAAGAAAGTGACAATCTCTTGCAAGAAGCTGTGCCGCCGTCAATTCGATTGGACACAACAGAGCCTGAACTCTTGTTTCAAGATCAAACCATACCGGGAAGGAAAAGATATAAGCTGAGGCCGAGAACTAACAACTAATAAAAAGATATTCCTTTTCTTTGCTATTTTTTGAAAGTGCAGCTCTCTCATCTGAGAAACTTTTTTTATTTTTGTTTTTCGAACCACCATCCGGGTTCCGCTGTAGGGTCGCGGTTGCCCAAAGTCTTTGGGGTGCAGCTGGAGACATTAGGTCGACAGTTCTGGTTGGTCTAAGGGAGTTGCCCTGGACTGACAGAAGCATTCCTTAGCATAGAACACCCTACCATCGCGAGCAGCATATTAGAGAGGATGGAGTTTTTCGAGATGGAGGGACCTGCCAAAACAATGAACTCTAAAGACAGAATATGTAAAATGATGACCAAGAAACGCTTTTTGATACTATGCATTTTTATGTTATTCAGTGTAATGATGTTTTTAATAGGATATGTTTTATTCTCTTTTCGAGTGACATTTGCACCCATTACATCGCCCATACCTCCTCCTTCCACTGTTTCCTCACATTCCTTTCAACCTCTTCCTGAACACGAATCCGCTAGGAGATTAGAGTTTATTAATAACTCCTTCGTACAGATTTTGCACCAACACCAACTAGTAATGAACACGACTAACTGTTGGGTGTGTGGTCTTATGCCTCACACAACGGATAAAGGTATCCCTTATCTGGTCCTGCCATTCAGCCACAATGGTTCTGTGTGGGCATACAGAACAATGTTCATCTACGCACATGAAGTCTACCCCCTACGTTCTGTAACAGACAATCCTAAGAATAGTGCTCTAGTTAAGGGTATAGTAGACATGATTAAGGAAGATATTTCATACAAGACTATACCGAGAGATGAGACACTAGTATACATAGGATGGAACGTGACAGGATATGGGGCTACTCTGAGTGAGAAACAGCAAGCTAAGAGATCTTCCCCGATTTGGATTGTACCCCATCAGGGTCACTTATGTCTGCAAGGTAATGGCAAGAATCCCAGAGCTCAGTTAGGGAAGAGTATCTGCACTAAAACATATGTTTTTGCGTCCCAGACTTCCCCGTTCTAAGCAGCTAAGGGTACCTATTTCATCTGCCATGATAGAGCCTACACATGGTTGCCCCCTGACTTTTCGGGCACATGTTTTGTTTCGTTCCTGCTGCCTCCCACCTACACAGCTGCGGCAGATTACCATAAGACAAGGCTAGTTAGAGGTGTCTTTAGTAAAGAAGACACAGCAGGACAAGAATTTGGGGACTTCGTAAAAGGTTTTCTGCCGTTCTGGGGACCCATGGCTAACAGCAGGAACATAAGGCAACTGACAAGGGTGGTTGAATCCACCGTAGTTGAAACTGCCGGTGCCCTTAGTAACTTGACTGCTGAGCTCCAGTCAGATCGTCTCATGACCCTTCAGAACAGGGTCGCGTTAGACGTCATACTTGCAGACTGAGTTGGGGTATGTAAATTGATCCAATCGAGTTGCTGTGTTTTCATTCCAGATAACGCTCCAACAGTGTACCAGGCCATCTCCAAACTACATAAGATTTCCGAATCTATACATGTGGATAAAGGAGATTGGTCGTTGATGGGATGGTTCTGGGAACTGATATCCGCCTGGGGATGGAAAATTCTGATGGTCATTGGGATGGTCTTAGCCATTCTTTTCCTGTTCTGTATGTGCGTACAGTGTGCTCCTGCACTATGTGGCCTCTGTGCTACATCGTATGTAAGGAAACCTGTATCAAGGGACGAGCTAAGTAGTAGGATGATGCTACAGCAACATCTCAATGACTTTATGAATATAGACCTGGACTCAGATTAGCGTGAGTATAGGTTATTGCCTATGTAAGGGCAAAAGGAGGGTTTGTAGTACTTAAAATTCTGGACCCGTGTTATAAACATCATTGTATCATGGCGACTTTTATATCAGAAGACCGAGAATGGCTAGTACACCATGTACAAGCATTTTCGTCATATTCGAGTGACGATTTCACCTCGAAATCGTAGTTTTCGTCTTGAACCCTCAGGTTCCATTTTGTGCACGGCAGCCATTTTGTGAGTTGCCCTCACATAGGCCAAACACGATTCTGAAGGACACGTACACCTTTCCTGACTTCTCTGCGACCTGGGCAAGCTGACTCCACTGCCCAAGGCCAAAACCTGTTCGGTCAGTTCCTCTCCCAGTGGCCGAACGAGATAGCATCAAGGCACAACATGCCATAAACCTTTCATCGCACACGAACCACGCCTAATCTCACACACACCTGTCTCTGTTCCTTACTTTATGACTTGCTTTACGAGGAGGAGATGCCCGTTTTTATTGGGGGTCCGTCGATATCTGATGAAAATACTGGGCCTTGCCGGATAATTTATTGTGGGCTGAACAAACTGAAATATGGGCTTGTCATCATGACTCTGCTTTTTCTTTGTAGTGAAAACATGTGAATGGTCAACTGAAATGCGAAGAATGTTTGCCTAAGGCATAATATTTTGTATAAAAAGAGAAGGCTGGCTTTGTAAGATTGAGCAGTCTCCTGAGAATATACACCGTGTTGTACTTCTAGGACGCCTGTTACTTGGTTACAGCCAATAAATTCGATCTTTGACTTCACCTAGAAGACTCTGAGTTTCTGTGGTCTAATCAGGAAGAATCCGAAGTCTTAGGGTGTACCCTGACACCACTGGGTTCCGAAAAACCCAGTACTTTAGCTGGCGCCCAATGTGGGGCGATACCAGCGGTACCGGTCCAAGCCAGAGGTTCGTGAGTAGCTTCGTGTGAAAATTCTGGAGGAAGGCCACCACTTCATCGACCCCTGCATGTCGACTTGGTCCGAAAGTCTTTGCTGCGAGGTTCCCCACTTCCCGACGGCTACAAAGGACTGCTGCCCTGGCTATCGCCCTGATTTAGACCCTTGACGATTGGTAGAGCGAAACGATAGACGAGTCTTCTGGTGACGTCATCGATACCTCAGTTAAGTATAAGTGGAGCGTCTCCCAGTCCTTAGTTTGGTTCTTATTTTGGGTATCCCCTTGGGATCTTTGATTTGGAACTTGCAAGTACCAAAGCCGAGGGACTCATGTATTCACGAGAATATCGTAATCGATAATCCTTTGAAGTTTGAAGCTAGACCAGAGAGCGAAGATGCCTGGTCTTAGCAGACTTGGAAATTTGCTTTGTTGTGGTAATAATAGGGATTCCCGATTGGAGGACTCGTGTCCGGTTCCTCCGATTGGAACTCCAACTTATGAATTGTACGTGAAACATGGAGTAGGCCCCATCACATATAATGAAGTGTGGATCCGATACACCAGAAAGGATGGTGTTTTAAAATGGCCCCAATATGGTAGCTTTGACACGGAAATCTTAGATAATCTCGAAGTTAAACTTTTCAAGAAGAAAGCCCGGCCGGCGATGTTTGACTCTTTCCACCTATGGCGTAAGGAAGCCAAACAGAAGGAAATTAAATTAGCGAAGAAAAATAAGAGAGAAAGGGGTATCTCGATAATGCAAGCTGCTATGCAGTTTAAAGATAACGAAGAAGAACAGATGAGTGAGCAGTTGCACAGGCAACGTAAAATGGTAATCGATAAATGCTATCCAGTTTTGCCGTCTCTTCAGCAAGATGCAGCAAAAGACCTTGAACAAGACCCTCTAATGTCGCATTTATTAAGTTCACCACCCCCTTATGCGCAGAGTGCTACGGCACCTCCGCAACCTTTAGCTGCACAACCTTTGGTTGTATTACCTCCTGCTCCTCCACAACCACCAGCTGTGCTTCAGTTGGCTCCTATTCCTCCGGTGCAGCCTCCTCAAGGGCCACCGGCTTTGACATCTGCTCTGCCTTTACTTCCTACAACTTTGACCACTATAGCGACTACCACTCCTAGTATTCCTCCTGACACTGCCTCTGCGTCTGCCTTGTCTCACTCTGCTTTTCTGCCTGTCCTTTCATCGACTTCTCCTTCTGTTCGACAGAGAGTGGCTAGTACTGTTACTAGTCTTCTATATCCTCTCTTTGGAGCAACAAGTGCAACCTCTGTCTCTGGGCGTAAACAGTTGCGTAGCCAACTGCCTGATTCTAGGGAGAAGGTAACGCTGAATTATTTGGCACATAAATGGGTTACTGAACCGACGACATATGAGCTAGAATCTGTTATGGATGTCTTTCATCAGTGGGAAGCATCGAAGCAGAGGTGCGTTTTTGAGAAAATGTGTACTTTCCTTTGTGAGGATTTAGAGGAGAATGATTTGGAGCCCAATCCGCCTGAGTTGTGTCGTGTACGGTTCGAGTTTGGGAAAGGCGCAATTGTGGGTTCAGATGTTAAGAAAGCAGTTGAGACATTGTTGTCACTAAGGACTGAAGGTGTTTCTCGGTCATTGTTTGAGTCTGATTCTTCTGTTAAGAAGAAGGTGAGACAATATCCAATGAGAGAAGTTCCCCCACAATGGAGGGAAGGGGACCTAGCAGCTAACCCACCTATTCAGCCACACTTTCAGCGTGTCTGGGTACACGTTCCATGGAAGAGCGCTGAAGTATTGGCCCTTAAGCAGACATTGCCTGATCCTCGTAAAAATCCTGTAGGGTATTACAAGGAACTGTCACAGACTGCAGGCTCTTCCATTATGAATTTAGCCGACATAGACATGTTGTTTGGGAATGTTGTTCCACAGCCTTTATGGGGAAAGATTCGTCATGCAGATCATGATCAGGAGGTAGGTGACTCATGGGCTAATATCAGTGCTGCAAATGACCGACAAGTTGGTGGTGCTAAACCAGAGCCTTTAGTAGCAGAACTCCCTGGTAGGATCATTAATTACATGAAAACTTTAATGCCTGCGATGCGTGTGAATTGGGATAAATTGTCTGCGTGTAAGCAGAAGAAAGATGAAACAGTGTCTGATTTCTTCACCAGGTTTGAAGAAACGTATGTCGACCACAGTGGTCAAGATATGAGTACAGAAGGTGGCCAACGGTTGTTCGTCGATAAATTTGTGCATAATTTGCTTCCCGAGTTGTGTAAGAAGTTAAAGGATTCAGAGAGCTCTTGGGCCGTTTCCTCTTCAGCACAAATATTGGCTACTGCACAGTATTATGAAAATCGAGATAAAGATGAGAAAGATAGAGCAGAGAAGAAAACTAAAGAGTTAAAAACGAAGGTTCTGTTACAGCAAGCGTATCCGCCACGTGGTGGTCAGAGTAACTATCAGCAACCTCAACAGTTTCAGAGGAACTCGCAAAGAGTCGAGTATACTCAACCACGTGTCCCTGTAGGTCCCAATCAGTGTTCATATTGTAAGGAAGAGGGTCATTTTAAATATAGTTGCCATATTTTGTTACAGCGTATGAATGGTGCTACTGGTGCACGAGGTCGAGGTGTTCAACAAGCTCCTAGAGGTAGAGGACGTGGAAATTTCCCCCAGAACGCACGTTCCTTCCCGCCTCAGAATTCAATGAATAGTTTTGATCAGCAGAATAACGCATCTGGTAGGACGGCTCAGTACTATGCTGATGACTACTATGCAGAAGATGAGAATATGGAAGGTAATGATTGCTAGGACAGCCATAGACAAAGAGAGGGAGTTGTTTCAGTTCCAGTAGATCAGAGTGGACCTTACGTTGAGGTGATTACATCAGGTGTGTCAGAGCCTTTTCTGTTGGATACTGGTGCTACAAAGAGTTCTATTATGCACTCTAAACTCCCAGGCGCACCTTTGTCTGGCGAAACGAATGTATCAGTAGGTTTTTCTGGCGCCCCAGTTAGAAACCCGTTTTCTAACCCTTTGTCCCTTTCAGTTGGATCTTGCGAATTCGAAGCACCCCTTATTTTAACGACAGGTTGTGGTGAAAACTTGTTGGGATTGGACCTTTGAAAAAGATTGTATGCGACTTTGTACTGTTCTCCTTCGGGAGTAGAACTTAGACTGGGTAAGAAAGTGGTTTCCCCAATGTATTTGTTGAGGGATAAACTTCCAACAGAATTGTCGTTTCTACCTAATATTCTTTGGGCTACTGGTCCCAATGATATGGGTCACTTGGAAATACCACCATATGTCGTGACATTGAAAACAAATGTTAAAATGCCACAAATTCCCCAATACAAAATTTCTAGTGAAGGTGAAAAAGCGTTGCTAGCGATCATTTACGATCTGATTGAAAAAGATGTAATTGAAGAGACAAGAGGCAACGTTTGCAATAGTCCTGTTCTGCCTGTTTTGAAGCGAACTGACCCTTCCCAGCCACCTGTTTACAGATTTGTGATTGATCTTAGAGAGGTGAATAAAATAGTTGTGCCACAATTTCCAGTTGTTCCTGATATCACTGCCCTATTGACTATGATTCCAGCTTCCGCAACATGGTTTTCGGTGATTGATTTGAAGAATGCTTTCTTCAGCATCCCGATTGCCGAGGAGAGTAGGGATATTTTCGGATTCAGTTTAGGAGGTCGAAGCTTCCGCTTCAAACGCGCTCCCCAGGGCTACTGTGAAAGTCCATCAATATATAGTCAAGCTTTAAAAACACAGCTTGATACGATTGTTTTACCTGAAGGTGCTACCCTTGTCCAGTACGTCGACGATTTGCTTGTCGCTGCAGATACTGAGGAAATTTGTAAAGAAACCACGTTGTCATTGTTGCGTCATTTGTGTGATTTGCATCATAAAGTGTCTCTCTCGAAGTTGCAATATTGTCGACAAGAAGTGACCTACTTAGGTCATCTCTTATCGAAGGAGGGAAGGAAACTGACCCCAGAAAGAATTCAGGCAATAGCGAAATTGAGTGTGCCCAGAACACAGAGAGAAGTGCGTGCTTTCTTGGGCATTACATCATATTGCAGGCAATGGATACCTAATTTTTCCTTGCTGGCCAAACATTTGGTGGCATTAACTTGTAAAGATACACCGAATCCCGTCCCATGGTCCGAAGAGTGTCAGAAAAGTTTTTCCGAATTGCGTGATGCATTATGTTCGGCTCCTGTGTTGGGTACTCCCGACTACAGTAAGCCCTTTACATTGTATGTCCATGAGAAAGAAGGTTGTGCATTGTCAGTGTTGACACAGTTGTTCGGAGATAAGCAGCGTCCATGTGCGTATTTTTCATCGACTTTGGATCCGGTAGCAAAGGCATTGCCGAGTTGTTTAAGAGCAACAGCGGCAGCAGCTGTTTCTATTCGGCAGTCTGCTGGTTTAGTGATGAATAATACATTGATTGTGATGGTTCCACATGCAGTGGACACGTTGTTAAACAGGACCAAGACACAGCACTTAACTAGTGCTCGATTGTCAGGTTACGAGTGGACATTGTTAGCGAGTCATGTGCACATAAAAAGATGCAACACGCTAAACCCAGCTACATTGTTGCCAATTGTAACAGAGTTAGATGCCTCTGAACAGCATGATTGTTTTCTCAGAACAGAAGAAGAAACGAAAGGGAGAATAGACCTCCAAGATACTCCTCTTGTAAAGTGTGATGGTACCTTATGGGTGGATGGTTCATGCTTCAAGCTTCCGAATGGTGATACGACTTTGCATATGCTGTTACGACTTTGCATACGATTGTTGAAGCTGCACATATCCCATATAATTCAGCTCAAGCAGCAGAGTTGATTGCACTTACACGAGCATGTGTGTTGTCAAAAGGAATGAAAGTGACTATATATACCGACAGCCAGTATGCATTTGGTGTGGCTCACAGTTTTGGACGATTGTGGAAAGAACGTGGGTTCCTGACTTCGCATGGAGCTAAGATTCAGCATGGTCAGTTGGTGAATGAGCTTCTTGAATCACTGCCTTTGCCCTTACAAGTTGCGATTGTGAAATGCAGTGCACACAAGAAGGTGACTGATGATGTTGGTCGTGGAAATGCATTTGCTGACGAAATCGCAAAAGAAACAGCAAGGAATGTGATGAGTCGAATGTATGTTGCGGGCCCTGCAAGATGGATTGGTGACGTTGGAATGTGTGAAGACATGATAGAGAGTGTGAAATCGATTCAAGCTGAAGCTACAGAGAAAGAATTGAGTGTGTGGAGAGAAAGTACGGGTAAAATGGATGCCAATGGTTGTTGGATTGAATTGTCAGAGCATCAGAGATGGTTGTTACCCTATGCGTATGTGCTTGCAGTAGTTACAATGGCCCATGGAATGGCTCACATCAGTGTGAAAGGGATTTGCAAGTTGTTGGCTCCGGTATGGCAAAATGCTGGAATTCCTAAGTGTGCAGAGAATGTGGTCAAGAATTGCATGGTGTGTCTGAAACACAATCCTGGTAGGGGAACCCCAACTCCAGCTGGTCATTTTGCACCTCCTACAAATCCGTTCGAGGTTTTGCAGCTAGATTTCATCCACATGGAAAGGTGCAACAATTTAAAATACGTACTCGTTGTTGTTTGTGCCTTTTCGAGATGGATAGAAGCATATCCGCTAAAAGACAACACTGCCTCATCCACAGCTAAAGCCCTTGTGAAAGAGTTCTTCCCTAGATTTGGAATGCCGAGAATGGTCTGGAGTGACAATGGGAGTGAATTTGTGGGTCGAGTGATGAAGAAAGTATGTGAAGGGCTAGGCATCCATCAGAAATTCCACGCTGCAAATCACCCCCAATCATCTGGACTAGTAGAATGCTATAATGGCACCCTAAAACTTAAACTGGCCAAAATTCAAGCAAGCTCTGGTCTTAAATGGCCTAACGCTCTGCCTTTAGCACTCCTATCAACAAGAATGACTGTGCATTCGCGAGTGGGACTTGGTCCATATGAGATAGTTTTCGGCCGCCCGGCCAACATATGGGGAGTGCCAAGGCCCACAAAATTCAGTGAAATCGAACACCCTGTTTTGCTAGACTATTTGTACGAATTGACCGCTAAATTGCGTGTTTTGCACCAACAGGTTCACAATACTCTGCCTCAGGTCTCTGAAGCTCCAGGACATCAGATCGTCCCTGGATCCTGGGTGCTGGTGAAAAATTTTCAGCGAACAAAGAATGACCAGCCCAGGTGGACCGGCCCTCACCTCGTCCTTCTGTCAACGAGATCAGCTGTTTGAGTAGAAGGAAAGAAGCACTGGATCCACGGTGTACACTGCAAGAGGGTGCCTTTGCCTCTGCCGTACGACCGGTGGGTCCAGGAGGGTGTCGCCGACTCAGAGACTGAAACTGTGCCTCGTTTTTCACCTTTCAGTGATGCACGTATAAAAGGAACAATTTCCGAACAAGAAAGTGACAATCTCTTGCAAGAAGCTGTGCCGCCGTCAATTCGATTGGACACAACAGAGCCTGAACTCTTGTTTCAAGATCAAACCATACCGGGAAGGAAAAGATATAAGCTGAGGCCGAGAACTAACAACTAATAAAAAGATATTCCTTTTCTTTGCTATTTTTTGAAAGTGCAGCTCTCTCATCTGAGAAACTTTTTTTATTTTTGTTTTTCGAACCACCATCCGGGTTCCGCTGTAGGGTCGCGGTTGCCCAAAGTCTTTGGGGTGCAGCTGGAGACATTAGGTCGACAGTTCTGGTTGGTCTAAGGGAGTTGCCCTGGACTGACAGAAGCATTCCTTAGCATAGAACACCCTACCATCGCGAGCAGCATATTAGAGAGGATGGAGTTTTTCGAGATGGAGGGACCTGCCAAAACAATGAACTCTAAAGACAGAATATGTAAAATGATGACCAAGAAACGCTTTTTGATACTATGCATTTTTATGTTATTCAGTGTAATGATGTTTTTAATAGGATATGTTTTATTCTCTTTTCGAGTGACATTTGCACCCATTACATCGCCCATACCTCCTCCTTCCACTGTTTCCTCACATTCCTTTCAACCTCTTCCTGAACACGAATCCGCTAGGAGATTAGAGTTTATTAATAACTCCTTCGTACAGATTTTGCACCAACACCAACTAGTAATGAACACGACTAACTGTTGGGTGTGTGGTCTTATGCCTCACACAACGGATAAAGGTATCCCTTATCTGGTCCTGCCATTCAGCCACAATGGTTCTGTGTGGGCATACAGAACAATGTTCATCTACGCACATGAAGTCTACCCCCTACGTTCTGTAACAGACAATCCTAAGAATAGTGCTCTAGTTAAGGGTATAGTAGACATGATTAAGGAAGATATTTCATACAAGACTATACCGAGAGATGAGACACTAGTATACATAGGATGGAACGTGACAGGATATGGGGCTACTCTGAGTGAGAAACAGCAAGCTAAGAGATCTTCCCCGATTTGGATTGTACCCCATCAGGGTCACTTATGTCTGCAAGGTAATGGCAAGAATCCCAGAGCTCAGTTAGGGAAGAGTATCTGCACTAAAACATATGTTTTTGCGTCCCAGACTTCCCCGTTCTAAGCAGCTAAGGGTACCTATTTCATCTGCCATGATAGAGCCTACACATGGTTGCCCCCTGACTTTTCGGGCACATGTTTTGTTTCGTTCCTGCTGCCTCCCACCTACACAGCTGCGGCAGATTACCATAAGACAAGGCTAGTTAGAGGTGTCTTTAGTAAAGAAGACACAGCAGGACAAGAATTTGGGGACTTCGTAAAAGGTTTTCTGCCGTTCTGGGGACCCATGGCTAACAGCAGGAACATAAGGCAACTGACAAGGGTGGTTGAATCCACCGTAGTTGAAACTGCCGGTGCCCTTAGTAACTTGACTGCTGAGCTCCAGTCAGATCGTCTCATGACCCTTCAGAACAGGGTCGCGTTAGACGTCATACTTGCAGACTGAGTTGGGGTATGTAAATTGATCCAATCGAGTTGCTGTGTTTTCATTCCAGATAACGCTCCAACAGTGTACCAGGCCATCTCCAAACTACATAAGATTTCCGAATCTATACATGTGGATAAAGGAGATTGGTCGTTGATGGGATGGTTCTGGGAACTGATATCCGCCTGGGGATGGAAAATTCTGATGGTCATTGGGATGGTCTTAGCCATTCTTTTCCTGTTCTGTATGTGCGTACAGTGTGCTCCTGCACTATGTGGCCTCTGTGCTACATCGTATGTAAGGAAACCTGTATCAAGGGACGAGCTAAGTAGTAGGATGATGCTACAGCAACATCTCAATGACTTTATGAATATAGACCTGGACTCAGATTAGCGTGAGTATAGGTTATTGCCTATGTAAGGGCAAAAGGAGGGTTTGTAGTACTTAAAATTCTGGACCCGTGTTATAAACATCATTGTATCATGGCGACTTTTATATCAGAAGACCGAGAATGGCTAGTACACCATGTACAAGCATTTTCGTCATATTCGAGTGACGATTTCACCTCGAAATCGTAGTTTTCGTCTTGAACCCTCAGGTTCCATTTTGTGCACGGCAGCCATTTTGTGAGTTTCCCTCACATAGGCCAAACACGATTCTGAAGGACACGTACACCTTTCCTGACTTCTCTGCGACCTGGGCAAGCTGACTCCACTGCCCAAGGCCAAAACCTGTTCGGTCAGTTCCTCTCCCAGTGGCCGAACGAGATAGCATCAAGGCACAACATGCCATAAACCTTTCATCGCACACGAACCACGCCTAATCTCACACACACCTGTCTCTGTTCCTTACTTTATGACTTGCTTTACGAGGAGGAGGTGCCCGTTTTTATTGGGGGTCCGTCGATATCTGATGAAAATACTGGGCCTTGCCGGATAATTTATTGTGGGCTGAACAAACTGAAATATGGGCTGGTCATCATGACTCTGCTTTTTCTTTGTAGTGAAAACATGTGAATGGTCAACTGAAATGCGAAGAATGTTTGCCTAAAGCATAATATTTTGTATAAAAAGAGAAGGCTGGCTTTGTAAGATTGAGCAGTCTCCTGAGAATATACACCGTGTTGTACTTCTAGGACGCTTGTTACTTGGTTGCAGCCAATAAATTCAATCTTTGACTTCACCTAGAAGACTCTGAGTTTCTGTGGTCTAATCAGGAAGAATCCAAAGTCTTAGGGTGTACCCTGACACCACTGGGTTACGAAAAACCCAGTACCTCAAGGGAAGGCCATCTTCCCATATGTTCAAGTTTAATCTTTATTTCGTTGACTTGCAACATAAAAGATACAATAAAATATGACAAAACATGATAAGATCACCACATATAGAACTTACAATTCATTTTGGATGAGCACCCTATTATAAAATTTACATTTCATCATATTTGGACACACAAGATTACAAATTTATGTTTGACACAGAGAATAAATAAATATGTTAAAATGTTTGAAAATCAAATTAAAAACGTTAAATTAATTATAACAACCAGAAATTTGAGAAGACACAAATAACTAGACACATTTCACGATTTACGAGATTTAAGGATGGCAGTTTTTCCTTATTTAAAATGAAAGGTTTAGTTTCCGTCTAATATAATAAACGGCCAATAAAAATTTACTGATTCCGAACACAAATACTTGGCTGGTGTCCGTGCTTAGGATCCTACCAGCTTCCCTGTGGGAGATAGAACCAATATTACAGCACAAGGGGACTATCCATCTTTTCCTTGCCTTAACATAGCTAGGGCAGAAAAACAATATATGATAAATATCCTCCCTTTGATTATTGGTGCATAAACTGCAATAGTCATTATCTGTTTTCCCCCATCTTTTCTCTGTTGCCTTGGACCTCAATGTTCCATATCTGAATTTTATATACAGAAATTTGGCCAATGGTGGCTCGATTTCATCAAGAAATTGTTCGAAAGATGCCTCATTTTTTACCATAAGGAATTTTTCTGTAAGAGGACCGTGTGTTCTTGTATACACGGAATCGTGGCTCACATATGACCAAAAAGACAGTTTAAGTATTTTCTTAGAAACTGAGTTTAAAGATCCAGGCTCGTTCCAAAAGTGTGTTAATCCGAGCTTCATTAACCAGGTTTTAACATGCTTAAACCAAAAAAAAATTCTGTCGCTATCGAGCTCAAGGACTTCCTTCAAGCCGTTTTTGTAGTCAGATAGTTCAATAGTTGTCCATAGTCTAACCCACAACAATACTGGTCTCAATATTGCATGATGGTCTGTGTGTTTGATATTTAGATCAAGATATAAGGGTATCAGTGGGGTATTGATGGGAACTTTTAAAAGGCCCCTAATAAATTTGTTCTCAAGTGCTTCAAAGGTTCTCTTACACACCGGCCCCCAAATTTCTGCCCCATACAGTGAGGCTGATTGAACCTTGTATCTAAAAAGCTCTACTGCTGGGGTGACCGCCTTATTCACACTTTTGTTGTGTCTCTGCAATATTGGGAAACAGTTTTGTTTGAACACCAGTTTTGATTTCTCTAGTTGTGGGCCCCATCCCATTAAAGAATCTATCAGGACTCCCAGATATGTAAAACTGTGTTCGTAATCTAATTTTTGTCCGTTTAACATTAGATTCCTTTTAAATGTTTTGTGCGGGTTTAGTGCCATATATTTTGTTTTTTTTATATTAATTTCTAGTCCTTTTAAGGTGCAGTACTGTTGGAACCTGTCTAAAAGGGTCTGTAGACCGCGTGGTGTTTGCGAGATTAAAATTGTGTCATCCGCGAAAAGGAGGGACGCAACACGTTCCCCTCCCAATCGGGGCGAATCATTATCACAGTTTTCCATATAGGCTGCAATATCGTTTACATAAAGGGAGAAAAGTGTGGGGGCCAGTACGCATCCCTGTCGTACTCCCCGTTTTATGAGGATTTGGTCTGTAAGTTCCCCATTTGGGCCCCACCTAACCTTGGCATAATTCTCCTGGTGCAAGCCCATCACAAGTTTTAACAATTCGCCTGGCAGCCCTTGCCTATTCAGGGTTCTCCAAAGTAGATCGCGAGGAATTAGGTCAAATGCTGCTCGCAGATCTACGAAGGTCACATACAAGTGACCTTTGCGGATAATAACGTATTTCCAATACAAGCAGCATAGCCTAAATACCTGGTCTATAGTACCTGTTTTATTCCTAAACCCCGCCTGGTATTTGGATAAAACTGACTCGTCCTCCAGCCATGAATTTATCCGATTTAAAATATGTCTAGCATAGATCTTCTGTGTTATGTCTAAAAGACTAATGGGGCGGTAATTGGCTGGGTCGCCACGATCCCCTTTTTTAAAAATAGTAATAATTTCTGCGCCATTCCATGTGTCCGGAATATGGTCGGTAGCCGCAACTATGTTAAATAGGTGATTCAGATAGGGTGCCCAAACATCAACATTAGACAAATAGAGGTCCCCCGGAATTTTATCTAGGCCAGGCGCCTTCCCTTTCTTTACCGTGGCAATCGCTGTCTCTGTTTCATGTATATTAAACACTACCGGGTGGGCGTTAGCTGGTATTGTGACAGTGAGTACGTCTGTTGCAGCAACATCAATTGGTGTTTTGGCTGCATATAGTGATGTGAAATGTTTGACCCAAGTATCCTCATCTAAATAGACCTCCCTAGTACCTGTCTCACGATTGTTTTCCTTAGCTGCTAATTCCCAAAATTGTCTCTGGTCCTTGTTTTTAGCGGCTGTTAGCATACTGAGCCAAATTTCCTCATCCCAGGAGGATTTCGCTCTTACTATTATTTTGTTATAAGCCTTTCTTTTAACTCTAATTTCTAGTGGACCTTCCCTTTTAACAGCATTAATCAGGGCAGTTTTGGCAAGATGGCATTCCCTGTTATACCAAGGTTTACCTGTAGCTTTTACATTAGTCATACCTGCACCTTTTTTTGGAATTTTTGTAAGGAGTTCTAATAGTTTGCTGAAAAGGGATTTATGCAATTTAATAAATTCTTTGGGGTCGCAGCTATAGGGACAGTATGAGTTTAGGGTGTCTGCAAAGGTACAGTATATATTGGCCAATAAATCCTCTTTATCCAATACATAGGCCCATTTAACCGCCCTGCGATTGTTACTAAGAACAATGTTATCTTTTATGGATGAGGGTGCTTGGCTATGGCCTCCCTCCGTGGCTCCCAACCCCTTTAACATGCTATGTTGGAAGCTCGTTTCCAGAGGGAAGTGATCACTTTCATATCTCTCTTTGACTTTTAGGTCTTCTGTAGATGGCCATAGGTCTAGAGAGACTATAACATAATCTAGTTTACTTTCATACTCACGTCTCTTAAAAGTAGGGGCTTTCGGGCTGTCAGATGGCATACGCCCGTTACATGCTCTCAACCCATGAGAAGTCAGCAACCTTGTGATCTGCAGAGCCAATGCAGTACCAGCCACCGTTCTATTTTCATTCAGGGCTGGTATTCCATTGGCGGTGTCCTCGTCTTCAAACAGATGGACTATGTCTGTGATTGGTTCGAAATTACAGTTCAAATCCCCGCATATGATAATGCTTGCGCCTATTTTTAATGAATCCATAAGTGACTCTAGCTTTCCTATGCATGATGATTCCTTATGGGAAGACTGGGGGCTATTGTACACATTAAAAAGGTAAATCACCCTATTGTCCGCTGTAGTTACTTCCAGACCAAGAATGTCTGGAGAATCAGTGTTAAGCATTTTTATGCCTATTTTGATGGAAACACTGATCCATATTAGCAGACCTCCAGATGCGCGACCTCTTATTGAAGGCACAGGCTCTATTTGATAAGTTTTATAGCCAACCCTATGCATCTGTACTGTGGCCCATGTTTCCTGTAACACACCGATATCAAAAGTGTTCATGTATTCGTTCCAATCGGGATCACATAATTTCGCGCGCACCCCTGCTATATTCCATGAAACAAGTGTAAGCAAGGGGGGTCCCTCGTTGGAACCATGAAACGCTACAGGTGAGACAACAGACAAACTACTATTGACTTCATCATTGCCTAAAACAACAGCGCATGAGCCCATCATGGGACCACTAGTCCCTTTTCCTTCATTATATCTCACTATACATGAAACAATTTCATTTCCCCTGACGACATCTCTACTTTCCAGCCTTATGGCTGGTGTAAGCAATGAGGATCCCTCTTTTATCCCAGGAGACACTGCGGGTGAAACAACAGGCAAACTACTATTCGCATCATCACATATTGCAACTGTACATAGCCCTATCTTAAAACGACTAGTTCCTTTTTCTTCGTAAAACCCCATGGAGCATAGGACATTTTCAATCCCCCTAACATCCTCTGTGCTCTTTAAGCATCAATCACATTCCTCCAAGCCGCTAAATGCCTCAAACCTATTTGATAACTCTAGGGGAGTAAATGGCATCAAATGAGTCATGTTTCCATTTTCTCCTGTATTGCGGCTTATCGGTATAGTGTTCCACCCGTGCATCGCAGGAGTTGGAGCTAGTTGGTGCATGTATGCCGGGTTCCTGGCAGTCTCCATGTTAAAAAAGTGGTTGGTGAAGTGGATGTTATTGGTTAAGTGTTGAGGGGGAAATACTGTGGATCTTGGGTAGAAATAGGTCAAGGGACGGGGTACAATACAATTATTTTCATTGCCAAAATGCCAATTCAGAATGTATTGAACAGCTTTTCTATCCCTGAAATTTACAACTACAATATCACCCCCTATGTCCTTTGTTCTTCCACCCAGCCAAGACAAGCGACGAACATGGACTATTTCGCCATTTACCTGGTTAGTTTTGGGTCTATATAATGATAGCCAGTGCATTATTTTGTTTTTTAATTGAGAATAACCTTCCCGGTTAGTACAACCACATATGGTAGGGCTTCCGGCGGGAGTTCCATAGGTGGTCTCCTGTCCTGTCCCCCTCTTGCATGGCTGATCTCGTTCACTTCTGGTCTTGGGAGTCTGTTTGAGGGGATACTTGGTTCCCTTACCTGTGTATTGGCTGGGGTATCAGTATTACTGATTGAAGTTGTATTTAGTCTACCCATAGATGTTGTTAGCTGTTTTGACTTGGGTTTATTAGAAGATTTGCTAACAGATGGTGATACACCTGTAAGCAAATGGTTAGAAGCAGCTGGAATAGCTGCTGTCTGGTTATTACCACTATTGGAGGTAGAAGGTATTACAACCACCGCATCTTTTGGGAGGGTGGGCTGTGATATTAAGGTATTTTGAGGGTGTGACACTTTCAGGGGCCCTAATGACCTAACAGAATTCCCAAGTGTTGTCAGATCCCCCTCTATTTTCCCCAACCTTAATTCCATTCCCCTAAATCTTTCAGCTAAGGCAAGCATATAACTTCGCACAATCAGTTCTATGTTGTCCAAGAGAGTCTTAGGGGAGGCTGGTTGCGGTCCTTCTTCCATTGGAGTATGGATGATATCAGGCTCTATGGCTGCTTGGGAGGATGGTATCACGAGTGATGGGGTAGTTGGAGCAGGCACTATTACTTGCTTAGTAGCAGGTTCTCCCATAATCATGGTAGTAACAGGGTTCACTTTCTTACCAAATTCGGTATGACTTAATTTAGGATTGTTTGTATCAGTTTTTTTCCGTCTCCTTTTGGCAGGTGGAGGCCCGTGTATTTTATGTGGCAATGGCCTCGAGTTTTTACCTCTTACTACCTTGCCTGGCCTAATAGTGGGCGAGATCATAATGTTAAAAGTTTTAGGTGTACTAGGGAGATCATGTGTCGCAGTTAGTGGGTCTGGTTGGGTTTGCGTGGGTGACACAGCAGGGGCTAAACATTCTTTAAGTAATAGGGGCACACTAGCAGTTGGTGATATATTGCCTGTCAGTAAGGTGTTCAAATCATCGTCCAAGGTAGCAGACATAATGGGTTCGGACAGGATCCTGTTTTTAATACGTTCAATTGAACGGCGACGATCTGCCCGCCGCTCAGCTAACAGCAGTTCTTTATTGCCCTCAGAAGCAATTTTAAGAAAATAGTCATCCAGGGTTCGGTTTAACATGCCCCCATTTTTGTCCAATCCAGTAATAGCAGGGCTAATAGCAGCTGTGTTTTTTGTGTAAAGGTATATGCCCAGGCAGACTTCAAACACAAGAAACTGGCTATTTAAAAGAACATATTATATCGACATCAAACAAGAAATTAGTGCAATGGACTGTAATGATAAAGACCAGGCTAACTGAACATAGGTCAGCTATAAAGACACAAAAGATATCAGCCCCACTTGTAAACCATTTCATGGAGTACAAACATACACCAGAAGAGCTAAAATGGCGCATCCTGGAGAAAATCCATCTACATGAAAACCAAGGAGGCAATGAAATACGCAAAAAACTAGAGGTTTTCTGGATTTTCACCCTTGGAACATTTAATCTTGGGTTAAACCAAGATTTACCCTGGGAGAATGCGATAATATAGTTGCAAAATCGATTTAATTTGGATAGGGTACATATATTTGAAGTTCCAACAATAAGAATATTACGATAATTTACCACTATTCAAAATTGCCAGATAAGATCTTCTTTAAACAAACTAGGGCAAATATCCGGGTGTTTACATTTTCCGTCGATATAATTGTGATACCACTTTAAATTAAGGCGGGACCTGATCTAGATATAAATAGGAGTAGAAAAAGGACTTCACTTGATCCTCTCTTTCTACACGAACCGCTGAAGAAAGCAGACGCGTCTGACACTACTGAACGCTAGAACGGTAAGAGTCCGAAAAACTCCGTGGTTGACTCCGCTAGGAACTCCAAAGCAAAATCTTGCGAAGTCTTTTTTCCAACCTGCCTGTTGCTCGATCCTAAAAACAGTTTTCTCTCCTTGTCCTTCCTATATTTAGCGGGCGTTGTATCTTTCGCATCGCTTCCTTTTGAAAAGAATCGTTGCATTTATCGAGCGAAGGTGAAAAAAAGAAGTAAAAAAGCGCGAAAAAGTTTGTAGCAACCCTTTTGCTCCAAGAAGCAAATTTAAGGTAAATAATTAAAAGCGTGACGTATTCGAACGAAATAACCACTGATTCGCCGAAACCGCATTGTGATTGATAATAATATTGTTCAATTCTATATTTTTAGGACTGGTCACAGACCACATTTATAAACGGACAAACTTTCAGATAAAATCGTATGCCTTCGACTCTGGTAGAACTAACCAACTTATAAGATCGTTTTCTTGCCATCCATCCTTTGTGAAAAACCATCTTCTATAAAAAGGTAAACAATAGTAAACAAGAGAGGCATTGTTGGATAGTTTTGATAAAACGTTTTTTTAAATATCGACTAGTATAAACCTACATATTGTCTGATTAAATAGGGATCCGATTATAATAGTGACAACGCATCGTAACAACGCTTTAGAGTGGCAGAAAATGATGGAGAACGCTTGATGTCCCACCTTTTTAAAACCGGTGATAATTAGATGAAGGTAGAAGCGAGATGGAAGCAGTGAACACTGTGTAAACAGGTAAATAAATGTATTTATAATATTAAGAATAATAGAGATTAGGAAACAGAAATCTCTTTGAAAATCACCTGACAAAATAATAAATCTTCTATTTTTCCACCTAGAAACAGATATCACTTACCTACTCCAAATACTAAAGGAAAGGTGCCTCACTCCCTTCATCAACTTTGAATGGTTTCAAATCACTAACTGTGAATGGTTTATATCAGATTTTGCTTTTAGGTAAGATCGTGTTAAGAAAAATAATTATTGAATTAGAAAATAGACATGAATTAGATTAATGAAGGTCACTCATTTATTGCATATGTGACATGTTTCTTGCTTCTATCCCTGAACTCGACAGGGATGAGTGGTAAGGAACTCAGTAATGACGCCTTCTCAAGATAACTAACAGCGGTTCCTTCTAGGATATCTTAGAGAATTTCTCTCTTTGTTTTAAAAAATTGTAGGCCTTCTTCATTTTGATAGCAGATCTTTTTAGGAAAACTTTTCCATTAATGTAGGCCAGTCTGTTTAAGAAACTCAACAAATAGTTAGACAACTAAATAGGGATTAGATTGAAAATAACCTCGCTTAAAAAAGAAAGTACCATTTGATGTCAAATACCATAATGTGACGCCATTTTCCACTGACCCTCTTTTTCTAGCATTTGTCTTGATGTATGTTAAGTGATGTTTATCTTAAAATCCATAGACGATTGTCACCACAAAAAAATGTATGCTTTCCAACTCTTCTTCCTTTTTAAACATTTCATATAAAAATACAAGCCTGGCTAAGAAGATTTGTATTCAAACTAATGAAATTCCAGTTTCCAGTATCAGTTGATCTGTATAGTTAAGAAAAAGGCAATGTACTGTCATTTTAATTGTCATCTAAAAACATTGTTTTATTTTGTTTAGACAAAGTGGCTGAATACTCATTTGTCCTGATGAAGACAAAAGACTTTGTCGAAACGCGTTGACATACACAGCCCAACTCTGCATAAACGGAGATACCCAAATAATCTTTTATTATCAAATTGTCAAGAATTTTTATGATGTATTATAGAAAAGTCACACAAAGAATTGATAATTTTTTATGGTGTAGATCTAATGTATAGATCTATATGTATTCATCTCTTTTACATATTGAAATTAAAAATTATTTTTTGATATCATTACAGTCCATTGCACTAATTTCTTGTTTGATGTCGATATAATATGTTCTTTTAAATAGCCAGTTTCTTGTGTTTGAAGTCTGCCTGGGCATATACCTTTACACAAAAAATTGTTTTCCCTGACCCAGGAGTATATCCTCACCAGGGGGTCCTTGATACCTACATACTAATAGCAGCTGTGGCCATCATGCAGAAATAACAATGGTGGGGCTATGGTAGTAGATGGATCACTACTTACTCAGACAGAGGTCCAGAATTTCGGGCCCAGGCCAGCCTCTTCTGGCCGATGAGGGCCGTAGAGGGCCCGCCCTTTGCCCGGGCTCAAGCCCCGGGCGCGTCCCGCGTAGCGGGTGTCAACTGTTCCTAATAAGCGGATGAGGTGGTTGGGGGCGGGGCAACCAGGGAGAGCGTCCAGGTGCAGGTGATGGCAACACAGGGACTCCTGGGAAATGGAGTCCCTGTCCCTCACCTGGCGCTCGCAGCCCTGCAATGAAGTTCTCCTCCCGCCCTGTAGTGCAGCCAAGGTCCCAGTCGAAAGTCCTACTCCTCGTCGGAGCAAAGCGCCCAGCAAGACGGGCGATGCGGGACCCGCGCAGCGGGTACCGCGAGGTCCTGGAGTGACAGGGGTGATTACTCAGCAGGTACGTTGCAGGGATTAAGCAGCGAGCTCCCTGATCGGCGGCAAGCAGTTTAGACGTTTCCCATATGTAGTCCAGGACTGGAATTGTTCTAATTTATCTACTTTTTGTCCTTAAATTCAAACAGAAAATACTTTTTTCCGACTAGTAATTATGAGCATTTAAATATTGACATGATCAGCATGTTTATTGGCTTCCTGATAGGGTGTTATGGCCAGTGTCCCTAATCATACCGTAGGCTGGTTCACATACTTCTGAGGTAGCATCCTTGGGTGTGTGAAGTTTTGAGATTAGCATCCGTGGCTGAGGCAGGTTTCATGGAGGTGCCGGAGTAGGGGCTTGTGGTTGTGCAGGAGGCAGCCTGCTGTGGACGCCCTCCATCGTCTTCTCCATAGAGCCCAGCGGCAGACGTTTGTGGTGTTTCTAGTTCCGAAGGATGCCCATGATACATTGGGTCCGGGTAGTCATATTTCTCTTCTTCCTCTTCGAGTGAATTTCCTGGTACAAAGTGGACGTCCGGATCATAGGACCCTTCAACTTGAAAAACTGGCCAGGCAGGCATGTCAAGATACAAGTAAATCTGCTCCCTATCTAATTTTTGTTCATTGAATCTCTCATTGGGCGAGAAGCCTACAGTTGGACTGCTGGTTCTGGACTGATCATTACAGGAGACAACACGTGCAATGGTAGTGCAGATGCAACTGGTGTCTGAGGTACAGAAGCGGTTACTGTTGTGATGGGGCGACAAGGCAGAAGTGACTGCCATTGGTTTTGGGCTGCAGATGCTAGGACTGCGATTGCCCCGAAGTCGTAGCCACAGGCATAGTCGATGCAACCTTCTTCGACGAGGAGTACTGGTGCCACGAGGACAGTGGTAACTTGGTCTTTGACAGTGATTTTACACCTTTGTCCACAATGATGTTTTTGTCAGTGACTTGAAATGAGAATATGAGGATACAGCTACAGTCCTTTCAAAAAAATAAATACCTCACATTCTTTGAAAAGGAAGAAGTAGTACTGCCTGTTCACTGTAGCTATAGACACTGAATAGTCTGGGTCTAAAGGACACAATAAGGATAGCTGAGCTGAGCTCAGATGATTCCCAGTTACCGTGAGGGAGAAAATCTGGCAGATGGAGCCTCTGAGGAGGCCTGGAACCCCGAGTCCCTTCACTTAAATGGCTGGACTTCGGGCCCCTAATGAGCTGAAAGAGCTAATTGTGGTGCATGGATGTTTTCCATGTATTTTGAATGTAATTTTCTGTAATTAAATACTGTTAACCCTGTTAAATACGGTTGACCATGTCTTCAGGCAGGTCGGTCCCCCTCACCGCACAGCTCCACCAGTGGGACAGTGTGTGTCCCTCCTACTCTCACCACTGCTGCCGCAGGTTCGAGCCTCCTCTGCCTCGGTAGGCAGGTACTGCTGAATTCTTGTCTTTTTGCTTTCCAGTGTTACTGTATTGTTTCCCTCATTGACAGTGTTTTTGTATTGTTTCCCTCACTTTTTTCCCGTGCCCCCCATTTTTGCCTTCTGTAACCCCTTACGTCACCCGATTTTCTGCGTACCCATTTGCCGCCCTGCTTCCGCCTCCCAGCTGCTCCACCCTCCCCCACCTCCCTTTATATGGCGGCTGCGCCGCTGGCGCGCCAAAGATGCGCCTAAGGCAATTCCCACTGCGCCCGTCCGCGTCTGGACCGCGCCCAACGCCAGACCCCCGCGAACACCAAGACGCCTGTCACCGCTACGATGCCAGCACCCTCCACGCAATTAACACCGGACGATCACACACCTGCTTCCTGGTCGCCCCGAAGCGCACCCAAGGACCCTTCTCCAGCCGAAGCTGCAGCTTCACCAGCCTCCATGCCGCCAAACCGCCCACTGTGACAGGACGTAACCACCTCAGATGCATTCTACCGAACACCCGCTCCACACGCAAACACGCCGTTTATCTCTGAGACCTGCTCGACACATCTTCCCCGGACGTCGCCTTCATGACAGAGACCTGGATGAATGCCTCCTCGGCACCAGACATCGCCATAGCCATCCCAGACGGCTACAAGATCACCCGCAGGGACCGCACCAACGGAGTAGGAGGGGGAATCGCCATCATTGACAAGAAAACCCTCAAGATCTCAACCAGCACAGACGATACCCTCAGCACTGCCAAACACCTGCACTTCCAGATCCACACCGATCCAAACACCACCCTCAAAGGAACTCTTGTCTACAGACACCCGCATCCGTTCAGCGACTCCATCGCCGACTTCATCAGCACGCACACCCTGGCCTTCACAAACAACATCCTTCTCGGAGACCTAAACTTCCACCTCGAGAACAACAACGACACCAACTCCACCACCCTGATTGACAACCTCGGACTCAGGCAGCTCATCACAACGCCCACCCACTCCCCCGGCCACACGCTCTACCCCATCTTCTCCGCAAGCCCCCACGTCACCTTCAGTCACACCACCGAACTCCACTGGACCGACCATTGCTGCATCCACTACACCTTCCAGAAACCCACCATGCACCAATGCACTCAACAGATCCCCCGCCGCAGCTGGAGCAAAATCACCGAATATCAGTTAAACACCACCTTCGTCCGAAGCCCTCCCTCCAACCCCACCGACGCCGACGCCCGCAACCTCAGACGTTGGATCGACAACTGCGCCAACTCTCTTGCCCCGATAAAGAAACCCTCCAACAGACACATCAACAAGAAAGCCAGCTGGTTCACCCCCGACCTCCAGGCCTCCAAGCAAACATGCCGTACACTAGAGAAGAAATGGCACCGCGAACAGACACCGGACAGCTACACAGCCCACAAGAAAGCCGTCCGCAGACACCATCACCTCATCAGGTCTGCCAAAAGAGCCTCCTTCAAGGACCGACTCGACAACAACGCGCACAACAGCAAAGAGCTCTTCAACATCGTGAAAGAACTCTCCAACCCCAGCTCCAACACCAACAACATCCCACCATCACAACACCTGTGCGACTCCCTTGCCACCTTCTTCCATCGCAAGATCGCAGACATCCATGACAGCTTCAACAACCTGACCGCCCCGGCAACCACTGACACCTCAGACCCCGCGGCCACCACCCACATCGTTCCCCTGCTCAACATAAACGATGACGACACCATCAAAATCATGAACACCATCCACTCCAGTTCTCCGTCTGACCCATGCCCACACCACATCTTCAACAAAGCCAGCGCCACCATTGCACCCCATCTCCGCAAGACCATCAACATCTCTTTCGAGACCGCAACCTTCCTGGAGAGCTGGAAGCACGCCAAGATCAACGCCCTACTGAAGAAATCCAAGGCAGATCCGAAGGACCTCAAGAACTTCTGGCCCATCTCGTTGCTCCCTTTCCCGGCGAAGGTAATCGAGAAGACCGTCAACAGATAGTTGACCCGCTACCTCGAAGAGAACAACATCCTAGACCCGTCCCAGTCCGGGTTCCATAGCAACCACAGTACCGAAACTGCCTTCACCGCTGCCACCGATGACATTATGACCCTGCTGGACAACAGCGAAACGGCGGCCCTCATCCTCCTGGACCTATAAGCTGCCTTAGGCACGGTCTGCCACCGCACCCTACGCACATGCCCCCACAACGCAGCGATCTGAGACAAGGCTCTGGAATGGACCACCTCCTTCCCTCCGGCAGAACACAGAGCGTCCGCCTCCCCCCTTTCTGATCCGAAGCTTTCAAGATCACCTGTGGCGTACCCCAAGATCATCCCACAGCCCGACATTGTTCAATGTTTACATGGCACCGCTCGCCCACGTCGCCCGACTGCACGACCGTAACCATCTCCTATGCCGACGACACCCAGCTGATCCGCTCCCTCACCAAAAACCCCCTCATCGCCCAAAACCAACCTCCACGAAGGAATGAAAGCCGTCGCCGAGTGGATGAAGAACAGCCGCCTGAAACTGAACTCTGACAAGACAGAGGTCCTCATCCTCGGCTCCACCCCCTCAGCCTGGGACGACTCCTGGTGGCCGACCGCACTAAGAACAGCACCGACTCCCACCGACCACGCACGCAACTTGGGGTTCATCCTCAACTCTACACTCTCCATGACCAAGCAAGTCAACGCCGTCTCGTCCTCCTGCTTCAACATCCTCTGCATGCTCCGCAAGATCTACAGGTGGATCCCCACCGAAACAAGAAGAACAGTCACCCAGGCCCTTGTCAGCAGCAGACTGGACTACGGCAACGCCCTCTACGCAGGAACGACAGCCAAACTCCAGAAAAGACTCTAATGCATACAGCACGCCTCTGCACGCCTCGTCCTTGACATCCCCCGCCACAGCCACATCACCGCCCACCTGAGACCTGCACTGGCTCTCGGTCAACAAGAGGATCACCTTGAAGCTCCTCACCCACTCACACAAGGCGCTCCACAACATTGGACCAGCATACCTCAACAGGCTACTCACCTTCTACACCCCCCACCGACAGCTCCGCTCCACCGCCCTCGCCATTGCCACCGTCCCCCGCTTCTGAAGAGCAACCACCGGCGGCAGATCATTCTTCCACCTCGCCGCCAAGACCTGGAACACCCTCCCCATCCTCCTATGGCAGACCCAGGACCTACTAACCTTCAGCAGACTTCTCAAAACCTGGCTACTCGAGCAGTAGCAGTACCCCTCCCCCACTCAGCACCTCGAGACCCTCACGGGTGAGTAGTGCGCTCTACAAATGTTATGATTGATAGATTGTTACATTAACTGACTACCATGGGTTCCCAGCTGTATACAGGGGAATAATTCAAGCATGTGAATCTATGGAAGAGCCAATCCTAGAGTACCAGAAAACCACACGAGTACAAAAACCACACTAGAGTGCAATTGTTGGGCACTGAATTTCTGAGCAGTGGCTGAGTTGGGAGTAGGATGCAGCAAGAACTTTTACAGTAGTTTATGAACTCGCCTTCTAGAACCTCAAACATATGCACAATGTATAGTTATGAGGAGTCACTGCACTGTGCTAAAATACTGCAGGCGGCAATTAAACAAAGCAAGGACAAATACAGCAGACGTTTGCAACAATGTACCGTAAACCCTGCATGATCCAAGTATTTTACTGGGATCCGATGGAAAAGCTTAAATTCAAGCTCTCTGACCGTTAGTACTTAGAGCACACAGCATGCATTCTCAACATTAGGCGAGCCTTGGTCTCAAGGTCATGTTACTAAGTAGGTGCTGTTTTTGTCCATCCTTAGGAGATCCAGTTTACCTTAAAAGCATTAAAAACACATCACTCTCCTTCATTAAAGCAATATCAGGTAATCCAGAGGTTTGCTTTTATATTTATTTCTTGTATAAAATATGTTGTTTGCAAAATGGTTTTGCAAGGGTCATTTACATAAAAAGTAAAATATACACCTAAAACCAAAGAGAAGCAATATCAGAAATCCTTGTCTTTTGCAGAATGCATGATAAGATGCATTTTCTGCATAACTGAGACATTCAAACTGACCTCTATGTTGCATAAAAGGAAATGTGACGGTAACAGATGTCCATTGGTTATCATCATCTCTCCTGGACAGAGCATAAAAAGGAAACTGGCAAACTGGCCAGAGTAACACTTACAAATACCATCAGTAGAATCAGACTGACATGTGCATGATCAATGTATAAATTGTACATAAAAAAAGATCAAATCCCCAATATGTACTATTTCCCTTCACCCACGGCAACCATTTTTGTTGCCAGCACCTATATTTCCATGTAAGCAACGCCACACATTTAAATATAAACACCAATTATATGATTAAATAACATAGACACGGTGCTATATACATAGAACAAATTCTTTAAAAATAAGTATTCTTTGGTGTGAAAACCATGTACTTTTCAAAACTATGGACATGAACAGAAACCCACGATATTGTGAGATAAAGGCAGCGTCCACTCTTTCGGAACAGGTGAGGGTACTATGATCCAACTGCCAGGTCACACCACTCAATAACGTCAAACCTAAGGGAAGAACATTACCAGATGCTTTGGCACCTCCACAGAGATAGGAGACATCCAGGAAAAAGAGATAACATTTGTCAGAATTTAACAATAATCTAAAGTTCAACAATGCACCTCCCCAATAAGGCCAAGAACAATAACAAAAACGAGGAGTGGCGAATGACAAGAACATGCACAGCAACAACTGACATAAAAAAAAAACATTGCGATGAAGAAGATGTTATACACTGCCAGAGGGAGCCATGCAGTACATCTGTAAATCTTTTCAGCACAGAACCAGATAAGGTGGGTTCCTGGGTACACAATGTGGAGAAGCCTGGAGGAAACACTTCTTTTGACACCTGAACCCAATAAGATGCCGTTATCAATATAGGAGATTTGTAGAAACTGGAAAAAATTGGCAATGAATGCTAAAAGATACTTTGGAACACTTGACGATGCTTTAGGACAATGTCAATTAAGACCTCATACTCTGTACTTCCATCCTCCTCCTCACCGATCAATGGCAGAGCATGATACAGCTGCCTCTCTCATTCATAGGTTTCCAGAGGACCCTCTGCTTTGTGAAGAGTCGCACAGGTACCAAGAGAAAGTAAGGCCTAGGCCTCATCTCATTTTGTAGCCTATTTACCACTTAGTGTAAAAGAGACCAAAGTTTGCAACAACCAATCAGATCAGCCTCACCCCATAGAACCCTCAGGAGAGCGCCCCAGATTTTTGCAGCCGTTGTGTAACAGTAACCGTTTTTGCTGAAGGCTGAGCTTTCCCCTGGGAGGTGGGTGGGCGCATGGTAATCTATGAAAGTTACCAATACTGGGGAACCAAAGTTACATACTTCTTGCCCCAGTATTGGAACTTTCATAGATTCCCCTGCTTTGTATCAGAGTAGCTAGCAGTAAAAAATAACCATGCACATTTTGCCATCAGTGTATTACAACATTTCCACATAGAAATCATTATGTATGCATATATATCTTGTAAAAATAGACGCAGAAAGCTTATGCGATACAAAATGTGCAATTATAGGAAGGAGGGATAGAAGAGAAAGCTCATCGCTCATTGGAACAGATTCCTCAGTACAGCTTGTCCAACTGCAGCTTCGCTCCTCATGAAAGAGTCCAGGCAGTAATGCTTTGTGAAGGTATGGGCACTGCTCCCTGTGGCTGCCCTACAAATGTCTTTTATAGGGACTCCAGCTAAGAGAGCTGCTGAAGATGAAACTGATCTTGTGGAGTGAGCTCGAACCTGTCTCTCCAATGGCTTTCCCGCGATCCTGTGACAGTAACCAATAGCACTTGTAATCCATCGTGAAATCCCCCGCTTTGAGAGAGGAAGTCCTTTCCGTGGTACACTAAAAGCCACAAAAAGCTGAGAAGATTTTCTAAAATCCTTTGTCCTCTCCAGATAAAATTTGAGACATCTGTGGACATCCAAAGAATGAAGAGAACGTTCCGCTGGTGTCGTAGGTCAAGGAAAAAATGATTTCAGAACTACTGGTTCATTCAAATGGAATTCCGACGGAACCTTTGGGATACATTTTGGATTGGTTCTCAGAAACATAGAATCCTTCCTGAACTGTAGAAAAGGTTCTTGGATGGAGAGAGCTTGCAATTCTCCTACTCTTCTATCAGAGGTTAGAGCCAGAAGGAGGGCTAACTTAAATGAAAAGAATTTTAAATCCGCCCTGTGAATTGGTTCGAACGGAGGCCTCATCAGGTGAGCCAGAACCCGATTTAGATTCCAGGACGGAGGTGGCGGCCGTACTGGTGTGAAGACTCTGAAAATACCTTTCAAGAATTGTTTGATAACTCTAGCGGACCAAAGAGACGGACCTGCCGTCGACCTTCTGAACCTTGAAATAGCCACCATATGCACTTTGATGGAAGAATGAGACAGGCCTTATTTTGCCAACGATAGAATGTAGGGTAGTATCTGATGAGGAGCAGAAGAAAACGGATGGATGTGCTCCTTATGACACCATAGGCAGAAACACTTCCATTTAGCTTGGTAAGTTTTATTAGTACTTGGTGCGTGAGCTTGAGCCAAAATCTCTCTACAATGCTGAGGAATATCTAGAGTGTGGAATTCTCGGTGCTCAGGAGCCAGGCTTTCAAATGGAGAGATCATTGATCTGGATGTATCACCTGTCCTTGTGACATTGTCAACAGAGATGGAATGAGAGGAAGGTGACATGGATAATCCTGGGACAGTAGTAGGAGTTCCGTGAACCAGAACTGGCGAGGCCACGCCGGTGCTATTAAGATCATTCTGCAAGGTTCCATTTTCATCTTCCTGAGAAGCCGTGGAATCAGGGGAATTGGAGGAGAGGCGTAACAGAATGCGCCTAACCAGGACATCGAAAGAGCATTCCCCAGCGATCCTCGATGGTGATGCCTGCCTGCATAGAATTGGAATTTCCTGTTTTCTGGAGTGGCGAACAAGTCCATTGTTGGAGTACCCCAACTTCGAAACACCTTCTCCAACGTGCGTTGATCCAACTCCCACCCGTGACAGGCAGATTTTAGACGACTCAGGGTGTCTGCTGTAGTGTTGAGAGTGCCTGGTAAGTGCTCCGCTGTGAGCACTACGTTGTGTAGAATCACCCATTCCCATATTTCTTGGGCCTCTTTTGAGAGGAGAAGGAACCTTGTACCTCCCTGTTTGTTTACGTAATGCATGGCAGTGGTGTTGTCCGTCCTGACCAGCACAGTTGTATTTTGAATTCTCGGTTTGAACGCCTGCAAGGCTTGGCAAATTGCTCTGAGTTCCAATAGATTTATATGGAGACAACGGTCTTCCGCATTCCAGATATTGCCGACCTTTAGATCTTGTAGGATTGCGCCCCAACCTTCCATTGAGGCATCCGTGGTTAGAATCAGCGGGGATGGAAGCTTCCTGAACGAAAGGCCGCTGGAGATATTTTCCTGGACAGCCCACCAAGCTGCCGCCTTTTTCATAAGAGGAGTGACTTTGATTTTGTCTTTGAAAGAGCCTTCCGCCTGGCGCCATTGCATGTCCAGCTGCTCTTGCAAGGGGCGCATTCTTAATATGCAATGAGGAACTAATGGTATGCAAGATGATGTCAATCCTAGAAAGGATTTGTAGAGACGAACCGACATGGACCTTTTCCCCTGTAGACGGATTGCTGAGGAGATTAGCTTCTTCTGCCTTTTTTCCGAAGGGTAAGCTTTGCAAACTCTTGTATCCAGAATAGATCCCAGGAATTTGACTGTTGTTGATGGAACAATGACAGATTTGTCTTTGTTGAGACATAGACCCAGACTTTTGAAAAGATGGATGCAAATCTCGACAACCTTTGATGCTGCGTGAGAAGATGGAGCCTTGATCAACCAGTCGTCTAGGTAAGGGAAGACTTCTAGCGATTGTTTCCTTAAAAAAGCCGCTACCGGGGCCAATACCTTTGTGAAAATCCGCAGAGCGGATCTGAGCCCGAAGGGCAGGACTTTGAATTGAAAGTGGCTCTTGTCTACTGTGAAGCGCACACATTTTCGGTGAGCTGGGTGGATCGAAACATGAAAATATGCGTCCTGGAGATCCAAAGTCGCCATGCAATCCCCAGGATTTAGAAGACGTAATATGTCTTGAAGAGAGACCATTCGAAAGGAGAGTTTTATGAGATAGGTGTTGAGCTCCCTCAGGTCTAAGATTGGGCGCCACTTGTCTTTCTTCTTCTGAATGAGGAAAAATCTGGAATAGAATCCTTTTCCTTTTTGAGTGGGTGGCACAGGTTCCATCGCTCCCTTGGCGAGCAGATGAGAAACTTCGAGACGGAGAAGATGCAGATGTTTTGATCCCGTGGCACGAGGGGCTCTTGAAGGTGGTAAATTTTGGAACTCTAATGTATGGCCGAATTGAATAATTTGGAGGACCACTGATCTGTTGCTATGATCTTCCAGCAGTGGAGAAAATTTGTAATCCTTCCCCCTATTTTTGAAGTAAGAGGTGAAGGAACAGCAGGCAGAGCCTGGAAGCCGCTATTGGCGTTTAGAAGTGTCTCTCCCTTGACGCCCTTGTCTACCTCTGGAAGACTGGCGAGAGAAAGGCGCCGATTGTTGCTGTTGCCGCTGGGAATACTGAGGCTTATACGATTGGGAGGATTGTGAGTAGGAGGAAAACCTCTGGAAGCCTCCTCTGTAAGTAGAGAATCCCTTGCCTCTTGCTCCCCTGAAAGGCACTTTTCGGTTTTGGAGCGTGCCTAGGGATTTTGCAGTCTCTGTGTCTTTTTTGATATTTTGCAAAGAATCATCCACATGCTGACCGAACAACATGTCTCCGTCGAAAGGCAGATCTAGAATCTTATTCTGCAGCTCTGGACGAAACCAAGTACACCGCAGCCAGCCTTGACGCCTTAGGACTGCCGAACCAGCCAAGGCACGGAAAGCCGTTGTCGCAATGTCCATTGCGCAATCTATAATTTGCGCTGAATATCTTATCCTTCCTCGAGAATCTTTCTCGCTTCCATCTTATCACCCTCCGGAAGTTGATCAATGAAAGGCGAGAGTTCGCACCACATTTGGCGATCATATCGTCCCAAAATTGCGAGTGCATTCGAAGCTCTAACCAGGAGGCTAGACATTGACGAAAATCTCTTGCTGACATTATCCAAGCGCCTGCCTTCCTTATCTGGGGGTGCTGTAAGGAGTGCTGCGGGATTCCTTGACTTCCTTTGCTCTGCTTGTGAAATAACTGAGTCCGGTTTAGGTTGACCTATGAAACATGCCGGACTGTCATCCGGGGCTTTATATTTCTTCTCCAGCCACGTAGAACCGGAGTCACTGTAGCTGGAGTTTGCATGACTTTTTTGCCCTTACTCAAAACGTGCTCCACAATCAGAATGGAACGAATAGACTTCTTGTAGGGCTCTTTGAAGTCGTATAGGAAGCATTCTGACTGCACGACAGGAACTGGAATGCCAAATCTCTTGGATGCCCTTTCCATAAGATTATGGAAACCCCCTATGTCCGCCGGAGGCGAATCTATCGGGTCCGGAGATGGAGATGCCGGATCCCGAATGACATAGTTGTCCCACTCAGTGTCAGGTTGTTGAACCTGCTCTTGGTCCTCATCCGAAGAGTCATCATTATCAGGTACTGTAATCACAGTTTGTCTTTCCGACTCAGGCCGTTCACCTTGACCCTGAGATGATGAGGCCAAAGGAGTAGGTAAAGACTGTTGAGGAGGTGGCAGTGGAGGCGGAACGGTTTCTGAGGTTTGCGAGGGGAACCTCTTTTTATAATCCAGTAACATCAATTGTAAATCATTAATTAAGGAAGATGGCATGGCCACCATCTCCTGTCCAGATGCATGTAAATGCGTGTCTTGAGGAGTAAATTGAGTTTCCGGGTGCTGATCCATGAAATAATCGTCCGAATCTGAGTCCTGGTACTTCACCTGAAGTTGTGAAGGACTATATGCATCCCCATAAGGGCTTTTGTCGTCATCTGAACCCTCTTCCTCCAGTAGAAGATGTGGAGGCAATGGTGTTACCTTACGGGGTGATGTCATCTCCGGTGTTATCAGCCTTTTCTTTATAGAGATCCTCACTTTTTGGATCATCGACGGTGCCGTCGACGAAGGGATTATCATCGACTGAGCAAGTACTGTCGTCAACGGTGGAACATTCGTCGATGGTGGGCCAATTGTCGATGATGTCGTCGACGAGGCAGATGTCAATACCATTGTCGTCGTCGTCGACCTCTTCGTCGCTGCCATCGTCGCGATATCACTGTCGATGGCGAAATTGAAGGTCTCGTCGACGAAGCCACAGTGGAAACTGTCGACGGCGAAGTCATCGTCGGCAAAATTCTCGTCGACGGAGTCACCATAGATGGCAATGGAGATTTTGCTTTCGTCGTCGACGGATGGATCTTCTTCTCTCCCTTTGGTTCCTGAGGAGTAGAAGTAGGTTTCTTGAAAACCTGTTCACTTCCTGCTGGAGAAGAAGCCACAGAAAGGCCTTGACTTGCCTTTTTTGGAGGTGGCACCTCAGGAACCAGTCCCTCTTTCCCCTTTGACAGGCTAGGAGATTTTTCGGGACTAAGCCTTTCAGACCTTTCCGAGGTCTTTTGAGAGGCTTTAGCAGGAGGTTCAGCCGCTGTAGATGGGGGAAGACCTACCCCTTTTTGTAGACCTCCTTGAAGATGAAGCTGAGGAGGAGTCCTCACTGTCACTCGACAGGCCCTCTTTTCTGGACTTCATCTTTTGTAGCCAAGTTAGAAGCCTCCCTTCCCGGTCTCTCAAAGTTTTAGTTGAGAAGGTCCTGCAGATCTTGCACTCTGTGGCCTTGTGATCTGGATATAAGCAATAAATACAATCTGTATGCTTATCTTCCACATAAAGCCTTTTCTTTGAGCATGTAGCACATGCCTTGAATAGAGCTGAAGAGAAAAAAGAGTTGGTAGAAATCCTCTGAAAAGAAAGAAACTGAGCACAGCTCAGGGATACTCCCTTAGCACAACGTGCAATAGAAAATCTGAGGCTCTGAGGCTCTCTCCTAAGGTTCTATGGCGTGAGGCTGATCCGATTGGCTGTTGCAAACTTTGGTCTCTTTTACACAAAGAGGTAGATAGGCTACAAAATGAGATGAGGCCTAGGCCTTACTTTCTCTTTTGTACATACTGCTATGGTATTTATTTTTTACCGAGGCTCCCAGGCTGACAACGGGGAATGATACAAAGCATGGGAATCTATGAAAGTTCCAATACTGGGGCAAACATAACGCATAAAAAGGAAGCAGGTTGGTACAATAACTTTACAGTGACATTAAAAGATAAGAAACAGAATATGTGCAAAACAATGCCAGAGTGACGCACACAAAAGTGGAGCTGGAAGGAGAATCCTCTAGATTGCAAAGGAGTTTCATCCTCACATAGAAGCCAGAAGAGGTCAGTGAGGGTATTAACTCAGAATCATACAAAGAATTTAGCACTAAACATGAACAGACCCCTCTCACATATCTGGAGGTGTTTGGGATGCCACACAAACATGCTTTCCAAATTAACACATACATGCATGCATTAGCATAATCCTAAGCCATTTTTGCCCACATTGTAGCATGCCCACAGTGGGTTGGGGCTGGTGAACGGGGAGGCTGTACCCCATGTGTCCAGTGCAATCAAGATCAAGCAAACACTTTTAATAGGTCTCCTAATCAAAAAAAAAAAAAGACTGATTCTTGCTATAACCTGCAAGTATACAGCAAACATCGTAGCAAATTTGGCATGCTCACAAAACCATTTCAGTTTGGGAATACTAAATTTAAATGTCAAAGAGAGAAGAGCCCAGTGCCTAAATCAGGCCCGTCTTATGTTTCATTTAAAAAGGGGCTGGATAGAACAGGTCTCACTCGGAAAGAGAAGGAGGGTGGTTGCAAGTTAATTTAAACCGGATACTCACCAAGGAGAACAGCTACAAGTAACGTTTTCTTCTTCACCTCACTACTTCATTTCATAGAGAGAGTGCCAAGCAGTCTGCATCAAATGTGAGAAAGACACACAAGAATGCAGCAGGACGGAATGAGAAAAATCATGCTCAACTTATTAATCACTTTGTGGAAAAATGGCACTTTGAGAAAAGTACAAGTGCAAGTCAAGTTGTGAGTAGCGAATATTCATCAGGGAGAGAGCTGTAGTCCATTCAGACAAAGTAAAAGATATTTAAAGAGACTGTAAAAACAAAACAAATAATCCATTGCTAGTGGTAAATGAAAACTTAATCTTGTTGAGAAATCACACAAATTAAATCAATAACACAAAATGTGTAAAAATGAAGGAAAGCAAAACAGTGTACCCTTGTTTGCACTTAACCATCATCGAAATGCAGAGGTTTTCCTTTGAGGAAGGAAAAAATAAAGTACAGTAGTGGATTAATTTGTAGAATTTTAAATGTTATAGGAACTTATACCCAATGGTGCACTGGACTGAAAGGTTTTCACAAAGGGATGTTGGATCCTCTCCCTGAAGATGGGGTGTATTCCATGCATACGTCGAAGAGCAAGCTGTAGAACAGATCGGATCAAATCAACAGGCAAAATGTACAATCTCAGGGCCTGACAGCACATCTGGAGAGACAAAGGCACAGACAATTAGTCCGTCTTTTCAGCCTGAATCCCTTCCACCACACAAGGAGCGCTACAAAGAGTTTGGCAAAGAGAAAAAAGCAGCAACGAAGGAACTAGGTACCTAGACTGGAAGAACTGCGCTATAGCACGCTGGCTTACTTTTGTGACACAGGTGTACAGTTCAAGATATGAACTAGAGGTAGGAAGCACAGCACCTATCTTAAGACTCGCTTAGATTTATACCATAGCATAGAGACCCAAGTGATACCCTTGTGTAGAGTGTAGACCCTTCTAAAATATTCATGCTTCGTCTCCTGACAATAATAATCGTCTTCAGTCCCAGCTGACGTTTGATTCTTCTATGTTTTAGTACTTTTGAAAAATAGTCTACAGTGTCCCTATGAGACATGCAACACAGGGTCCCTCACACCACCAAGTGTAGCATGCACCATCAAGAGCAGCATGGTGGAGAGGATGCATTATGTTGTCCCTATGCGACCTGCGAAACGGCGGCCCTTGTACCACCCACTCCACCAAGCATGCCAGGTTTCAGCTCATTGTTAGGATGTAACGTCTCGTCCATCAAGGATCCAGCTTTGGAATGTGGTCAACATGTGCGTAAAGGGACAGTGTTAAATGTTCTTGCATTAGCCCCTAGCAGGGCTGTTCTTATAGTGATCGTCGAACATACGTTAGATGCATTTCACAGCCACAAGAGAAAAGTCCTTGCTCCAAAAGGGGCCATGTTGGAAAGAAGGCAGTCTGGGGGAAGGAGGGAGGGTGGGAGGCAGGTCAGATGCATCACAAGGAAACTAACAAAGAGCCCAAAAGGACCAGAGGCAGAGCTGAGGAGGACGACAATGCTTCACTTGTTGCTAGCTCAAGCATTAGCACCGGAGAAGAGGATAGGAATGTGCTGTACAAAAAAGGAATGTAAACTTTGTGAATGTTAAAACCGTAAGTATTAATAGTTTACAAATTGTGCAAATCTCGTGTTTTGTAACTTGCTTTAGTGCTCAGTCAGCTCATGTAACTTGTTTGCTTCTAGTGACTTTAGTGACCGGTCAGAAATGGGTTAGATGAGGGGTTATCATGGTGATGGCTAGAAGGTTGGAAGAGGTTAGAGTGAACAAAGTTCAGAAACTCTTCAGTGGAAACAAATGGGTACTTAAATGGAATTGACATGCCTAAAAGAAGAATCACCATGAGAACTGGACGTTTAAGTACTAAACTATGTTGAAACAAATAAAAACTGTGCTTGAGGTGGGAAGGATTATAGTACTGGCCTGCTGAGTAATCCAGTACCCTTATCATTAGCATCGCGGGCAGAAGCCCATGGGGAAACGTACCTGTTTGACATTAGCAGGTAATACCAGGAGTGCCCATTACACCTTTTAACGGACACCATGCCCAGGAAGGGCAGGGTTAGCTTTAAAGACACAATCCTTATTGGACAAACATAAAATACAAACTTAGGTTTGTGTAGTAACTCCTAGAAGGAAGAACAAAAGGTTTCTGTACTTTGCCTCTAAAAGCGAAGTCACAATGCTATCTTTGTGTCTAGACATTTGTACAACAATCACGCCTACAACATAACAGGTCTTTCATGAAACAGCCTGGCTGCGTAAAAAGCTTTTTCATACATGTTACGGACAGTTCCACACAAAATATGAATACATTTAAGAGGTATAAAAATTGTTGGCACTGTCTCCGGCATTCTTCTTATGCAGGACATTAGTCAACTATCAGGCCTAGAGGCCGAAAGCGCAGTTATTAACACGTGTCCACCTGTACAAGGCAGGGTACTGCCCACTTCAGCTGCCATCCACAACAAACTGGAGACATAAAGTGTTCTGTGCGCACACAGTCAGTCATGCATAGAGCCCAACCCAGGTACTCCCAGCACTCTTGCAAACAGCCCGCAAAAGTCTGGGGCTTTGAGTCAAAAAGGTGCCAGGCACCTGAGGAGACACGAGGAGATCCAGTGCTGTAAGGCACATGCCCTAAAAGAATTAGGAAAATGTAGTCAGTACCCCCACAGAGTGCCACCCATGGTGACAGGCAACTAAAGTGTGATTTGGCAAAAAAATGATTGAGGCCAGATATGTGCAGAAGTTGACAGGCCAGGAAAAGAGGATTCTGGTCCCCCAAACTCAAACATGTGCAGGAGATGATGGACCTGGAATGCATGATTTTGAGGGATCTCGAGCTTGGAGGCCCAAGATGTTATGCTAAAATAAGATGGTACATAATCACTTCCCAAGGACTTCAACAGTAAGACAGCAGAAGACATCAATTAAACGGAATGATCTCTTGGGGCCATCAGGCAAAGACCTGGACAGTACCGTGACAGCCAAACCTGGCACTGCTGGTCAGCACCCAGGTCGCTCACACCAGGAATCCTTTTCAGTAAAGTGCAGATGGCCACATCTGCTCTGACCTCCGACAGCACAGTTTACTCCGGGCTGAGAGATGAAACATTTAGACAGATGTCTCTGACTGCAACCGAAGAACAAACTTATGAGACTTGGGATCAACAAACTCCTCGGAAAGTTTCAGGAAGGGGATTTTCTTTATGTTAACAACAAGGCTGAAGTCCAAGCACTTGAGCACGAAAACCAATCCGTCGTGGACAGTGTTGGTGACTGCTTCATCACTGATGAGAGTCCACTGTCGGGCAAACCAGCGCTCCTTGTCATACTGTAAGGTTGGCCCAGGGTTGATATAACGCTCCAGGAAGGCCTGAAGAGAAGAGGAGAAGAATCAAACCATTATATTTACAAAAAACACAACACCTACACACAAATGGAACTATGTAAGCACCCACAGTAGTAACAAACAAGTTACCTACCTTCATCAATGCCTTATAAGCTAGAGACAACCTAACTTCAGATTCCTTACCTTTGAATAATCCCCAGGTGTCAGACTGGATTTGAACGTTTTTCGAGTATTATCCCTATGTCCTGGAAGTGATGTACGCAGTACCTATATAGGTGCCACCTCGGCATGCTGATATCAGTTGCTTTGCAGACTTTCAATGCCAGCAATGCTGGAGCCATGATAACACTAAAGCCTTAAAGAGGATGTTCCCTATACCGTAGTCGGCTCACAGAGCAGGCTAGGGTGGATGGCCAAGGAATCTGCGGTCAGACGGAGTCTCTACCAGAAAATCTGTTAGAATAGGTAAGTAACTTGTTCACCTGATAGAAGCTTCTACCCGCAGATTCCTTGCCTCAGAATAGATACCCAGGCAATGCCTTCCCGTAGGTGGGAATGCAAGACCAATTATATCAGAAATTCCTGTAGGACCGAATGGACGAAGTACCCATCACAACGGACCCGACTGTCCAGGCAGTAGTGTTTGGTGAATTTATACAGTGACGCCCAAGTTACTACCTGACAGATGTCCAGGACTAGGATGCAGCGTGTAATGCAGTGATTGCAGCCTGGTCTCTGGTGGAGTGAGCCCGCAACCCCTCAAGGGGGTTCCTTTTTGGCCAATGCATAGCAGATCTTAATGCATTGGACAATCCATCGTAAGGTGGTCCTTTTCTGTACTGCCTTTCATTTTTTTGCTCCCACATAGGCCACGAAGAGTTGATAGTTCGCCCGAAATTCTTTGGTGTGGATGGTGAAGTCTCTCCTCCTCTTTGGAGGGATGAGGAGGAGCAAAGAATGTAGGCGGGGTGATGTTCTGGCCTACATGGAAAGGTGCCAAAACCTTGGGAAAGTAGGACGCACATGTTCAGAAAAAGGAGGCACAACTGAGGGTGCAGAGTGAGCTTGCAGTTAGCTGACCATCATGGCCGGTGTTCTGGGCACTAAAAAAGGCATTCCTAAGAGGCCAATTATGCAGAGGCTTAAATGGTGCACACATGAGAAAGGTGAGGGCAGGTTGAGGTCCCACTGAGGCTTCAAGAAGGGCTGAGGTGTAAACACATGCTGCAAGACTTTAAGGAACCTAGTCACAACAGGTGATTTAAAAAGGGAAGGTTGTTCCAGCAACTGCAAGAATGTTGAGATGGCAGAAATGTAACCCTTAACTGTGCCCAGAGGGTGCCCTACTGGGACAAGGGCCTTGCGTACCAGAGAACTTTTGATAAAGGTGCAGAGAGGGAGTCAACACTGTGGGAATCCCATGACACAAACTTGTCCCAACAGCTTGGTGGAGGAACACCTGGCAGCCAGAATACGATTACAGACTTCAGGAGGAAAGTCAAAAGCTGTCAACTATCACCGCTCAATCTCCATGAATGAAGGTGGAGGGTGCGCAGCTTTGGGTGCGGGGTCATGCTCAAGAGCTTGGGATACCGGACTCTGTGTGCTCAATCCGGAGACACAAGAATGACTAGCGCCCAGTCGTCCCTGATCTTCTTGAGAACTTTGGGCAGAAATGGAACTGGCAGAAAGGAGCATTGAAGGCCGGAGCTCCCACAAGATGAAGTGTCTTAGATCCAGAGTCATCTTGGAAACTCCAACGTGTAAAACTGCGGACATTGCGCATTCTTGCCGGTGGCGAACAGATCTAACCAAGGCTCCCCCCCAGTGCTGAAAAATACCTTGTACCACTTTCAGATGGAGATGCCATTCAAGATCCGCTAGGCATCTGTGGATGAGCGTTCGGAGAGCCCCCCAGGAGTTGAACCACCAGTGAAATACCCTGACATTCCAACCATGACCAGGGATGGAGGGCCTCTTGACAAATGGTCCATGAACCCATCGCGGCCCTGTTTGTTGCAATACCACATGGTGGTAGTCTTGTCCGTGTACATCTGTGCCCGTTTTTCCTTGATCGAAAAAAGGCTTTCAATGTCAAATGAATGGCCTGGACCTCCAACAGGTTGATGTGGCGCTTGGACTCCGCCCGACAAAAGAGGCCTCTGATCTCCACCTCTCCCAGGGGGCCACCTCAGCCCATAAGTGATGCATCTGTCACTACAGTTAGCTGCGGATTGGGAAGGAAGAGTGGTCTGCCACGGACTCAATCGCGGTTTGTTAGCCACCACTGCTGCTTTTTTGCTGTTCCCTCCGAGATCTGGACCACGTACAAGAGAACACATTGATGCTGTGCCCACCTAAACCTAAACCCTGATGCTGTGCCCACCTAAACCTAAACCCTGATGCTGTGCCCACCTAAACCTAAACCCTGATGCTGTGCCCACGGGAACTCCAGGTCCTACTGCAGAGCCCTCATATGACATCAGGCATGAGTTGCTAGCAGGAACCAGGAGGCCCAACAGTCTCAGAGTCAGCCTCACTGAAATCCAGGATAAAGGCTGAAACATCAGAATCATAGCCTGAATATCCTGAACTCGCCGCTCAGGAGGATAGGTCCAAAACTGCTCCGCGTCGAGAATGGCTCGGATGAAAAAGGAGATTCTGACAGGAAGTCAGGTGCGACTTTGGCATGTTGATAGTGACCCCCATTCTTAAGGTGGGAGATGACTGCCTTAGACCAGCCCGCCTTCAACAGCCAATTGGTCGAAGTAGGGAAAGACAAACTCCTGACATCCACAGATGAGCTGGAACCACTGCCATCACGTTCATGAACACCCGAGGGGTGCTTGTAAGACCCAACTGAAGCATAACAAACTAAGTGCTCTTGGCCCACCGTGAAACAGAGGCAAAGTCTCTGGGCAAGCAGGATGGGGATGCAGAAATATGCATCCTGCAAGTCCAATGCTACCATTTACTCTACCGGGTCAAGGGCAGAAAGAACTTGGGAGAGTGTGAGCATTTTGAATTTCTCTTTCTTCAATAAGAGGCCAAGAAGACGCGACTAGAGTAGTCTACCTCGAAGCTGGGGAACCGGGATCGAGTCTCGGCAGGGACGCTCAACATCCAGTGATTCTGGACAAATCACGTAATCTCCATGTGCCTGACAAAAAGAATGTGTCAGTAGGTAACACACCTGGTGCTCATGTAAAGCGCTCCAATGCCTTCAGGTCAAGCCCATGCTATATAAAACTCCCCCTCAAAAAAAGACAAAATACTCAGTTCTTCTTTGGCACCAGGAATTTGAGGAATAACCACCACAACCTACTTCTGATGCAGACACTTTCTCTATGGCTCCTTTGGCTAAGAGAGCCTGCACTTCTTGACACTTGTCTGTCAGCCACTTTTAAGTGGTTGACATGGGTGGTGGGGTAGTCACAAAGGGGAATGAGAAGCCCCTTTGGACGATCTGGAGAACCCAGCAATCTGATGTTATTGACCACTGGTGGGGCAGATGATGGCGCATCCTGCCTCCCACTGGATGCCCAGGATGGTTGGAAAGCAAACTAAAGAGGTTTGGAGGCAGCAGGTGCTGGCGGGGGATGGAGGGGTAATGGGGTAGCGCTGGACTGACTCGACCTATACAGTCTGTGGGACCCGCGCCCTTGACCACGAAGAGGCTGGGCTGGCCGTGGTGCCTGTGAAGGTATGGTCAGATCTCATTTGTGGCCATGAAAGGGGTGGAAGGCTGCCTGGGGTTGGTGAGGGGCCAGCAGACAAGCCCAAGGACCTGGGTGTAGCTCTACTGTCCGTAAGGTTCTCCAGCTCTAAATCCACCGCCTCTCCAAAGAAGCAAGAGTCATTGAAGGGCATGCCCATGAGGGAAGACAGAACATCCTCTGAAAAAGCAGTTGTTCTTAGCTAGGTGTGGCACTACAAGGCCACTGACTAAGAAATTGCTCTGCCCAGCAAGTCTGTTGGGTCCACACCGTATGATAAACTTAGCTGCATCCCGCCCATCAGCAATAGCTGGGTGATTATGGCTCAGGCCTCCTCCATGATCATGGGTAGCAGTTGCGCAACAGAGTCCCATATCGTATGGGAATAATGGTCCAAGAGGCGCGCAGTGTTTACTGACCGCAGTGCTAGGCTTGTAGAAGAGAACATTCTCCTACTAAAGTTGTACAGACTCAGATTCCCTATTCAGTGCAGAGGTAGGGAATGTGCCGGGGTTAATCCTGGACGTGGAGGCTTGGACCAATAAGCTCTCTAAGGTTTGTTGCTGGGCGAGGAAACTCTGATCCCCAGCAGTGGGTCAATGGCAGCAGGTAATCCTCCTATGACAGGAGCCCCTGTGCAGGGTTTGAACCAGGCCCGAGTAGGATATTTGTATGGGGTTCATTGAAGGGAAGAAGGGGTTCACATGGGGAGTCTTGTTCGTCTTCCTCATACCAGTTCAATCAATCATAACATTTGTAAAGCGCACTACTCACCCGGGAGGGTCTCAAGGCGCTTGGGGGAAGGGGGTTGCTACTGCTCGAACAGCCAGGTCTCGAGTTGTCTCCTGAAGGCGAGGTGGTCCTAGGTCAGCCGAAGGTGGATGGGGAGGGAGTTCCATGTCTTGGCAGCCAGGTAGGAGAAGAATCTTCCTCCGGCGGTGGCTCTTCGGATGCGTGGTACGGCGGCGAGGCCGAGGCTGGTGGACCGTAGCTGGCGGGTGGGCGTGTAGAAGGTCAGGCGGTCGTTGAGGTACCTGGGGCCCAGATCGTGGAGAGACTTGTGTGCGTGGGTGAGGAGCCGGAACGTGATCCTCTTGTTGACGGGGAGCCAGTGCAGGTCTTTCAGGTGGCCGGAGATGTGGCTGCGTCGGGGGATGTCCAGGATGAGTCGGCGGAGGCGTTCTGTATGCGTTGGAGTTTTTTCTGTAGCTTGGCTGTGGTTCCGGCGTAGAGGGTGTTTCCGTAGTCTAGTCGGCTGGTGACGAGTGCATGGGTGACCGTCTTCCTGGTTTCGGTCGGGATCCATCGGAAGATCTTTCGGAGCATACGCAGGGTGTTGAAGCACGATGAGTAGACGGCGTTGACTTGTCTGGTCATCGAGAGGGAAGAGTCCAGGATGAAGCCCAGGTTGCGTGCATGGTCGGTTGGCTTGGGTGCGGTGCCCAGGGCGGGGGGCCACCAGGAGTCGTCCCAGGCGGAGGGCGGTGGTCCCAGGATGAGGACTTCCGTCTTGTCTGAGTTCAGTTTCAGGCGGCTGTTCTTCATCCACTCGGCGACGTCTTTCATCCCTTCGTGTAGGCAGGTTCTGGCGGTGTTGGGGTCTCTGGTGAGGGAGAGGATCAGCTGGGTGTCGTCGGCGTAGGAGATGATGTTGAGGTTGTGTTGGCGTGCGATGGCTGCAAGAGGTCTCATGTAGACGTTGAAGAGGGTGGGGCTGAGTGATGATCCTTGTGGTACGCCGCAGATGACTTCGGTAGCCTCGGATCGAAACGGGGGGAGAAGGACTCTCTGTGTTCTTCCGGCGAGGAACGAGGTGATCCACTCCAGTGCCTTCTCTTGGATGCCGATGTTGCTGAGGCGTTGAACTAGGGTGCGATGGCAGACAGTGTCGAACGCTGCGGAGAGATCCAGGAGGATGAGGGCAGCAGTTTCCCCGTTGTCGAGCAGGGCTCGGATGTCGTCGGTGGCTGCGATGAGGACGGTCTCGGTGCTGTGGTTAGCTCTGAAACCAGACTGCGAGGGGTCGAGGGATCCGTTCGTCTCGAGGAAGGCGGCCAGCTGTCTGTTGACGATCTTCTCGATGACTTTAGCCGGAAAAGGGAGGAGCGAGATGGGGCGGAAGTTTTTGAGGTCGGTGGGGTCCGCTGTTGGTTTCTTCAGTAGGGCGCTGAGCTCGGCGTGCTTCCAGCTCTCCGGGAAGGTGGCGGTGTTGAAGGAGGTGTTGATGATGTTCCGGAGTTGGGGTGCGATGGTGGAGTCGGCCTTGTTGAAGACGTGGTGTGGGCAGGGGTCGGTCGGTGATCCGGAGTGGATGGTGTTCATCGTGCGGGCTGTGTCCTCGGTGGTCACCGTGGTCCAGGTGCGGAGGGTGGTGGTGGTGGGGGGGGGGGGCGTTGGTTCGACGGTGGGGTGCGTGGATGGTGCGCTGAAGCTGTTGTGGATGTCGGCGATCTTGCGGTGGAAGAACGAGGCGAGGGAGTCGCAGAGGTCTTGTGACGGAGTGATGTTGTTATTGCCGGTGCTGGGGTTGGAGAACTCCTTGGCGATGCTGAAGAGTTCCTTGCTGTCGTGGGCATTGTTGTCCAATCGTTCCTTCAGGGATTTCTTCTTGGTGGTGCGGATAAGCTGGTGGTGCTTGCGGGTGGCGTGTTTGAGGGCGGTCATGTTGTCGGTGGTCTGGTCACGGAGCCAGGCTTTCTCGAGGGTGTGGCAGGTCTTCTTGTAGTCCTTGAGTTCGTCGGTGAACCAGGATGCCTTCTTGCTTCTGGGTCTGCTGGGAGGGTTCTTCAGTGGTGCGAGGTCGTCGGCGCAGGCGGTCAGCCACTGCGTGAGGTTGCGGGCTGCTTCGTTGGGGTCCGATGCGCTGGCGGGTGGGTTCTGGCTGAAGGAGGTGGTGAGCTGGTCGGTGGTGATCTTACTCCAGCTTCTGTGGAGAACCTGGAGCGGGTGGTGGTGGGTCGTGGTTCTTCTGAAGCTGAAGTGGACGCAGCTGTGGTCGGTCCGGTGGAGTGGCTGAAGGTGATGTGCTTGCTGGATGAGAAGACTGGGTCAAGCGTGTGGCCGGCATAGTGGGTGGGGGTGTTGACCAGTTGCTTGAGTCCGAGGTTGTCCAGTAGGGCGGCGGTGTCGCGGTCCTTGTTGTTCTCCAGGTGGAAGTTGAGGTCTCCAAGGAGGATGTAGTCAGCGGAGGGGAGGGTGTGCGGGCTGATGAAGTCTGTGATGTCTTTGCTGAATTGTGTGCGCAGTCCCGGGGGTCTGTAGACGAGGGTGCCTCTGAGGGTCGTCTTTGGGTCGGTGTGAATCTGGAAGTGGAGATGCTCGGCTGCAGCGAAGGTGTCGTTGGAGTCGGTCGTGATGCGGATGGTGTTCCTGTGGACGATGGCGATGCCTCCTCCGGTCTGGTTGACGCGGTCCCTCCTGATGATCTTGTACCCGTCCGGGATGGCGATGGCGATGTCGGGGGCTGAGGAGACGTTGATCCAGGTTGCCGTGAGGAAGGCGACGTCTGGTGATGTTGCGTCGAGGAGGTTCCAGAGTTCCACGGCGTGTCTGTGGACGGAGCGGGTGTTGAGCAGGATGCACTTGAGGTGGTTGCTGCTGGTGCTTGGCTTGGCGGGTGCGGTGCAGGTTCGGAGGCAGGTGAATTTGCAGGCTTTGCAGGTGAAGGGTCCGTGGGTGCCTCTCGGGGTGGCTCGGCAGCAGGCGGGGTTCCGGCCGGCATTGAGTGCGTTGAGGGTGGCGGCGTCGTAGGTCCGTCGGGTCGTCTTGCATCGGTGGGGGCCAGGGGTCCTGGCACTGGGCGCGGTCCAGGCGCAGACGGGCTTGCCTTTGGTGCGCCTTCGGCGCACCCGCTGCGCGTACGCGCGGTCGACATTTATGGCGAAGTGGGAGGGAGGGAGGAGCAGCTGGGAGGCGGGGGAGGGCACAGAAGGCAAAGGGGGCGTGGCCGCTAGCACGGCGGCGGGGAGCGGGGCGGGCAAATACAATACAATCACGGCACTGGGATACAGAATGCAAATGGAAAAACAATAAGGGTTTGAGTTTGAGTTTAAAAGTTTTTATAAAGCGCTCTTTCACCAGCGGTTTCATGGCGCTGTAACTAGCAGATCTCCACAGGGGACAAAGGGAGGGGGACAGATGACCGGGGACTAAATAAAGATTTTGCTGAAAAAATAAGTTTTAAGTTTCTTTCGAAACTGGGAATATGGAGTTAGGGATCTGAGCTCTAGGGGTAATGAATTCCAGAGAGCTGGGGCAAGGGTCGCAAATTTTGAGCCCCCCCATTTTTTTCCGACGAAACCGGGGGACTGTCAACAAAAATTGAGAAGAGGATCGGAGCTCCCTGGCTGGAACATAAGGGATAATCTCCGAGGAAATGAAAGCAGGGGCCGTGCCCAGTCGAGCCTGGTAGGTGATAGTCGCAAGCTTGAATTGGACACGTTCCCGGACCGGGAGCCAATGTAAGGTTTTCAGGAGGGGAGTGACATGTGAGGATTTGGGAAGGTTAAAGACCAACCAAGCCGCCTGGTTTTGAATCATCTGCAGCCGCCTAAGACTGTATGCAGGTATACCTGCATATAGGGCGTTGCCATAATCCAGGCGGGAGATGACCATCGCAAGGACGATCAGCTTCAAGGCCTCGAAGGTGAAAAATCGAGAGACCTTGCGGATGGTACGGAGAGAAAGAAAAGAAGAAGAAACCACAGAGCTAACCTGGGAGTGAAGGGTAAAGTGAGAGTTGAGTTTAATACCTAGGGTCTTGACAGAGGTAGAAGGGACCGGAGGGAGACCAAGGGAAGGGGGCCAGAAAAGTGAAGACCGGGGACTGGAGCAACCACCCGTCAACACCATCTCGGTCTTATCGGGGTTGAGTTTCAGGTGGTTGAAATCCATCCAGTCCCGGATAAAGATCATAGTAGACTGGAAATTAGAGATAGAAGCAGGAGAAGAAGATAAGTTGAAAACAAGTTGGAGGTCATCCGCATAGTTATATACGGAGACCTCCATATGTTCTTAAGAAAAAATGAGGGGAGAAATGTAAAGATTAAACAGAAGAGGAGAGAGGGAGGAACCTTGGGGGACCCCGCACTGGACTTTCCGGAAGTCCGCAGAAAAGTCACCCAGGCGAACTGCCTGGGTGCGGTCCCTCAGGAAGGAGGATAACCATACCAGGGCCGTGCCCCCGATCCCCGCCGCCGCGACACGGGAGAGTAAGATGGTGTGGTCCACCGTGTCAAAGGCGGCGGAGAGATCGAGGAGGACCAATGCCTGGGATTGATTGGTATCCCTCCCCTCCCTGAGGTTGTCGAGGACCGAAAGGACTACGGACTCCGTAGAGTGTGCGGGGCGAACACCAGCCTGACGGGAAGCCAATACCCCATTCTCTTCCACAAAGGTGCTCAGAGACCTGGTGACATGGCGCTCGAGCACCTTAGCCAAAAATGGTAGGAGAGAAATGGGGCGATAGTTGGCTGGGATCGAAGGGTCCACGCCAGGCTTCTTTAGAATAGGTAAAATGATAGTAGACTTCAAAGGGTTGGGGACAACCCCCTGAGAAAGGGAGCTGTTGAGAAAGTGAAGGGGAGGATCGGGGCAAGAGGTGTAAATGTGACAAAGTATGTGAGCGGGACAGGTATCAAGGGGAGAGCCAGATTTTACCAGGGGAATTAATGATGTAAAGGATTCCTTGGTCAGAAGGGGGAGAATATTTAATTGTCCTTGCGGAGGAGGGCACTGAGGATCAACAAAAAGCGGGGAAGGTGAAGGGAGGCTGGCTTTGATAGCGACGATTTTATCAATGAAAAAACTATTCAAAGAGTGACAGAGGGCCTGGGAGGGGGAGGGCTTGAGGGAGGTGCGATCTGAAAAGGCTAGGTTCTGAACAATCGAAAAGATTTCCTTTGATTGGTTCTCGGCTGTGAGGATCTTGGAGGAGAAATAGGCTGTTTTAGCCGCCAAGATAGCATTCTTATATTGGGCTAATAGAGTAGTAAAGTCAGCTCTTAAGGTGGGACAATAGTTTCTCCTCCAGGCCCTCTCAGCACGGCGTACCAATAATTTGATGGTTTTAAGGTCATCGGTAAACCACAAATTGGCATCTTTCTCCCGCTTGGAAGTCAATCACTTCAAAGGGGCAATGGACTCGCTGGCTGAGGAGAGCCATTGTTCAATGATGTTGGCCTGAGCCAAGGTGGAAAGACCGTGTAAGACGGGGTAGGAAGCACTTAAAAGGGCAGACAAGTTCGCCGGGTCAACTCTGCTCCACGAGCGGACCCAGACATTTTTAGGAAGAGGGACCCTGGGTGTAGAACTAATAGGGAGAACAAAAGAAATCAAGTGGTGGTCAGACCAAGTGCAGGGAGAGATAGAAAGGGAGTCAACAGGGCAGTTCAAGGACCAAATCTGGTCCAAGATATGCCCCTTGACGTGAGTGGGGGAGGAAACATGGGAAACAAAATTAAGAGATAAAAGTGTGTCTGAGAACTCTCTTGAAGATAAACACTCTGCTGGGTCGGAGGGCCAGAAGTTGAAATCGCCCAGTAGTAACACAGAAGAGTTATTAACAGAGAGGGTGGCTAGCACTTCCTGAAAATCAGGGTGAAAACGTAAAGGTGACTGGGGAGGGTGATAAATGAGAGCACAGGTGAGAGGGGGGGATATAGACGTGGTGCGGATAGCGAGATACTCGGTGGTGGCGATGTCGGGAAGAGAGAGCAGTTGAAATGGAAGATCAGCACGGGCAATGACTACAACGCCACCCCCCATTCTGCCAGATGAACGGTCCGCTCGAAGGGCGTAGTAAGGGACGGGCAGAGTGGCTAGCAAAGTAGGTAGAGAGTCATCGCCGAACCATAAGGGGATGAAAAGGTTAACAGCAGAAAAGGGAAAAACTGTGATTATACGGCACAAGTGGTGAAATAAACAAAGAAAGTGACGATGTACGGCACAACAAGGGGAAAGATAAATACAGCACACGCAGTCGAGGCAGGCTCTGCGAGCAGCAGTGGGGGTGAGGAGCACACGCAGCAGCTGGTGGCCGTGCGGCGCAGGGGTGTCCTGGGACAGGTCACACTCACCGGCGCCGCGCGGTCGCCATTTATGGCCAAGTGGGAGGGAGGAGCAGCTGGGAGGCGGGAGCGGGGAGGGCACAGAAGGCAAAGGGGGCGTGGCCGCTAGCACGGCGGCGGGAAGCGGGGAGCGGGGCGGGCAAATACAATACAATCACGGCACTGGGGTACAGAATGCAAATGGAAAAACAATAAGGGGATGAAAAGGTTAACAGCAGAAAAGGGAAAAATTGTGATTATACGGCACAAGTGGTGAAATAAACAAAGAAAGTGATGAAATACGGCACAACAAGGGGAAAGATAAATACAGCACACGCAGTCGAGGCAGGCTCTGCGAGCAGCAGTGGGGGTGAGGAGCACACGCAGCAGCTGGTGGCCGTGCGGCGCGGGGGTGTCCTGGGACAGGTCACACTCACCTGCGCCGCGCGGTCGCCATTTATGGCCAAGTGGGCGGGAGGGAGGAGCAGCTGGGAGGCGGGAGCGGGGAGGGCACAGAAGGCAAAGGGGGCGTGACCGCTAGCACGGCGGCGGGGAGCGGGGCGGGCAAATACAATACAATCACGGCACTGGGGTACAGAATGCAAATGGAAAAACAATAAGGGGATAAAAAGGTTAACAGCAGAAAAGGGAAAAATTGTGATTATACGGCACAAGTGGTGAAATAAACAAAGAAAGTGATGAAATACGGCACAACAAGGGGAAAGATAAATACAGCACACGCAGTCGAGGCAGGCTCTGCGAGCAGCAGTGGGGGTGAGGAGCACACGCAGCAGCTGGTGGCCGTGCGGCGCGGGGGTGTCCTGGGACAGGTTATTCTGTTCTTCTTCAGGGAGCTGGTAACAATAAACGTCCTAGATTCATCCCATTCATTTCCCTGTGCAGATTTGTCAAAGAAATAAGGCACTGGCTTCACTCCGGGATGCATGAGCCAGTCAGTGCTGAAGTTGGCGTCTAACGACATCCCTCCTGCTCTGTGTTGGGAATAACGACGAGGCGGTGCCGCTCAGGGGTGATGGCGATGCTTGGAGCACAGGTAGCAGAGTAGGCACTGAGGAAGACCTCTGTCTCACCAATGGCTAAGCTTCCGATCCAGCAAAGGATCAGTGGGGCCCGACAGGTGCTGAGGGCGAACCCTCTGGTGTGGATTCAGTAGGGGCTCCTCACAAGCCGTTGGGCCCAATGGCTCTCCAGAGGCAAGCAGTCGGGCCGCCTAAATATGAGGCACAGGCCTAATAAAACTTCTTTAGCTGAGCAGAGGTCGCTCCGGGAAAATCGGAGAAGCACAGAGCAGACCCAGGTTCATGTTCTGCCACCTCACTGGACCGGAAGACTTCGACAGACGAAGCAAAGTCAAATACCTCTTTGACTTTTTATGCTTGTGGGACTTACCCGATGACTTGGAATATGACAACAAACACTGGGAAGGGATCCACAAACAGTCTCAGGATCTTCCGTGTGAATGGGACCCTGAGCTGGGCGGAGTCAACTGATATCAGACAGCGAGGAGTTTGAGGGACCACTGACTCAGTGCCTTGGGATTCATGGCATGGCAGTCCTCCCAGATGTTGCATCATGGTCCCGGCTCCAAGCACCCCAAACACGGCAAGTGGGCATCTGCCACCAACATTTACCTGCAACAGGCCCTACATGGTTTGAAACCAGCAGGTTTCTTGGGTGGCATACCTTCACACCAAGAGAAAAATCACATCAAAAGTTTGACAAAACATTAAAGAAAGCCAGTCAAAAAGTGACCCAGGGGTAGCTCAAACCGGATCACGTTATCTGGTGCGAAAAGGAAAGTACTGCTCTAAGCACGCCGAGGTGGTGTCTATATAGGTACTGTGCACGTCACTTCCGGAGCGGAGGACTCCAACAACGCCACGTGGAACTGAAAGACACTACCACCTGCGCGCAGGGTTACTGCTCGAAAATCTTCCAGATTCAGTTTGAATCCTGGGGATTATTCTAAGATAAGGAATCTGCGGCTAGAAGTCTCTATCAGATTGCTTTCTGCACAGCATGGATTGGCACGCAAATGCAGTATGATGCACCATGTCTATTATGAAAGTAATATATGAAATATATAAAAAAGAGATTTTCAAGTAGAGCCACGTGCTTCTGGGGAGGAGAATGGGTGCATGTAAATCTACAGCACTACACACTAAAAGCAGATGCATACACATTAACAACATTTTCTATTTGTAGTATTTGTTGCTGAAGAAGCACATGCTGTGCAGAGGCAAAGCGGTAGCCTCTCCAAGTGGTGGCTATCATCTGGATGATGCAGATGTATCAAAGTCCTTAGGATTGTCTGTCCAACCACAGCCTTAGACAGGTTAAGATATCCACACAATGGTGCGGAATGAATCTGTATGGGGTTGACCAGGTGGCTGACTTACATGTGTCAGCCAGCGGGACTTTACCAAGGAAGGTTATGGTTGCCGCTTTCTGGCGTGTACAGTGCACCTTGGGGATATTAGGGAGGGCTCTTTTGGCTTTACAGTAGCAAGTTTGGATGCACTTGCTTATCCATCTGGCTAAACCAGCCTTATAAGTCGCTGACCTTTGTGGGGTTGTGCAACGACTAAAAACAACTGAAGGGCTTTGTCCTGTGAATTTAATATATGATTGCATGTTTAAAATCTAGGGTATCAAGGGCTCTCTCTGCTACCGAGTCTGGTTGAGTGAAAAAGACTGGCAGTTTTATTGTTTAGGTCATGTGGAAAGGGGAAACCACTTTGTGGAGGAACGTTGGGTTGGTTCTGAGAATGACCTTGTCCCTGTGGACCTGAATGAAGGATTCTTGGAGTGTGCGCTAGTAACAAGCTTTATTCGATTTATAAATCAATCATAAAAGCACAAGATGCAAATTTTCTTCATAAAAACATACTTCAAAATATTAGAATGGGGGCCTCAACAAGAATAAATTGAATGAGAGGCTTGGGGGACCTTGAATTGATAAGCCAAGGGGATGAAAATCGTGAAGTTAATGTTTATGACCATATTCTCTGGATTCAGGGCAGCTATGATGCCCTGCCTACAGGTACGGACTCCCAATTTTCTTCACTTGGGCCTCAACTTTGATATGCGCAAGGACAACAGTGCTGGGCAAATGCATGCAACATGCTCAGCAAATACATGCAACATGCTCCGGGGATTCATCAGATTTGACACAGCCTCTGCACGCAAGATCTTCTGAGGTCCGCCACCATAAAGGTAGATGTTTCAAGAAAAGCCACTCACCCACCCTAAGGGCCAAGAAGCTTTGTTTTAGATGTAAAGAATAAAAGCAAGCCAAGTGTGGCATGGGAGGGGCCAGCTGGTACGAACTGATTACTGCCCATGCGTGCTTCTTTTTGCTAGGATCTCTCCAACAGTCTGGAGCACAGTTGGATGTGCTTTTTGCTGCTTAATTTAAAGGCTTTTTTCCCAGGATTAAGAGACCAGGGATCATCTGCTGATAGTTGTGACCTGCATTCGTTGAAGTACTGGCTGTGAGGCCCTCCACAGTTATTAACGCTTATGTCCAACAATAACAGGGACTCAAGGGTGCTTTAGCCTGTCTCAGCTTGTGACAAAGGTTAAGAAAGGACCCAACGCTTTGCAAGGTATAGTCTGGGAGGCCCAGCTCCAATCGGATCTGGGCAGCAGACAAAACCTTTAGTAGCCAAAGCACAGTTTTGTAGATTTTAATCGTATATTGATTAAGGATGGTACTGCATTGCAGAGAAAGAACTGAAAAACGTACGACAAGGTGGGGCCTATCTTGACTCGCATTACTTCCAACATAGCAGCTAAGTTGGGGCCGGTTAGTTTTTTCGAGAGCTTAGAGAGGGTAACTTGGAGAGCCGCAGCTTTCTGACAATTTCGTGGTAATGTTTCGTTAGTGTGCCACTTGAGTCGATATGGAGTCCTAGATAACTGTGTTTTGACAACAGGAATCTGAAAGTTGTCGTACGACCAGGCGCTACCTCTGTACTTGCTTCCTGGCCAAAAAAGGCTACTTGGGTCTTGTTAAGATTTACCGCCAATTTGTTTGTGGTGGCATACACGTGTAGGGAGTTTTAAAGCAGTTGTAATCAGACTCTTATGACTGAAAAGAGCAAGATAGTCCGCATATAAGAGATTACTGATCTGTGCCACGCCTATCCTGGGGGAGGGTGGCTATTTATTGAGTCCAGGTCTGCTGAGAGATCGGCTAGAAAAAGATAAAAAAGTACGGGGCTAGAACACATCCATGTTTCACTCCCCTTGTTGTCTGGATTTTTCTAGAAAGGTGCAATCCAGTGCCGACCTTAGCTTGGATCCACGTGTTGGTATGAAGCTGCATGATTCACTTCAATAATTTAGCTGGTATTCCCCAACTGGATCGCTTAGCCCAAAGATACTCCCTTCGTACGTGGTAAAAACGTAAAGTCCACAGAGCAGCAAAACATTGTTGAGGCAGATGCAATAGCTTCAACCAGCGTCAACGACGAGGACACCAGCAAGATCATGAACACCATCCACTCCGGATCCCCGTTAGACCCATGCCCTCACCACATCTTCAATAAAGCCAGCACAGCCATCTCACCCCATCTCCGGAGAATAATCAACATCTCCTTCGAGACAGCAACCTTCCTGAAAAGTTGGAAGCACGCTGAGATCAACGCCTTACTCAAGAAACCCAAGGCAGACCCCAAGAACCTCAAGAACTTCCGAGCCATCTCCCTGCTCCCGTTCCCGGCGAAGGTCACGGAGAAAATCGTCACAAGCAACTGACCCGCTACCTCGAGGAGAACAACATCCTGGACCCATCCCAGTCCGGTTTCCGCAGCAACCACAGCACCGAAACCGCCCTTATTGCCGCCACAGATGACATCAGGACCCTGCTCGACAACAGAGAAACAGCGGCCCTCATCCTCCTGGACCTGTCAGCCGCTTTCGACACTGTCTGCCACCACACACTACGAACACCCCTACACAACGCCCGAATACAAGAGAAGGCCCTGGATTGGACCACACCCTTCCTCTCCGGCAGAACCGAGAGCGCCCACCTCCCTCCTTTCGTTCCAAGACCACCGAGATAGTCTGCGGCGTACCCCAGGGCTCCTCCCTCAGCCCGATGCTGTTCAACATCTACATGGCACCCCTCGCCCACGTAGCCCGCCAGCACAACCTCAACATCATCTCCTACGCCGACACCCAGCTGATCCTCTCCCTCACTAAAGACCCTCACGCCGCCAAAACCAACCTCCACAAAGGTATGAAGGACGTCGCCGAGTGGATGAAGAACAGCCGACTGAAACTGAACTCAGACAAGACGTAGGTCCTCATCCTCGGCCCCACCTTCTCAGCCTGGGACGACTCCTTGTGGCCGACAACACTGGGAACAGCCCCGACACCCACCGACCACGTACGCAACCTAGGGGTCATCCTCAACTCCACCTTCTCCATGACTAAGCAGGTCAACGCCGTCTCCTCATCCTGCTTCAACACCCTCCGAATGCTCCGCAGGATCTTCAAGTGGATCCCCACCGAAACGAGAAAAACTGTTACCCAGGCCCTCGTCACCAGCAGGCTGGACTACGGAAACATCCTCTATGCAGGAACGTCGGCCAAGCTCCTGAGACGGCTGCAACGCATCCAGAATGCCTCTGCATGCCTGATCCTGGACACCCCCGCCGCAGCCACATTACACCCCACCTGAGAGACCTGCATTGGCTCCCCGGCAACAAGAGGGTAACCTTCAAGCTCCTCCCCCATGCGTACAAAGCTCTTCACAACACGGCCCAGCATACCTCAACAGACGACTCAGCTTCTACACCCCCACCCGCCAGCTCCGCAGTCGCATGTGAATCTCTGAAATTTTCCAATACTGGAGAACTACAGTTACAGGTAAGTAACGTATTTCCTACTCCAGTATTGGAACTTTCATAGATTCACATGCTTGAATCAGAGTAACTAGCAGTTATGAGAGCTTTATTTGTTTTTATCTTCTTGAACAACTTGTACATAATGCACAGAAAAAAGATAGAAAAAGGAAACTATTTCTTCAATTTTGGTCTTTGTAAAATATCAACACTGCATTAAGCCTAACCCTTCAGAAAATTTAAAGAAGTAGCAAGAAAACAAAAGGCATCATCAAAGCTTATATGCAGACAATATAGCCAGAAACAATACATTTATCAAAGAATGTGCGAGGATTTAGGAAAGAAAAGGAAGGAGGGATGAGAGGGAAAGCTGACCGCTAATGAAACAGGTTCCTTAGGACTGCTTGGCCCACTGCAGTATCACTGCGCGTTGAAGAATCCAAGCAGCAATGTCTGGTAAAAGTATGGATGCTCTTCCAGGCAGCCGCTCTGCAGATATCCCGGATAGGTACCCCAGCAAACAGGGCTGTATAGGAGGATACTGCCCTCGTAGTGTGAGCACAAACCTTTCCCTGGATTGGTTTCCCAGCCAATTGACGACAGTATTGGATAGAGCTGGAAATCCAACGTGCAATACCTTGCTTAGATAGGGGAAAACACTTGCGAGGAGCACTAAAAGCCACAAAGAGCTGAGGTGACTTTCTGAAGTGTTTAGTTCTTTGGAGATAACATTTAAACAACTCTGAATGTCCAGAGAATGAAGTGATTTCTCAGCCGGTGTGGTAAGCTGAGGGAAAAAAGACTTAAGAACCAGATGTTCGTTCAGATGAAAGTCCGAAGGCACATTAGGGTTGAATTTGGGGTTAGTACGAAGAACCATTGTATCATTTTAGAACTGAAGAAAAGGTTCCTGAATAGTGAGCACCTGCAATTCGCTAACCCTTCTTGCAGATATTAGAGCCAAAAGAAGAGCCACCTTCCAAGAAAGGAATTTTAACTCATCTTTATGGATGGGCTCGAAAGGATGTTTCATTAGCCAAGACCATATTAAGGTTCCAGAGTGCAGGAGGACGCTTGATCGGAAAAAAAACAAGAAAAAGCGCCTACATAAATTGTTTTATTATCCTTGCTGACCATAGAGAAGGGCATGAAGATGTTCTTCTGAAACGAGAGATGGCTGAGAGATGAACTTTGATGGATGCATGAGCTAAACTAGCTTTGGACAAGGAAAGGATGTAAGGAAGAATCTCCAGACCCGAGGAAGAGAAAGGATGAACTCCCGATTTTTGGCACCAGAGACAGAACCTCTTCCAAGTCATTCGGTGTGTCTTGTTCGTACTCGGAGTACGAGCCTGAGAAAGGATGTCTCTACACTCTGTGGACAAATTCAAGTCGAGAAACTCTCTGTGCTCAGGATTCATGCCAATAATTGAAGGGATTTGGGATCCGAATGCAGCACTTGGTCCTGGGACATCGTCAGCAATGATGGGATAGGATCCAAGGGAATTGGTTGATCCACTGACAAAAGAAGAAGCTCCGTGTACCAATACTGGCGAGGCCAGGACGGTGCTATGAGGGTCATTTTCCAGGGTTCCGCCTTTAACTTCCTGAGAAGCCTCGGGAGAAGAGGAATGGGGGGGAAAAGCGTAGACAAAGGCGCCTGACCATGCCATCGAAAACGCACTTCCCCAGGATCCCGGATGGTGATGCCAGCTTGCGAAGTACTGGCATTTCCTGTTCTCCAGTGTCGCAGATCTATGGACGGTCTACCCCATTGCCGAAGATGTCGTCCAGTGTCCTCTGAACCAGTTCTCACTTGTGGCAGACTGACTTTAGTCTGCTTAGTGTATCTGCCATCTCATTGAGATTCCCTGGAAGTTGCTCGGCTTGCAGCAAAACCCCATGAAGATTGCCTATTCCCAGACACTTTGAGCTTCCACCGACAACAGACGGGATCTTGTGACGTCCTGTTTGTTGACGTAATGCAGGACTGTGGTATTGTCTGTCCTGATAAGAACCAATGAGTTTTTGATCCTCTGGAAAAACGCCTGTAGGGCTAGGTGAATCGCTCCCAGCTCCAGCAAAAGACGATGATGCTGTTGCCATCAACCACTTATTTGGAGGTCTTGCAAGACCACTCCCCGACCCTCCAGGGATGCATCTGTCGTAATTATCGGAGGAGCTGGGGTGACCAGAAAAGAGAGACCCTGAGAAATGTTCGCCTTGTGAATCCACCAATAAGCGGCTAGTCTCATTAGCGAAGTTACCGTGATCATGTCCTCGAAAGATCCTTCCACCTGACGCCACCAAGTCCAGTTGCTCCTGAAGAGGTCGTATCCGTACCCTGCAGTGGGGTATCAGAGGAATGCAGGAAGAGATGGATCCCAGAAGGGATTTGTAGAGGCGAACTGAAAGTGGCCACCTTTTTAGAAGTAGACCTGCCATTGACATCAATTTTGCTTGTCTTTTTAGTGATGGAAATGGTCTGTTCAAGGACGTGTCCAATATGGCACCCCCGTTCTTGGAAGGACGCAAGCTTGACTTTTCCCTGTTGAGCGTATGACCTAGACCTTTGAACAGCTTTGTACAGGGGGTCACAGAATTCCTGGCTGTTGTTCTGGAAGGAGCTTTTATCAACCAGTCATCTAGGTAGCGAAACACCAGGTGCTGTTGTCTTATGAGGATGGCTGCTATTGGAGCCAGAATTTTCTTGGTGCCGATCTGAGGCCAAAAGGGAGGACTTTGAATTGAAAGTGGCTTTTGGCTACTCTAAAGCGAAGGAGCTTCCTGTGTGATGGATGAATGGGGATGTGAAAATATGCGCCCTCTAGGTCTAAAGTGGCCATTACATCCCCCGAATTCAGAAGTCTAAGTATGTCCTGAAAGTAAATCATTCGAAAAGACTGCTTGATGAAATAGGTATTGAGCTCCCTCAGATCTAGGATAGGGCGCCACTTTTCGACAGTCTTTCGAACCAGAAAGATCCCCCGGAGTAGAATCCCCTTCCTCTTTGAGATGACGGGACCGGTTCTATTGCCTCCTTCTGTAAAATTTTTGGGACTTCTAGGCGCAGGAGACATTTATGTTTTGTCATGTGACTGCGAGGAGGGGTGTTTGGAGGAGGATTAACAAATTCTAATGTATGGCCAAATTGAATTATGTTGAGCACCCATCGATCTGTTGTTATTTGTAACCAATTTTGGAAGCACAAAGGAATCCTTCCCCCTACAGGTGTTTGATGTCGGGACGGACCAGTAGTCAGAGCTTGCAAGCCGCTACTGACGTCTTGAAGAATCCTTCTCCTGACGTTCTACTCTGCCTCTGGGTGCAGATTTAGAATAGGCTGCACATTGACCTCGTCAACGATTGTACTGCGGACGATAAATCTGTGTGACAGGTGTGTAAGAAGAGTATCTATATTGTTGGTATCCTCCTCTGTATAAAGGAAGACCGTGTCTGTGCCCTTTTTTATGTCTTGGAGAGCGTCATCCACATGTTTTCCGAAGAGAGCTTCTCCATCGAATGGAAGGTCCAGTATTTTGTTCTGGACCTCTGGTCTGAACGAGGTTGCTGGAAGCCAACCCTGACGACTTATGGCCGCTGCTCCCGCCAGGGATCGAAAAGCTGCTGTAGCAATGTCCACTGCGCAATCAATGACCTCCGAGGAGGCACTCCCCCCTTCCTGGAGGATCTTTTTTCCCCTCAGTTTTACTGTCCTCAGGCACCAGGTCGACGTAAGAAGATAAATCACACCACATCTGCCGGTCATTGCGGCCCAGAATAGCTAAAGCGTTAGCTGCTTTGACCAGTAAGCCTGGCCTAGTGGAGAATCTTTTGCCTGCTGCCTTCCTTGTCCGGAGGCGTAGTGAGAGAAGCTGCTGGATTCATTGACTTCTGCTGCGCTGCCTGCGATATAACAGAGTCCGATTTCAGATGACTCGCCAGGCAAACCGGGTTATCTTCTGGAGCCTTATATTTCTTCTCCAATCGTGGAAGCACCGTGGCCGGGGTCTTCATGACCTTACGACCCCCCCCATACATGATTGACAATGGGCATGGCTCGCAACGTTTTCTTAAAGGGCTCCGTAAAGTCATATAAGAAACATTCTGTCTGCGAAGAAGGCATAGGCAGATCAAACCTCTTAGTAGCCCTTTCCAGCTGATTGTGGAAACCCCCTGTCCCCCGGCAGGGAATCCACAGGAACCGGAGAGGGGGAAGAAGGAGTGGGGATAATATAATCATCTCACTCCCTAGGCGGGTCTGAAAGATCCGTGTCCTCTTGATCCCCATCCAAGGTATCTTGGTGTTGGATAAAAGGTGGAGTTGGTGGAGGCTCCGCTATTATTTGCTATTATTTGCAGCAGTGGTAGTGGCAACCCAGAAATGTTCACTCCCGTCGACGAAGTTGTATTTGACATGGACGGCGCTGTCATCGATACCATCGTCAAATACAGTCGACACCCAGAAAATCTGGAGGTCTGAGGTTCTCTCAGGAGGGTTCTGGAGGGTGAGGCTGATTTGATTGGTTGTATGTTTTATTTGGTCTCTTTTACAAAAAGAGGTGAATATGTTACAAAACTGGAATGGGCCTAGGCCTAGTTTCTAGTATGCAATAGCTTTGCATTGCTATCTTAATATACCAGGGACTCCTATCTCGACAAAGGGCAATGATTCAAGCATGTGAATCTATGAAAGTTCCAATACTGGAGTAAGGCCTTAGTTGTTATTTGCTGTGGACTTCGTTTTGGTACATCTGGGCTGGGGGCTAACCCCTTTACCCCTCCTGGAGTTTTTTTTAAAGTAGGTTAAGATGGAAGGGGCTGGCGAAGATGGAATGCCGTGCTCCTGGCGGCTCTTGCCCGTGCACATGCCAGTGGCTGCTGGTCCATGTGGAGGGGAGAAGAATGGGTACAGAGTAGGCGTGTCCAAGGGATATTTGGGGAGGGTAAATGCGTTACCAACATGGCCTGAAGAGCTTGACCTTAACTTCTTTTACTTTTTAGAACGTACGGTCTTCCTTACTCGGCCAGATCTCATCCCTTTAGGTGGATGGGCGCCCTTTGCAGAGACTGCCTATTAATGCTTCACTAGTAGGTGGCCTGTCCAATAGCCCGCGGGCCAAGGGATGCCCGCCTCCACACCAGGACTCCAATCGCAGATATCGAAGGTAGGGAGAGTAGGGATAAAGAGGTGCAGTCCTGCTTGATCTGGACGGGACCCACTAAGCCGGGGGCCCTGCCGCTACCTATACCAACTAACCAGCGCCGCTGGGGGAAAGGACAGGACCTGAGCAAAACCTTAAGGCTTCAAAGAGACATGCCAGGTGCCAGCCCAACAAGGTAGTTCAAGAGGTGAAGCTGCAAGGGTCCAGAACCTGGGTGAGGCGGAAGTTAAGTGAGGGGGCCCGTGAACACGCGGGCCACGCCTGGAATTCACCTGCAAGCCGCACCCGGCACCGACCGGGCCGCCTCCGCAGGTCTTTCCCAGGGGCTCACTCTTTGCAGCTGCTGACTACAACCGCTGCGCTCGCTTCACCTTTCAATTCCACCCCCCTCCACCCCTCTTGGGCTCCCTCAGAGAGAAAAAGGGCGGTGCCTCAGCTGCTGCTGCTTGCCGGTCACTGATGCCGGTCACGGTCGCGGAGCTTGAGGGCTTTGCGGGCTGTGCAGACTGAAAACAAAGCTTGTGTGGCAGGCAGGTGATGGCTAGCGCTACGTGGGCAGAGACTGATTTATTTTTGCGGATTTCGCGGTTGCAGCGAGGGGCCCCGGTCTACCCCATCTCACTCCCTGTTCTGCCCCGGCGGCCCAGGCAGTTCAAGGTTTTGGTGGTTTGAGTTTGAGGCCAGATTCCCACTCCGCCGCTCCACTGCCACCTACCTGGATCCTGCTCTTGGCTCTCTGCATGTCGACACATCACTCTCGTTTGAAGACTCTACACTCTGTGTAAGATTCTTGGAGGGTGAGGGTTCGCAATTCACTAATGCATCTGAGGGACTTTATGGCTATTAGGAAAGCTATTTCCAGGACAGATGTCGCAAGGGGCAAGAATGCAAGGCCTCAAAGGGGGTGGCACCAATAAGCCCAATAAGGACCACGTTGAGGTTCCATGTAGGGGCAGGGTGAACTCTTGAGGCCCTTTATAAAAACTTTGATGACTGGGTTGAAATCCCAGTTTTGCATGCATGAAGTCAAGGCAGCTAGATGTTGAAGTATAGAAGTGCTGGTGAGACCTGCCATTTGTAGGTGGAGATGTTGACAAATGATGTCCTGGATGCTAGGTTTTAAGAGGGTCTGTGTTGTTAGAGATGCAACAGTGGACAAACCCCCTATATTTTGCAGCACAGCAGACCTGTGTGGTAGGTTTGCGAGATTCACCCAGAATATTTTGGCAGACCAGTGGAACTGAATTCTAAGCCCTCCGGTGCGAGATTGCTAGATTCAGCTGCTTCTGGTCTGGGTGTTTGATCCGACCTTGGTTCTTGGTGAGAAGGCTCGTCCTGTTGGGGAGCTGCTAGTGGGGCTGATGGATCTAACGAGGAGTGTAGAGTACCAACGTGGTCTTGGTTCATGGTCTAGGACAAGTCCTTCAGATGTTTGCCCCATCAGCTGTACCACATACGAAAGAAGTGTAAGAGGTAGGAAAGCATAGGCCCTGACCATTTCACCCATAATGCATTGCCCATGGATTGTGGGTGCCTGGAAGTGAAATATGGACACAGTACATGTTTTGGGAGTGGCAAACAAGGACCAACAGGTGGAGTTCCAACTCATGGACTTGTTGATTAAATCCTGCTGAGCCGGTCTGCTAGGTCGTTCCCACTCTCGGAAGGTACTCCGCCACGGTGTACACGGTGGCAGAGAGCCCAGTGCTAGGTCACCTGCTAAGAGCGAGGGAGTGTATGTTAAATTCAGATTCTCAAATTAGTACATGCGGTCACATTGTCTGTGTTGATAAGAACAAACCTGCCCCAAATGACTTGAAGGAAGGCCGTGAGGGTGAGGCGCCTGGCTAGCAGCTAAAGGTAGTTGATGTGCTTCCCCTAGTGATGAGGGGATACTCTCCCCGTATTGTCTTACAGTCAGGATGTGTCACTTAGCAGATGAAAGAGGCGTCTGTGGTAACAGTGACCCGCAGAACAGTCTGAAAAAGGCTGCGCTGCAACAGGTTGTTGCTGTTCCATCACTGCGGAGAATAATCGGTGTTGGATCTTCCCAATGACCCTTTCCTTGTGACCATTGAGCCAAGAGTTGTTTTTGCGATGGGTGCAAGTGAACCTGAGCACGGGGTACTATGACAATGCAGGATGCCATCTTTTCTAGAAGGTTCATGACACTTGACACCCAGTTGGGCCTCCGATGCAGGTTTCTCCTCAAAGACCACAGTCCTCTTTCGGGGCAGAGTCTCTAAGGGTTTCAGCAGGGTGATCTTATAGAAATCTTCCCAGTAAGGGGATTGATAAAGATGCACTTCTGCTCAAATCAAGCTCCTCCTGTAGCTTTTGGAAGATTCTAATCTTCAACGATATCCTCAAAGTCGCCAGTGTCGAAGGGACCTTTAGCTTCAACTGCATTTGAGGCGGCGGTGCTTTGTCATGACATGAAGTGCATGAAAAAACAAGGGACACCCTACTCACATGGAACCAGGGTACTTTACAGTTTAACAAACAACAACGGTTCCTGTGGACAATAAACAAATAATACTTAATATATAAGAAAATAAGTTACTTACCTGTAACTTTGGTTCCCCAGTATTGGTAACTTTCATAGATTCCCATAGCCTGTATCATTCCCCGTCGTCGGAATGGGAGTCTCGGTAACAAAAATAACATAGCAGTAGGTACAAAAGAGAAAGAAAAAGGCCTAGGCCTCATTTCCTTTTGTAGCATGTCCACCTCTTTTTGCAAAAGAGACCAAAACTAAACCACAGCCAATCAGAACAGCCTCACCCCATAGAACCCTCCTGAGAGAACCTCAGAGCCTCAGATTTTCATAGCTGTTGTGTAACAGTCACCATATCTGTTGAAGGCTGAGCTTTCCCAGGGGAGGAGGGTGGGCGCATGGCAATCTATGAAAGTTACCAATACTGGGGAACAAAAGTTACAGGTAAGTAACTTGTTTTCTTGCCCCAGTATTGGAACTTTGATAGATTTCCATAGCTTGTATCAGAGTAGCTAGCAGTAAACCATAAAGCACATTTTGTGACATAAATATAGAAATTTCTCAGTATCCATCCTTTCATAATAGAATTAGTTAATACACATTGAAATAGTAATCAGTACTAACATTAGAAACAAAATGTGCAGAAATAGGAAGGAGGGATAGTAGGGAAAGCTCACCTATCAGTGGAAGAGGTTCCTCAGAACTGCCTGGCCTACAGCCGTTTCCTCCTGCACCAAGGATTCTAGGCAGTAATGCTTCGTAAAGGTGTGCGCGCTGCTCCAAGTCGCAGCTCTGCAAATGTCTCTGATGTGTACTCCCGCAAAGAGAGCTGTAGAATAAGCCACGGATCTTGTGGAGTGTGCTCTAATCCTGCCATCTAGAGGCTTGCACGCTGCAGAGTGGCAGTATAGAATAGCACTGGAGATCCATCTCGCAAAACCCTGCTTTGACAGGGGATGGCCCTTGCGAGGAGCACCAAAAGCGATGAACAATTGAGAAGATTTACGAAAGCCCTTGGTGCGATCCAAATAAAAGTTTAAGCACCGCTGCACATCCAGAGAATGGAGTGACCTCTCTGCTGGCGTGGAAGGATGAGGAAAGAAAGACTTGAGAATCACTGGTTCATTGAGATGAAAGTCTGAAGGTACTTTTGGTATGAACCTCGGATTAGTCCTTAAAATTACCGTATTTCTTTTGAACTGGAGAAAAGGTTATTGTATTGTGAGAGCCTGTAATTCTCCAATGCGTTGTGCCGATGTGAGTGCAAGAAGAAGAGCCAGTTTCCATGATAGAAATTTCATGTCTGCCCGATGAATCGGTTTGAAGGGATGTTTCATGAGCTGTGTGAGAACCTAATTCAAATGCCATGTGGGAGACGGAGGCCTCACCGAGGGAAGACTCGAATTAAGCTCTTGAGAAACTGCTTGATAATTCTGGATGACCAGAGAGAAGGTCCAGATGCAGTGCGCCTGTAGCGAGAAATTGCTGCCAAGTGAACTTTGATGGATGAATGAGCCAATCCTGCCTTAGCCAAGGACAGGAGATACGGAAGAAGCTGATGAGGCTGAGAAGAGAAAGGGTCAACACTCTCCTTCCGGCACCAAATGCAAAATCTTTTCCATTTCAAACGGTAAGTCTTGTTAGTGGAAGGGGCTCTAGCTTGAGACAGAACCTCTCTTATCTCATTAGAGATGGGAAGGCTTATGAATTCTCGCTGCTCAGGAGCCATGCTGTCAGGTGTAAGGAACGTGGATTCGGATGCCAAATCTGACCGTGGGACATCGTGAGAAGATCTTGAATTGCCCGCAAAGGACGTGGAGAAACCAGAGACAGGAGGTGAAGCTCTGTCAACCAGAACTGCCTCGGCGAAACAGGAGCTATAAGGATCAACTTGCACGGTTCCGCCTTGACCTTTTTGAGTAGCCTCGGAATCACCGGAATGGGGGAAAAGGTGTACACAAATGCTCTTGACCAAGCTATCGAAAGCGCATTCCCTAACAACCCTCGATGGTGTAGCCTGCTTGCGTAAAACTGGCATTTTCTGTTGATCGGGTTAGCAAAGAGATCTATTGAGGGTTTGCCCCACCGATGAAAAATCTCCTCCACTATTGTCTGGTTCAGTTCCCATTCGTGGCTGACTGACGACAGCCTGCTGAGTCTGTCCGCCTTTTTGTTTAGTACTCCTGGTAGGTGTTCTGCTTACAGTGATATTCTGTGTAGGATCGCCCACTCCCAAATCTTCTAGGCTTCTTGAGATAACGGAAGAGATCTGGTACCCCCTTCCTTGTTTATGAAGTTCATGGCCGTGGTGTTGTCCGTGCGGACGAGACCCGATGACCCTTGCAGTCGTGGGAGAAACGCCTGCAGTGCCAGCCTGATTGCCCTGAGTTCCAGGAGGTTGATGTGAGAAGTGACAGTGCCGGGGCAACCAATGCCCGCTGACATGAAGATCCTGAAGCACTGCACCCCAACCCTCCAGTGAAGCATCTGCTGTTACCACTTGAGGAGCCGGATTGCTTACGAAGGATAGTCCTCGGGAAAGGTTTTCTTGCTTCGTCCACCACAAGGCTGCTCTTTTCATTGCCACAGTAATCATCACCTTGTCGTCGAATGAGCCGTGAACTTGTCGCCATTGCCTGTCTAGCTGTTCCTGAAGAGATCGCATCCACAATCTGCTATGAGGTATCAGAGGGATGCATGAAGAGATCACTCCCAGAAGGGATTTGTAACGGCGTACTGAAAGACACTTTCTTTTTCTCAATAACAGCGCCTTGTATCTCAGATTTTCCTGTCTTTCGAGAGATGGAAAGGCCTTGTTGAGAGTCATGTCCAAGATTGCTCCAAGGAAACGTGCTGTCCTGGACGAGAAGAGAGATGACTTCTCTCTGTTGAGAGTAAGACCCAAATTCTTGAAAAGGTTTGTACATGCTTTGACTGCTTCTTCCGCAGCCCCCCTGGACGGGGCCTTCAGCAACCAGTCGTCCAGGTCTGGGAAGACCTGATAATGTTGTTTTCGTAGGAAAGCTGCCACCGGTGACAGCACCTTGGTAAAGATCCTCGGGGCAGAGCGAAGTCCGAAGGGTAAAACCCTGAATTGAAAGTGGCTCTTGGCTACTGTGAATCGAAGAAACCTCTTGTGCGCTGGGTGAATGGGTATGTGAAAATACGCATCTTCGAGATCGAGAGTGGCCATGAAATCTCCTGGATTGAAGAGACGTAAGATATCCTGGATTGAGACCATCCGAAAGGATTGAGAAACGAGATAGTTGTTTAGCTCCCTGAGATCTAAAATAGGGTGCCATTTCGCCAGCGTCTTCTTTACCAGGAAGAACCTGGAATAAAATCCTTCTCTCCTCTGAGATGGGGGAACCAGCTCAACAGCTCCTTTGAGGAGCAAATGATAAACTTCGAGCTGCAAGAGACGCAGATGCTTCGAAGGAATGGCAGCAGGGGGCTTGGAATGTGGCATTTGAGTAAACTCCAAAGTATGGCACTTTCGAATGATGTTGAGTACCCAATTGGAATTGGAAGTGGATTTGTAAAGCGCATAGCTACCCGGGGGCGTCCCAGCGCTGGACTCGAGGGATTGGCTAGGGAACAGATGAAACCTAAGGGAACAGCAAGGTTTTTAGGAGCTTACGGAATTTTAGTAGGTTGGTTTCCCTGCGAATGTTGATGGGAAGGGAGTTCCAGAGCTTGGAGGCGTTGTATGAGAACAGACGCCCTCCTGACCGCGCTTTCATGATTCTGGGGACACTTGCTAGAAAGAGGTGGTCGGATCTGAGCATTCTTTTGGCTTTATATGGTTTAATCAGTGGTCTCAAGATTGGGGGGCCCTTGTCCTGTAAGAATTTGTGTGTGATACAGAGGGATTTGAAATTGATTCTCTCGTGGATTGGAAGCCAGTGAAGGGAGCTTAGGGCCGGTTTAGCAGAGCATCGTTTTTTTATGCCTGTTAGCAGCCTAGCTGCTGAGTTCTGGACAAGTTGAAGTTTATTTATGACCAATTTCGGGGCGCCAAGATATAAGGCGTTACCGTAGTCCAGTCTGGACAAGATGAGACCCTGAATGAGGAGTTTGAGAGTGAGGGGGTAGAAGGGGGAGGATTTTGCGTGTGGTGTGTAGAAGGCCAAAGCAGGTTCCCGCGGTCTTCCTAGCTTGTGTTTGAAAGGTTAGGTCTTGATCGAGCCAAACACCAAATGGTCTGATGTTTTCCGTTTCCAGTTGTGAAGGTATTGAGCCACCCTGCCTCCTACAGATGTAGTTGTGGAGGTGGGTACAGCAGGCAGAGCCAGAAGGCCACTATTGCCTCTTGGACGCATTACATCCCTGGCAGTTCTGCTTTCCTCTAGTATTCGACCTAGAGAAAGACTAGGTCTGGCCTTGTCTTTGCTGGTAAGATTGCCGATACGATTGAGACGTTGATCCACATGAAGAGTATCGTTGGTGCTGGTAGGAGCCTCTGTATGACGTAGTACTCCTTCCTCTAGCTCCCCTGAATGGAGCTTTGCGATACTGAAGTGTACCGAGGGACCTAGCCTTCTCCGTATGCTTCTTTATCTCTTTGAGGGCATCATCGATGTGCTTGCCGAATAATGCCTCACCATCAAAAGGTAGTTCCAAGATCTTGTTCTGGACCTCCGACCTGAACCATGTCGCCCTGAGCCATCCTTGGCGACGATGAACCGCTGCGCCAGCTAGCGAACGTAAAGCCGTGGTGGCAATATCCATGGCACAATCTATCACCTCTGCCGATGTCGCTTCCCCTTCTTGCAGTATCTTCCTGGCTTCCCCTTTCGACTCCTGGGGAAGTTGATCCAAATGTGGTGATAGGGCACACCATAATTGGCGATCATACCTGCCAAGTATCGCCAAGGCATTCGCTGCTCGCACCAGAAGACTTGCCATAGAGGAGAATCTCTTCCCTGCGTTATCAAGTCACCTGCCCTCTTTATCCGGAGGAGTTGTTAGGGGTGCTGAAGGGTTACGGGACTTCCTCTGTGCCGCCTGTGATATCACCGAGTCCAGCTTCGGCTGCCCAGTTAAAGACGTCGGACCATCTTCGGGGGCCTTATATTTCTTTTCCAGGCATGGTAAAACCGGGATTACCGTAGCTGGGTTTTCATCGCCTATAGACCCTCCTCCCAGACATGGCTAACAATGGGTATTGATCGGGTCACCTTCCTGTAGGGCTCTTTAAAGTCATAGAGGAAGCACTCTGTTTGTATGGAAGGCTTAGGCAGCTTGAATCTACTAGATGCTCTCTCCATCAACTTATGAAAATCCCCAATATCCGCTGGGGGAGAATCCACTGGGTCTGGACTAGGTGACGCTGGGTCCGGGATCACAACCTCATCCCATTCTAAGCCTTGATTAGGACTGTTATCAACATCTTGATCCTCATGCGAGGAATCATCCTGAATGTCCAGTATCACTGGAGGTATATCTGGAACAGGTGTCTGTGGCTGCGATAACACCTGAGGCGGCATTTCCTGGGAAACCACCATCGGAGTCGTGGGGACAGAGGCTACAGGAGGGGGAGCCTGAGACAACCTGGCCCTATAATCTTGTAACATGCTATGGAGATCCGCCAAGAGGGACGAAGGGACTGACACCATTTCCTGGCCTGCGCTCTCCTGACGCTGATAAGAGTGCTGGTAAGAGCTATCATGAAGAAACTCGCCCTCAGAGTCCGTTTCCTGGCATTTTACCAACAACTGAGAAGGACTGTGCGCATAACCAAAAGAGTCCTGATCATCCTCATCAGAATCCTCTTCTTCTTCTTCCTCCAGTAACAGAGCGGGAGGCAACGGGGTAACCCTCCTTGGGGACGTCATGTCCGGAGTTATCCTTTTCAAGGAAATAGTATTTTTTCCGTCGACGATTGCACCGTCGACGGTAACCGTGAACAACGGTGATGAAAGAGGAAAACTAGTCGACGAGGTAGTCGACGGAAGATCCACCGTCGTCGACGAGATGGGCGTCGTCGACACTGCTGTAGACTAGACCGATGACGATCCCGCCGCAGTCGTTGTCATGGTCGACGAAGGCCTCGCCGTCGACGTCAATATCCCCGTCAACGTCGCTGTAACTATGGTCGACGATCCCGACGCCGCCGACTGCACCGTCAACGAGCCCGTCGACTGTACAACTTTTTCCACCTTAGATTTCGACACCTTCGTCGACGGAATCTTCTACTGCGTCGATGATTTGGAGCTTTTCTCTGACTTCTCAGATGACAGAGAAGATGGTTTCTTAAAAGTTTCAGCAGTCTCCACCACTGCTGAAGGTGTAGATGGTCCTTCCCTCTCCTTTACACCGTGGTGAGGAGATTTGACAGGACTTTGGCTCTCAGACTCACGGGGGGTCTTTTTTGAGGCCTTAACTGGACGCTCCACAGAAGGGGAAGCCCTACCCCTTTCGACTGGCCTTCTAGATGATGTTACTGAAAAAGATTCCTCACTGTCGCTTGACACAGTTTCCTTCCTTGACCTTATTTTCTGGAGCCAAGTGAGGAGGCGACCCTCACGGTCCCGGAGGGTCTTTGAAGAGAAGGTGCGGCAGATCTTTGAGTCCGCAGCCTTATGAGCTGGATACAGGCAATAAATACAGTCCTTATGCCTATCTTCCACATACAGCCTTTTCTTGCCACAGGTGGATCAAGACTTAAAAGGAGTAGTTTCTGTCCAGTAACTCCAGTACTATAGTAGGGGTATCTCTGTTATAGTCATAATCTAGTGAATAGTCCCGCCCATGTGCGTGGACCCCGAAGCAATCAAAAATAATCTCTCAAGGTGTCGAAAAATGCAGAACTGCACAGACACTTAAGAGAGAATTAAAGACAGATAATGCAGCCTATATCCACAGGCTACACTGTCCAGTACTTCAACTAGAAATTCCACCAAAATCCACAAACAGCAAAGCCTGTCCAGATTTCCCTTGCTTTAACAGCAAAAACCCTCTGGAATGATAGAGAGAAAGACCTGGACAGACAAGCCCCATAGGCTGCCATTATGTGGCTCAAAACAGGATACTGTGGCTTTAAGAGAACCTTCCAGAACTTCACAGTATCCCAGAATGCACTGCAGGTCCCTTTTACTTTCAGTTCTTTTTGAAGGCGTAACACGCCAGACCTGTAGCATGCCTTAGATGAATATCTCTCTCGACCGGGGAGGAGGGCGGGCGCTTATGACTATAACAGAGTTACAGGACAGAAACTACTCCTTCTGTAGTAGGGGATCTCTGTGTATAGTCATAATCTAATGAATAGAATGGCAAGCCCATCCCCACACCAAAGCAGCGGTGGAGAAAAGAGAAATAACACCACTACTGTGCGAACAGATTTCGCAGCGAAGCCTGCCCAACCTGAGCGTCTGCTCTGGCATCAGTGTCCAGACAGTAATGCTTAGCAAAGGTATGGACCGACTTCCAAGTGGCCGCCTTGCAGATATCTGCAATAGGAACATTACGGAGCAAAGCAGTCGTGGCAACTTTGCCCCTGATGGAATGAGCCTTAGGTTTACCCCCTCAGGTATTACCAGCTTTTTGGTAACACAACTGTATACAGGACACAATCCACCTAGAAATGGACTGTTAGAGGTAGCAAGACCTGTCCTGACTGAGCCATAATTGATAAACAATTGGTCTGACCTACGAATATCCTTGGTTTTATCCAGATAAAATTTCAACACCCTCCTGACATCCAGGGAATGCAGGGACCTTTCCGCTGGGGAGGAAGGATTCTGGAAAAACGTATGCAAAGTTATGGTCTGGTTAACATGCAAGTCAGATATAACTTTAGGAAGAAATTTAGGGTGAGTACGCATAACAACCTTAGCAGCATGAAATACAGTATAAGGTTCTTGGCAACACAACGCCTGAATTTCAGTCACCCTGCGGGCCGATGTAATGGACACGAGGAACGCCGCCTTCCAGGACAGGTGCTGCAACGAAGCCTTATGAATAGGTTCAAAAGGCTCCTTTATCAATCTGGACAGCACCACATTCAATTCCCATGAAGGCGAAGGAAGCCGGACAGGAGGGAGCACTTTCTTCAAGCCTTCCAAAAAGTCTTTGATCACAGGGATCTGAAAGAAGGAAGTCTGTGAAGGGCATTTCCTGTAGGCAGTCAAAGCAGCCAGATGAAACTTAATGGAATGGACATTAAGGCCAGACTGCGCCAGATGTAGAAGATATGGAAGGATGACATCTTCCTTACACGTCGTTGGGTCATAGTTCTTGGACTTGCACCAGATGCAAAACCTCTTCCACTTGTAAGCATAGGAAGTCCTAGTGGAAGGTCGCTTAGCCTCCTTCAGTATGTCCATGCAATCTTCTGGTAGATTCAGATGGCCATATTGCACTATCTCAGGAGCCATGCCGCCAAACTCAAAGACGAGAGGTTGGGGTGCAACATCTGCCCCCCCGAACTTCGTGAGAAGGTCCGGCCTGCACGGCAGCCGTATGTGAGGAAGGAGAGACCGGTGAAGCAGGTCTGTGAACCATCACTGTCTGGGTCATTCCGGGGCAATCAGGATCATCCGTGCCCTGGACTGGGACAGTTTGATGAGCACCGCCGGAATCAGGGGAATGGGTGGAAAAGCATACAGAAAGCTGTTCGACCAGTTGATCCATAGCGCATTCCCCAGCGTCCCTGGTTGGTAGTACCTGGAGGCGAAGTCTCGGCATTTGCTGTTTTCGGCGGTGGCAAACAGATGTACGTCTGGAGTCCCCCACCTTGCGAAGACTCCTCCTAGTACTTCATCGTTTATGACCCATTCGTGGTTTTCCTGGATCAGTCTGCTCAGCGCGTCTGCCTGAACATTCTGCACACCTGGTAGATTGGTGGCCGTTATCGTCAGTCCTCTGGCCAGAAGCCAGTGCCAGATCGCCTGCGCCTCCTGCGACAGAGTGCGCGATCTCGACCCCCCCCCTGCTTATTGAGGTAATACATCGTGGTCGTATTGTCTGTCTGAACAAGCAACAAGTTGGTCCAGAAGGACGGAAGAAAGGCCTTCAGTGCCAAGTGAACAGCTCTGAGTTCCAGGAAATTGATGTGGTACGTGGACTCCATCTGGGACCACGTCCCTTGAATCTGTAGGTCTCCGGAGTGCGCCCCCAGCCGTGGAGAGACGCATCCGTCACAATAGTCTGCGTGGGAATGTCCTTGTGGAAGGGAACCCCTCCTCTCAGGAGATTCTCCGCTGAACACCACCACTTCAGAGACTGAAGAGCATGCAGAGACAGTCGTATCTTGTTGTCCCAAGATCCTCTCCTCTGATCCCACTGATCCTCCAAGCACTCCTGCAATGGTCTCATGTGCAGTCGTGCGTGTGGCGTGAGGAAGATACAAGAGGCCATCGACCCCAGTAGAGAAGACACCGTCCTCACTGTTGTAGATGGAGCGGTCATAAGAGCCTGAGTCTTCCGAAGGAGTGATAACCGTCTCTCCTCCGAAGGAGACACGCTTGCTGACAGCGTATTGAGGGAGGCTCCCAAGTACTGTATGCACTGGACCGGAGTTGGGACAGACTTGGACATGTTGATGTGCATCCCCAGCTTGTTCAAGAGAACGCACGTCTTCCGGAAGTGCGCTTGAGCTTCCGAGAAGGAGGAGGCCTTGATCAACCAATCGTCCAGGTACGGGTAGACAAACACCCTGTTCTTCCTTAGGTGTGAGGCTACCACTGCCATGCACTTCGAGAATGTCCTGGGCGCAGACTTCAATCCGAAAGGCAGTACTGTGTACTGATAATGATTGGCGCCGACTTGGAATCGCAGGAACTTCCTGTGTTTGTGTGCAATGGGCACATGGAAGTATGCATCCTGTAGATCTATGGCACACAGCCAGTCTCCCTCTTGCAGCCGAGGATAAATCTGATGCAACGACAGCATGCAAAACTTTTCTCTGCGAATCCACTTGTTTGCTTGTCGCAAATCCAGAATGGGCCTGAACTCGTTCTTGTCCTCCTTGCGGACCAGAAAGAACCGGGAGTACAGACCTCTTCCTCTTTGAGACAGAGGTACGTCTTCTATCGCCTTTTTCCTCAACAGGATATCGGCCTCCGCCTGGAGCGCGCGCAGATGAAACTGCGAGCTGACTGGAGGGATCGATGGAGGCGGGCCGGTGAACCGAAGACTGTATCCATTGCAAACAATATTCAGCACCCACTTGTCCCGAGTAATTTTTCTCCACTCTGCCAAAAAAAATTGGACGCTACCCCCCACCGGAGCGGGTAACGGATGAAGGGGAAGTAACAGCTCAGGGTCGAGACCCGGCCACGCCCTTGTTCACTGTAGAGGACTGTTGGCCTCCTCTACCCTTCTAGTGCTTCTGGAAGGGCCTCCGGAACTGCTGCTGTCATTGCTGCTGCTGTCCCGAAGCCTGTCCTCGCCCCTGCGCCCCGAACCGTCTCTGGAACAGGCGGTAGGCTTTCTTTTCTTTGGGCTTCTCCAAGCCCACAGCCGTCCGAGTCTCTGCCTCCGCCTTCATGCGGGCAATCTCATCATCCGCATGTTTCCCGAACAGGGTCTCCCCCGAGAAGGGCAGATTAGCCACCCGCTGCTGGGCCTCCGGCTTGAGTGATGTGAGCCTGAGCCAAGCATGGCGTTGCTGGTTGATCCCATGACAGTAACCATGGGCCGCCAACAGGGAACCATCCGCAGCCGCGCTGATAACCTGGTTCGAAACCAGCATCCCTTCCTTCAGGATCTCTAGGAAATCCTCCCTCTTGTCCCGTGGCAGGAGTTCCGTGAACTGCTGGAGAGATTCCCACAGGGAACGATCGTACCGTCCCAGCAGAGCCGTATCGCTAGGGTCTTCATGGCCGTAGCTGCTGTCCCACAAGCCTTCCTGCCATTAGAGTCGATCCATCGGCTCTCCTTATCCGGAGGCACGGTAGAAGACGGCGAGGTAGAATGTTGTTTTCTGGCTGCCGTCACTATAACGGAGTCCGGAACCGGGTCAGACCTTAGAAAAGCTGGGGCAGAATCCGGAGCCCTATATTTCTTCAGCACACTGGATGGAGCAGCTCTCGTTACTGCAGGCGTAAGTAACAGCTCCTCCGCTGGCTCTACCAAGCCTGGCACGAGCGACAGCAGAGGGCGAGACAAATGTTTCTTGTGAAGTGTCTCAAAGATCACGGACGTCGTAGGTGTGGGAGCAGTCACCGTGATTCCTAATTTCGCCGCACCCCTCAGGAGAACATCCTGGAACGTGCTGATGTCATCCACGGGAGACACCCTAGTCCCTGGGGAGTCTGATAGGGTCGGGGAGTAGGACCTCGTCCTGGAAGAGCCCGTGTGGGACCGTGATCCGCGCCTCCTGTGGCGCCGTCTGGACCTCGTCGAGGATCTGTGATGGCTGCGTGACCTCCCTCTCCGTCCGGAGCAGGATCGCGACTTCCGTGGCTTTGGTCGTCCTGCCGGTTCCACTGGGACAGGAGACTGTGGCTTGGGTGGTCCCCTCGGCCGAGGGGTCCCCTTCGGAGGAGTCGGGTACCTGGGCAGGGAAACCGACCTTGGAGGAAGCGGTGGAGGCTTGTCAACCGGCGGTTGAGGCTGAGGCCGAGGTGGAAGAGGCGGCGGGGTAGGGACCCGCGGAGGAAGCCCTCTCGGCAAAGGAGGCGGAGGAGGAGGCGTCACTGTCCCCGGCTTAGGAGGGGTATACAGAAGGGAGTACACCGAGCACGGCGATCTCTTGTGCCTCGACGGCGATCGCCCCCTCGACGCCGAGGATCCCCTCGACGAGGATCTTCTCCTTTTCGCCGACGGCGAACGGCGGTGTCGCCACGAAGGCGAGCACCGATGCCGGGCCACCCGTCGACGTCGAGTCCTCAACGACGACGCTGACGAAACCGTCACCGGTGACGTCGGTTTGTTCAGCTCCCTCGACGTCGAACGTCGACGCCGCTTCGACCCAGAGCCCTGGGGAGACGGGGAAGGATTAGTTACTTACCTGTAATCCTAGTTCTCTTCCAGGGGTATCCTCATCAAAGTCATAAGCATTAGAATATTCCCGCCCATGCGCGGGACCCCGGAAACAATATATTATATGTGCCCCACATATATATAGACATATATATATAAATATATATATATAAAAATAAGCAATTGCAGCCAAATAAAACAATAGAGCTGGAATATGCCGTGAAGAATTTCCACCATACAGTGTATTTTGCATTAGAAACATGAGAAACAACACCAATGCTTGTTTAGAAACTGTTTTAATGCTTAGAAAACAGTAGAAATTCTCATAACACACTGTAAGCATATACAGCTCCCAGGCTGCATGGCAAAATCCCAGTCTAAAAAGACTGAAAAGCTAACCTGTAGCTGAATGTACTAAAACTGACGCTGTGCCTTTAAGGCACCTCTGCCCCTAGCTTCCCATCATGCCTCAGGGGTTACAGTTAGGTCAGTTGTTCTTTTCAGGGACTGAAAACCAAACCATGGTAATAACAGGTTAAAAACCATCTCCTATGTAATAAACAAAGTCCTTTGCCCGGGGAGGCGGGAGGGTTGCTTATGACTTTGATGAGGATACCCCTGGAAGAGAACTAGGATTACAGGTAAGTAACTAATCCTTCTCTTCCAGGGGATCCTCATCAATAGTCATAAGCATTAGAATAGAGTAGCGAGCCTCACCTCATCCCTGCGGGCAAAGGAATCAACAGATAACATTCATATCCGTAGGCCCAAAAATAGGCCTTATTCTACCCAAATAGGTTTCTCAAGGAGGCTTGCCCTACTTGAGAATCCGCTCTGGAATCAGACTCTAGGCAATAATGCCTTGTAAAGGTATGGACTGATTTCCATGTCGCAGCCTTGCATATTTCCGACATAGGAATGTCATGCAAAAAAGCTATTGTGGCTGCTTTCCCTCTAGTGGAATGAGCTTTGGGTGATTGCAACAAAGGTTTGCCAGCCAGCTGGTATGCTAGTTTGATACAAGAGACAATCCATCTGGAGATGGATCTTTTGGCTGCTGCAAACCCGGTCCTCATAGCACCATAATTGACAAAGAGTTGGTCTGTCTTTCTGGTGTCCTTCGTTCTTTCTAGGTAAAACTTTAGCACCCGTTTAAGATCTAACGAGTGCAACGACCTCTCAGCTGGGGTCGATGGGTTAGGAAAGAACGAAGGAAGGGTAATCGTTTGATTTATATGAAAATCCGATACCACCTTCGGAAGAAAAGATGGGTGAGCCCTCATTACTACTCTGTTGTGGTGAAACACAGTGTAAGGTTCCTTGGTGCAGAGTGCTTGTATCTCGCTAACCCTGCGCGCAGAGGTTATTGCCACCAAGAAGGCCGCCTTCCAAGTGAGATGCTGCAAGGAGGCCTTGTGTATAGGCTCAAACGGTGTAGACATCAGTCTGGAGAGAACCAGGTTCAACTCCCAGGGAGGAGAAGGATTTCTCACAGGGGGATAGACCTTCTTTAATCCCTGAAGGATATCTTTCACCACTGGAACTTGAAAAAACGATGTTTGTGTAGGAGATTTTCTGTACGCTACTATAGCGGATAGATGAACCCTAATAGAAGCGTATTTCAACCCTGATGCCGCTAAGTATAGGAGGTATGGAAGGACTACCTCTTCTTGTCCTTTGGTGGGATCAAAGCCATGGTCCTTACACCAAATGAAAAATCTTTTCCACTTGAACGCATAAGACGCCCTTGTGGAAGGTCTCTTTGCCTCTCTTAAAATATTCATACATTCCGGAGGCAGATTTAAGTGTCCATATTGCAAGACCTCAGGAGCCATGCAGTCAGGTTCAGCGACGGGAGGTTGGGATGCAGGATCCTCCCTTTCATCTTGCTCAGCAGGCCTGGCCTGCACGGCAGACGTCTGTGTGGACACAGCGACAGATGTAACGGGTCTGGATACCACCATTGTCGCGGCCAATCCGGAGCAATTAGGATCATGTCCATGCTCGATCTGATGAGCTTGGCCACCACCTTCGGAATCAGTGCCAGAGGGGGAAAAGCATAAGCGAACATTCCTGTCCACTCCAGCAGGAGAGCGTTCCCATGCGTCCCTGGCCGGTGGAACCTGGACGCGAAGGCGTGGCATTTGGCGTTTTCGTCGTCCGCAAATAAGTCTATGTCTGGACGACCCCAGCAACGGAAGAGTTCTTCGACTACTTCGTCGTTTAGCACCCAGTCTGGCTGATCTTCGGAGTGCCTGCTGAGTGCGTCCGCTTTTGTGTTTAGCTCGCCTGGAAGGTGCACTGCCACCACCGACAGTCCCCGAGCCAGAAGCCAGTGCCAGATTGTCTGGGCCTCCAGAGACAGAGGGCGAGATCGAGTTCCTCCCTGCTTGTTCAGATAGAACATAGTTGTAGTGTTGTCCGTCTGAACCAGGATTTTGTCCGTTGTTATTGCTGGAAAGAACGCTTTGAGCGCCAGATGAACTGCTCGAAGCTCCAGCATGTTGATGTGGCATGTCTGAAGTTTGGTCGACCAGCGACCCTGAATCTGAAGATGACCCATGTGCGCACCCCAGCCTTCTAGAGATGCGTCCGTTACCACAGACAGCGAAGGAAGAGGTTGCTGAAAAGGGACTCCCTGCAGGACATTCCGAGGGCGAGTCCACCACTGTATTGAGGTCAGTGCTGCTTGAGACAAGATGATTCGATCCTCCCAATCTCCAGACGCTTGGTCCCACTGATCCTCCACAGACTCTTGTAGAGGCCGCATCCTCAACCTGGCGTTCGGTATTAGGAAGATGCAGGACGACATGGAGCCCAATAGAGACGCTACTTCTAGCACCTTTGGACGAGGAAACTGAAGTAACTTTTTGTATTTGTGCCCCATGGAAGACAGTCGCTCCTGCGAAGGAAACGCTCTTCCTAACTTTGTGTCTAGAACTGCTCCCAGATAGTGGATAGTTTGCGTGGGCTGCAGGACCGATTTTTCTATGTTCACGTGGAGGCCGAGCCTGTGTAGTTGTTGGAGACACAGGTGACAGTCTTTGGTGGCTTGACGAGGGGACGGACTCTTCAGGAGCCAGTCGTCTAGATATGGGTACACAAAGAGACCTTTTTTGTGTAGACACGCCGCTACCACTGCCATGCACTTGGTGAAGACCCTTGGTGCGGATTTGAGTCCGAAAGGAAGCACTTTGAACTGGTAATGCTTGGTCCCTACCAGGAACCTCAAGTACTTTCGATGACCTGGTGTAATAGGAATGTGGAAGTACGCGTCTTGTAAATCCACCGAACACATCCAATCTCCGATTTGTAGATGAGGACATATTTGGTGGAGTGCCAACATGCGAAACTTCTCTTTGACCACCACTTTGTTGAGGAGTCGAAGATCCAAAATCGGTCTGAATTTGCCTTTTTGATCTTTTTTGGGGACAAGGAAATATCTTGAGTACACTCCTTTCCCCCTTTGGGATAGGGGTACCTCTTCGATTGCGTTTTTCTTTAAGAGGACGCTCACTTCCCTTTTGAGGAGCTCTAGTTGGTACGAGCGAGACTTTTTTGGAGGAATCGGTTGTGGTTTCTTCCGGAAACGTAGCGCATATCCATTGCGCAGTATATTCAGCACCCACCGATCTTTTGTGATGCTGACCCACTCTGCCAGGTGTTGTGCAGCACTTCCTCCCACTGGAGTGGGTAACGCCGCCAGAGGAAGCCACTGCTCAGGCCTTGCCTCCTCTAGGCGTGGTAGAGGACTGATGATGTCCGCCTCTGCCTCTGCTCGACCTTCCTCCTCTGTATTGCGGCTTTCCTTGTGGCTTGCTTTGAGACCATTGAGGGGTTTGAACCCTCTGTTGGCCTCCCCGGTTCTTGTTGGTCTTGAAGCGTCGTTTGAACGGCCCTTTCTGTTTTTCCAGACCAACTGCCTTCACTGTGTCTAACTCAGTTTTCATACGGGTCATTTCCTGATCGGCATGCTCCCCGAAGAGTGAAGATCCGGAAAAAGGTAGATTGAGGATGCGCTGCTGGGCATCTGGTTTGAGTCCAGTTAAACGTAGCCAAGAGGATCTCCTCGCACATATCCCATGTGAGTAGGCATGTCCTGCTAGAAGGGCGTTATCCGCTGATGAACTAATCATTTGGTTTGCCACCAAACAGCCCTCCATCATCGTCTCCTCAAAGTCCTGCTGGTCCTCCTTGGGCAATTTCCCTTTGAATCGTTCCATGGAGTCCCATAGGGCTCTATCGTACCTTCCCAGAAGGGCTGATGCACTAGAGACTTTCAGGGATGAAGCTGCTGTGCTGCATACCTTGCGACCCCAAGAATCTTGCGTCTTGCTGTCTTTGTCAGGAGGAACTGACGAAGAAGGAGCGACTGTGTGATTCTTCCTAGCTGAGGCTACTATAACTGAGTCCGCCGCAGGCTCTCCTTTAACAAAGATAGGATCTGAGTCGGCCGGCCTATATTTCTTCTGGATACGTGCCGGTACTGCCCTGATCGCTGCTGGCGTGAGGAAAACCTCTTTGATTGGGTCCATTATCCCTGGAACCAATGGGAGCAAAGGCCGTGTATATGATTTGTGATGAAGGGTCTCAAAAATCACAGTAGTGGACACCTCTGGAATAGCCATCTCTATATTAAGTTTGTGAGCACCCCTTTGCAAGACGTCCAGATACGTGTTGACGTCGTCAAGCGGGGAAGCTCTTGAGCGAGGACTGTCTGCCAGCGTTGGAGAGTAATCCCCTTTAGAAGATCTAGATGAAGAAGAAGAGGAGGATGATGGAGTTCTTCTTCTCCTGTGGTGAGAATTCCCCTTCCTCACTGGTGTCCTAGGTCGTTCCTCCCTTCGAGGAGAACGTCTCGAACTCTCAGTCCGTACCTCCTTTCTCGGTGTTCGAGATCTGGGTTGTTCCCTCCTTGGTGATCGGGAGACCCTGGGGGTATGCGATCTGTCCGCTCTTCTCTCTCGTGAGCGTGATCGGTGAATGGCAGGACTCTGTCCATCTGCCTCTTCTGCCAGCTGCTGAAGAGGGGACCTGTGGACTGGACTCAAGTACCTTTGTAGTCTCTCCGTTGCTCCAGAATCCTTCCATTTACTCAACGGACCATACCATCTTGGCGAGAGTCTTGCCTGTGTGATGTACCGCCGCTGGGGACTCTTTTGCACAGGACTCCTACTCCTAGAAGAGGACCTCGATGAACCAGAGGCACTTAAGGAGGAATGGAGCGAAGCAGATTGTGTCACTAGGACTGTTGAAGGCACTGAAGGAGATCTCCGTCTCACCGGTGTTGGAGGACGCCTCCAAAGCCTTTCCCTCGACGTCGAACGCCTCTGCGGAGTCGACGGAGTGATCAAATTCGACGTTGATGCTTCGACGTTGACCTGTGGTCCCTCGACGTCGATCGGCGATGACGAGCCTCGACGTCGAACGGCGTCGTTCTGCCGTCGACGGAGGTCTCGACGTCGAACGGCGTTTTTGCCCTGCCGTCGACGGAGGTCTCGACGTCGAACGGCGTTGCCCTGCCGTCGACGGAGGTCTCGACGTCGACCGACCTTGGTCTGTCGGCGACGGAGAAGTCAATCGACGTTGTCCTGTCGTCGACGATGCCCTCGACGTTGACCTGACATGCGATGTCGAGCGCCAACGTGCCGTCGATGACGATCCCTTCCTCGACGGCGAGCGTCCGAGGGGGCTTCTACTCCTCGACGCCGAGCGCCTCCGTGGAGACGTCGGCGGAGGTGTCACACTCTTAGAAGCCTGTCGACGTTGAGACGACGGCGGGTGTGATCTGTGCCTCGACGCCGATCGTCGCCTGGTTGACGACGGCGGAGGTGATTTAAATCTTGACGCCGATCTTCTCGTCGACGGCGATCTCGTGGCTTCTCTCGACGCCGATCGTCGCCTAGTTGACGACGGCGGAGCTTTCTTCGTCGTCGGTGAACTTTTCGACGACGACTCCCTCATCGACGCCGGTCCCGACGTCGACGGAGCTTTTTCTCTCGAACTGTCCATCAGATGTCGTTTTTTCAGCGCCGAGCCCGGCGCTGAGGTTGATGGACGCTCTGACTTGCCTTTGGAGGGAGTTCTGGGTCTCTTTGAACTCTTCCTCTCTGTAGATCTTCCTCTCATGGATCTCTGGGCCAGACCAAAGAGCCTGTTCCTCTATCTGTCTTTAAGAGTCCTGTCAGACAGATTTTTACAATGTGAACAGTCTTTAGGATCATGATCCTCTGGCAAACATAAAATACAGACCTCATGAGAGTCTGTTCTTGCCTTCTTGTGGCCACAAGCAGGGCAATCATCAAATAATGAGGGCATCCTGACAGGAAAACCTCCCAAAAAATCGACTGCTAAGCAGCTATTTACTTGACCCTGATGTTAAAAGCCAAAGTAAATCAAAAAATTGTTCTATAGAAGATTTTCTGACTGAAAAAGGCAGAAAAGTGTGGAGCTGTGTATCCAGGGTCCTTCCTGAAGGAGCCGGAAAGAACAACTGACCTAACTGTAACCCCTGAGGCATGATGGGAAGCTTGGGGCAGAGGTGCCTTAAAGGCACAGCGTCAGTTTTAGTACATTCAGCTACAGGTTAGCTTTTCAGTCTTTTTAGACTGGGAATTTGCAATGCAGCCTGGGAGCTGTATATGCTTACAGTGTGTTATGAGAATTTCTACTGTTTTCTAAGCATTAAAACAGTTTCTAAACAAGCATTGGTGTTGTTTCTCATGTTTCTAATGCAAAATACACTGTATGGTGGAAATTCTTCACGGCATATTCCAGCTCTATTGTTTTATTTGGCTGCAATTGCTTATTTTTATATATATATATTTATATATATATGTCTATATATATGTGGGGCACATATAATATATTGTTTCCGGGGTCCCGCGCATGGGCGGGAATATTCTAATGCTTATGACTATTGATGAGGATCCCCTGGAAGAGAACATACTGTAGTCATCCCTCTCGACGCCGTAGTCGGTGCAATCGACGGAGAATGGGGACGCTTGCTGGACTTCCTGCCTCTGGGGAGCCCCCCAGAGGCCTCAGCATGGGCAGATGAAGCCCCTCCAGACCCACCTCGTGCTTGCAGTCTTCTCTCCTCCATGCCTTGGAGCCTGATCTTCTTTCTGTCTCTCAGGGTCCTGGCTGTCAATCCCTGGCAGATCTCACACTCATCAGGGTTATGAGAGGAGGGAAGGCAGAGGATACACACTTCATGTGGGTCAGTCTTGGCCTTCTTCCTGGAACACTCCGGGCATTTGTCAAATAATGCAGGCATATTCAACAAAAAGACTGCCCCAAAAGCACACCAAAGAAGAATTAACCAAAGTACTTTGAACAAAGTACCAAAAAACACTTGAAAAAGTGAGAAATCACAAAAATAAATCCCAAAAGGGAGAGCTCAATGCTCCAGGGTCCTGCTAGCAGGAGCCGGAAAAAAGAACTGAAAGTAAAAGGGACCTGCAGTGCATTCTGGGATACTGTGAAGTTCTGGAAGGTTCTCTTAAAGGCACAGTATCCTGTTTTGAGCCACATAATGGAAGCCTATGGGGCTTGTCTGTCCAGGTCTTTCTCTCTATTATTCCAGAGGGTTTTTGCTGTTAAAGCAAGGGAAATCTGGACAGGCTTTGCTGTTTGTGGATTTTGGTGGAATTTCTAGTTGAAGTACTGGACAGTGTAGCCTGTGGATATAGGCTGCATTATCTGTCTTTAATTCTCTCTTAAGTGTCTGTGCAGTTCTGCATTTTTCGACACCTTGAGAGATTATTTTTGATTGCTTCGGGGTCCACGCACATGGGCGGGACTATTCACTAGATTATGACTATACACAGAGATCCCCTACTACAGAAAGGGCTTTTCTCTCCTTGTCAGACATTTCATAAGAAACACTTAACAATCCTGAAGAAAAAAGGTGAAGAAATCCTCAAATAGAGTAGAAGTGAGCAGAGCTCAAAGGAGACTCCCTTAGCACAACGTGCAGTAGAAAATCTGCGTCTCTGAGGTTCTCTCAGGAGGGTTCAATGGGGTGAGGCTGTTCTGATTGGCTGTTGCTTAGCTTTGGTCTCTTTTGCAAAAAGAGGTGGATATGCTACAAAAGGAAATGAGGCCTAGGCCTTTTTCTTTCTCTTTTATACCTACTGCTATGTTATTTTTGTTACCGAGACTCCCATTCCGACGACTGGGAATGATACAAGCTATGGGAATCTATGAAAGTTCCAATACTGGGGCAATATAACAATCACAATAATTGAAGGCAAAGAGATGTCTGAAAGAGAAAAGGCATATAACACAAATTTTGTATGAAAATGTGTTGTTTTATATAATGTAATCACATTATTTTAAATCCAGTGCATGGTGTCCCAAGTGATTGTGAAACCTATATTTCAAGGATGTGACTCTTTGTGACATAAAAACAAGGTTTCATCAAAAATCGAGAAAAGCAACCATTAGATCAATACATAATATGTGGTTGCACCCTACTAATACAGTAATAGTGGCTGACAAATGGTTCGCTTCACTTAATCGACGACGTTTCGACCCACTTAACAATGTGAGGTCCCATCAGTACCTAGCAATGGAGGAGCACCTAAAAAAATGATAACCATAGTTTCAGTAATGGTTTTGTGGTGAAAAATAAGAGAAAAGCTTCAAAAAGGTAGATTTTCAGTTGCTAATCATACCTGGGGATGACTGTCAGATAATGTGGTGTGCACCGTGTGGGAGTATAAAGGAAGAAGGGTCTTCACATAGGGCCCAGTCAGGCAGGCACTGTGGGAATGAGAAATGAGGAATATTTCAAGTATTTACGGGCACACGGGGTAAAAGCTGGAAGTCACCAGCTGTGAATTTAAGTTCAACTTACCCGATAGTGGGGAGGGTACTGACAGTCAGGGAGGCTCAAGATTGAAAGCCTTAATAATTAAATATAAAAGGCGATAAGCTATTGTAAGAAATTTCTGAAAGAAGGGTTCAAACACCCAGTAAATACGTATGTTGCACAGGTGGTATATATTGGTCAAATGGAGAAAACTCTTAACCGTGGTAAAGGACTGAACTCTAAATTAGCCTCAGAAGAAAATTACGACAATCTGTCTTTTTGTAACCTAAAAATAGACAGTGAAATGAGTGAATAAACATTCACCCAATTTCCAGGACGGAGTACAGATGCCCCATGAGGATGTAATGTGGCTCTGATCAGGACATTTGATTAGGACACTGCCGGAAGGGTTTAAGGACCAAGACCTTAGGAGGTGACTCTTGACTTGGTTGTTGTTGAATGTGCTGTGGATTTTACACAGTGAATCACAGAGAAGAGCTCCAACTTTTGTCGCTGGGGCACTGAACAAAAAAACAAAAAAATGTAATTCCACTATCACCAGAGGGCGCCATATATAACCTGATGCTGTCAAATCCAGAGTGGACAGTGCCACTGTGTGCCACCTGGGGGTGCTAGAGAGCAATTGCATGGGAAATATTTTTTGGATCAACTTTAGCAGCCGGAGAATATTCATTCATAAGTTGATGAATAAGTGGGAAGTAGTACTGCAGACGTCAATCCCTGCATGTTCTCTAAACACTGATAACTATTGAATCAACTTTCTTATGGTTGGTGATGATGCTGACAGGATGTAGGGATTTAGGACTAAGACTAGTAACCTTACGCGTAGTAGGGACATTCAAGCACGCTCCGATAATGGGGGATCCATTAGGTTTGGTTTTCTAGACACCTTCAGAATCTTGCCTTCCTCAGACCGTAGAGGCGTCTTGGAGAACCCTACAGCATTCAAGCTCCTGGAAGGCACTGAGGGACATATGGGTCAAACTGCCTCCAAATGCTTGCTCGAATAGGATCGGACCCCTCTTAAACGTACCTGGTGTTAAGCAGTGAGGGCACCACAAGTGGAGGAGCTGCCTCTGCTTTCCCACAGGGAGGTCCTGCACAGCGTCAGCTTATCCCTTAGTCAAGGAGTTACTAACACTGCCTTGCTTCACTCTTACAAGGTCCTGGAAATCTTCAGGTGACCAAAAGTTAAAGCAGAGGGCAAAGGATCAGATTTGTGGAAGCAGTAGTCACAGAGGACGCTTACTGGAGCAAAAAGCTGAGGGCCATGTACTCTAAACTCACTTGGTGCAAGTCACAGAATGATACATGCAGACTGCAGCGTATGGCATCCTTTCGCCATGTGCACAACTTCTCTAAACTGCACAAGGACAGAGTGAAATTACCCTGCCCTGGCCACTGGCCAAGGGTATTTAAGAAAATTCCAAGACCGAGTGGGACCAACCAGAGTGGGAAAAAACATATTCCCAACCAAAACCATGTGGAGAGCAAATGGAGCACAACTGACCAAACCTGTGTCATGGCCGCCTCTAAGCAAAGAATGGAATCCCGATCTCCAACCTGCGGGTACCCAGTATCCTAATAGACTGGACAAAGATGAACTGTACGCACCAGTGCACGTGGCACGTTAGTTGGTGATGGAGAGTCTAACATTCATATTGGTCTGCTGTACTAAAAGGCAGTCAGAGAGCTTCAGACGTGTGTACCTTAGGTGTCATATTGTTGGTGATGGAGAATGCCAGGTGCTGCAGAATACTCTCCATGGTGTGGTAGTGCTGCTGCCGGGTCGTACGCAGGTACTTCTGCAGAGCTCTTGCCATGGATGGAAAGATTGCCTGTGCCGCCACTCGAGGGTCCATCACTTCCGCTGGCGACTGCGGTGGCTGCTCCTCTTCCTGCAGTCGCTTAATGTGTGTGAAAGCCTCTTCCACTGCAACCACAAGCCTGCAGAGGGTACACAAGAGCCTGGCTGAGGACCCATTGAATGAAAGAAACGCGACATCTGGTACCCAAGGAACTGCGCTTAATACAGCTTTAGTTTGACATTTTATAAATCAAAAGGATAATGTCTGCAAGTGTTAGTAACAAAATGATGCCCAACAATGTCTGATGCAACTTACAAAATGGCTGCCATTTAGTCAGCAACATAATACTTTAACTTTCATACAATAAACTAAGCTAGTAAAACAGACCTCATGCATAAATGTATTAAAATATGACTTGCTTTAAATCAAGCAGTGGCAGATCGCTTCTACCAGTCCTACTAGCTCTGCCAAGGCTGTTGAGATTCTGGGGTGGGGGGGTTGTACGGGGGAAAAACAGGGCTTGGGGGTGTTTCTTGGGGGAGAACATGATGGAAAGCACAACAGTGAATGCGAGGGGGTGGGGAAGCAAACAAAGGAGAGAGCAACACAGAGTGCGGGGTGTGTTCAGGAAGGGAGAACGAGCTGGAAAGAGCAACACAGAATGCAGTGGCTGTATTCTATGAGGGGGGCATCACTCCAAGAAGATAGAAACAGAAAACATGGCGTAGGATGGGTTGCAGGGGGAGGAGCACACAAGGGACAGAACAGAACGCAGTAAGGGGGTGACGGGGAAACATGTGGAAGAGATCAACATGGAAGCTGGGCTGCTTAGAGGTGGAAGCAGAATAGAGAGAGAACAACACGTAGCAAGCGGGCATTTTGCAGGTGAGGGAAGCATACAAGGTAGAGAGCAACGCAGAGATGAGGCAGGGAGAAGCACACGAGGGAGAGAGCAACAGAGCATTGGGGAGAGGTGATGTTTGGGGGAGAAACACTTGTTAAAGAGAGCAACATGAGGGGTGAGGGTGTCACAGAAGGCACGGAGGAGTCAGCAACACGGAGTGAGAAGTGGCAGAAGTACATGAAGGAGTTAGAAACACGGGGAAAGGTGAGGGAAGAGCACAAGAGGATGGAGATGGAAACCACATGCCCCCCCGCGCCCGGAGAGTTCATCCAAAAAGAAGTAACGTGTCAATAAATATAAGGGTGTCTGAGCTATATGGGTGAGTGAGTGACTATGTGCCTGGCTGTACAGGTAGTATGAGTGGCTGTATTGGTGACTGAATGGTTGTGTGAGTGGTTGTACGAGTGAGTGGGTGTGTGAGTGGCTCTATGGAGGAGAGGGTGGGTGTGTGAGTACTGGTATGGGTCTGTGAATCAATATGAGTGGTTGTGTGGGTGGCTGTACGAGAGGTTATATGAGGTGGGAGGGTTCTGTGGATGATGTCATCAGTGATTTTACTGACCATGTCATGAGTGATGGAATATGTGAGGTAATAAGGAGTGCATTGCGGGGGAATACGTTCTAGTTAACTCAGGTAACTAGAACTACTGAATTTCCAAACACCAAATGGTGGTCGACGTTGCCCCAAAGTGAGAGACAAAAACCAGACAATTCCGGATCCAGAAAAGAATTCCTGCTGCAAAACAAAGGTTACAAGGGCGTTCTAGTTAGGTTCAGATTTTACACACACAAAACCATAGAAATTCACCAGTTATGGTTTTCTCAAGCAACTATAATTTGTACCCTAAAGTAACTATAACTCGTACCCCCAACATGCACAGTTCTCTCATCAATATTTTCGCTGCAAATGTTGCAGTGCTATTATCAATGATGTCATAGAAGATGTCATGAGTGATGTAATATGTGGGGCACACTTTGAAATTTGACATATTTGTATTGATAGCGCATTAGAAGGGTTTGCTCTAGTATATAATTTTTTTAGACCGTGCCGCCAGAAGGGACTCTGCACCAAGGCCTTCAAAGTGGAAGGCCCAGGTTGCAAAGTTGTGGTCAGAAGGTAGGCCTTGCAAGACTAATAACTCTACAGCTGTGCAAACAAGCACTGCACAAGAAGCACTCTAGTGTTGGGTGCGCTAAGGGTGAATTTAACTGTACTTCTTCTGAAGTGCCCAAGCAATTGGTATTTGGGAGATAAATATACAAGCCAGCACCACTACAAGGAAGAGGAAGGAATATGCTACTTACCAGTATGCATCTGTTCTTGGCATAGAGGGCTGCAGAGTGGTACATTTATGAATAGATCGCCATCTGGTGTTGGGCTCGGATGATTGCACTTTGTTTTTCTTCTGGAGAAGTCTTTGTCGTCATAGGTGACTCCTCCTCTCGGTGTTAGTGCGCATGGGCATCGGCTCCATCCTTAGATTGTTTTGCCATAGTAGGGTTAGATGGAGTAGTGTAGTGTAGTACATAAAGATATGCCCATGTAAATGTATCTAAATAAGATAATGTTGGGACAGACACAGGTTTCCGGGGAGGCAGGGAGGGCATGTACCACTCTGCAGCCCTCTATGCCAAGAACAGATGCATACTGGTAAGTAGCATATTCCGTTCGAGGCATATGGGCTGCAGATGGTACATTTATGAATAGATTGTACAGCAGTTACCTCCCTAGCGGTGGTCACCAGTGTCTGTCGCAACTGTCTGAAATAGAGTTTTTAATACAGCTTGGCCCACTCTGGCTTGTTGTGCAGCCTGTACATCAACACAGTAGTGCTTTGTGAATGTATGTGGTGTAGACCAAGTTGCTGCTCTACATATGTCATCTAGGGGAATGTTCCCTAAGAATGCCATAGATGCTCCTAGTTTTCTTGTGGAATGAGCTCTAGGAGGAACAGTTAATGTTCTCTTTGCTTTAATGTAACATATTTGTATACATCTTACAATCCATCTTGCGATGCCTGCTTTAGAGATAGGATTGCCCTTATGTGTTGGGGAAAATGCTACAAATAGTTGTTTAGTTTTCCTGAAGTCTTGTGTTCTTTCTATGTAGTACAAAATGGCTCTTTTAACATCTAGTGTATGTAGAGCCCTTTCTGCCACCATCTGTGGCTTTGGAAAGAAGACTGGTAATTCCACTGGCTGATTGATGTGGAATGCTGAAATTACTTTAGGCAAGAATTTTGGGTTTGTTCTAAGAACCACTTTATTCTGGTGTATCTGTAGGAATGGTTCTTGTATTGTTAATGCCTGTAACTCGCTTACTCTTCTGAGTGAGGTAATGGCTATAAGGAATGCCACCTTCCATGTAAGGAATTGTATTTCGCACCTATGCATAGGTTCGAAGGGTGGCCCCATTAGTCTGGTGAGTACTACGTTGAGGTTCCAGACTGGGGAAGGTGGTAATCTTGGTGGAATGACTCTTTTAAGACCTTCCATGAATGCTTTTATCGCTGGTACTCTGAACAGTGATATGCGCTGCCTGTTTTGTAGGTATGCTGCTATAGCTGCTAGATGTACTCTGATAGATGTGTACGCTAGATTACATTGCTGTAAATGTAACAAGTAGCAAATAATCTCCCTTGTTGATACGTCTAGAGGGTTGATATTGTTATTAGTACAGTGTATAGCAAACCTCTTCCACTTAGCTGCATAGCATGCTCTGGTGGTTGGACGTCTCGCTTGTTTAATTATTTCCATGCAATTTGGGGGGAGATCTAAGTACCCAAATTCTAGGATTTCAGGAGCCAGATCGCTAAGTTCAATTGAGTTGGATCTGGGTGCATTATTTCTCCATGGTTCTGTGTAAGGTGCATGGGTAGAATTCGTAGCTTTTGATGTGGCACTTGTGAGAGTTGCAGGAGCGTGGTGAACCACGGCTGTCTTGCCCACGTGGGTGCTACTAGTATCATGGTCATTGAATGTTGTTGCAGTTTCCTGACCACTAATGGGATTAGTGGGAGAGGGGGAAAAGCGTATGCAAATTTGTTGGACCAATTTATCCATAACGCATTGCCCTGCGACAGGTGATGTGGGTACCTGGACGCGAAGCTTTGGCATTTTGCGTTCTGATGAGTGGCAAATAGGTCTATCTCTGGTTGTCCCCATCTTTGGAAGAATGGCTGCAGTATTTGTTGGTGCAGTTCCCATTCGTGTATTTGTTCCGACTGTCTGCTTAAGATGTCTGCTATCTGGTTTTGAACTCCTGGTAGGTGTTCGGCTAACAGATAGATGTTTTGAGGAATGGCCCATCTCCAAATTTCCTGTGCTAGTCTGGATAATTGGAGAGAGTGCGTCCCCCCCTGTTTTTGAATATAATACATTGCTGTCATGTTGTCTGTTCTGATCAGGACTGCTTTGTGGATAACATGTATCTGAAAGGCTTTCAATGCTAGAAACACTGCCAGTAGTTCTAGATAGTTGATGTGCAGTGTTCTTTCCTGCACACTCCACCTTCCTTGTACTGTGTATTTGTCCATATGTGCTCCCCATCCGGTGAGCGATGCGTCTGCTGTTATTGTCACCTGTGGAATTGGCTCTAGGAACGACCGCCCCTTGGTAATGTTTGTTCTGTTCCACCACTTCAGAGAGCGGTGTGTGCGGTCGTCTACCAACACCAGATCCGTAATCTGTCCTTGAGCCTGATTCCACTGTGTCGCTAAGCATTCTTGTAGCGGACGCATTTGTAGTTTTGCATATGGTATTAGCAGTATGCAGGATGACATCATGCCTAATAGCTGCATGAACACTCTTGCTGTTAGTGAGTGTTGTGGCTGAAATCTCTGAATGATTGTAAGCATTATTTGGACTCTGATTGGGTTGGGGTACACTTTGGCTTTTTCTGTGTCTATGGTAGCCCCCAGATATTGTTGAACTTTGTTTGGTTGTAGGTGTGACTTTGTGTAGTTCACCGTGAACCCTAGCTGGTGTAGTAGCTGAATTGTCCTTTGTGTGTGTTGCAGACACTCCTCTTGTGACCTGGCTTTTATTAGCCAGTCGTCCAAGTATGGGAAGACATGAATTTGTTGTCTTCTTAGGTGAGCTGCTACCACTGCCAGGCATTTTGTGAACACCCTTGGTGCCATCGTGACACCAAATGGGAGGACTTTGAACTGATAATGTTGTCCTTCTACCACAAACCTGAGGTATTTCCTGTGGGCTTTGTGAATAGGGATATGAAAGTAAGCGTCTTTTAGATCCAGTGTAGAAAGAAAGTCCCCTTTCTTCAGTAAAGGAAGTACTTGTTGGAGCGTGACCATGTGGAAATGTTCCGAATTTATGTATGCGTTGAGAGGTCTTAGGTCCAGTATTGGCCTTAGAGACCCGTCCTTTTTGGGGATTAGGAAGTATAGGGAGTATACTCCTGTTCCCTGTTGGTGCTGTGGAACCTTCTCTATGGCATGCTTTTCTAGCAGTGATATTACTTCCTGTTTTAACAGTGTCAGGTGATCTTGTTTCATTGGACGCTGTTTGGGGGGGATGTTTGGTGGGGTAGCTGTGAGTTCTAGGCAATAACCATGTTGGATAATTTGTCTTACCCACTTGTCTGATGTGATGTTTTCCCAGACAGGTAGGAACTGTGATAGGCGTCCCCCTACCGGTGTTATATGGTCTGGGGGAAGCTCTATGAAGTCACTGTTTTGGGGTTGGAGAGTTGCGGTTGTTGTTGTTTCCGCGACCTCTACCCTTGTTGTTGTTACCCCTGTATCCACCTCTAGAATTACCTCTGGGTGATGTAGGTGTAAAAGAGGTTTGCTGTTGGTTTGTACCTGTACTTTTGGATCCTCCTCTATAGGTGGATCTACGAAAGGAACCTCTTTGTGTCGGCTGTTGCAATGCTCCCATTGATTTAGCCGTTTCTGTATCCTTTTTCATTTTTTCTAGGGCCTCATCTGTCCCTGTGCCAAAAAGTGTTTTCCCATCAAAAGGTTGGTTAAGTAACGAGGTTTGTACCTCTTGTTTGAATCCTGACACTCTGAGCCATGCATGTCTCCTTAACATGATGCTTGTATTTGTCGACCTTGCCGCAGTTTCTGCCGCGTCTAGGGCGCACTTTATTGAAGTGTTAGTAATTAACTTCCCTTCTTGTATAAGTTGATCAGCTCTCTTTTGATGTTCTTTAGGGAGATGTTTGATGAGTGTTTCTAACTCATCATAATGCGCTCTGTCATACCTTGCAAGTAGTGCTTGCGTATTAGCTATGCGCCAACTGTTTGCCGCTTGAGATGCTACTCTCTTGCCAGAGGCATCTATTAGTTTAGACTCTTTGTCAGGAGGTGGCGCTTCTCCTGTAGATAAAGAGTTTGCTCTCTTGCGAACGTTTGTGACCACTAGTGAGTCTAGAGGAATTTGTCCCTTAATGTATATTGGGTCTTTTGGAGCTGCCCTATATTTTTTATCAATTCTTGGGTTCAATACCCTAGCCCTCACTGGGTCTTTGAATATCTCTGATGTATGACTGAGAAGGCCTTTTAGCATTGGTAGTGTTCCTGATGTTTTTTGTGCAGTAGGTAGTGTCTCTAATAAGAAGTCCTGTACTAGAGGTTCTGTATGTAGGTCTACCTTATGAAATGTTGCTGCTCTAGTAATGAGTTGTGCAAACCCAGTATTGTCATCAGGAGGTGAAGGTTTTGAGGGATATGACTCAAGGTCGGTATCATTACCTGATCCCACATTATACTCCTCCCATGGGTCTGCCTCCTCTGGGATTGTGTCCTCATCATCCCCAGGGTGTCCCCCCTCCCCTGTGTCACTCTCTCCATCTGTTGTAGGTGTAGATGGACGTGTGGGAGGAATATCTGGCCTATTGTGAGGAAGAGGCGAAGATGGTGTGTGAGGTTTGGGAGAAGGGGGAGGAGTTGTATTCGTCCCCATTGTTCTCTTCTTTGGATGAGCCTTGTCGTCCAAATGTTCATGTTTCCTCTTTTTAGGTAGTTCTGTGACTACCTTGCCAGTCTTTGGGTCAATAAACAAAGTCTTTTGTTTAGGATCCGTTCCGTGTTCCTGTGTCGGTACCGCAGTTTTCGGTTCCGAAAGGTGTTTTTTCTTTGAAATGTCCATTTGTATTTTCGGTGCCGAAGTTTTGTTCGGATCCGACTTCTTCGGTATCGAAGATGTCCCCGGTGTCGAGGGTGTTTTCGGCGCCGAAGCGTGCTTCGGTGTCGACATGGACTGCTTCGACTTCGAGCTTTCCTTGACCTGGTGCTTCGGTGTCGATGTGGTCGGTTTATCGGAACCGGAACCACTATGATGGGGGACCGAGTTTTTCGGTTTCTGTTTCGTTGCCGGGCTCGAAGGCGGGGCGTTGGAAACTTTTTTCGGTTGTCTGACCGGGCTCGAGGGCGGGGTCGACACCGTGCGGGGTCTGTTTTTCGGTAAAGGGACGTCGTCACTCACGGTTTGTTGGACGTCGATTTCCTCGACGTCGGACTCGTCCGCTTCTGACCCCGCCTCGTCGGCCTCTTCTTCCTCCTCTTCTGGGTGCTGGTCCTCGAACAGCTCCGGGATTGCTTGTGACTGCATTCTCGATACCTCGTGTCTTCGGGCTCGACGGTTTCTAATCGTCGACTTTGACGAGAACGCTGCACAGGCCTCACAGTCCCTGGATTCGTGTTCAGGGGACAAGCAGAGGTTGCACACTTCGTGTAGGTCCTTGTGTGGGAACTTAGCACCACACGTTGGACATTTTTTGAATGGAGTCCTTTCCATGGACCCCGGGCTGGACTACGTCAAGTTTCTCGTAGTCGTCGTCCTTCGAATCGCGTCGGTATGGAGTGAAGTCGCGTTCGATAACGATACCGTCGATTTGGAAAGGAATACGCGCCGGTTATAACCTTCTTTGTTGAAGTCGGTCCGGAGCGCTTCGATCCTCATCCGAACCCGATGGCGGAAAAAAACAATCTAAGGATGGAGCCGATGCCCATGCGCACTAACACCGAGAGGAGGAGTCACCTATGACGACAAAGACTTCTCCAGAAGAAAAACAAAGTGCAATCATCCGAGCCCAACACCAGATGGCGATCTATTCATAAATGTACCATCTGCAGCCCATATGCCTCGAACACTAGTGCTTTGCCTCCTCATCATCGTCTTGATTAGGGACAGCATGCGCAAGGCCTTGCAGAGCCCAAATCAGAGCAGAGGTTGGTCTTCATCGTCCTATCATATTGCCTTCTGAGACAAGAGGAGAGCTTTTCTCAAACAGATCTGAGTGGGTTCAGATGATGGCAGCTCTGGATCCAGTGGCATCACTGATAAGGGAACAAGCAGCAGAGCTCATGACAAAAGAGTTGAGGGGTGCACGGATCCGGAAGCAGATGAGGCTGAGTCCATCCAGGGTTAGTTGGGTGAGGACCCACTGGAGGCAACCTAAATGGAAGCCCCAATGGAAGTATAGGACTAGGAGACACGCCAGAAGGATCTGAGATCATAATTAACAGATGCAGCAGGATCTCGAAGGCAGAGATGAACTGTGGAGTTAAGAATGGCTGACGGTGCAGGGGCGCACTGGCTCCAGAACCGTAGTCGGATCAGACTTGAGCACCGAAGCTTTATTTTAGAGCACAGACTATGAGCTCCTTCCCTGAAGTGGAAGTTTCCATCAGTCAAAGAGCATTTCTTCTGTTTTCTCTCTGATTTGTCTCTTGAATTTAGACGTGCTCCAAGAAGGCGAACTGGCCTGAGAATGTCCCTGCAAAAAGGGAGCGAGACCGACCCATTTCGTGAGCTCAGCAACATAGAGTTTAGTTTCTTGCTCCTTGATGGCCTTCGGATGACAGAGAGCATCTGCCACAGGATTCAGAGTCGTGCTTGTTTTCAAGGCACAAAAAACAGACCTGGAGTGGGTCTGTTACTGATATCTGTAGGAGACATTTGCTGCACTGTTGAAATCCTATAGTTTTAGGTGCCAAAAAGTGATATTAGAAAAGATAATCTGGTAAATAAAAACCTAAAAAACAGAAAAGAGTTGAGCTACAGCATCAAAGGGTGAGGAAAAAGAGGCCCCAGTGCTGAGAGGTAGGTCCTGTACTTGGCTTCATGTTATCATGCCTGGTGGAGGGACAGTCACAACGCAGGCAGATGGCCACACCTGCTGATGTACAAGACCGATTGCTACAGCTTTGGGGTTCAGGTTGGTCCATAGGGAGATTGATGAGGTGAGAAAACTGCAGTTAGAAGCATCATCGCAAATCACTATACCCAACTCCACCTTAAAAGGGACACGAGTGAGAAGCAGGACCGTGCGCAGGGGTGTCTAGCAGGGGTCTGTGAGGGCATTCAAAACTAAATCTTCAGGACATCCACATTTAACATCCAATAAATTTAAATAGGAACATTGTACACACACTGTGATTAGCTTGAAGAGCTCTTGTGGGTCCAACCTTGTGGCCCAAGAGTTAACCCTTCCCCCGGGTATCCTGAACATCAATTATCAATTTTACTGAGTTGGCAGATTGCAGCACAGATGCACTCTGTGCTGGGCGAGTCCCGTTTATGAAGCAGCATCTTTAGATAGCCAGGTGTCCGAAGCGTTACATTCTTCCTCCTGGGCCTGCACATTCTCCGGACAATGTGATGTGACTGGTCCACTGTGTGTTTGCACCAGCAGCAAGGCTCCCTAGATCGCCTTTAGTGAATGACTATTCTTCTGCAGAGAAACATACGTTGCACTAAGAATTACTACACCACATATGCGGTCATCAACCCTCAGACCGCTCCCTATATGCCCCCGCTGGAGGCTGTGGAAGCTTATGCTCCAAGAGTGCATGCCTAGGTCTCAGCCAATCATTTCTAGATGAAGATTTGTGAGGTGCTGCCTTTTCAAGTAATGGAATGCCTCGGCTTTTGTAAAAACTGCACCAGATTTGAAGAACTTTACAGAAGTGCCATGGACGTTCATGAAGGATTGTTGTAAAGTGACCTCATTGCACTCAGCTGGCCCAGTGTGCCGCTGAGCACTCTCCTATGCATCTCGTAGCATTCTCCTGGCCCTGTATACCTCTCAGCAAGTTCCTGGCCCTGTGATGTCCTCCACACTGTCCTGGGCTAGTGCCTCACTCACGCTCTCCTGCGTCCCTTCGCATTCCTGAGGCTCAGTGGCCCTTTCAGCACTGTTCTGACCATGTGACAACCTCCGCATTCTATTGGTCCCAAGTCTCTCACCACCCCGTGGCCATGCAACATCCTCTGCACTCCCACAGCCCTGTGAATATCATCAGCAAACACCTTGCCATTAAGAAGCTCTTTGCACTAACGTGGCAGTGAACCACCTAGAACTCACCTGGCCCCATGAACCTTCTCACATTCACCTGGCCCATGAACCATCTCGCACTCACCTGGCCCCATGAACCTTCTCGCACTCACCTGGCCCCATGAACCGTCTCGCACTCACCTGGCCCCATGAACCGTCTCGCACTCACCTGGCCCCATGAACCTTCTCGCACTCACCTGGCCCCAGGAACCTTCTCACATTCACCTGGCCCCAGGAACCTTCTCGCACTCACCTGGCCCCAGGAACCTTCTCGCACTCACCTGGCCCCATGAACCTTCTCGCACTCACCTGGCCCCATGAACCTTCTCCCACTCACCTGGCCCCAGGAACCTTCTCACATTCACCTGGCCCCATGAACCTTCTCGCACTCACCTGGCCCCATGAACCTTCTCGCACTCACCTGGCCCCATGAACCTTCCCGCACTCACCTGGCCCCAGGAACCTTCTCGCACTCACCTGGCCCCATGAACCTTCTCGCACTCACCTGGCCCCAGGAACCTTCTCACATTCACCTGGCCCCATGAACCTTCTCGCACTCACCTGGCCCCAGGAACCGTCTCGCACTCACCTGGCCCCAGGAACCGTCTCGCACTCACCTGGCCCCAGGAACCGTCTCGCACTCACCTGGCCCCAGGAACCGTCTCGCACTCACCTGGCCCCAGGAACCGTCTCGCACTCACCTGGCCCCATGAACCTTCTCGCACTCACCTGGCCCCATGAACCTTCTCGCACTCACCTGGCCCCATGAACCTTCTCGCACTCACCTGGCCCCATGAACCTTCTCGCACTCACCTGGCCCCATGAACCTTCTCGCACTCACCTGGCCCCATGAACCTTCTCGCACTCACCTGGCCCCATGAACCTTCTCGCACTCACCTGGCCCCATGAACCTTCTCGCACTCACCGGGCCCCTTGAACCTTCTCGCGCTCACCTAGCCCCATGAATCTTCTCGCGCTCACCTGGCCCCATGAACCTTCTCGCGCTCACCTGGCCCCATGAACCTTCTCGCACTCACCTGGCACCATGAACCTTCTCGCACTCACCTGGCCCCATGAACCTTCTCGCACTCACCTGGCCCCATGAACCTTCTCGCACTCACCTGGCCCCATGAACCTTCTCGCACTCACCTGGCCCCATGAACCTTCTCGCACTCACCTGGCCCCATGAACCTTCTCGCACTCACCTGGCTCCATGAACCTTCTCGCACTCACCTGGCCCCATGAACCTTCTCGCACTCACCTGGCCCCATGAACCTTCTCGCACTCACCTGGCCCCATGAACCTTCTCGCACTCACCTGGCCCCATGAACCTTCTCGCACTCACCTGGCTCCATGAACCTTCTCGCACTCACCTGGCCCCATGAACCTTCTCGCACTCACCTGGCCCCATGAACCTTCTCGCACTCACCTGGCCCCATGAACCTTCTCGCACTCACCTGGCCCCATGAACCTTCTCGCACTCACCTGGCCCCATGAACCTTCTCGCACTCACCTGGCCCCATGAACCTTCTCGCACTCACCTGGCCCCATGAACCTTCTCGCACTCACCTGGCCCCATGAACCTTCTCGCACTCAGCTGGCCCCATGAACCTTCTCGCACTCAGCTGGCCCCATGAACCTTCTCGCACTCACCTGGCCCCAGGAACCTTCTCACACTCACCTGGCCCCATGAACCTTCTCGCACTCACCTGGCCCCATGAACCTTCTCGCACTCACCTGGCCCCATGAACCTTCTCGCACTCACCTGGCCCCATGAACCTTCTCGCACTCACCTGGCCCCATGAACCTTCTCGCACTCACCTGGCCCCATGAACCTTCTCGCACTCACCTGGCCCCATGAACCTTCTCGCACTCACCTGGCCCCATGAACCTTCTCGCACTCACCTGGCCCCATGAACCTTCTCGCACTCACCTGGCCCCATGAACCTTCTCGCACTCACCGGGCCCCTTGAACCTTCTCGCACTCACCTAGCCCCATGAACCTTCTCGCGCTCACCTGGCCCCATGAACCTTCTCGCGCTCACCTGGCCCCATGAACCTTCTCGCACTCACCTGGCCCCATGAACCTTCTCGCACTCACCTGGCCCCATGAACCTTCTCGCACTCACCTGGCCCCATGAACCTTCTCGCACTCACCTGGCCCCATGAACCTTCTCGCACTCACCTGGCCCCATGAACCTTCTCGCACTCACCTGGCCCCATGAACCTTCTCGCACTCACCTGGCCCCATGAACCTTCTCGCACTCACCTGGCTCCATGAACCTTCTCGCACTCACCTGGCCCCATGAACCTTCTCGCACTCACCTGGCCCCATGAACCTTCTCGCACTCACCTGGCCCCATGAACCTTCTCGCACTCACCTGGCCCCATGAACCTTCTCGCACTCACCTGGCCCCATGAACCTTCTCGCACTCACCTGGCTCCATGAACCTTCTCGCACTCACCTGGCCCCATGAACCTTCTCGCACTCACCTGGCCCCATGAACCTTCTCGCACTCACCTGGCCCCATGAACCTTCTCGCACTCACCTGGCCCCATGAACCTTCTCGCACTCACCTGGCCCCATGAACCTTCTCGCACTCACCTGGCCCCATGAACCTTCTCGCACTCACCTGGCCCCATGAACCTTCTCGCACTCACCTGGCCCCATGAACCTTCTCGCACTCAGCTGGCCCCATGAACCTTCTCGCACTCAGCTGGCCCCATGAACCTTCTCGCACTCACCTGGCCCCATGAACCTTCTCGCACTCACCTGGCCCCATGAACCTTCTCGCACTCACCTGGCCCCATGAACCTTCTCACACTCACCTGGCCCCATGAACCTTCTCGCACTCACCTGGCCCCAGGAACCTTCTCACATTCACCTGGCCCCATGAACCTTCTCGCACTCACCTGGCCCCATGAACCTTCTCACACTCACCTGGCCCCATGAACCTTCTCGCACTCACCTGGCCCCATGAACCTTCTCACACTCACCTGGCCCCATGAACCTTCTCGCACTCACCTGGCCCCAGGAACCTTCTCACATTCACCTGGCCCCATGAACCTTCTCGCACTCACCTGGCCCCATGAACCTTCTCGCACTCACCTGGCCCCATGAACCTTCTCCCACTCACCTGGCTTTACGTTTCTTTACGCGTCGCTCGTGCTCAGCCTCCTCATAGTACAGCTCGTTGTGACTGGAGTCCCGGCGCCGAGCTGCAGCTGCAATCATTGCTAGAGACTGCCCAGTCTGATTATTTTCTGGACCTAAAGGGAGATAGAAAGTGTTCACTATACCTTCTAATATATGGCAACACAGGCTATGCAGTAGCACATGGCGTGAAGATATTACCCAGAACTACTCAACAGTGCGGAACTTCGTTTGGCCATTAATTAGGCCATATACATTTGGGTGCATCCTCTTAGGATATGAACATATTCTGTGACAAAAGCAGGCAGGTGATGTGGAAGGGCGTCTTTGATCATGCCAGAGGCACTAAAGCACTGAAAGCTACAATTTCCAAATGCAACAGAGACTGAAGCTTTGCCGATATCATCACGGTTCCCACACTTTAAAGCAAGAAATGTTCAATTTCGAACTGACATGAAAAAACAAGGGTTTGAAAAGCATAATACATTTCAATATTCATTCTACATCGCTACGCTTAACGACCATTCATCAACACCTGTATATGAAGCTCAAATTCAAGAAAACTTTGAGTTCTCTCAAAAAAGTGAAAAATGTTATCAACACTTTTGGATTCTAAACTTTCACTGGTTTAAGACCCCAAATGTGGCGGCTCTGTTACTTTCCAAATCTGTCTCTGCAATCCCATGCATATTTTGTCATGTACGTTCACCAACAGAATAGCCAAACAGGTACAAAATCAAAGCTATTCGATGGATACAATGATCATGGGCGTATTCAACCCCTCTCTCATTTTTAAATACCTATTAGCATGCATGATAACCTGCACACTAAACCAAACCTGGTTAAAAGTACTAACTTGTCGGGCTTTAGAAGTCCTCGCCCCTGGTTATGAAACTCAGAGCATCACTCAACACTGAGGACACAGGAAGAGGGTGTCTCAGCTCTCGTTGTGTTCATACCAGGTACGCCCATTATATCCAGACACCATCCATGGGCATTCTGCGCCTGTGACATATGTTTTCATCCACAACCTAGTGAGGGACCGCCTTCACTCGCCTGTCTGATCACTAAGGGTGCGTCTTTCAGCCCCCGATGACCTGCTTCAAAGGTAAATGTGATGCGGAAGCGTTTATATGATTGCCCTCCATAAAGCCTTGCGAAGTCTGACCAACATGAGACCCAACATCTTTGCCTTTCTCTGCCCAGAAGACAAGATTCCAGAAAGTGAAGTTTGCAAGGCAGAGAAGAATACTCAGTACTGGGCCCTTAAAACAGCCCCCCAAAATCCAAATGACTGAAACCATGATTGTTCGTGCCACAAAGATGATGAGAACTGTGAACATGAGATAGGAGCTCTACTGAACACAGGAACTAGGAAAAGCAAACCAAAAGGGATTTAGAACAAAAAGTATTCTTCAAATGGGTGGTGTTTTGATGTTTTTACCAGGTTGAGTGCAGCATTAATCACCCGTGATTTGTATGAGGCGCCACAGGTCGTGAAGATGCCACTGGTAGCTAGGGGTACATCCCCTTTGGTGGGATAAAGCGGATTGTATTTTACTCAGTCTTTAGAAAAGATGTTCTGCAGAATCAGGGTGCGACTCACAGAGCCATCGCCTTGGTTAGACATGATTTCACCATAGACAGGGGTTAAAAGCCTGGTTCAGGGAGGTATGGGTTGATTTTCCATAGTGACAGACAGCTGTCATCCAAATGGCTGTTTTCTTAGTGAACATATGTCCAAGTGGATGGTACACTTGGAGGTGTCCTGGTTTAAATCCAGCCACTTTATAATTTGGGAAGTGAAGAATTCTCTCCTGGTCACGTCGGGTCTTGTGCTGGAGGCCTGCCACTCACGCTTGGATAATGCTTGAGGCAACAGATTTAGAGACGGGTACATTTCACTAGTCTCTGGGTGTAAGTGACTCTTTCACATGGTTGGCAAGGTCTCAGAGGTTCCATGCAGACCCTGGAAATCACAGAGTATATAACAACTCCTTGTAGGAATTTGTAGAGCTTAGGAGCTGCTGGCATCTGGAGGTATGCTTACAGATGAGCTGATGGTGACTGGAGAGGTAGGACACGTGTGGTATCGTGAACACCAAGCATGTCGACAGTATGATGCCCACTGGTATTGTTTAAAGCTGCTCCTATTGACTCAATCAGATTTCTTTTTCTTTAACAAAGAATGTTGAAATGGACTCAGACACAGAATGAAAAAGGCTTATACTAAGGATATGAACTAGGTGAAATATAGCAGATTTTAAAATCAAAAGAATTTAGGAGTAGAAATGAACGGAAACAACTTCTGAAATCAGTAAGTAATGGAGTCATCGGACTGTGATTTTTTTTCTGTAGGAAAAGCACTATGTATGGCCGAGTGAACTATACTAAGGGAAAGGGCTTACCTGCAGAAATGGGAAGAGTGATGATAAAATGAATCAATCAGATTAAATGGAGGTTTTGTGAAAATGAAAGCAACTACATGGACGGATGCCCATTGGCCAATAAAGAAACATTAACTTTACAGCAGGTTATCATGTTTTGCACAACTTTGTACATGGGGAGAAAAGCTCAGTTATTGCTTATTATGAAGACATGGACTAGTCAGCAAATCCCAGTGATGCTGGATATTGTAATGACATGTGAGGATCTAGCCCTTTGTTATCAGTTGGGAATATTTTACTGCTTTTTTTGGGAAATTAAGGGCCAGATGTAAATAGGTTTTTTTATTACTAAATAGTGACTTTTTATGATTTGCTATTTGGGAATCGCAACCACACATGTACTGAAATGTGTTTCACACATTTAGTGACTCCCAGTGGGCAGCAAACAGACCTACCTCATTAATGCTCATGAGCAACCCATTGGGAATAGCTAAAATCACAGGGATGGTGGCCTGCTGGGGTCAGCAGACCGCCATGTCTGTGATTACTTTTAAATAAAGTAAAGTTGTTTGTTTTTAACTGTAGCTCTACCCTCATGGTGTTTTATCTATGCCAGAATACACACACACTACATGAACTTCACACTGCACACCCTGCTAATGATTTCCACTGGTATTCGAAGGTGTACATACCGTCCACATTATACACCTTCAGTCCAGCCATGTGTTTAGCTGCTCGTGACTTGGCTGCAGTCAGCAGGATGGGGTTAAACACTGTAAAATCCTTGTAGTAATTCTCCAATACGACCAGTGCAGCTCTCTGAATACTGGGGAGAAAGAACAAAAAGCAATGAGGATACAAGACCACGCAGTCATAACTCAAGACCTATGCAACCTTGGTATATTCCCCAAGGACAGCTTGTTCAGACCTCCCATTGTCCACATCAAGCCTTCCCTGAATGTGTTACTGCCTCAAGACTGGTCAATAACTTCAAACTCTAAAACAGGGAGCAGGAAGCGAGCCTTTTAGAGTTTTATACACAAGTTAAGTGGACCGTCCAGTAAACTGTGGTGCTCATGCAAAGCATACTAGAAGCGAGATGTCTGAACTTGGTTCCCTCTCTTCATTTGTGATTCTGGAGATATATAGATATCTATATCTATCTATATATATATATATGCGCTATATATAGATGCCCTTTGAGAGCAAGAGAGACAGATTATATATATATATATATATATATATATATAGTCCCCAAAAGAAAATTATATCCTGAGCTAATCACAACAATTTATAAAGAGTTCATCAAGTAAATCACAAGAAAGATGATCTTCGTTTCTTCAGTTTATTGAACAAACAAATATTTTCTTTTCTCACGAAATCTAGCCGCCAACACGTGTTTCGTCTTTTGGTGGTATAGACCACAGACTTCTTCAGGGCTAGAGCTAGGCTATCGTAATATCCTGAATGGAATGGTGTCAATGTAATAAGGATAGTTGAATCAGAATTGAAAATGCAAAAGGAGAACCTTAAGTAAGTAGGTCTAGTATAGGTCTAGTAAGTGAAACATCCAAATCGTAGAAGAGCTCCAGACTGAATAAGTATCTCGGAGTGCATTTCATCCGACGCGCAAAACAGACGCCGGTGTCACTGATGACATCATCCACTGAATGTGTGTCTTTCTGAAAAATAAATATTTTTATATATGTATATCTAAAGGTCGATGGAAGAATAAATGGGTATATAAGTGTCTAAATGGATGTTTTTTTGTAAATGTCATTGTATAACTGACTTAAGTGCATCTTAGTGAATACATGTATTAGCGAGTAATGTTTAAATATGTAAATATCTGTATCAGTGTCTCACTTTGTGTATAAGTGGCTGCATGGGTTGGTGAGTAGCTACACGAGTGTATATGGGTTATTAGTTGGTTTTTTGAGTATCAGAATGAGTGTCTGTATGGTTTGGTGGCGGGTATTACTTAGGGCACAGATGCATGAATGACTGACTCACTGTTTGTATGTGTTTTGAAGACAGCATGTGTGCAGGACTGTACGGGTGGATGAATTTGTGTATGGGTGTGCTAGTGAGTGAATGACTGCCTCAATAGTGTCTTTATGAGTAAGTACATATGTTTTAAACTAGTATATGTGAGTATTGATGTATATAAGCAAGGATATATGACCGTGACAGATTGAAAAAGTTCCTATATAAATAAGTATGTGTTTCTATAACGGATTGTTTAAGAGAGTAAGTATGTGTACGTTTCTGTAAAAGTAAGTGTGGTGGTGTGTGTATAGCTGTATATGCAAACAAATGGATGTTTGATAGTTTATTTGCATGTGTGAGTATGTGTGTGAGTAACTATGGATGAGTATCGGTGTGTAACAGGATGTATAGGTGTATGAGTACATATGAGGAGTGAGTACATGTTTAAGTGACTATATAGAACAGTTGGTGGATGAGTGGATGTGTATGTAGATGCTGGAATTAATAGGTTGTTGTAACTGGTATTGGTATCTCCATTTATTTGAAAATTTTAGTATCTATTTTTGAATGTGTGTATCAAAGGTTATATTAGGGTGAGAGGAGGTCTGCCACTCTTTCACAAGGATGATGTCATCAGTGATGTCACTGACCATGTGATGAGTGATGTAATATGTGACGTCATCAGCAGTGCATTGTGGGCGCGCGAGTTATAGTTAGCTGAACTAACTATAACGGGGGAATTTCAATGGTTTTGTATGAGAGAAATGTCCAGCTAACTATAACATGGGTGAAACCTATGTTTTTTTCAGTGAATTTCTAAGGTTTTTAAAATGCTAATTCCTAACTATAACGTGGCTGAAACCTATGGTTTTTTCAGTGAATTTCTAAGGTTTTTTAAATGCTAATTCCTAACTCTAACGTGCCTGAAACCTATGGTTTTCAGTGAATATATATATATGTACAGGAAAACTAAACACCCACTTCCTTCACAAAGAAATGGAAAGTTTGCATCTCTGCAACCGCTCTAATTTTTCACCTTAGTCAACTTCCGCTCAATCAACACAACAACCACAAATACACACTCCTACTTGCTACCATTCTTGCCTGAGCTTATCAATTATTCTTCTTTAATTCAAATTCAAAGTGCAGGCCCTTTATTCAGCCTTCTTGGTAACTACTACCCGTGAATAGCAGTGGGTAATTTGCACACTTCCGTCCTTTCTTGCGTCTTTTCTACCACACACTGCGGCAGGTTTACAAGCCCCTTGCGCCACTTTTGCATCATTTTTCCCACGACCTTGTAAATCTGCCCAACTGTGTGTACTTTATGCACTAGCTTTCTTCCTTAGATGTGGTACTAGTTTCTCTTGCTCCCACTGCGGAATCCAACACCCTATCTGTGTAATTACCTGGAAATCCAAAGATCCACTTCACTGACAATGCAGTGGGTAGTTTGCGTCTCTCCAGCCTTTCTTATTTTTCACGTTTTTCATCTTCCACTCAATCTACACATCATCCACACATACACACATCTAATTGCTGCATTCCTTAGCTGTGATTATCAACTATTCTTCTATTTTATATTCATATTCAAAGTGCAAACCCTTTATCGAGCCTTTTTGTTTTAACTACTGTTCCAGGAATTCTGCTCATACACAGAACTGTGCATAAAGACTTAGGACCTCAGTGAATTACGGTGTACCAAAACCCACCTTACTACACAAACCCCCTACCAGACTAGCAATCAGTGACTCATTGGTTCTTCGCCCTAGAGCAAAAACACCAATGACTAGTCAACCCAGAACATGCGACTTAGATTACATGAAGTAAAGTGGATAACCAGGGCACTCTTTGAATATAGTCTTACACCAGTCCAAAACAAGATGTAAATAAAGACACGTGCAACTTTGAAATGTTTATTTCTAACGCCATAATCTCATGCACAGTACCTAAGAAAATACAACCAAACATATCAGAAACAAGGTTGTCAGCATTGGTACTATTCTATGACATACAAACGGAAAAAGCATCCTATAATGCTAAAGGTAAACAAATGTAAAATATATCTACATTTTACCCTCCCTACCTAGCAGATTAGTTTATAACTACAGAAAGTCTCATAGGATTACATGGGCAGACCCATACCTCTGGTACTCAGCAGTAGTGGATCACATTAAGTGCTCCACAAACTGTCAAGATACGAATGTTCGCCAACTGTGTTTAACTTTGCCTCCACAATGGATTATGAAACGTGCAAGTATCAGAGGTGGCCACAGCTCCATATGTATTATGGCTCGAACGTGCGAGGATCATTCTGAAGAACAGACACAGTATTCAAGATAACCTTGATGTTCCATGCTCTCAGTATACACACAAAACTAGCGAGGCAGTTTACAAATCTAGCATACCAAATTATTCTCATATAAAGCAAAATGCTCAGCCTTCTCTAAACAAAATCACAAGTACGTGTCGTGTGCAAAGCAGAGCAGAAAAGCAAAAATAGGGTGTAAGCTTCTAATAAACCCATGCTAACTTAACAGGGTGTGAGTGCAAGGCTCAGCCCCACGGCACCCTTTCTTGATCAAAGCACGTGATATAAACGTGGGCGAATTAGGAACGCAGAGTCCAAGCCTAAAAAGCAGAGTCAAGTTCACATTTCCAAAAAAAAGTTATTCGCTCTTTGATAGAAAGCAGTAGCTAAATAATAAAGAATACGTAGAAAAATCAAAGAGCCTTAATCCAACAGTGTGTAAGCACAGTATGTAGGAACAGCCTCCAACAGGAAGTCATTGTTCTCATCTGAAAACATTTCAGCCATCCAATTCAATAGTGGGAATGAACATACATGTTCCTCAACGACCGGAGCCTCTATCACCATCGGAGGAAAACTTGGGTCATCTTCAATGTAACTGCGCGCCAAGAAGTCAAGCGCCGCTACAAAAACATTCCAACGTCCCATTATTCCATGTGTCGGTGCTAAAGCCATAATCCCTCCGCCAGAACAGAGCACGTCATGAACCACTAAGGGGCTCATCAGCTAGTCATAATCCGCCTTGGGAGACATCGTACTGCAGACACACAAATCCAGGGCCCAGTCGAAATCGCAGCTCAGGCAATGGAACACAGGTTGAATGCATGTGAAAAAGGAAAATCGAAACGATAATCCATAAGCTGCACTCAATGTAGCCAAAGGCAGCGCTCCGTAATAACTAATCATTCGGTTGCGAACCATCAACAGCCGGGACATATTGTCGTCTGCTGCAGGATGTGCATCCATATTTATCTAAACAAATTAATAAAAGCACACCGACAACTAATGCGAGTATTAAGCGCAATCCACCAAAGATGCTGGAAAAAATCGAATTAAAAAATCCCCAAAAGACACCAAATATACTTTCTACAGAAGTCACAAGGCCACTGCTTCTAACTTTAAAAAAGTAAGGTAACCCTGTAGTCAAGGACAGATTAAAGATACTCTAAATTAACTCCCCAAAATTCAAGAGCACGTCTGAATTTAATAAATCATGCACTTCTGTGCAGGTGTTTGCTACATGAAGGACAAATGTTTCTGTAGCAGATATAAGAGCGACCTCTTTTTGAGACAATAGCGGTCTTATACGGCTCATTTGGTTGACTCTGCTTTCAAGGTCGAAATCGACGGCCAGCTGGAAACATCCAGCTTCCCATGCAGAGGAGTTAACACAACTTTTTTTTAAATCAAACCACACGCTCAGTTACCGTAATCATGTAAGCGATGCCTGCTAACATTGCACAACAATCTCCATTATTTCAAAGTAAATAACTCCAGTTTCCAGTAAACTGAACGTTGTTATGATAGCAGGTGTCGGACTACCTTTCAAAACTCAGTCCAAATTAGGCGCATCTTGAGTACAAGAGCCATGCAATTGTATGTGTCTACAAATTAAGGAGTGATCTGGTACTATTGTGCAATCCTCGCCATTCACATAGACTTCTTTTCCATCCCTCAGGCACCTATATGTAAATGGTAATATCCAAGTTTCATGGAGATAAGCGCTCCCTAAACATCCATATCTGCCTACAGCATAGTATTTCATGCAAACCTCAAACTTAAACAGGTTAAAAAATAACGTTATGATACTGTGGATAAGCCACACACCTGATTTGGATCTCCAATGAGTGACCACTTCTATCCATTCTCATAGCGCGCCCTGTGCTCTGATTTGACAGTGAGAGAGTGATCGCACCATAGTTTGTACTGCTAATCATTCCCAGCATACGCTACGAATATCCTTTGACGTTACGCGTCGCATCAAAGCTTCCGTGTGACGTCATGTATGTTTTAAAAATCCTATATTACTTCTATATTGTATGAGTGGAGCTGCGTGTCCCTCCGCCTGGTACCCTAGACTCCACCACACCCAGACCCGGTTGATAAGCACGCATGATCGTCACCACAAAACCGTTAGCACGCATATCGCTTTTCCACACATGCTTTTTTAACTAGTATGCATTTACCACGCATGATAAACGCATAATCTTAATAATGTTTTTTGTTGACGAACACATGTTGTAATGGCTGAGGCTTACGTCCTTCAAATTAATTTCTAGGTATACGTGTTACCAAGTCTGATAAGATCGGAGGCCAAGGACAAACACCGTGGTGTCTGTGATAGGAAATCTCATTGATCACAGAGAAAATATGCGCAGGGTAAAATGAAAGTAACAGGTATAATAAAAATAACGGAAAAAAACTACTAAAATGGCGGTTGGACGGAGTATGTAATCAACGTTTGGCGCCCCGACACTACATTTAAAATAAATATACATACAATATGTTTATTAATATATTCCAAAAGTATACCACCGGATGACACACATGACCCGGGAAAAGAAAGCGGCAAATTTAATACCTAAAATCAGGAGAGGATTGCTTGGCGAACTTGAAGAAAAAGAAAAAAAAGTGCACTTGCAAACAAGGCTGCGCATGCGTAGAGAGTACAACTGATGCAGGGAAAAAAAACGGAAAGTTTTACATACTGTCATGGAAATATAGTTCTAAAAATTGCCCCCGGAATTTACCCCCGAGACCTAATGAATAAAACGGACTTCTAGTTATTTTTCCCTTTTCCACCGCGAACAAGTACTGCACGAGTACCCGGCCATTTTTTATTTTAAAAAATAAATAAAATTGAGCCTAAAGATCCATGTACCACCCCTTGACCAAGACTACAGGGTCAGAATGTTTCTACCCTGCCCCCTTTCCTTATTTCTCAACTTTGTTTTACTGTTTTCTTGTGACTCGGCACTCGCGAGAAACAAGATGGCTGCCAACATTTCCTGTTTTGGAGTATTGACACCCAATCAGCATGCAGCTCCTGCTCGTAATTGTACGTATTTCCGTGCGAGATTTTTTTTTTTTTTTTAAATATAAAAAAAAGAGCCTAAACATCCATGTACGACCCCCTGAGCAAATGTAAAGGGTCAGAATGTTTCTAGCCTGCCCCCTTCCCTTATTTCTCAACTTTGTTTTACTGTTTTCTTGCGACTCGGTTCTACCGAGGCACAAGATGGCTGCCAACACTTCCTGGTTTCGAGTGTTGACAGACAGTTCACAGCCAATCAGCATGCAGCTCGCGCTCGTAATTGAACGGATCTCCGTCCGCGTGTAGAACTCTGTCTCTAGATATCGCTATGATTTTACTTGTAATTTTCTCAGAAACTACTGAACGGATTTACACCATTTAACAAAAAGCACAATCTGCGAACCGAACTCTTACCTCTCTGCCAAATTTGGTGCAATTCCGTTCAGCCGTTCGGGCTGTAGCCCTGGCTAAAGGTCCCTATGGAAAATTGCATTTGGAAAACACGTTTTGGGACCCCCTTTTTTCTCTGCCCCCACTTGACGAATCAGGGAAGGAGCGGAACCGAGCAGGCCATTTTCTTGGAGAAATTCACGAAGATTCGTCCACCGACGCCAAAGTTATTCCAAATAGAATGTTGTGGATTTCCTATGGAAAGTAGGTCCTAACTATAACTACCTACCTATATATATATATATATATATATATATATATAGACGTGAGAGTTTCACTACAGCAAGTAAGCACTACGGTTTTGGAGGAGACTTTTTTTTGTGAACAAGACGACAGGGATCGCCGAAACGCGTCTTTCCTCTTTGCACGAAGCAATTCACTTGAAAATATGAAATAAATATCACCTGCAATCCTTCAGCACATCCAAGTGTCCATTTCTCCGTGTTTGCCTGTGAAGCAGTTTGGAGCTTAACGTGATATATATATATATAATATATATATATGTCTCTCTCTTGCTCTCAACGGGCATATGTCTGTGAATAACAGATCACAGGTTCAAATCGGGGGGCAAACCTTCCCTTCCATGCTCCTGCAGTAGATACATTGAGTAGGATTGATGAGCCGTACTTTTTAGCTATAGTACCTCTAATCAACAACGCTGGTAGCAAGTGCAATTAAAAAAAGAAAAGTTGTTCTTAATGCTATCAATAAATATATGTATGAATGTATGTATATATGCATGCAAGTAAAACGATTCACCAAACCAGTTCCTTCTCCAATACTTCCTGGTCCAGAAAGCAAGCGGGACAACTAGGAGGTAATCTAATTAATTTTGTTAATAAAATGTTTTTCACCATATCACAGATACAGCGTTGTGGAGATTCATAAGACTATAGTGTGTGTGCTCCAAATTGCTGGTGGCGCAGTGAAAGACGTCACCGCTGGCGTCTGTAAAACAGTCGCAATATGCCTCCAAATTAACCCCTTCGGCGCTCATGACGAGCTCAGCTCGTCATGAGCGTAACGTGCCCTACGCTGATGACGAGCTGAGCTCGTCATGTCACGCGGGTTTTTTCAAATCGCAGCGCGCAGCGGGAAAACCGCTAGCGCGCATGCGGTTAAAGGAGAGATCTGCACTTGTGGGTCGAGTTCCCCATCTCATTTAATGGTAAAGAACTCGGCAGATTAAAATCCAGGACGCGTTTCAGCTGTCCCTGCAGCCTTTTTCAACTGGTGAGAATGCTGGTATGTTTAAATATATAGAGCTGTCACGTGGGTTCAATTACACTGAAATACTGAAAATACTCAAGTTCTCAGCACTCATTACACTTACTTGAATTCGTTTTTGAACCAGAGTCTCTTTTAGTTTCTGCATAACCGGACTCAAAAATTCAAAGTTAACAACACACTGTCCAAACCAGTTCCTGTAACGTTAGGTGTACCACAAGGCTCCTCGTTATCCCCAACACTCTTCAACCTCTTCATGGAATCACTCACCGATCTGCTACAAACATCCAACGTGCAATTCCACATGTATGCAGACGACACTCAACTCTACCTCAAAATCAACACCTTGGACGACATTGATCTACTCAACAATACTCTTAAGAACACCAAATCATGGCTAGCACTGAATCACCTCAAGCTGAATGCCTTAAAAACTGAATTCCTCCTTATTTCCCCACCCTCCAAAGTCCCCACTATGCACAAGTTGATAAAACACCTCACAGCACTTGATGTTCAACCAACCCTCGTGAACTCAGCGAAATCACTCGGTATAACTTTGGATAGTAACCTCAACATGCAGAAGCATATTAGCAATGCTACGAGGGGAGCAAACTTTCAGATCAATACCCTAAGGTAGCTAAAGCCCTTCCTACCCCCCCAATGACTTCAAGCTAGCGGTTCAGTCCCTAGTTTTACCTCGACTGGACTATGGAAGCGTCTCTTTATGCGGTCTCCCCAAGACCACTACAGCCCCCCTAAGAGCCTCTACCAACGCGGCAGCAAGACTAATAACCGGCTCAAAAAAAGGGCCCACATCTCCCCTGATCTAAAATCTTTAAATTGGCTGCCATTTGAAGCCAGAATCCACCTGAAAATAGCTTGCATGACGCACAGGGCCCTACATTACAATGCGCCCAGCTATCTCACACAAAAACTCACAATATCTGGAGGTTCAAGATCTACTAGGAGTGCTGACAACCTCCTCCTGAAACCACAAAAATTCAAAAAGAAAAAAAACTTCTACTCGCTCCTTCTCCGGAATGGCACCTAGGATCTGGAATGCCCTACCTCCAGAAATAAGACTGAACCCATCCTCCTCTTCCTTCAAACTGGAAGTAAAAAGAATCCTTATGGCCAAATTCACATAATTATTGCCTCACTTGACTTTGGATCCCGCATGTACAGCCCTGCTCCACATAATGGTGTTATCTTTGTCATCAATTTACTATTATCTCCCATCCATTCTTATTTCCCACCCAGTCAATGCTTGAATCCTTCTTTCACAGCTGTGCACCACTTATTTTTGTCGTTTTTGCCTTTAATGTTTTTTTCATTCATCAAACCCAATCGGTACGGTGTCACACCTTACTTGTACTTCCCCTCCTACCATTGACTGTTCTCTGCTGCCACCGCTTCTCGTCCTCATTATCCTGAAATGTTTGATTTGTCAATTGCTTTTATACCATCCTTATGTTTACATTGTATTTTATTGTGTTTATGTCTATACACTTCTCTACTGTGAAGCGCTCTGATACCTGCAAGGGTCTTGTTCGCGCTCTATAAAACTTTCAAATAAATAAATAGTTTGTAGACAAATGTCTTCAGAGTGCGAGCAATAATTAACCTCACTGTGCAAATGTGCCTTTTGTAAAAGCAGCAGAGGTCAAAGGTCAAGACTGATTTGCATATGGCTGGGTCTAAACTGGGGTGGCATGGTGAGCAAAACAACGATGGATTTAACCCAGATCTCTTGACTGGGGATGAATGTGTTTTTTTCTGCATTCCGTCCATCACCTGGGTGTCTTTTGCTTGGTTGCCCTAAGGGCGCTGGGTATGCCTAGACGTGGGTCTCTGGCTCACTTTGCCACTGGATTCAAGCTAGCCCAGCTGATGAAGGGTGATGCCCCGAAACCGGTCCCAGGATTCTTGTTCCAGGTCCAGGGAGGACCTGGCTTGGCAGTTTGGTCTGGACTGTTCCCATGAGGCACAGGTTGAAGCCTGATTTGCATATGGCTGGGTCTAAACTGGGGTAGCATGGTGAGCAAAAGAACAATGGATTTAACCCAGATCTCTTGACTGAGGGTGAATGTTTGATTTGTTCAGCATTCTTTCCACCATTTGTGTCTCTTGTGCTTTCTCACCATGAAGTCAGAGTGAGTGAATATGCTAAGGCTGCTGCCACGTTCGACTAAACCAGAGTGAGTAAAGAGGCTAGGGCTGCTGCCACTTTCACCTGAAGTCAGAGTGAGTGAACATGCTAGGGCTGAAGCCATTTTCAGCTGAAGTCAAAGTGAGTGAATAGTTCGAGAACTCTACGGACAGATCAAGGTCTAATTACTAATTTGTATGAGATCTGGCAGTGTTCGGTCCGAGTGCTGCTGTCAATGCCGGCAACTCCTGCTGTCGGTGGAGCTGCTGTCACTTTATCTTGCTCCTACTACTTTTACAGAGTCACCCTACCGCTGTCACTCTTGAGTTCGGCTGCCACTCCATCTTACTCCTGCCACTTTCTTTCATGTCCTGCTGCTGTCACTCGAGTTCTGCTGTTTGATGGTGCCGTCCTCGAAGTTGGATGTCAGATTTCGACTCCATTGTCGGTTGACCAGATCCATACGCCAAACGTGGTAACTCCGAATGTTGTACATTGGCGTCGGAATGGTTTTGGAATCCAGTAACGGGACTGACGCCGAGGGCATGGCCTTGTGCTCCTCCTCAGGCCTGAGGACGCTCCAGGGGAAGGTTAAGACCAAAAGATAACAAGCAGAGAATTGTAATATTCTCGCATATGGGTCAGAGTCGGCCCAGCTCCACAGTAGGTTGAGAGGCAGGGGGTAGACTCCTGAATCGAATCTTCAGCCGAAGATCAGTGGCAGGTCTCATGCGCCGAAGTCGGTTGGCACCACAACATCGACCATCTGCGTAAATTTCCTTAGGACGTCGAAGGAACGCGACGCCCACTGGAACGGCTCCTGGATCGGACCCATAGCCGGTCCTTGGAGCACGAAGGGAACCGGGTCCAGGGGGATGTCTTGGAAGACTGATCATCCACGTCACTAGAAGCTTCAGCACCTCCAGTCGAAGTCGTTGACATAAGTCGCACTCCTGAGTCATGGTACTCACCTAGGCACCACATACAAATAGGGTGTGGGTCCGTGGCCACTGGACCCACAAGGTTTAAACCGGAGGACATATGAAAGGCACACTGTTCCGTTCGAAGAAATAGTCGAGGTAGGTAAAAAAAAAAAGGCCTGAGGAACTGCTAATTGGATCTGCATTGGAAGCGCAGAAAAGAAGAAACGGATGTCAACACATCAGGGGAGGGCTAATATGGACACTGTTGATGTCACATCTGCAGGATGACGTCGCTATGGAGTTGCTCGACACTCTGTACAGACTCACAGAGACACTACTGTACAATAAATCTCTGGATCCAGTCTCGCAACTCAGGATAATTCTGAAATAAGGAATTTGCGGCTAGATGTCTATCAGATATCCCATCTCACTCCTGCTGCTTTCATATAGGATTCAGAAAAGGGGGTGGTGATGGAAAGCGCATCTGAGTTAAACAGAACACTCATACCCAGTCAAAAGATCAGGGCTTGATCAATCACCGTTTTTTAGCTCACTACACCATACCAGTTCAGAACCTGGCTATATGCAAATTAGTCTGACCCTGGCCCAGTGCATCATGGGAACAGGGCAGACCAAACTACCAAGCCAATTCTTTACTGGAAAGGAAACAAGCTTCCGGGGACCGGTTTCTGGCATTGCAGCCGTCTTCGGCCCGGCTTACTTGAATCCTGATGTGCAGTGAGCAAGGGACTCATGTCTGAGCATACCCTGCCACTCCTATAGTGGCCAAAACGATTCAGAAAAGGGGGTGGTGATGGAAAGAGCATCTGAGTTCAACAGAACACTCATACCCAGTCAAAAGATCAGGGCTTGATCCACCACCGTTTTTTAGCTCACTAAACCATCCCAGTTCAGAACCTGGCTATATGCAAATTAGTCTGACCCTGGCCCAGTGCATCATGGGAACAGGGCAGACCAAACTACCAAGCCAATTCTTTACTGGAAAGGAAACAAGCTTCCGGGGACCAGTTTCTGGCATTGCAGCCGTCTTCGGCCCGGCTTGCTTGAATCCTGATGGTGCAGTGAGCAAGGGACTCATGTCTGAGCATACCCTGCCACTCCTATAGTGGCCAAAACGAATCAGAAAAGGGGGTGGTGATATAGGGTCAGCCTGCCACTGTCACTCTAGTTCTGCTAATGCACCATCTTACTGCAGCTGCTTTCATGCCCTGCTGCCGTCACTCTTGAGTTCTGTAGTCACTTCATCTTACTCCTGCTGCGGTCACTCTTGAGTTCTGCTGTCACGCCATCTTACTACTGCTGCCTCAGAGTGTCACGTACAATTTAGTCCTTCTCCGCCAATTCTGCTGTAGGCCCCACAGCTTGTTTTTTTTTATTTTTTTATTTTTGTATAGCGCCAGCTAGTCCCGTGGCTATCAGAGCGCTTCACATACACATTGTGAAAAACAGAAGGGCCTTACATTGCCTAGAAGGCTGACAGTAAGTAAGCAAACCACGGATAAAGAATACAGCATGAACAATAAATAACTGTACAACGGAGGGGGAGAGAAAAAAAGAAAACAAGGTGATTAGCATAGTCCGCTCACCAACAATCCTTGAAAGGGAGTCAACTCTGAATATTGAGATCTAGGTTAGTTGACGTTGTTCAGGAAAATATTTGTTAAGGAGATGGAGTTTGAGGTCCCTTTTGAAACGGGAGAAGGAGGGGTTGCTTCGGAGGAGTCCAGGGAGAGCGTTCCATAACCTGGGAGCGTTGCCAGAAAACGATCGGTATTGGGTGGTTTTCTTTTTCATTTTTGGCGGCATGAGGAGTGAGTTGGAGCTTCTCAGTGTTCTGGCTTGACCTGCTCTTACCAGTTTGTTGTCAGGTAGCTGGGGGCCGGAGAGTGGAGGGTTTTGTGTGTGATGCAGGCCAGCTTGTAAATACATCTTCCTTCCATGGGAAGCCATTTGAGGGAGTTGAGAGCTGGAGTGATGTCTCCAGCCTTGGTCGCAGTGTGCATAGACTAACATGCGTTGACTGTGGTATGCTATGTAAAGGTCGGGAGGGCAAGCGAACTTCAAGCACACAGAAGCAATGACCTCATACAGTAGTTAGGTTAAACGATATGTCAGAATATTTAGACTAGGGCTATGGCAGTGTGTCTGATGAGGACACTCCCAGCAATGAATGACTCTGTGCACTCCCTCCATCCTAGAATTTCTCACCTTGTGGTGAAAACGCTGCAGGCCAGGGGACTCCAGGGGTGGAAACGCTGCAGGTCAGGGGACTCCAGGGGTGGAAACGCTGCAGGTCAGGGGACTCCAGGGGTGGAAACGCTGCAGGTCAGGGGACTCCAGGGGTGGAAACGCTGAAGGTCAGGGGACTCCAGGGGTGGGCTGCAGGCAGGCTCAAAATGCCCATTAGGCTGAAAGGGCTTTGACCCCCCAACCCCCAAAAATTCCCACTCCACCACCCCCGCCGTCTGCCCTAGCCCAAGCCTTGGAGTACAGAGGCAGTTCTTGAACTGCCCTGCGCTGATGCTGGGCAGGGGCTGACAACTCAGACTGGCCTCATCCAAAGTACTTCGCAGGTCTTCAAAAGACCATTGATCAGTTCACGGGTCTTTGTGTGTTTTAATTGCTACTGACCCCCTTGCAGTCCCCACTCTAGTTATGGACTGTTGCTGACAGAGTGGGAGAAAGGAAGAAAGGAGTTCATTTACAATATAAGCTTGGGCAAGTAGCACATTAATATAATGTGCCTAGCCATTGGCCTGGTTTGCCTCCAAGCTCCAAAACAGGCACTGAACCCTCTACGTGGTATATAATATAATTAGGGCTAACGGTTTTATGGTATTTATTTATTTTTTTAACATTTCCATCTGTGTTTATCCATATTTATTTTGAATTTTGAGAATAAATAGAACCCACATTTATTTAACTGAAAAACATGCACATACTTTGATGCCTTTAGAGTATTAGCAAATTAGGACGCCAAATATAGCAAAACACTACACCCACCGGTATATATTAGCATTATATACTAAAATATGTTAACATACGCCAATATTTAAGGAAATCTCATCCTGTTATTTTAATCTCCCATGCTGTCCATCTGTGAAGCTATTGGCCTGAAATTCATGGAGGACAGCACAGCGAGTCACTCATAAGAAGCACAAGTTTCTGTATTTTTTCGGTTTTAAAAATAAATACACATTGTTTTCTGTTTGTATTTATCTGTAAAATAATGGAAGACTGGGAGCCTTAAACACAGTTCATCGTTTAAAAATGTGCCAAAGATTCACATTTTAAAAAGTACATTTTCTATAACTTTGAAGTGTTTCACTTAAGCACACTGAACTGAATTTCAGCATTGACTGACATTTATCAGAATACCCAGATTGAAACATTGCTGCAATTACGATGGTATTAGCAGGGCCACTGGCATTATGCGATTCAAATTATTATTATTTTTTTTTTAATAAAATGGGTCTTGCAGCGTTTGCCACAAAATTGTTTGTCTGCTTCAGAATCTGTAGATTTCTAGCTTAAACAGATTCAAAGTTACTAAAAACATGGTCATACATGGTCTCTGCGTTCCCGAAGTCCTTTAGCTGAAAGTGACACGGCTGCGCGAAAGTGAAAGTAATGGAGAGCGATGCGGAGGAAGAGATAAGAAAGGCAGATGGTGGAAGCTTGAGTCTAGCAAAAGCTTGTGGGTAGCACTTTGAAAACCCCCTTACTAAAAATTGAGCAAGCAGCGCCTGCGCTGCTCTAGGCTCGACCTAAAAAGGGTATTACACAAAGTATAAGAAAGGCTGCCACAAAATGTACATGTACAAAAGAGATATACTAACACTTTGTGCCAGAATAGGGTTCACAAAAGTGACACAAAGAGTGCAAAATGTTGTGGCTGGATTTTCTTTCCAACATGAATCAATGCATACTACGGGTGGTACATGGGCGTTCCAAAACAACTACCCATGGGTTTTGGCGCAAGTCACTATCTACTAACATTGGTAGACCAGGATTTGTACCAAAAAAATTATGCCACCTCGAGGCATGCGTAACAGTGGAGCAACAGCAAAAAGTCACTGCATTTTTCATCGGTTGCATGTCTGCTGCCTTGTACACCACATGTACAAAGTGGTAAAATTATTAAAACAGTTTTTGTGCTGGAAGGGTCCCTTTGCCATCACACATGCACCAGGGGTGTGGAATTTAATAACATATCTACTTGTCCATGGGGGAGGTTGCTTCATAAATCTACTAGTCCTGTAACAAAATCCACTTGCCCCTTTGGTGCCATGTAGTGCAGCGACAAATTATGGCAGCAATCTCATTATATTAGAGCTCCGATATAGCCTCTCTGATTATGCCAGGGCTCATACCATAGTAGTGTTTGAATACTTGCAATCTCCTATGTTGCCATGTTTTCGCAGATCTACATACTGGGGCTGAAGGTAGTGGTAAACAATAGTTCCAAGGTTAGAATGCCCATTTGAGTCTGTGCAAACCTACGAACTTGCATGTTTTAAGAGTTTAACAACTCTTCTCTAATCTATTCCCATACTGAGAAATGTTGTACATTTACTCCTGACAATGGCAGAAGTAAACCTTCCAGAGTTGGGAAAAAAGTGGTTGGAGGGAAAGTAAACTTGCAAACACTTATGATATTTGCATGAGCAAATCTACACATGCATATTTGCTCATGCTAAAACACAGTTCACCAATATTTTCTAGGAGTACTATTTCTAGTGCTACTTCTATAAATTATTGGGATTTCACAAAAGCTGTATAGCTGCACTTAATGCAAGGACATATACCATGGATGCTCTTTTGATACTTGGAGCATATTGGCACACAAAGTAGTTTTGTTCAGTGCCAGTAACTACTGTGGCAGTGTGTTCTTTTTGAGACCTAAAAATGTTTTGGGGCTTTTGCCAATGTTTGTTATAATGGTGAGGGCCCAGCAGCTCCCACACCAATAAGGTTTTACAAAAACTGTGCCAAAACAAGTCACACATTAACAAATCTAAAAAGCTGACTTACTTGCTTTACCAATGCTTGTTTATTTTGTTTCCCATAATCTGATTGAAATTGGTTATACTGATTTTCCATTATGAATATGTTTGGGAAATACTAGCATGCATCAGCAAGTTACTAAATGATGCTGCAAAGAAATGGTATATGACATTTTACAGTAGTTTATCAAAATGTTTTTTTTCCTGCTTTCATTTTTTTAATGAACATTTTATTTTGAAAGTAAAGAATCGTCAATCTTGCTTTCAAGCTTCTGGAAATATCTGCATCAAATCAGAGAGCATTCTGGGAACAGTATGCATAGCCTCATATTGCTAAACCTTGAAACCATGTGCACACATTTGTATACTGAAACCACTGTCAGTAGTGCAGTCCGATCTTACAACATGTACTTAGAGCGCTCACCCTAATTATAAAGGCTTTGCATTAATGAACCATAAATACAAGTTTGAACAGCCATAACACATGGGCACAAGTATTACCTTACCTGCAGACAGTGCCCTTCCCTGATCTATGATGTGGGACTTTAATCTGGCAGCCAAAGGGTTGTGCTGCAGGGGGCTGGGCCTACTTGTCCCAAAGACAAAATACACATGAGAAGGTGTTGCCCTGGACCATCTTGGCATACAGGGCACTGCTCTACCCTTCCTTTGATACAACGCAGCAGCTTTGGTTGCTGTGATGAGCAGCGTGAAAAGTTAGTAAATCTGTCCTTTAGTATTTGGCATAAAACAAGTGTTGAAAATATATATTTTGTGATTAATATGCAATGACGCTGCAGTGCAAACGTTTATTTAGCATAAGATTCCATTAAAGGGCGTACTCCAGAAGTCATCTGAGACATCCTTGGATTCCATCCCAAAAATAATGAATGTTTGTTGCCATTGAGCCTCAGATGACTCCATCCCCTGCAGCGCTGCACCGGCTCCCAGCCGCCTTGAGATTGGCTGATTAACCAGTTGTGCACATTTGCATGTCTTTCAAGTAGCAGCACCCTGGGGAGAAGGCGAGTTTCTTCAGCACCCAACTCTGTCCTTTCCAGTGAGATGCACCTGACGGTTGGCATCATCTCTTATGGAGGAGTGTTTTTTTTTTTTTAACAATGTAAGAGAATTGTTATTGTAAAATGAAAAAAGCTTCGGAAGGCTTCTCCCAATAGATTCCACCCACTGAGGTCATTCGAAAGCCATTGACAGGTGTGGGGGGGGGGGCTTTGTTTTTATTTACACTCCCCGTACCTCGCGCTCTCTCTGCCTATTCAGCCCATTTGCAAGGTGCCCATAAAAGACAAGGGCCCAAGTGAGAAGTGTGTGGACCGGAAATCCATTCCGCACAATCCAGATCCGGTGTGCATGCGCAAGGATTTACGGGGTGCCGGAAGAACCCCAAGTGGACCGGCTTGAAATTCCAGCAGGTAGAAGGAATGCGGCGCTAGGCTCCATTGCAGCCCTGACCCTTTCCATAAGCACTGCCTGAACCTCAAACAAGGCACGTGGAAGCATGACATGCTCTCCCCTGCAGCCTGCACCCCCCCCCCCCTTCCTTCACCCTCCCCACCGCAGCTGCCTGCACACTTCAGGTCAGCAGTGTTTTTCAAAGCACCTTCTATACATTGAGAAAATAAACTGGAAGTGGCAGTTTTTTTTCTCAATTCAAAATACTGATGGCCTGATGCGCTGGCAGATTCCTCCCAGCGTCTGGAGGGCAGTCTCCATCTTTAGGTCGAGCCTGGGCGGCGCATGCGCTGCTCCGCGAGGCATGCGGTATTCGTGTACGCACTTGAATCTCCACCCATATTTGTGATGGGCTTGTGTCATCGTCCTTTGTAAATGCTGGCTTCTGATTCGATAATAGGCTTGTTAGTCCCTCCTTAGTACCGCCTTGTCTTCATTTGTAACCTCCCTCGAGGACTTGCTCTTTTACTTCTGTTGTTACATTGTATGCCACCGTCTGTAAGCACTACGTTCTTTAATGAGTCTCTCTTACTACAGGCACGACATGCTTTCCTGCAACATTAAGCGGGCCATGCGTGCTTTCACTTTCCAAGCAGCCTGGGACAATGGCGGCAGAGTTCTCACATTTACGAGAGTTTGAGCTATTGGTATAGTAAATGACAATGCCTTTTATTTATGTGTTAATTATCAAAACAGATAAATAAAAGGCATTTTCATTTACAATGTCAATAGTTAAAACTCACGGAATTGCGAGAACTATTGCATTGAAAATGCTTGTTCTCTCCGCATCCAATACGCATCGGGCATGGAAAATGAGCACTGGTACCCCCGCTCTCAGTGGGTTGGTATGACCAGCCTCTTGGCAGCTGACCCACCAGGTCTCAGGTTACCCCACGAGACTCAGCAGAAACAAAATTGAGCAGAAATGATGGGTTGTGGTTCTGTCCTTTGGAGATGAGGCATGGTCAATCGAGGAATAGCTCATTTGCCTGAGAGATAGCACATGCATGTGCAGCCAGAACATATAATCTACATCTAACCAGACTCATAACTCTTCCCCCTAAAGCAAACTCCTCTATGATCAATTTCTCAGAGTGCATTGTAAGGCGGATGTAGAATTCGCTTTAACCTACAGCCTGTGTGGTTAGTTTTTGGGATGGACTCAATGCGGAAGAAGTACACTACTGCCCCTCTTTTGTAGGCAATTTATCGCTGTGTCCTACCTCCTCAAACTAGTGTAGGTTGGGCAGCAAAATGCTTGAGAAACCATTCTCAGCTGTCAAACTAAGCTTGGGTCTGTCAAAAGCAACATCATTCTGATAATGTGTATAACAGATGGTCAATGCCAAAGCACGGTGCACCAAAAATGTGTGGACTACTTATTCCTGTGTCACAGTGACAAACTGGTGTCCATGCTGCCTGCCTGGTCACTCTTGTGCCCCACTTAAGGGTGTCTCTTTCGCTACTCAGGCCAAGCGAAGTGCTAGAATTAGTACAGACATTTAGGAACAACCATTATAAAGAATATGGTCATTCTTCTCAAAGGAATTTTGGAGAAATTCATAAGATATGTTGCATTTTATAATGCTTGTGAGCCACACCCCGAAGTCAGGTGCATTAACCCACTAAGCTCAATAGTTTGACACCTACTGAGGCCTCAAACAAGCATATGCTGCAACATTCCAATGAACAGACTGAAGATGCACATCTGGCCAACAGTAAAGCATCAGTGCCTTTGTGAAGATGGATTTAAAAATATTTCATGTGCTCACTGTCATTTCACAGAAGGAATGTTTGAAGCACTGGCAAAAAGGGTCATGGTTTTGAAACAACTTAGAGAAACCTGGTTATGAAGTGCTTTGTATTGAAATCTAAAGAAGCTGCATTTTGTTGTCAAATCACTCATTCGTCTTTTTAAAAGAACTCTGTCAGTAGCCTACAAGCATTGTCAAATCCAATAAAACAGGTCGGTAGCTTATAAACACTGTCAAAATCCACTAAATTATGTTTGTTTTAATCATATCGGGTTTGACCAATAATATTTATAATGTACAAAGGATTGCTATTTTTTAATTGACTTTAAGGATGGCCCCGCCTCCATTGACCTGTTGCCTCCAGAGAGTGACATTAAAGCCAACCAATGGTGAGAAGTGGCCAGACTGTAAGCCCCTGTAAGTTCTTGATAACCCGGCAAGAGTTCTTTCCCATACAGACAGATCGTCCTGCCTGGAAGGCGAGACCTAATGAAGTTACATTGGTACCTTAATCCTAAATTGTCAGAGGGCAGCTTTTCTGCTGGTAAAAACTCAGCAAGGTTTTCATGAGTTCCAAATAAGTCGTGGCTTTATGAACCCAGGAACCACAAGCTTTGCCGCATGAAGTTGTTCATAAGGCTTAGCGTGGGCAGGGTTAGCGAAGAGTTCCTGGTGCGGAGGAGCTCATCAATCTTGAGTTTATGTGGGCGGGGTTAGCGAGGAGCTCCCGGTGCCGCCTCCCTCCCCAGATGATCTCATCAATCTTGAGTTTATGTGGGCGGGGTTAGCGAGGAGCTCCCGGTGCCACCTCCTTCCGCAGATCTCATCAATCTTGAGTTTATGTGGGCGGGGTTAGCGAGGAGCTCCCGGTGCCGCCTCCCTCCCCAGATGATCTCATCAATCTTGAGTTTATGTGGGCGGGGTTAGCGAGGAGCTCCCGGTGCCGCCTCCTTCCCCAGATGATCTCATCAATCTTGAGTTTATGTGGGCGGGGTTAGCGAGGAGCTCCCGGTGCCGCCTCCTTCCCCAGATGATCTCATCAATCTTGAGTTTATGTGGGCGGGGTTAGCGAGGAGCTCCCGGTGCCGCCTCCTTCCGCAGATGATCTCATCAATCTTGAGTTTATCCATGAAGGGTGCTGGTGGGCAGTGCGAGGAGTGTTTCTTAAAGGACCCATGACAGCACATGGTGGGACCTGAGGATGTTATAACAGTAAGCGCTAAGCACTGGTACCCTAATCGTTTGTATTTCTTTCAACGGTTAAACAAGTTTGCGTGAAATTCATCAATTAATTCATATCATTCTCGAAAATGTTAAGATGCCTGCCTTTCTCCCAGCTAAGGTCAGCAGGCCTGCCTACAGCATCATTACACGGCCTCTGAGCAACTCTTCAACACAGAGGATCTTAAGAAGGTAGTCATTTCAACAGATTATTGGTCAAATTAATAAATTGTCATATTTTATTTGTTGAGACGTTTTGTGTACCAAATATGTTGTACAATTTGGAAACACCAATAGGAGCATCTGATTCTATAGGAAATATTACCATAATTGACCCTGAAGCAGGCCTGGAACTAGGACAAGAAAACTTGGAACATCTCTTGATGGAGACGCACACCACCTGTGCGAGGCTCACACCCATAGAAGAGACACAGAAATCTGGCACAAGATCACACAAGGTACAGGACACTCCTTCTGTCCTTCATCTGAAGAGCATTCACATCTCACCGCACCCCTGTCAGACCGACAAAACCGGGACACCCTGATTGTGTAGCGCGGCAGGATGAAAGCAAGTGGGTTTTAAACACAGTAAATTAAAAATAAACAAGGATTTGCAATGCAATAAGTCTCGCATTCACGCAAGTTTGAGCTATTGGCATTGTAAATTACACTGCCTTTTAGTTATGTTTTGGGTTTTAAAACATAAATAAAAGGCAATGTCATTTACAATACTAATAGCTTAAACTCTCGCAAATGTGAGACCTATTGCACTGCAATAAAGAGCCTTCTCGACCGCTTGTTAGATTGTAAATATCAGAGTAAGAGACCAGCCTGCTACATCTTCAAAGTAGTGCTGTGAAGAAGATGTGTAAGTGTTGTAAATTACACATACACAAAGAGTAAAATGAGAGCTACAGATGATCCGAGCTATAAACACAAACACTAACAAAGCGAAACAAATCCTGGTCTAAGGCCAAAATACATTTTGTTGATAATGTTGGGAATTTTAAACACAATCATTTTCCATACTAGGAGCAAAGGCAGATGGTGCAGAAATAGGCTCCCACTTGGTCAAATTAAACAAGGCCCAGCACTTTTAATCATCTGTATTCAACTAGATAACTATGTTGTAACAGGAATAGAAAACAAAGTGCTGGGACTAGTGGCTTAGTGGAGTAATGTGCCCCTTGTATGATCTCATGTCACAGGAACAAATCCCAGCGGATCCACTCAGCCTTTCATCCTTCTGAGATCGACAAAATAAGTACTACTGAGTTGGGTAACAATAAACATCTGTTATTCAGCAGCAAGATACCTTCTGGGTGAATGCGCGCTTTACAAATCCATGTTATGATAAAGTGCTCAAGACTACTGAATTTTTTGTGATCTAAGATTACGGTGGTTAACATCGTAGCATCAAATCAATTTACAAACAATAGTTCCATTAATGCCATCTTTACTGCACTGCAGAATTTAGTTATGCATGAGTTATCATTATACTACATGCAGTTAGGGTGTACACTAGTGCTGCAGTACCTTGCGATGACTCTGCTCTTGGAGAGGAATCCTCTTTGGGAAATTGTCCTCTGAATGGTCTGACTTAATTCAAACAAATAGTTAACTCTAGCAATAGTTTGAAGGTTGAAACTTTTCTAGATTCATATGCTGTGCACTACTCCACCATCTAGCAGTTGGACATAGGTAAATAGATTATTTTTGGGTGTCAACTATAGGCAGAGCTAATGGCTGACTCTGAGCCCAAAATGCTGCAGTAATTATCCGCAATCTTCACATTCTTTTTGTACCAGCGGTTTCAGAAGTGATGTGGAGATTGGCAACGCTCATGCTGAGTGAGATAGTGTGGGCTGACAGGCACTGACCAGAGCATCAAGTACTGAAGAGTACACCGCCACAGCATCAAGCACTGAAGAATACACCCCAACACAACAGACATGGGCCAGAGAATCAGGTGCACAAGAGTACACAGCCAACAAAAGATAGAGGTGTACCAGAGCATCAAGTACTGCAGAGTACACGCTGTAGGAGAGTAGGATCTGCTTACTATGGTTACCCCCACTTTTTGCTGGTGTTTCACCAAATAGCAGGGATGGGGCCCTGCTATTTAGGACCCCAGCCTAGCTGCTTCCTCTCTAAGTTGATTGCATGTACATTAGGTACAGTCCAGATTGGTTACTGGGTTACCCTTGTGAGTCCCTAGTATATGGTACCCTAGGTACCAAGGGCATAGGTACCCCAGAGGCCTACCAGGGGTCGAAGAATGTATTATGCCACCCCTAGGAAGCCTTCCGAAATGGCACCACAGGTCTGCTACTGCAGCCTGGGTAAGGTGGTGTATGCACCCCTTACTAAGATATAGGTTATCTCTATCTACCATTAATGACAGACGCATATAAACCTATAAGTCACTTCTATGGCCTTAACAATCCTGAAGGCAGGGTGCTGGGTTTTGTGTGAGAGGGTGCCCATGCATGAGCAGGACCCCTCTGCAGCTTTCGGACTCTATTCTCTGAGATACAGTCATGCCATATATATAACCTTGTGGTAAATGCTTGCTAACTTTGGGATGGCTGCATCAAAACATGTCATGTTTGGTGTCAAACACTTTGGAATCCTAACCCCCCCCCCCCCCCCCCTACTCCCCCCCTGCCAGTCCTGGCGGCGGGGGTAGAATTCCACCGTTCTAGAGGGAGAAGACATGTACACACTGGTCTGACCGGTAATAGTTTAAAAGAGCCCCAGCATCACAAAATGGATGCTGCAGCCACAGACACGAGTCTGACCTCCTGCTGCTGGACTAAACTCCAGCAGGGGAGGCCTGGCAATAGGTTTCCTGTCACAGGGAGGTGTAACCCCCTCCCCAGACAGGCTTTAGTGTATTGGGGCTGAATGCTTTTCAGACAATGCTTGGGGCACACCCGGTGCCCCTGTGCATATCCCAGTTCAAACCGGTTGCTGGAGCATGCAGCCCTGCTCTGGCGCGACACTGGACAAAGGGGAAGGGGTGTAACCACCTCCTCCCCAGGTCCTCCCATAGATGGGACCTTAGAGTAAGTCCAACCCGTAAACTTAGTATAAGTATAGGAACCCAGTCCTTAAGACTTTAGATTACCCTGGACGAAACTCTGCAACATATATCCTGGAACTTCGATATTCGGTTTCGACTAGAAGACAGAAGAATCTCCCTTGGGGTCAAGGAGTGACTCCCCTGTTCAAACAGGCACCAAAGAAGCATCTTGCCAGTCTGCATTTCCAAGGCTACCGCCGGATCCCGAAGGATTTGTGACACAGGACCCAGACTTCTCCGAGGCCGACACGAGATCCCAGCAAAGCTGAGACCCGCAGCCCCCACGAGTGACATGGAACCGGAACCCCTGGACACCGTGCACAATTGCTAGTGCATCGACTTCCCGAAGTTGTGCATTGGGCTACTAGTATTCCAAGCCCTGAGCACCATCTGCACCGATTGTGGGCCTACACTCCACGAGAGTTCCGTGGGCCCGCTTCTAGCATTTCTGCTCGAGGCCCCTTCGCGATCCCTGGTCTGTCAACTGGTGGGTCCCCACAAAGGTAACTTTTGTTTCTTGGGCTTCCCTGGTTGCTCCAGACATGCCCTGACTCCCCTCTAAAGAGTGAGTCCCTCAGACCTTGCTGGTCTGCTCCAAAGCCAATCTCTGCTTTCTGCGTTGGTTGCTGTTGCCAAGGCTTGTTGGGTCCAATCCGGGTACCGACACCGCAGCACTTGACATCCTTCGTGGGACAGCTGGAATCCAGCTCCTGGTAGTCGACGCCTCCTGGTCCTAGTGGCTGAGGAGTCAAGCTTCACCTTCTGCACCTGAAATCACCAGAGATTGGTTGGCATCTTCTCATCGCCTTCCTGGTCACTGTAGTAGCCCAGACTCTGTCCCCTCTGCTTTCAGGTTCTTCAGATCTCCGATCCACCCTTGGAACCATCCTGACACTTTCCACTTGGACAAAAACAACAGGTGATGGACAGAATGCAGAACAATCGCATACATTCACCCCAGTACAGAGATCTGGGCCTAAATCCATCGTTTTTTTGCACTCCACATCACCCCAGGTCAGACATGGCCATATGCAAATCAGCCTTGACCCTGTGCCTCATGGGAACAGTCCAGCCCGAACTGCCAAGCCAGGTCTTTCCTGGACCGGAATCAAGCATCCAAGGACCGGTTTCTGGCTATCAGCCGTCATCAGCCTGTATAACTTGACTCCAGTAGTGTGGAGAGCATGGCACTCACGTCTGAGCATACCCATCCCACTCGGGGCGACAAAGGCAAAAACAACAGGTGATGGACAGAATGCAGAACATTGTCATACATTCACCCCAGTACAGAGATCTGGGCCTAAATCCATCGTTTTTTTGAGCTTTTGGTTTTGTATTTGTCACCCCGAGTGGGATGGGTATGCTCAGACGCGAGTCCCATGCTCTCCACACCACTGGATTCAAGCTAGCCGGGCTGAAGACGGCTGATAGCCAGAAACCGGTCCTAGGATGCTTGATTCCGGTCCAGGAAAGACATGGCTTGGCAGTTCGGGCTGGACTGTTCCCATGAGGCACAGGGTCAAGGCTGATTTGCATATGGCCATGTCTGAACTGGGGTGGGGTGGAGTACAAAAAAACGATGGATTTAGGCCCAGATCTCTGTACTGGGGTGAATGTATGACATTGTTCTGCATTCTGTCCATCAACTGTTGGTTTTGCACTTTCCACTTGGACGCCTGCAGCACTTTTCCGCAGCTTGCCACAGAAAACAACAACAAAACCCGACACGAAAAGACACCTATGCACCTGGCTTCCCTGGGTGTTGACTCTAGAACTGTCTAGTTCTCAAGGGGTTTGCTCCAAGTCCACTCCTAAGTGTCCCTAATCTGCAAAATTTTAATCACAACTTTCTCCATAGAAGTCAATGGTGATTCGTGGCTGTGTTTAGACACTGCACTCGTCCCCAGTGGGTCTCCTGCGTCCCTACCTTGGGTGGTTCCTGATTGCCCCAGCCGGTTCTACAGGCCCTAGGCCTTGTCTCTATGTCTGTCTTGGTACTTATACCACTTTCTTAGTATATGGTTTGTGACGCCCCTAGGGATAATCATATATTGTGCTAATTTTCTGTGTACTAAATAAGTTTACTGTATGTACTTTTGCCTCTAGCCTCATAAAAGAGACTAGAGGGATGTGTTTAGATTAAATACACACACACACACACATATATATATATATATATATATCTGGTGTGGTTCTCCTTTCATTTGGTTATTCACAAGATTATAGACTGGTAAAACAAGCTGCTTTACATTCCTTCAAGACTTAGCCTGAAGGCTGCGCCCCACAGCTACTACTAGGACAGCTTTCTATATAGGTTGTCTTTAAACCTACAATCAATAAGCGTTGTTTGGACTGGTGCAAGGTGCCCACTAGAATAGTGGACAGCATATGCCAGGCCAACTTCTCACATTGGTGTGCAGCGTGTGGGATTCCAGCTTGCCATTGTTTTACCAGATAATCTCAAGTGTTTGATCATTTGAAAACCACTAAAAGTACCAGAGGTACATATAATACAAGCTTAAATACAGTAAGTTCTACTGAACTTAGAGTTGTGTGTCAAGGGCTTTAGTACACCCTTTCTACAACTCAAGAGTTTAGTAGGTACCAAACTAAAGTAGGTAGGTGTACACACCACACCTCACTAGTTATGTCTACAAAGGCAGGACCTAGTGGGTCTCTGCCAGATGTCAGTCAAGTACAGACATCCAAATATGACAGGTTCCCTTTTCAAGAGTTAAGGGCTCTGTGTGGTATGAGGAAATTGGAGCCAGGACAGAATCCCAATACCCAACGCCTCATAGAGGCATTGCTGCTTGATGACTTTAGACAGGCCTCAGAGCCTGAAAGGGTAGGTAGTGGGGTGGGGACAGCAGAGGAGGAAGAGCCCAGTTACCCCACCAGGACTCAGACTCTGATGCTGGCCAGGCAGGAGACAATGTCCTAGACCTGGACAATACAGCTCCAACTTGAAATGAAGACGTTGAAAGAGGCCCTCTCTTTGTCCCACCTGGAAGAGTTGGGGGTGTGCCCAAGAGACCCAGATCACCTTCAGTGGAACCTGATCATTCTGACATCAGTAGAGACCTCTGTCTCTTCTCATGGGAGAGGTACCTCCCTGGAGAAGAGGGAGCATCAGGTGAGAATGGAAGAAGCTCAGCTGAGGATATGGAGACAAAGAGTAGCCTTAGAAAAGGAAACCCTAGAGCTTGAAACAGCTAGAAAAATGATGGGGCTAGAGCCCCATGGTGGCAGCAACTTCCCTAGTGGTAGGGAAAGTTTGTATGACCATAGAAACCTAAACAAGACTGTCCCTCCCTATCAGAATGGGGATGACATCCACAAATGAATAACTACACTGGAGAGGGCCTGCAAAGTACAGAAGGAACGCCAGAAGCAGTGGGCAGCAATCTTGTGGATCTCCTTTGGAGACAAAGGTAGAGACAAGGTCCTCGCTGTAAGAGAAGAGGATGCTGATGATTACAAGGTCCTGAAGAGTGCTCTAATAGATGGGTTTGGCCTAACCACTGAGCAGTATAGAATACAGTTCAGAGACACCCAATAGACACAGACTCAGGACTGGGTTGACTTTGTTGATTGTGCTACTCGGGATCTGGAGGGCTGGTTATTATTATTATTAGGTTTTGTAAAGCGCGTAGTCACCCGTAAGTATCCCAGCGCTAAGATCCGGACACACCAGAGGGTAACAGGGGGAGAGAAGGAGGAAAAAAAGATCAGGGGAACAGGTAAGTTTTCAGTCGCTTCCTGAATCGGAGGTAATCTGGTTCCGTCCTAAGATCCCGGGGAAGGGAATTCCAAAGGCGGGCAGCGTTGACAGAGAAGCGCCGTCCACCCATGCGCACCTTCTTCACTCTAGGAACAGTGATGAGGTATTCATGGTCAGATCGGAGGGATCTTGAGGCTTTGTAGGGCCTGATGATTTTTTTTAAGATGGGAGGGCCTTTATCCTGTAAGAGCCTGTGTGACAGACAGAGAGCTTTAAACTTCACTCGCTCTCTCACTGGAAGCCAGTGGAGATGTTTCAGGGCTGGTTTGGCTGAAGATCTAGCCGGGGTGTTGGTTAGAATCCGGGCCGCCGCGTTCTGGATCCTTTGCAGTTTATTGAGGGTTGCCTCGGGAGCTCCCAAATAGATGGTGTTGCTATAGTTTAGCCTTGATAAAATGAGGCCTTGGATTAACAGTTTCTGGGAGACAGGAGGAAGTAAGGGCAAAATCTTCCTGATAGATTTGAGGAGCCCAAAGCAAGTCCCAGCTATTTTTTTGGCTTGAGCCTTGAAAGACAGATCTTTTTCAAGCCAAATTCCCAAGCTCTTAATCTCAGACTTGGGAGCAGGGGGTTCACCCAGGCAGGGGGGGCAGATATCGGAGGGAGGGAGAGCCCCTTCTGGCCAAGGAGGAGAATGTCTGTTTTAGAGCCATTAAGTTTCAATGACGAGCTATTCATCCAACCTTGAATTTCAGCAAGACAGTTGTAGAGGTCCGATGGTTCTTGGTCAGGGTGGGATAGAGACACCACTAATTGAGTGTCATCAGCGTAGCTGATGATTTTCACTCCGAACGGGTTGACAACCTCCTCCAATGGGGACATGTAGACATTAAATAATGTCGGGCTTAAAGCTGAGCCTGAGGCACGCCACATTGGAGGGGGGTTTCGGGGGAGCGGATGTCATTCTCCCAGACCTGAAAGGAGCAGTGGCCAAGGAATGATTTGAACCAGCTCAGGGCGGTGCCCTCAACACCGATGTTCTTGAGTCGCTGGATTAGAGCCCGATGGTTGACGGTGTCGAAGGCCGCACTGAGGTCCAGGAGGATCACTGCCACTGATCCTCCTGCGTCCAAAAGGGCTCTGGCCTCCTCCACTGCAGCCAGTAGGGCGATGTCAGTGTCCTGCCCTGGACGGAATCCAGTTTGCAAGCTTCTGAGCAGGTTGTTGGTCTCCAGAAACTGCGAAAGCTTTTTATTAACTAGCTTTTCAGCGATTTTACTGGTTCCGGGGAGGAGAGAGATTGGCCTATAATTGGCCAAGTCCGAGGGGTCCAGAGAGGGTTTTTCAAGTAGTGCTTTGACAACAGCCGCTTTCCAGCTGGGGGGAACTTTTCCCTGGAGCAAGGAGGAGTTGATGAGCTGAGTGAGTGGGGGGACGATAGTGGGGGCCACTTTCTTGAGGATGCGTAGGGGAACCGGGTCCCTGGGGGATCCACTTTTGATAGTGTATAGCGTGGTTGCATCCTCTTCATCGGTGACTGGTCCGAGAGAGATTAGACGGGGAGTGGTGGGGTTCGAGTTGATGTAACCTTCCTCACTGATGTCAATGGGTGGAAGTGACGTCAGAATTTTATGAATCTTCTCCTCAAAGAATTTAGCCAGTTTAAGGCATTTCTCTTCAGCTGCCTTGGGGTCTGGCGGATTCTTTGGTGCGGGTTCAGGTGTTTCAAGTAATTCTTTTAGAATAATATAGGTTTCCTTAGTGGAGCAGGAGGAATTTTCTATCCTTTCCTGAAAGAATGAGCTCTTGGTATTGCGGAGGGCTAACTTGTAGTTTGTTAAGGAGGTACTAGAGGCTTCTTTCTTGACTACCGATTTATCCTTCCTCCAGTAGCGCTCCGTTCTTTTACACTCCTTCCGTAGGAGGTTTAACTCGGGAGTGTACCAAAGGGCAGGGCTCATTCTTTTAATTCGCCTGAGGGTGGTAATTTTAGGGAGAAGTTTATCCAATGAAGTAGTAAGCCAGGAGTTAAACTGATCATCAGCACTGGCTGGGTCGGAGACTGGAGGGGGGGGCGAGGCCTTGAGAATGGAGTCCCATTCGTCTGGCAATAGTTTGTGCCAGCGTCGGTCAGTGACCCGAATTTTGGCCTGTTGGGTAGATGGAATGAAAAGATACCAGGAGATGGGTATTAAAAAATGATCTGTCCAAGGAAGATGAAGGGGGGTGCCGGTGGTGAGGTCCGTGATGTTAGTAAAAACGGGGTCCAAAAGGTGTCCTTTGTCATGGGTGGGTTCTGAGTTAATTAATCGGATGTCGAGAGACGTAAGGTCAAGAAGAAGTTTGTGTGCAATGAGGTCCTTGGAATCTGATAAATGGAGGTTAAGGTCTCCCAAGATAAGAAAGTTGGGAGAGGAAGTCGCTATCTGAGTGACAGTGTCAACAAGAGCGTTTGAAAATTTCCCTGGGGTACCTGGAGGACGGTATATCAGCAGCCCCGAAAGGGAGTGTGCAGGGGAAACTTGTAACGCAAAGTGGCAGCTTTCACAGTCGTCGATATTAGCATCGTTAGCTCTACATGAGAATTGTTCTTTGTAGATTATCGCAAGGCCGCCTCCTCTGCCGAGGGGTCTGTTTTGGGATTGGATTTGGTAGCCTTGGGGTAGAGCGTTGATAATGTCAGAATCCGACCAGGAAGTGAGCCAAGTTTCCGTGAGGAACAAAACGTCAAAGGCGTGCTCCCGAACTAGAAGATTGATTTCATGGGCGTGTTTAGGGAGGGACCGACAGTTGAGGAGGCCTAGCTGTATGCCATGGTTCCTTAAGATGGTGGAGGCCGGATTACATAGGCGACAGTTGATGAAGGGTTTTCCTCCCGAATGGATGTAGGTGCACTCAAGATTTTTTGACGGGTTGAGTGCTTGGAGTCTATCTCTCGTGTAGACAAGTCGGTCATCGGGAGATACGGGCAGAGTGACTGGGCTAATGTATGGAATCTACATGAGCTTGTAGTCAGCTCGATTAAGTAGGCGGAGGGGGCGTGGCTTCGTCAGAGTGGGCGTGGCCTAAAGACCGGCTCGCTCGCTGATGGCGGCAAATGTAAATTATTGGGCAGTAAAGTGTGTGACTATGCAGGATTGTATAATTTCATCACGAGGGAGCAAATCCTTAATAACTGTCAAAATCTGCTGTTGCATCAGCACCTGGTAGACTCTGATCCGACCTCTCCCCAAGAATTGGGAAAGAAGTCGGACAAATGGGTCAGAACCAGGGTGTAGCAGAAGGTACAGAAACCAAGGGGGTGACCAAAAGAAGCAAGATCAAAAGGTTGGGGAAAAAAGGTAAAGACTAGAAATCTTCACCAGGCCCCCAAAAAGCTTCTAATGGTGGGGATTCCCAATCTTCTAAGAAAGGAAAAGGCCAAAATAAACCATGGTGTAAAATCTGTAAACGGAATAGCCATTGGATAAGTGATTGCACGAAGAAGGATGCAACTCCAGCCACCATTGCCCCTAAGGCAATGTTTCCACCTAGTTCAGCTTCTAATGGTGATACTCAGCAGAAGGCTGTAGTAGGGTTAACCCTGGGTACTGAGATGGGCTCTGGCCTAGCCAGAGTTCCAACTCATGCTGTGTTAGTCTGTAATGGAGGCACGGATATGTCGTCCTCTGTGAGTCCCAGTAACCTGGGCAAGTACAGACAATGGCCTTTAATAAATGAAAAAGAGGCTTTGGCCTACATGGACACAGGAGCAAGTGTCACTATGGTGACACAAGGCCTTGTGGACCTTGGACAGATCATACTTGGTGAAACTTACCAAGTGACCAATGCTAGCAATGTCAGGACCAACAATTCCCTGGCAGTTGTTAATTTCTCCCAGGGAGGGGTAACTGGCTTCAAGAACGTTGTGTTAAGTGCAGACCTCCCTGTAGAATGCTTGCTTGGCAATGATTTAGAGACTTCAGCCTGGTCTGAAGTGGAGTTTGGGACCCATGCCGAGATGTTAAGGATCCATGCACATGTGTTTGCTGTGACCAGGTCACAGATCAGAAAGTCTAACACTGAACAAGCCCTGGATTCTGGAATAATGGACCAGGTGCCTTCCAAGACAATGATCAGTAGGGTTGAGGCTGTGCCTTCCCCCCTGACTCAGAGTGAGGATCAGTCTCTTGAGGGAGATGATTGTGCTCCCTGAGAAGGAACTGTCCCAGAGGAGCTTGAGCCTGATCAGGTTGAGATCTTTGGGACAGGGGGCCTTCCAGGGCAGATCTGAGTCAGGAGCAGCTGAACTGCCCTTTTATTGAACCCCTCAGACAGCAAGCTGCTGCTGAGGCTGCTGGGAATGCCAGTGGCACCCATAAGATTTATTGGGATGATGGACTCCTGTACTCAGAGTAGAGACCCCAAGCCTGGTGCAGCCAGGATGTTGGTTATACCTTTGAAGTTCAGGGGCTTCCTATTGACACTGGACCATGATATTCTTTTAGCAGGACACCTGGGCCAGAACAAGACTTGGGACAGACTTGTCCCTCACTTTCACTGGCCCCACATGTCTGAAGACACAAAGGAGTTTTGTTGCTCCTGTGTCACCTGTCAAGCCAGTGGTAAGGCAGGTGGCACCACAAAGACCCCCTGATACCACTAGCTGTGGTGGGGGTTCCCTTTGATAGAGTGGGGATTGACATTGTTGGACCAATGGATCCTCAGACAGCATCTGGGCACAGGTTATCCCATGCCACTAGGGTGTTCTAGTGGCATGGTGGTGGACCATGCCACTATGTACCCAGAGGCAATTCCCCTTAGGACCACTACAGCACCTGTTGTGGCAAGAGCCCTCTTGGGAGTGTTCTCAATAGTGGGTTTCCCTAAGGAGGTAGTATCTGACAGAGATGCAAACTTTAAGTCCAGTTACTTGACTGCAATGTGGAAGGAGTGTGGAGTGAATTACAAATTCACCACACCCTATCACCCACAATGCAATGGTTTAGTTGAAAGGTTCAACAAAATCTTAAAGGGTATGATCAAGGGTCTTGCAGAAAAGCTCAGGCGGAGACGGGACATCCTGCTGCCCTGCCTTTTGTTTGCTCAGAAGGGGGTTGGCTACAGCCCTTTTGAACTTCTGTTTTGGCACCCTGTCAGAGGACCACTGTGTCTAGTGAAGGTGAGATGGGAGTTACCTCTCAAACCTCCTAAACAGGATATTGTGGACTATGTACTTGGACTGTGCTCCAGGATGGCTGAGTACATGAAAAAGGCAACTAAAAACCTTGAGGCTAGTCATGAATGACAGAAAGCCTGGCATTACCAAAAGGCGGTACTGACTGTTTACCAGCCAGGACAGAAAGTGTGGTTGTTGGAGCCAGTGGCCCCAGCAGCTCTCCAAGACAAATGGAGTGGACCCCACACTATTGTTGAACATAAGGGAGAGGTTACCTATTTGGTAGATCTTGGAACTCCTGGACCCACCGGAGGGTGCTTCATGTCAACAGACTGAAACGAAACCATAGGTTGACAGGGCAGACATGGGCTTGCTCATGGCTACTGATGAAGGACAGGAGGAAGAGAGTGACCCTCTCCCAGACCTGCTCTCTCAGAACCCTGATCATGGATGAGTTGATGGAGTAGCCTTGGCAGGCAGCCTCACTGGTCAGCAGCAAACTGATTGCAGACAAGTTCTCCCAGGTTCTACAATCGGATCTCTTAATCTGCAAGTCACAGACAGCACAAACGTGCCCCTTTGTCCAAGTTGCCATAAGATTTAAAGGTACATCGCTTGAGATAAATTCCACAATGGAAATATTGTAATTGTGTAAAGACAGATGCCACTTTGACCTTTGGGGTTATATCTAGGCCAAACACACTTTTTGAATACCATGCATCACCTGTCGAAAATTCTTCAACACAGTCTAGAGAACCAGTTCCTTAATTCTCATCCCAATTACAAATAATACATATCCTTTATGCATTGGGGCTATATTCACGCTCAAGTAGTTATTACTTTCAGTATCTACACTCTACAAATGTAATTATATGCAACTTGAACATCTACATGAATCAATGAATGAATCAGTAATTTTGATTCCCATATTAGGCATTTGTGTTGATCTTTCAGAGCTGCCATACATTGGCTTGAGTTTATTTAAATAAACATTTTTATTATGTACAAAGTGTCTTCGATGGTGGATTATACACGTTTGACAAAAGAATAATGCAACTAACATTATCTGCATTAAAACTAAGTATTAAAACACATGATCCCTATATGCTTTCCAATTGGCTTAGATACACCTATTCCCTGAAAAAGGCAATCGTATGTTTCAGTTGGGTTGATTTAATATATCCTACTTCCCTCAATGGAATATATATATACATGTTCACTGATAAAAAAAGCGTTAAAGGGACGGTTAGGTGAAATTGTTAGATGTAAACACTGAGGTGGCATGGTGTGCAAAATAACAATGGATTGAGATGCGGCCCGAGTGAGTACCAGTGGCAGAGATTAAATCAAGCATTCATCCATCCATCACTGTTTGGTGTACTCATTGGTCGCCATAAGGGCGACAAGTATTCCCAGATATGGGTCCTGTGCACACTGTCACTGGAACCAAGCTGTACCTGACTGATGAGCCCATAGTCAGGGCAAAACTGGTCCTGGGTAGCTTCTGTTCCGGTCAGGGAGGACCTGGCCGTTCAGGCTGGACTGTTCCTATTGGAGCAGGGTCAAGACTGATTTGCATACGGCTGGGTTCAATCTGAGGTGGCATGGTGTGCAAAATTATGATGGATTGAGATGCGGCCCCAAGTGATAACCAATGGCCAACGTCAATTCAAGCATTCCATCCATTTTAAACCTTGTGTAGGAAGCTGGGTATTTGCTGCTGTACCCAGCTCCCCCCCCCCCCACACACACACACATTTTGCCGGGTATTGATGCACCTTTGACTGAAGTGTACTGGGTTCCTGCTAATCAGGTCCCCAGTGCCAGGGTTATTTCCCCAAAATGATTCCACAACGGGCACAACTTCAGCTCCACTCCAAGTCCCTAGTAAACAGTACCGGTGGTACATTGGGTATGGGGAATGAAGAGGAACCCCTGGGGATGCAGCACAAATTGAGCCACTCTAGGGACCTCGCACCAAGATCATGCAAACTGCTACTGCAGGCTGTGGGTCTTGGTGCAAACACAACCCCAGGTCTACAGACACTGCATGAGGTACAGGCAAGCCACCACCTCAGCAGGCCTTCCAGCCCTAAGGCAGGGTGCACCACAGTCCAAGTATGGACATATCCCTGCACTGTCCAAGTCCATTCTTACCTATTGTAAGTGCACCAGGAAGAGTACATGGGCTGGACACTCGTCATTACGAGTTCCCCAGCTCCATGATGGTTTCACTGTACCCCAAGATGTTTGATATCAAGCACCTTGTCTTAATAAACCTGAACTGATGCCAGTGTTGGATTTATTAATAAATGCACAGAGGGCACCTTGGAGGTGTCCCCTGAAAAACTACCAGTGTTGTTACCGACTGGTCCGAGCCAGCCTGCCACCACAAGACATGTTTCTGTCTTCCTGGGGCGAGTGCCTTTGCTCTCAAAGACCAGGAACAATGCCTGCTCTGGGCGGAGGTGTTCACACCTCCAAGCCTGAATCGTCTTCCAGGACGGGAAGCTTCACAGCCCATGCTGCCTTTGAAATGAAACCCAGGCCTCTCTGGTTACTGGAGGATGCCAAACCCCCTGTCCTGACACCACTTTTGGTGGGAGGAAACAGGAAAATTTGTAAGATTAGGAGATGTGGCCACATTCAGTCAGCACCCCCCTAAGGTGGGACAGGTGATGTACACCCCACTTTTCAGATTCCTCCATCTTGTGTTGGAGAGAATTAGTCTGTCAGGGCTGTGCCCACCCCCCAAAGAAAGTGGTAACAGACGGTGTAGACACCACAAAGGTAGGTAGCCCACTGGCTACTACCCGTCACTCCCTGTAACATCCCTAAATGTATTCTTTAGGTGGCACCCCTCAACCAAGAACTTCAAATTCAACAGACCTAAAGTATTCTAGACACATTTGCACCCATTGGTAACCCACCATTAGCATGTCACAGGCTACAAATATATTCTTTGGGGACGTACCTGAGGTGTCCAAGGCTGTAGAAGTGGGCCTCGCCGTCGGTGGAACGCACAGCCTTCAGCGTGAATGTAGGCTGCAGCTGCCGTAACTCCAGCAGCACAATGGCCAGGTAATGGATGAAGAGCAGGGCGTCCACCAGTGACACTGCATACTGCACAATACCCTGGTAATTTCGGTCCTGCGAGTCTAAGATGCGCACACCATAGAACAACCAGTAGGATACCACAAACAGGAAGATGAGCACAAGAAGGACAGCGCGGAAGACAAAAACACGTGGCATGTCTGCCCGCGGCTGGCGAAAGAAGAGGGCCCAGGTGCCAATCAGCAGGATTAGAAGCTTAAAGGCCACTGAGATGAAAAGTCCCTCACACACAGTGCCACATGGCTCCAGCTGGTCTCTCCAGAGCATCGGAGGGAGAACAATGAAAGCTACCGGAGTGAGGAAGACTAGGAGTCCCAGCACTGCGGCCACCGTTAATCCTAGGTAACGTCGGCAATCCAACCCCACACTGTCCTCCATGTCCTTGCTGATGCGGGCGATGTCCTCTTGGGAGATGCTATGCTCGGAGGTCCCTGTGATGGCAGTCGTCGTTTCACCCCAGTTATCATCCTAATAATGCAGCATGGATGGGGAAGGGTTGAAATAAAAAGAGAAAAAATGGGTGATTAGTGTGACTAACATAACCTACAGGGGTTTAACATATTACATTACTAGGGTGATATGCACCATTCAAAGCACACAAAATTAACTATTCGAAACTAAAACAACATTGTGAACATACAGAACTATTTACGTTATTTGAAGGATAATTAAGCTGCAGGAAAACAGTCTCTAATCCACAAACATATTCATTTTCTTTCCCACCCTTAGTTTCTTCCTCATCACATAACCAATGGGTTTCCAGGATGTGATTTTTTTTCCCATAGGTTTTATTGGCATTTTACGTGAATTATAACATTGCAGCCACAATTATATTTGATTCAACTTCTGCAGAGGGTTGTTATGGAGCGAAGGCATAAATTCATAAATGTCACAATTCACATAGTCTTTACAACGTGGTTATGCAGGTTATAGATGCTAGGGATGAAAACAAGTTACTTACCTGTAACTTTGGTTCCCCAGTATTGGTAACTTTCATAGATTCCCATGCTTTGTATCATTCCCCGTCGTCAGCCTGGGAGCCACAGTAAATGGAAAATACCATAGCAGTATGTACAAAAGAGAAAGTAAGGCCTAGGCCTCATCTCATTTTGTAGCCTATCTACCTCTTTTTGTAAAAAAGACCAACACTTTGCAACAACCAATCAGATTAGCCTCACCCCATAGAACCCTCAGGAGAGGGCCTCAGATTTTCCCAGCCGTTGTGTAAGAGTAACCACTTTTGCTGCAGCTGAGCTTTCCTAGGGGAGGAGGGTGGGCGCATGGGAATCTATGAAAGTTACCAATACTGGGGAACCTGTTTTCTTGCCTCAGTATTGGAACTTTCACAGATTCCCAAGCTTTGTATCAGAGTAGCTAGCAGTAAATCACCAATGCACATTTTGTTACAACCATATCACAACATTTCAGCATAATTATTCTCATATTCGCATATATAATTTGTAACAATACATGTAGAAAACGTATGTAATACAAAATGTGCAATCATAGGAAGGAGGGATAGAAGGGAAAGCTCACCTCTCATTGGAAAAGATTCCTCAGTACTGCTTGTCCTACTGCCCATTCGCTCCTCATGAAAGAGTCCAGGCAGTAATGCTTTGTGAAGGTATGGGCACTGCTCCAAGTGGCCGCCCTACAAATGTCTTTTATAGGGACTCCAGCGAAGAGAGCTGCTGAAGATGAAACTGATCTTGTGGAATGAGCTCGAACCTGTCTCTCCAGTGGCTTTCCTGCCGTCTTGTGGCAGTAATTAATTGCACTTGTAATCCAGCGTGAAATTCCTTGCTTTGAGAGAGGAAGTCCTTTCCGAGGTGCACTAAAAGCCACAAAAAGTTGAGAAGATTTCCTAAAATCCTTCGTCCTTTCAAGATAAAATTTGAGACATCTCTGGAAATCCAAGGAATGAAGAGATCGTTCTGCAGGCGTCATAGGACGAGGAAAAAATGATTTTAGAACCACTGGTTCATTAAAACTTCTAGCAATTGTTTCCTTAACCCCTCCTGTGCTCATGACGAGGTCAGCTCGTCATGAGCTACGGTGCTCATGACGAGCTGAGCTCGTCATGACCGCGCCCGTTAAATGGAATGCTCGCATGCTGGGCTGAATCCCCTGCTATGCTGAGAGTTCCATTGGAGCGGGCGTGGTCATGACGAGCTCAGCTCGTCATGAGCACCAGAGCGCCGTGGCTCATGACGAGCTGACCTCGTCATGAGCACCGGGGCGCTGTGCGCGCCCCCCACACCCCAGCAAAGTGGGGGGAAACAGCCCCGCAGTGAAGGGGTTAAAAATGCCGCCACCGGGGTCAATACTTTTGTGAAAATCCGCGGAGCGGATCTGAGCCCGAAGGGCAGGACCGTGAACTGAAAGTGGCTCTTGGCTACTGTGAAGCGTAAGAATTTCCTGTGAGCTGGGTGGATCGGAACATGGAAATATGCATCCTGGAGATCCTGAGTCGCCATGTAATCCCCTGGGTTTAGAAGACGTAAGACGTCTTGAAGAGAGACCATTCGAAAGGAGAGTTTTATGAGATAGGTGTTTAGCTCCCTCAGGTCTAAGATTGGGCGCCACTTTTTTTCCGTTTTCTGAATGAGAAAAAATCTGGAATAGAACCCTTTTCCTCTTTGCGAGAGTGGCACTAGTTCTATCGCTCCCTTGGTGAGCAGATGAGAGACTTTGAGACGGAGAAGGTGCAGATGTTTTGATTCTGTGGCGCAAGGGGCTCTAGGAGGTGGTAGGTTTTGCAATTCTAATGTATGGCCAAATTGAACGATCTGTAGGACCCACTGATCTGTTGTTATGATCTTCCAGTAATCGAGAAAATGTGTAATCCTTCCCCCTATCGTTGGAACAAGAGGTGAAGGACCAGTAGACAGAGCCAGGAAGCCGCTATTGGCGTTGGAGGTATCTCTCCCCTGACGCCCCTGTCTACCTCTGGAAGATTGGCGAGAGAAAGACGCCAATTGATTTTGCCGCTGAGAGTACTGAGGCTTGAATGATTGAGAGGATTGCGAATAGGAGGAGTATCGTTGCGGATAGCCTCCTCTATATGTAGAGAATCCTTTGCCTCTTGCACCCCGGAAAGGCACCTTTCGGTATTGAAGTGTGCCCAAGGATTTTGCCGTTTCGGTGTCGTTCTTAATGTCCTGAAAGCGTCATCTACATGCTTGCCAAACAGCATGTCTCCATCAAAGGGCAGATCCAGAATTGTATTCTGTACCTCTGGGCGTAACCAGGCACATCTCAGCCAACCTTGATGCCTCAGGACCGCTGATCCCGCTAAGGCACTAAAAAGCCGTTGTAGCAATGTCCATTGCACAATCTATAATTTCCGATGAAGATCTTTCCCCTTCTTCTAGAATTTTTCTCGCTTCCGTTTTGGCACTCTCTGGAAGTTGATCAATGAAAGGAGAGAGATCGCACCACATTTGGGGTTCATATCATCCCAAAATTGAGAGTGCGTTCGAGGCCCTAACCAGGAGGCTAGACATAGAAGAGAACCGCTTTCCTACATTATCCAAGCGTCTGCCCTCTCTGTCGGGGGTGCCGTCAGGTTCCTTGATTTTCTTTGGGCTGCCTGGGAAATAACAGAGTCCGGTTATTGGTTTGGCCAATAAGACATGCAGGACTGTCATCCGGGGCCTTATATTTCTTCTCCAGCCACAGTAGAACCGGAGTTACAGTTTAACAGGCAGTATTGACTGCAAAATGTACATTAACTAAAGAATACTGCAACACTGACCTATCCAGCTAAAAAAGATAAAGTAATAGAACTTATTTCCAGTTACAAAACATTCCCTTACCACTCTACTGAAAGGGCACTCCACTTCATTTCTGGTTGTTGATACCTGCAGCTGTAGTCTGGGCACTTCTTGAATGTGGGACGAAAAGACTTGAGTACCAAATGGAATATCCTAACTCTGAAGGGTTGATGTCATGAGGCTTTGTCTTGCATTTGAAGAGAATCCATGTTTGCACTGTATCCCATCAGGAAGACATCTGTCACAGTTGTTAGTGTTGATAAGTCTTAGTGAGAGAGTACATATTTCAAAAGATTGTCATATTGGTGACACCATGGAATCACTGGACCGCAGCCTGTGTGCGAGCTTTTCTTCCAAGCTGCACCATGCACCAGAGCACCGATAAGATTATAAGGACTGCTGTAGTGGTCTTCATTGCAGATGGGCAAAAGGAACTAGAAAAAAGCAATCCCCACGAACCCCACTGGACACGAGATCTAGCTTCTGTTTGATGTGTTGCCTTTTAGTCTTGCCAAGAGTGCCACCCTTCAGATGGGTAAAATAGTCTTCTCGTCTGAAGGATACTCTTTTCCCAACTGAGCATCCAGTTATGTTACAAGCAATGAATGAATTGAACGGGAACAAACATTGACTTCGCTGCTCAACTCAAAAACCCAGCTACTCGAGGATGGAGATCTATCTGAAAGTGGACCAGTGCTTTGTGTGGAGGCGAGGTCTTGATGGGACAGCAGTCTAGGTAAGGGAATATGAAAATCTTTTTCCTTTCTCGGGTATGTCGCCACTGCCACAACACATTTGAAAAAGTCTTTGGGCCTTATTTCATGCTGAATGGCAGGACCATGTACTGGTTGAAGTTGTTGCCCATCAGAAATCTTAGGAACTTCATATGCTTTTTTTGAAACTGGAATGTTGAAGTTAGCATCTGAGGGCCTATGGTGTACATATAGCCAGTCTGTTTCAAGGAACTGGTGCAAGATTTCAATGTAGGTCAGCATAGTGGATTTTTCCTTCTTCATCCATCTGTTTGCAGTCTTCAGGTCAAGGATCAATTTGAATTCTTGTTTAGGCATCATTTCGTGAACAAGAAAGTAACAAGAATACTATAGAAAATTATAGTGGATGGAAAGTGAGCTGGAAAAGGATTCCTAATCTTCTTAAAGTGTGAGCCAGGCATTAGCTGTCAAGGTGGGAAGGCCAACACAATAGTAGGATGTTTGTATTCTGTCTCTGGACACAAGACAAATATCGATCTTATGGAAATGTAGATACCAAAGGCTCTACACCCAAACCAATTAAGCTCCAGGCAGGCGGTGCTGTTTACTTCATGTGCACTCCCATCCAGACTGTAGGCGTAGCCAAAACTGACGTTTTATGACCTGTGTTTGGGGTGGCATGTAGGAAGTGGAAATGAGCAGGGAGAGAAGGAAGCATGAGATACAAGCCTTATTTGTAAGTCTGTTTTAGAAGTGACTCCTAGGGCCTCTTGGCTCCAGTCTGTCAGGAAGATCCCGATCTACTGAGAGCTGTGCAGGAGATTGCTATTCAGACATGGAGCACTGACAGCAGTATTTAATGATCTACTATGCTTCACAATGTTGACTGGTCTATCAGCTGTTTTTCCTGCTAGGGCAGTTCTCAGATATCAGTTGGAGCGAATTCTGTTTTTCAGGCACATATGAAGTCAAACTGATGGTCACAGAGTAGGCTTTGGTTTTTGGACAGCTGTGGGTAGTACGCATCCTCACTTCAGCCTCAGAGGTTTACTCTAGTGGTTATCGGTTGCTTCGGGTAAGAGGCATCCTCACTTCAGCCTCAGAGGTTTACTCTAGTGGTTATCGGTTGCTTCGGGTAAGAGGCATCCTCACTTCAGCCTCAGAGGTTTACTCTAGTGGTTATCGGTTGCTTCGGGTAAGAGGCATCCTCACTTCAGCCTCAGAGGTTTACTCTAGTGGTTATCGGTTGCTTCGGGTAAGAGGCGTCCTCACTTCAGCCTCAGAGGTTTACTCTTGTGGTTATTGGTTGCTTCGGGTAAGAGGCATCCTCACTTCAGCCTCAGAGGTTTACTCTTGTGGTTATTGGTTGCTTCAGGTAAGAGGCGTCCTCACTTCAGCCTCAGAGGTTTACTCTTGTGGTTATTGGTTGCTTCGGGTAAGAGGCATCCTCACTTCAGCCTCAGAGGTTTACTCTTGTGGTTATTGGTTGCTTCAGGTAAGAGGCGTCCTCACTTCAGCCTCAGAGGTTTACTCTTGTGGTTATTGGTTGCTTCGGGTAAGAGGCATCCTCACTTCAGCCTCGGAGGTTTACTCTTGTGGTTATTGGTTGCTTCGGGTAAGAGGCGTCCTCACTTCAACCTCAGAGGTTTACTCTTGTGGTTATTGGTTGCTTTGTGTAAGAGGCGTCCTCACTTCAGCCTCAGAGGTTTACTCTTGTGGTTATTGGTTACTTCGGGTAAGAGGCGTCATCACTTCAGCCTCAAAGGTTTACTCTTGTTGTTATTGGTTGCTTCGGGTAAGAGGGTTCCTCACTTCAACCTCCGAGGTTTACTCTTGTTGTTATTGGTTGCTTCGGGTAAGAGGCGTCATCACTTCAGCCTCGGAGGTTTACTCTTGTGGTTATTGGTTGCTTCGGGTAAGAGGCGTCCTCACTTCAACCTCAGAGGTTTACTCTTGTGGTTATTGGTTGCTTTGTGTAAGAGGCGTCCTCACTTCAGCCTCAGAGGTTTACTCTTGTGGTTATTGGTTGCTTCGGGTAAGAGGCGTCCTCACTTCAACCTCAGAGGTTTACTCTTGGGGTTATTGGTTGCTTCGGGTAAGAGGCATCCTCATTTCAGCCTCAGAGGTTTACTCTTGTGGTTATTGGTTGCTTCGGGTAAGAGGCATCCTCACTTCAGCCTCAGAGGTTTACTCTTGGGGTTATTGGTTGCTTCGGGTAAGAGGCATCCTCACTCCAGCCTCAGAGGTTTACTCTTGTGGTTATTGGTTGCTTCGGGTAAGAGGCGTCATCACTTCAGCCTCAGAGGTTTACTCTTGTGGTTATTGGTTGCTTCGGTTAAGAGGAGTCCTCACTCCAGCCTCAGAGGTTTACTCTTGTGGTTACAGACTGCTTAGGGTAGTAAGCAACCTTACTGTAGCCTCAGAGGTTTACACTAGTGTTTATTGGTTGCTTCGGGTAAAAGCTGTTGCTTTTACCCGAAGCTGTTGCTTGGGGTAAGAGGCCTCCTCACTCCAGCCTCAGAGGTTTACTCTTGTGTTTATTGGTTGCTTTGTGTAAGAGGCGTCCTCACTCCAGCCTCAGAGGTTTACTCTTGTGGTTATTGGTTGCTTGGGTAAGAGGTGTCCTCACTTCAGCCTCAGAGGTTTACTCTTGTGGTTATTGGTTGCTTCGGGTAAGAGGTGTCCTCACTTCAGCCTCAGAGGTTTACTCTTGTGGTTATTGGTTGCTTCGGGTGAGAGGCGTCCTCACTCCAGCCTCAGAGGTTTACTCTTGTGGTTATGGGTTGCTTCGGGTAAGAGGTGTCATCACTCCAGCCTCAGAGATTTACTCTTGTGGTTATTGGTTGCTTGGGTAAGAGGTGTCCTCACTTCAGCCTCAGAGGTTTACTCTTGTGGTTATTGGTTGCTTCGGGTAAGAGGTGTCCTCACTTCAGCCTCAGAGGTTTACTCTTGTGTTTATTGGTTGCTTTGTGTAAGAGGCGTCCTCACTTCAGCCTCAGAGGTTTATTCTTGTGGTTATTGGTTGCTTCGGGTAAGAGGCGTCCTCACTCCAGCCTCAGAGGTTTACTCTTGTGGTTATTGGTTGCTTGGGTAAGAGGTGTCCTCACTTAAACCTCAGAGGTTTACTCTTGTGGTTATTGGTTGCTTCAGGTAAGAGGCGTCATCACTTCAGCCTCAGAGGTTTACTCTTGTGGTTATTGGTTGCTTTGCGCAAGAGGTATCCTCACTTCAGCCTCAGAGGTTTACTCTTGTGGTTATTGGCTGCTTCAGGTAAGAGGCGTCATCACTTCAGCCTCAGAGGTTTACTCTTGTGGTTATTGGTTGCTTGGGTAAGAGGTGTCCTCACTTCAACCTCAGAGGTTTACTCTTGTGGTTATTGGTTGCTTCAGGTAAGAGGCGTCATCACTTCAGCCTCAGAGGTTTACTCTTGTGGTTATTGGTTGCTTGGGTAAGAGGTGTCCTCACTTCAACCTCAGAGGTTTACTCTTGTGGTTATTGGTTGCTTCAGGTAAGAGGCGTCATCACTTCAGCCTCAGAGGTTTACTCTTGTGGTTATTGGTTGCTTGGGTAAGAGGTGTCCTCACTTCAACCTCAGAGGTTTACTCTTGTGGTTATTGGTTGCTTCTGGTAAGAGGCGTCATCACTTCAGCCTCAGAGGTTTACTCTTGTGGTTATTGGTTGCTTCGGGTAAGAGGCGTCCTCACTCCAGCCTCCGAGGTTTACTCTTGTGTTTACAGACTGTTTCGTGTAGTAAGAGACCTTACTTTAGCCTCAAATGTTTACTCGCTTGGTTACTGGCTGAGTATGGGAGTAAGAACCCTTAGTTTAGCTTCAGAGACTTACTCTTGTGGTTTTGGACTGCTTTGGGTGGTAAACAGCCTCAGATATTTACTTGCATGGGTACTGGCTGCTTATACTATTAGAAATATTTGTCTGTTTCAGAGGTTTACTCCTATGGCTACTGGCTGCTTCGAGTAGCAAGCATCCTCACTTCACCGGAGAGGTTTAGGCTCATGGTTACTGGCATCTCTAGATACTAAACATTCTCACATCCGCCTCAGATGTTTAGTCTCCTGGCTAGAGGCTGCTTTGGATAGTACGTACTCTAACTTCATACATTAGAGGTGTAATCTTGCGTTTACCACCTGTTCCGGTTGTAAGCAACCTCACTTAAGCCCCACAGGTATATTCTCATGGTTACTGACTCCTTTAAGTACAAAGCACCCTCGCTTCAGGTTTAGAGGATTACTCATGTTGTTCCCTGCTGCCTCGGGAAGTAGCAGCTTCACTTCAGCCTCAGAAGTTCGCTCACGTTTACTAGCTGTTTCAGACAGTAAGAATTATTACTTTAGCCTAAAGGGTTGACTCGCCCGGTTATTGGCCGATTTTAATTAATTACTATCGCACTAAGCAGGGCACTACCACTCAGACAGTGAAGTCACTTTAAAAAGACAGTAGAAAAACTCTCAAAGAAATCATAACTGAGTTTGTCATCCTCCTGTCAGACACAAATTGAGCAAAGGATTCACATGCAACAGCCAAGGTCTTAGTTTGCAAGCAAATCCAACATCTTACTCACAGGAAATTCCATCCACTGACTCACACAGTGACAACCAAAGCACTTACAGCAGCATCTCAAAGTCTTATCTGTACATTCCAGCGGTTACGGAGGTAGAGCAAGCACAATGCTGGGAATCCATGCCAAGGTGTTTAAGCGTGCCAGTTCTTAACGCATGGATCACCGCTCAATCCGCCCTCGCTACAAATCCCTCCTGCCGCCTCACATCTATTAAACCTCACCACATTCACCTTCATCCTCCCCAGCTCGATTCATCTTGGCTGCAGACTCCTTAAAGTGTCTCCATTCTGTCCACTGTCACTGCAAAGTCCTTCAACCTTCTCGACTCAGTCTATCCTCACTATATACCTACTGCTCCATCCATCTGGGAAAGACAAGAGGTGCTAGTCATAAGCGAAGGGTCTTGTATGGAGGAAATTGTCATAGATTCTTTTGGCTAAAGCCAGGTCTGGAGCTATAGATAGCCCTTCAGGTGAAGAAGTGGGACCTGAAGGAGGTGTGTCTGGACATGGGCAGTCCATTGGTCGGAATGTGTAAGTACTAGGGAGTGGTTGACTTTTATTCTGTGAACAAATCCTAGGTGAGATAGCATGACCTGGAAAATTCGGGTGGAAGACGACTCATTTCTAAGGAAAGGTTCCACAGTTTTTGGCTTTAGAGACAAGGCTGCCTGAAAGGCGGTCACACAGGACTTTAGAGTAAGGGATCCTTGCAGTGGTGCACTCTTGGTTACTGAATTGCGGATAAATCAATGTGAAGTTCCGTGGATGGGCATGTCGCACTAGATATACTACTCGAGTGAAAGATGGAGTACTGGGAGACACATGTGGAAAGGAAGTTGAAGTAACAGGCCAGAATAGAATTTCCAGCTTCTTTTTTTTCTCTAATAAACTTTGTTTTATTTAAAACACATCAACAGCATCACAAACATTGAGTTGAAACTTGGGTGCATAAGGAAGGCCACATACAGATACAAAGCTCGTTTTTCAAACAAAGCCCATCACATCAAACAAGGCAACAGAACAGTAACATAGGAAGTTCACAGTCATTTTTAAAGCTATGCATGACATTGGAATAACAGGGAAATGCAGTGATCATGCGATCTAATAGGGGAGTAATTTCAGAAGCAATCAATCACATCATTAACCGTCCATACTTTCATCCTCGTCCCACCCTCGGGAGCCAGGAAATGATCCCACAATTCCCCCTCACACTTCCACTTCCTCCTGTAGCTTGTTGTTAGTTCTACAACTCTTCATATGGATCTGCTCTGCCAGGGACCACTCCGCCACATCCCTCTCCCAGTGTACCAGCGAGGTGCCCTCTGCCCCATCCACGTGATAGCCACGCGCCTGCTGGCCAATACCAGCGCTATTTGTAGGAACCTATATGCCATCTTTCTTCCCTTGGATCTCCTCACATTGCCCAACAGGCAAAACGGAGGCAGGAGTGTTCCCTGCAGTTCTGTGGTACGCGCAATTCTATCAACTACCTGAGACCAGAACGCACACCAATGGGCAACCCCAAGCCAAATGCTTAAAATCTACCATGTCAATGTTACAATGGGGACAGGAAGACACCTGGTCAGGAGATAAACGGCCTATTTTTAAGGGTGCCATATAAGTGCTTTAAAGGAAATTAAAATGAACAAGCTTAAACCGCACGTTAACAGAAACTGTTCGAGTCAGTGCACACACCCCGACTCACTCCTCATCCGCCATTGATCCACCCAAGTCCAACTCCAGGCTTCCTTAACTGGGCTGTCCCCCTGTCATGACCTTGGTAGACACGTGGTGAGGGAGAAGCTTAACTGGAGAGGATTTAACTCTCAAGGAAATAGTCTCCTCATCCCACACACAGACTGATCTCCTAAATCTGGTGATGGAACACAGAGGCTTCCACATCAATATGTGAAACCAATTGATTTTGCAAGACCACCACAGAGAAATTCCTAACCAACAAAAAGTAAAGTATTTGTACCAATACTAAAGTCGTGAACTGCTGTATATGCATCAATAGATGAAATGTACCGAAGAGGTCAAAGAGATGGCAATGACCTTGTGTGCACCTGAAGTTGGACTGTTTCTGGTACCTGCTACACGGTGCAGAGCTTCAGAGGCTGTTATATTGTATATTTGATGACTGAAGAGCCTTCACTGTAATAAAAGGGGAGTCAAAGGGAACACTAAGGGTACCTCGTTGATCTGCCTCCAACCATGAAGGTCAGAGAAGGTTTCTAATTCTGCCTCCACACCAGCTGTTCATGTTCAAGGCGGCTATAGAGTGACATTTGAACACAGACGCCAGTGCATCAAAAGTAAGGAACAGTGTAGGCCCCAACCCAGTCTCAGATAAGCGGGAATTCAGGACCAAGTACTCAAATAGACGTAAAATCATTTTCTGTAGCCTACTCTGAGCATGTCAAACGTAGCGTGCGCTTTTACTTTGAAAATCTAAAGTATGCTATTATTTAGTCAACTGCCTGGTTTTGTATGGCTCTATACGATCATGGTATTGGACAGCAAATTATGGTATGTTACTCACCTGGTGACTTAACACTTATAAAATGTAAAACATCACAACTAGAAGATGTTAACAGAACAACTGCAACGTACAGCAGTGTCACTGAGTCCGTCCATGCCTGAACACACGTGCAAGGACAGTGTGTGCATCAACTGCCAGGTAATGGAAACATCTGCCAGCACAAACTATGAACTTACTGAACATAACCACTTAGTGAGACCGTTAATACCTCAATTCGCATAACAGAAATGCTTGTTCAAAAAGTACAGACCGACATACACGTCACAGACTGCAGGGGAGCTGCTCCAGTCCAGCCATAGTGAGCCCACACCTGCACTTAAAATGGAAACGTTTCCTCTTTACTGTGTAGTAAACCCTGTCGATTCCATGGTGACCATCCGAGTGATGCTACCCCTTCTTCCTGTTCTGTATTACATTTAGGAGTGATAAAAGTAGCTCTCTTTGCAGACAGAAAAGCACTGCTTTGGACATTTCCTTATCGGATTTGTTGTGTGATTGATGGGTTCTGACTCTCTGACCCCACTCTCCTTCCCCGAGAAGTCTAGACCTACTCGCCCTCACCACTCTGAGGCCGGGGCAGGTGCAGAGCGGTGTACTTGGCCCAGTTTGGAATGCCATAGTAGGATGGACCATGAGCCACCAGTGGTAAACTACCTCAAGCCCCACGGTTGGGGTCCAGTAACCACTGCGTGCCCTGTGCCCCCAGGTGAGTTCTGACACAATAGCATTACAACCCTTGACAGCCTGTCCGAGAGGAGTATTCATCCTCACAGCTGGAACCTCTTCTCCAATATAAACAGGGCGTTGCAGCCTTTGTTGCCCCCACATTAGTAAGCGTCCCTCTGGCTCTAGCTGTAGAAATCTCTCTTGGACACTGACCCCGGCAGCCACTTTCCATGCATCAGCCATGCAGTGATGAATCACTATGCTTGCACTTAAGACCTCACTATGGTTTACTTACAAGAAATGAAGCAAGTCTAAAAAAAAGAACGGTTGACACTGACTCTGTGTGACTGCAGGAAATCTTTAAATATCCAGAAACACTCCCAGATCTTGACAAGATGCACAGCACACAGCCCAGCTGAGAGGGATGGGATGGGATGGGATCACCCGGCCGCATGCGATGTGCTGAGACCATCAATCAGTGAGCCCACACCACTCACTCTTGTATGTATCTAAACACTGGGTAAATAATTAACTAAGGCAGATCTTGAACTTATTTCCATCTTTACAACATCCAACAACTTGATAGACAAAATCTCAATCTCAAAATCGATCAATATCCTTCTCAATATTGCTCAACAGCCCTCTCAATCTCAATATCTCTATCAATCTTAATCTATCTCAATCTCTCTCACAATATCACTCTCAATCCCTCTCTCAATCCCTCTCTCAATCTCTCTCTCACACAATATCTCTCACACAATATCTACCCCTCTCACACAATAGCTCCCTCTCACATGCTCTTTCTTTTTCTATCTCCTCGCCATCCATCGCTTTGGACATATTAAATTAAATTATGGATGTCGGATCGCATATGGCAAACAGTAAAACCTGATTCACGAGTAAGCACATCTCAGAAAATGTAAAAGGTCCTAAAAAGTGTGCTTGTGTTTAAGGACACCTAGACTTCCCCTGCAGGATGCACTAGCTTCTTCCTAGAATACACCAGCTCATACACTTACTTTGATTAGCTCCTCTAATAGGATAAAGTACCGGCTGCCCTTGGACTCCCTATTTCCACTCCGTTGCAGCAATTCACTAGGAGCAGATACAATAAGAGTAGGATGAATTCTTACCTGCCCCTCATCTCCTCGGACCGACTCGTCTCCAAGCAGTGGCTCAGCAGGAGGCGTCTGGATAGTGACAGACTTCTCCGATCGGTTGCCATCTTTACTGTGGGCTTTGTGCCGGTCTCTGCTCCTTTCCCTGCAGAGACCAGAAAGAAAGAGCTTTAATTGGGATCTCTTGAGTAGAACACGGATCTCCAGACAACCATTCACAGTTTGCTCCTCAGCCACGTGTCCATGTTCCAGCCTCTCACCTCATATTCATTCAATCAAACAGCATTTGTATAGCACAGCACTGTGACCCCTAGGGGTATCTGGGTGCTGAGGGTGTCATAGTCTCTATCGAAAAACAAGGTCTTAAGGTTCTTCCTGAAGTCCGCCAGGGCGGGTGCATTCTACCAGCCATGTTGCTACAAACCTCATTGCTAAAGAACATGACATTTGTCCACTTGACTCTTTATCCTACGATTGTGTCACTATTGGAAATCTATTCCTAGCAGTTGGTGAAATGTCAATTACTTGCCTGGCAGCAGTCTTTGGGAGTATCCACTTTAAATCCCAAATGGCCATGGAGACCAGAGCAACAAAGGATTTAGTAGTATGAACAGCTAATGACTTTCTCTTGTGTCCAAATGTGGGTGCCTTTCACCAGTGCCTTTTTAGGTCTGCCTTGGAGTTAGCTTTAGAGATCTTACCAGCCTCATGTATTCCAAAAATACAAGTTACCAAATCAACACATGGATAGACAGGCTTTAGGCCAGGCCTCTTCATTCATTTGTCTATTCTGCGGTCTTTCAGATTTTGCTTCCACCCAACAGAGCAGCGCATTGGGCAGTGGATCAACCCAGTTCATCCATTGGTTCTCTTGCACTGGGAGTGACAGCCTTTTGCATGGTTACAGGAGGATTTCGGCCTCAAGAGAAGTGCACTTTATGATCAGGGCTGGTAGGTCAATACTGTACTTTCCCAATGCTTTTTTCCTTTCAATTTTTTTCTCTCCATTATTTATTCTTTTTTGCAATACTGTGCATTTAAACTATATCTCCTTCTCATAGCCTTGAGTTCACTGGGAAAACATTACGGTTTGGTTGCATAAGGATGAGGAGGGAAGGTGGCACACCTCTCTGTTCCAACAACAGTAGGCACGCCTGTTCACTGCTGGTCACTCGTCATCTATACTATATCTCGTTCAATGCCCCTGCACTGCTCTGACAAATCAATCGGAGGATGCTCACTTAATTTCTATCCTCCAATTTCACATTTCAGATTTTTTATGTATATACACTATTACTGTTCATCATATTTAATCATATTTATTTTTCTAAGTAGTTGCAGACAGGCTTCGCTGACTCACAAGGATCCCTGGACCACAGGTTAAGAACCACTTCCCTAGATTAAGCGGTCACTATTCTGCTTCACCTCCCAAGGGACCCAAGAGCCCTAATGGAGTAACCACTTAGAGAGCAGCAGAGGCAAACGGTGGGCCCTGCCACGGAAACTCTGCAGTGCATGTCTGTGTATGTACAACTTTCTTGCATTATTATAGTGTTCCTCAAGCAGCAGGAGTAAATGATGCAAGATGCAGGGGGAACTACTCAGTCAATGTCGGAGCATGTACTACTGTCTCGTATAAATGTACCGCTCCTCCAACTACAGTGGTAAGTGATGGCACCCACAACAGGAGCAGCTCAGTCAATGTCTGAGTATGTACAACTCTCTTGCATTATTATAGTGTTCCTCAAGCAGCAGGAGTAAATGATGCAAGATGCAGGGGGAACTACTCAGTCAATGTCCGAGTATGTACTACTGTCTCATATTAATATACGGTTCCTCAAGCAAGTTTAGCAACGTGAGAGCCTCCTGGCTGATTCACATACACTCCTGAAGGATAAGAACACACCTTCGCGAGTGGCCACAACCACTTGCTCTAAAAAATGTTTTGGAAAGTTTTCAATTATTGAAAGGAGAACACTGGTCTGACTACCCCAGACTGGAGAAGAAACAGTTACTTGCCTGCAATCCATTTTCGACTCCAGTGGAAGCTTCATTATAGTCATAAGCACTGAACTGTCCTACCAGCACGCAAATCCGGGAACACTTACTTAAAAGTACATCTTTTAGTACAGCCTATGAAAGGCTCTACTAGCCAATGTTCCAGTATTTACACACAAAAAAAAGTTATAAAAAAAAAAAACAAAGAAGTGAAAATGAACCTAGTGACCTGATAAACTCACAAACCTCTGTAAGTGGTGCCAATGGCTTGCTCAGAAGAATCTGTGGTAGCCAGGCTACACCTGATTGAAAATTTAGCAATCTTGTATGGCTTGTATAAGTATGGGACGAAGTTCTTCCTTGACACCTGGAAGTACTTGAGCAAAAGGCTCCCAGAGTATGGGAATAGCACCCGTAAGGATGACTTGCACCGACAGACTGGAGGCAAAAACTTGTAGAAGAAAATGAATTCTTCTCAAAGGTCTCCACCCTCTTAGACTCCCTATCTGGGACAGCAGTCGGGAAAGCGATAAGGCTCGCCCTGCTTGCAGAAGCTTGCACTACCGAGCTATCATCAGGGGAAAGATGTGGAGTTAGAAGATCAGGGTCAGCCGGGTAATGGTGCTAAAGAGTCTGGTGATTTACTGGGAGACCAGACAAGGTTTGGTCCAGGCCCCTTGAAAGAGTGTTACTGAGAGCATCTTTAAAAGGCAGCAGGGCATCAGTATTAGTCTGCGCTGGTTGGAGGACTTCAGCCGGTACATTTGTTTTGACCTCCAAGGTGAACCCCCTGGTTCAACGATGACCTTATGAAATCCAAAAAGTTATGTCGTACCCTCGAGAAATCCTGGAGAAAAAACCCAACCAACGAAAATCTGACCACCTTCAAGGACGCCATACGCAAACACCACCAATTGATCCGTTCCACCAAGAAATCAGCATTCAAAGATCGACTCGACAACAACGCCCACAACAGCAAGGAACTATTCAACATCGTCAAAGAATTCACCAACCCCACCGCCGGCACCAACGACATCACTCCCTCCCAAGACCTCTGCAACTCTCTTTCCTCTTTCTTCCACAACAAAATCGCCGACATACATAACAGCTTTGAAAACCAGTCCGAAGAACAATCCACTCCACACACCGCCGAACCAAAACAGCACTCTCACAAACTTTACGCCTGGAACCCAATCACCACTGAAAACACCATCCGCCTGATGAACTCCATCCACTCAGGTTCTCCAACCGACCCATGTCCCCACCACATCTTCAACAAAGCAGACTCCATCATCGCACCCCATCTCCGCGATGTCATCAATTGTTCCTTCAACTCAGCTACCTTCCCGGAAAGCTGGAAACACGCCGAACTCAGCGCCCTTCTGAAGAAACCCACAGCAGACCCCTCTGAAATTAAGAACTACCGCCCCATCTCACTCCTCCCATTCCCTGCCAAAGTCATTGAGAAAGCCGTCAATAGTCAGCTCGCCGCCTTCCTCGAATCCAACAATTCCCTCGACCCCTCACAGTCCGGCTGCCGAGCTAAACACAGCACCGAAACCGCCCTCATCACTGCTACAGACGACATCCGAACGCTACTGGACAACGGAGAAACAGTTGCCCTCATCCTACTTGACCTCTCCGCCGCCTTCGACACAGTCTGTCATAGCACCCTCATACAACGCCTCAGCAACGTCGGAATACAAGGAAAAGCTCTGGAGGGGATCATCTCGTTCCTCGCCGGAAGAAGCCAGAGAGTCCGCCTCCCCCCATTCAAATCAGAAGCCACCGAAGTCATCTGCGGCGTACCACAAGGATCATCACTCAGTCCCACCCTCTTCAACGTTTACATGAGTCCCCTCGCATCCATCGCGCGACAACACAACCTCAACATCATCTCCTACGCAGACGACACCCAGCTGATCCTCTCCCTCACCAAAGACCCAAACACCGCCAAAACCAATCTACATGAAGGAATGAAAGAAGTAGCCGAGTGGATGAAGAACAGCCGTTTAAAACTAAACTCAGACAAAACAGAAGTCCTCATCTTAGGCTCATCCCCCTCTGCCTGGGACGACTCATGGTGGCCTCCGGCCCTCGGAACCGCACCCATATCAACGGATCACACACATAACCTGGGCTTCATCCTAGACTCCTCCCTCTCGATGACCAGACAAGTCAACGCAGTCTCTTCTTCATGCTTCAACATCCTACGCATGCTCAAAAAAATCTTCCGTTGGATCCCCACCGAAACAAGAAAGACAGTCACCCATGCACTAGTCACTAGACTATGGAAATACCCTTTACGCCGGAACCACAGCCAAACTACAGAAAAAACTCCAACGCATCCAAAACGCCTCAGCCAGACTCATACTGGACATCCCCTGTCAAGCTCATATTTCCGGTCACCTGAAAGACCTCCACTGGCTCCCCGTCAACAAGAGAATAACGTTCCGTCTCCTCACCCACGCACACAAGGCCCTCTACAACCTTGGACCCGAATGCCTCAACACACGACTGTCCTTATACTCACCCACCCGCCAACTACGATCTTCCAATCAAGCCCTCGCCGCAGTTCCGCGCATCCATAGATCCACCATGGGAGGAAGATCCTTCTCCTACTTAGCGGCCAGGACCTGGAATTCTCTCCCCACTCACCTCCGCCTTACACAGAACCACTTCTCCTTCAGAAAGCAGCTAAAAACTTGGCTATTCGATAAGTAACGCACCCACTCTCCCCCAAGCGCCTTGAGACCCTCTGGGTGAGTAGTGCGCTATACAAATTCCCGAACTTGAACTTGAACTTGAAGGCCATGGACCTTGGCCTCCCTCCACCTGACTACGTCAAAGGAGGCTCTTTCTTCCGTTGTAGGGCTTGGAGGTAAGACTAGGCCAGCATCAGGGAAGGTAGAAGCCCCTGGCATCCTGGGGGTCCTCATACCAATTTCCCTCATGGTAGGGTTGACAAAATGTGTCTCCTGCATCATACACATTGTCAGAGTCTGTCCCAAATAAGGAATGAAGAGTTTGAAGCTGGTCCTGTGGAGCAGGGGACACAGAGTCTCAAAGGGGAATCTGGCAATGGCTGTGGGTCAATGGGCACTGCATGCAACCAATGTCTAAGTCATAGCGGCGCAGCCATGGGTCGGCATGCACAGTGGGTAGCACCTCAGCATCAGGAACAGGCATTGTGCCGGAGTCTGAAAGGGTGCCAGGAGAGGTCTGGTAATGGTTTTTAAACTATTAGGGGGTGGGAGCGCACCAGACACGCCCCAGCGTAATTACCTCTTGCATGATGGTTCACGTAGTTCATGATTTCTCGCTCAATACTCAGTTCAAAGTGTTCATAGCCAGTGCTGTATTATTTATTTCCAATTCGTATCCCTAGACACGTGTTTCATGATTCCTCAATCTTTAGTAGGGAACAATAAAAGCAAAGTTCATAGGTTGCAGAACGTGCTGCCTCATCTCTCAGGACCAGTTCCACTCACAGCATGAAGGCGCAAGCTCCCGAGCTCGTCAGCTCGTCACCCCCCTAAGAGTACAGAGGTCTGGTAATGGGTTTGGATGGTTCAACTGGCACCTACGGCGAACCCACCGATGGTATTCTAGATGAGGGCCTCTCTGTTCCATGGAACCTCCAAGCCCACCACAGGGATTTGGAGCATGGCCTTGCACAACTCTTGGACCTGCCTCAGTGCTGCAGATAGCCCTGGAAACTCAGGTTGTGATAAGACAAATTGTGGGATAGGCTCCAACACTGATCAACTTCAGGAGCGAGATGGAGAGGCATGGCAACACCCTCACACATTCTCAGGAGTATTAAAAGTGGTGGGAAGGAGCCGATTCCCCATTGGATTTCTTTGACTTTCCCGAGGATTTAAAATATGAAGACAACATACTGCAGGATTGACTTCTGGACCAGTAATGAAATCCAGACCAACCATTGGACTTGGACCCGGACAATGCTGGATCTATTGATGCTTGGCTAAAAAGAGAATCACCTCGCTGTCCTGAATGGCCTCTGGATTCATCAACGTGCAGTCACTGCAGGGCTTAAGAGTTGTGAGACGACTTCAGGCACTACAGGCAAACCTGATGGGGATCTGTCCCAGACATTCGCTACCAACAGTCCCTACAAGGTTTAGACCCCGTTGTCTTGGGAGGTGCCATTTTCCTTGCACACTGGCATTTGTGAACGTTTTGAGGTAAAGGGGTCTCGAAGAGCCACGAGATAGCTCCTGATCTGCGTCTGGTAGTACAGAAATAAGAGAACTACGTCAGTGTGCGTGAGTGGTGCTTACATAGGCTCCAAACGTCATTTCCGGAACAGCCTCAATTCGGGTCCACACGGATATATATATATATATAACCTACTGGCGGTCGCCAGTAGGTATATATAGTTAGGATTTTTTCTCTATGGGATTTTTGAAAATTCTATGTCTAATAACTTTGGCGTTTGTGGACGGAATTGGCTGAAATTTTCAGGAAAATGGCACATTTTGTTTCTGAGCAGCCCCTGAAAATTGGGGGGGGGGGTTCGTCCAGGGGGGGGTCGAGAAAAAAGGGGGGTCCCAAAACGTGTTTTTAACATTGAGTTTTCCATAGGGCGGTTGGCCTCACTTTTAGCCCGAACGGCTGAATGGATTTGCACGAAACTTGGCAAGATTGTAGGGACTGGTAGCCCGATGTGCCTTTTGTAGGTCTCAATATATGTGCTACAGTGGATTTTGAGAAATTAACGTTTAAAAAAAGATATATATCTGTAACAGCGGACCGGGCAGCGCTCCAGGACGCGTACTTTTCGCGCAACGGAGCTTTGTGAAGCGAAGCTGATTGGTTCTCCGGCGTCTGTCAACATTCCAAACAGTCCGTAGCGGCCGCCATCTTGTCTCTCGGTAGGATCGAGAGACAAGAGGAGGCCAAAGCGAAGGGGCAAATGACCATAAGGGGGAATAGTAGATCCTCGCTGACCCCCTAGGTTTGATGTGGAGGTTTTAAAAGGGCCCCGCGGGGCAAAAAAAAAAATAATAATAATAATCCAACGGCTGAATGGATTTGCACGAAACTTGGCAAAATTGTAGGGACTGGTAGCCCGATGTGCCTTTGCTAGGTCTCAATATATGTGCTTCAGTGGATTTTGAGAAATTAACGTTCAAAAAAAGATATATATCTGTAACAGCGCTCCGCTTCGCGGAGATAAAATTATATCTGTATTACCTAGCTGTTGCTAACACCAGTTAGCGACGGCTAGTAGGAGATAGCGACCATCTTGGGCCCCACTTTGCATGTGAGTGATATTTATCACTAATGACATGCAAAGTGGGCATGCCAAGATGTTAGCGACTGGAAACAGTCGCTAACATCGCTATCTCCTATTATCAACTTTTGGAAATATTCGAGATAAGCGCGAATATCTCCAAAAAGTAACAGCTGCCCTGAGCAGTTCTTAGCCATGTTATCCAATGGGAGGTGGATAACATGGCTAAGAGCATTAGCTCGGTAATGCATGAATATCGCTGAGTTTTCAGCGATATTAATGCATTGCGGTCGTTTTTTATCGTATTTGCGATAAACCTTGATAATAGCAAGGTTTATCTGCGATAATTTCTGACGGTAAAAAAATCTTTGCAATGCATCGTTAGGGATAAATATCGCTTAACTTTGGTAATATGCCCCAACGTCTGTTAACGTTCGATTAGAAGGAAATCAGGAAGTGTTGAAAAACATTGTCTGCGCCATCTTGTCTTTTTTTCAAATGCCACACTTTTGTCGTGCACGGCAGCCATTTTAGATGCCTTGACCAGACCCACTCTGTGCACGCTGTCGATCCTTAGCATGGCTCCCCACCCTCGCAAGCATCTCACCCAGGCAGTGGTCACCCCCGCTCTCTGTCTTATGCATGGGTAATAAACCTCCCCCCATCTGCGCTGCTCTTCCCTGAGAATCACACCCTGTGCCCGCCCGACACCTCCCTTTCGCCCTATTCACTACCGCACCCTCTGACACTCCTTTTCCTCTGTGTCCGATTGTCCAGGCCGGTCCTAGGCTATCAGCTAGCCCTGCAGATGTAGTTTATGGCCACAGCTGTAAAGAATCACCCCTCTTCAAAGGAGTTATAGTAGATCAAGGCCCACACTCGATGAGATCCGTCACAGCAGAAGCGTTGTTATTATCTGAAAACCATCCTGTATTGTGATTGGTGTGGGGACCGAGCGTGAAGCGGAAGATTCCAGGGATGACTCTTTGTACACCAAAGTTTTTACAATTATGTGTCACATTAAAAATATATAGCACTCCGACAAAGTAGTAAGATTATAAAACTTTAATAATTTATAAATATATACAAGAAAACAAAAATAGTAATAACATATAAACATTTTTAGGGAAAAACAACGAAGTAGCGGTCGGCTGTGCGAATAGTCCCAACGCAGCACAACGTCCAGATTTCCGGCGTGGGGCGTCGCGGGGGGTGGGTCATCAGTAGCAAACTGTTGTGCGAATAGTTCCAAGGCAGCAGAACGCGCCGAAATCTAGATGACACGAAAGTGATGTCTAGTAAGTTGCCACCCAGCAAATAACGGCGTGGGGCGTCGCGGGGGGTGGGTCATCAGTAGCAAACTGTTGTGCGAATAGTTCCAAGGCAGCAGAACGATGGCACCAAGGTGATGTCCAGTAAGTTGCCGCACTGGTTTTGGTATCCTACAATGCTGCTCCGAATAACGGCGTGGGGCGCCCCGGGGGAGGCGGCGTGAACGGGCCTCTCTAGGTGGAGTGTCATCTGTTGTAGTGGGGCGCCCCTTTACCGTTTCAGTTGCCATTCCGTCCGTTTTTGGTCCACTGTGTCAAAAGCCGCAATTCAGCTGAGTTGCGCCCACTCTTGCGGTGCAGCGATAGGCGGCTGTCACAGGACTCTCAAAATGGCGGCAGGCTCTTTCCTTTTTGGGCCTGGTCCACTGAAATGGCCCTGGGACACCTTGGAAATCGGACGCTTGTCTGCTAGGTCTTGGACCCCATTCTCGAAAGCGTCCCCTCCGCCTTGAGAATTCATCAAAAGTTTTGGGGGCCCCGACTCCTGCAGGCTTCTGGTGGGGAGCGGCTGCCATGATTGCTCGCGGAATGACCACGACGGAGCTACGAGATGGTGGTGCTCTCATGCTGACGCCAGTTTAGTCTGAAACATCCAGAAACAAGGTGGGGCTTTCATCGTTTGGGGGGAAAAAAAAAGTTTTCATCCAATGAAAAGTGTTGTTTTTAGGTCATATGATCAAGCCTTCCATCATTAGGAAACCAAAAGTAAAATGAACCAATGAAAAGTTTTATAAACAAGTCACATGACCTGTTATGCGGCATAGGGTATAAAATGCGGAGAAAATACGTTGGCACGTGAGGCGGCGTCAGTAGCGGACCTATGTGCGAATAGGCCGAAGGCAATACAACGCGCCAAGATCCGGATGGCACCGAGGTGGTGTCCAGCAAGTTGCAGCACTGGTGTGGCCATCCTACAATGCTGAAAGTCGGCGTGGGGCGCCCCGTTGGCCTGTGAGTTTGCGTCAGTAGCGGACCGATGTGCGAATAGGCCGAAGGCAGCACAACGCGCCAAGATCCGGATGGCACCGAGGTGATGTCTAGCAAGTTGCTGTACTGGTGTGGTCATCCTACAATGCTGAAACTCGGCGTGGGGCGCCCCGTTGGCCTGTGAGATGGCGTCAGTAGCGGACCGATGTGCGAATAGGCCGAAGGCAGCACAACGCGCCAAGATCCGGATGGCACCGAGGTGGTGTCTAGTAAGTTGTCGCACTTCTGTGGCCATCCTACAATGTTGAAAGTCGGCGTGGGGCGCCCCGTTGGCCTGTGAGATGGCGTCAGTAGCGGACCGATGTGCGAATGGGGCCAAAGGCAGCGCAACAATATTTTCTGACTGACACCACAAGGCGCTGAGATGCCAAGATCCGGATGGCACCGAGGTGATGTCTAGCAAGTTGCTGTACTGGTGTGGTCATCCTACAATGCTGAAACTCGGCGTGGGTCGCCCCATTAGCCTGTGAGATGGCGTCAGTAGCGGACCGATGTGCGAATAGGCCGAAGGCAGCACAACGCGCCAAGATCCGGATGTCACCGTGGCGGTTTCATAGTTGAGAGGCACTTCATCTGCAGTGGGGCGCCGAGATCCGGATGGTACCGAGGTGATGTCTAGCAAGTTGCTGTACTGGTGTGGTCATTCTACAATGCTGAAAGTCGGCGTGGGGCGCCCCATTAGCCTGTGAGATGGCGTCAGTAGCGGACTGATGTGCGAATGGGGCCAAAGGCAGCGCAACAATATTTTCTGAAGAGAAGACACCAAAAGGTGCTGACATTCCAAGATCCGGATGGCACCGAGGTGGTGTCTAGCAAGCTATGCAGTTGAGTTGTGTGCGCACTTGCGGCGAATAGGTCGAAGGCAGCATAACAATGTTTTTTGAATAGAAGACACCACAAGGCGTTGAGATTCGGTTACCACCGAGGTGATGTCTAGCAAGTTGCCGCACTGGTGTGGCCATCCTACAATACTGCTCCGAATAACGGCGTGGGGTGCCCGAAGGGGGGGGAGCCGGCGTGAATGGGCCTTCCTAGGTGGAGGCTCGTCTGCTGTAGTGGGGCGCCCCTTTACCGTTTCAGTTGCCATTCAGCTGAGTTTCGGCTGCTCTTGATGCTACAGCAACAGGCGGCTGCAAGAGGACTCTCAAAATGGCGGCATGTTCTTTGGATTTGGGCCTGGTCCACTAAAATGGCCCTGGGACACCTTAGAACTCGGACGCTCGATTTTTTTTTCCTTTCCTGTACATGCAAAAAAAGGTAAATGCCCGGTACGTTACACGCTTCATCTGCCACGATGAACTCTCCAGAGGAACCGAAAAAATATATAGTTGTGGTAACTATACCATGCATCGTCATATGGAGAGGTGGCACCAATTAATTATAGTGCTGCATAAAAGAGAGATTTGGAGGAGAACCCCTGACCTGCTAGTACATTCATCAAAGAAGTGGCACTGAGAGCTTCAGAGGCAAGGGAAACGGTCCCAAATATTTAGAAGAACTTTGGAAAGATTAAAATGACATGTTTAGATTGTGGCAAATTAATTTCATGTGGACAGATGAGTGTTACTCTAATAAATACAGCATATGAACATCATCATAGTCGATGGTTGGTAGAGACATTTTGACTATATCCTGGACCTGCCCGTCCTCGCCCAAAATGGCGCCGGAATAAATGGGACTCGTAACTCCTTGTTGTGTACTGGTTGCAGAACCTTGAAATCACGAGATACGTATGCAGTTTTGAAGCACATGGCGGGCGGGGACGAGAATTGATTGACTATTTCGACATCCCTATTGATATTAAGTTCTGATGTGTTATTGATTACTGTACTGTTGAAAGTTCGAATTAACGCCACCCATGGTACTTGCCCGCAAATGTATATCTAGATAATTTTATTGTAACTGGCCCTGTCGTATTTTAATTATAAAATGTACGTCCACCGATTCCGTAACTGTTAGACACCTTAGTTCTTGCAACCTAATGGCCCGCCCGTTACGTTCCTCTACAGTGTAAATGTCTATTCATCATATATGATTACAGTTTGCTCTGTGGCAGGCCCACATGGTTATAGGCTCGTATTTGTATAATGAAATTTTCACAATAAAGGTTTTTAAAAGAAAACATGGTAGTAGTATATACATTGGTAAAGTTTTTAATAATAGTGACTGTTTTAGAATCATTAAAAGGCAAGTGAAATAAAGCAGACCAATTACATGAAGGGTAAAAGGTATAATACGAAGGAACGCAGTAAAGATAAATGGTCAAGGGCTGTTGTGTTTTCTATTCCTGCAACATAAAGTGATCGATAAGAATCTCATATTCAGGCGTATCGGCGACTAAGACAGCAGGTCGACCCTCTTTTGCTCAACGGCTCCGTCATGGGACGAAGAAACGCTCTTTTTCTCGAAAAAAGAATATATTTTACTTGCAGGACAGTTGTAAAATTTCCGGGAAAGTACATTAGCCTGGAACATTATAACATATATTTAAGAAAAAATAATGTTCGGAAGTAATGAAAAGCGTAATTTTTAGGTCATATGACCAAGCCTTTCATCATTACAATAAGAAAAGTAAAATGAACCAATGAAAAGTTTTATTAACAAGTCACATGACTTGTTATGCTTACGTTACGCGCTGCGCGCCCCGGATGACTTCCGGATGCGCTAACGCGGCGCGTCATATGACGCATTACGCGACAACGCAGGTACAGAATATAGTCAAAATGTCTCCACCAACCAGCGGTCGGAACACAACCCCTTTCAGCAGGCTAAATAGTTCTGTTAAATGACAACAGAAGGGACAGGCAACAAGAACCATCAGTCAAAGAGGGGAGGGCTAGTTCTTCTCTACCGGGTTACATTGGGGCGCTACCGGAACTGATCGAATTGGTAGTCTACAGTGTTTCTGGATGTTTCAGACTGAAGCTGGGGTTAGCATGAGAGCAGCACCATTTCGTAGCTCCGTCGTGGTCATTCCGCAACCAATCATGGCAGCCGTTCTTTATCGTTATTTTGGGCGGGGTGGGTGGCGGAGCCGAGCTGTTTTGCAGCCATCATTGTGTGGAGTTCAGTTCATCTCACTAGTTTTGTATTTGTCATGAGGGGTTGTTCCTAATGTTTCTATTTTAGCGAGGTCAAAAAGAGATCCCATTAGTGGCCTACTGATTTTGCTCGATTCCTTTTCTTTTTTTTTTACACGATTTTTCGTTATCTGCAAAGACTAAACAGAGTATTGCGACTCTGTGTTTGTTTGTAAATAGAGAATGAACCAAAGAGAACTAATTCTAAAACAGTAAATACTTGGATAACAATCAATGAAATGGAGAGAGAAGCAGGCACGACGGATTACAACGGGGGCAAAGGCCTGCGTTAACTACCTTTCACTATCTGCAAAGAGAGAGTACTCCTAATAGAAATGAGGGGGGGGGGGGCACCATTCAAAGCAGATCAGTGTGCATAAACACGAAAATGTTTTCACTTACCACGTACTTGACATTCGACAGCTTATGATATTTGCTATTAAAAAACCATTGAAATTCACTGAAAAAACCATAGGTTATAGACCATATATAGTTAGGAATTAGCATTTACAAAACCTTGAAAATTCACTGAAAAAACCATAGGTTATAGACCATATATAGTTAGGAATTAGCATTTAAAAAACCTTATTTTACTCACACAAAACCATTGAAATTCCATATATAGTTAGTTGCACTAACTATATATCGCGCACCCGCAATCCACTGCTGATCATGTCACATATTACATCATTCTTGACATGGTCAGTGACATCACTGATGACATCACTGATGACATCTCAAATGACATCACTGATGACATCACTGATGACATCATTCTTGTGCTAATACGATAAACCTCTTCAGACTCTAATATAACCTTAGATACACTCAGTGTATACAGACACTCACACACTGCCACTCATCCATGGAGTTACTCACACACCCAGTCAGTCATGCAAAGAAACAATCTCACCTCCATTTCTTCAACTATACAGTTAAACACACCTTACTTATTGAAACATATACTAACACATATTTACTCTCTTATACAATCCCTGATACAAGTTCACAATGATCGATACAACCACTCACTCATTCAGTGGCTCTCATGCACAGTTATTTATATATGCCAACTCTCACATGTACTGTGTTTTACATATGTACTTACTATGACATGTAGCATTGAGATATCCATTCACTCATCAATACACTCATGCACACAGTCAACTGCCCATGTAGCTGTTTCCACATGCACTCTTGAACTCATACACCTAGTGAATAAACTGCTCACACATCTATGCATAGAGTCACACACCTTCCAGCCACCCCCACACAAACTCAATCTCCCATAGAAATACTTGGGCAACCAATTAATAACACATATAGCCTCTCGTATAGCTAATGATCAACACATGCAGCAGTTTACAGAACAACAGACATAATGATGCACAAATTAAGACAGTTTAGTCACTAACCCATGCATTCAGTGAGACACATTTAATCACTCACTCATACAGTCAGTCACGCACCTACTAAATCCTTCATCCAGACACTTATACATCCACTCATTCTTCAATATGTAAGACATATTTTAACTTTACAGAAACATACAGTCACTGGATGTTGCCATCAGTGATGTCATCAGTGATGTCATTTGAGATGTCATCAGTGATGTCATCAGTGATGTCACTGACCATGTCATGAATGATGTAATATGTGACATGATCAGCAGTGGATTGCGGGTGCGCGATATATAGTTAGTGCAACTAACTATATATGGAATTTCAATGGTTTTGTGTGAGTAAAATAAGGTTTTTTAAATGCTAATTCCTAACTATATATGGTCTATAACCTATGGTTTTTTCAGTGAATTTTCAAGGTTTTGTAAATGCTAATTCCTAACTATATATGGTCTATAACCTATGGTTTTTTCAGTGAATATATATATATATATATATATATATATATATATATATATATATATATATATATATATATAACTCTTGCAGTTTCTTCTTTATGCTGATTTCTCCCTTTGTCGCTTTTTTCCTCCTTTTCTCTTCCTCCTCTTTTCTCTCTTATCTGCCTTTCCATTCCGGTCTGTTTCGAAATGTGATGATGATGATGAAAGAGGAGTTCTGTGCTGGCCACTCTACATAGTCACAAATTAAGCGCTGTTCACCCATATGCATTTCTTTATTTACTGTATATGAAGAGACTGCTCATATTTGGACAAATCTCTAGAGCCCATGGACACGGTATGGAGTTGAGAACATCGCTTACAGATGCTCAAATGTCTGCATTAGAACTGGAAGAGAAGGAAACCATTAGCAATGACTGGCATTATGCCACTTATGTGCATCGCTGGGCCATTTGTGGATGTCGAAGCCAGGAGATGTGGCAGAGATTATCTAAAATCCAGACTTTTCTCAAAACCTCGGCCAATGAATGATGGTCCCTGCCCAGTGGTATATGTTTATGTAACCTTTGTACCTGGTGACAGTGGGGCACAATGTGAGTGACAGCGGTAGGATATTCAAGAGTTGAGAAAATGTGACTGAAGCTAGAAACCAGATGTGGGAAAAGACAAATACACTGTGGTGCACGCAACAGCAGTTCTCTCATGTGCACAACAGTTAAAGCATGGGCAGAAACAATGCAAGACAAACACACAAAAGCTTGCAGACATAAAAAACGCTGTGCAGGAGAGGAAAGAGGAGAGGCAGCAGAGCAGGAAGAATCACTCGCACACAAAGCAGATACAGCACAGGCGGCAGCACAGCAAGTTTCCTCACAGTCTGGACAGCAGCTTAAGAATGGACACACGCAGGGTACACTTCCCTTTCACATTCTGGGCAGCAGCAATGCACGCTCTCTCGCACAGGAAGTGAGCAGCAGCAGAATTAGCCTTTGAGTCACAGAATGCTCATTCATACCCTTGCCGATGGCCTTTCTTGGAGTGCCCAGAGTAGTAGGAGTATCCAGAGTAGGTGGACTCCGTGTCCATGTCAGCTCCCACTTCAAACTCCCACTGAGGAAGTCGTTCACCTATTTTGACCACTTTTAGTAACTTTACAAGAGAGAGAAGCTCAGCTGGTCAGCCGTCCAAGCAGAAAGTCTTGCTGCAGAGGTCTTCGGAGCGATGTTCAGTCTGGCGTGTAGGTTTTCTGTTGCAACATTGAACTGGCTGTAGAAAAGATAAGACTGGCGTTAGCATAATATGGACAAGAACCCTGTGCAGCAGCAGATCACATAAGAAACCACAGAAGCAGCAGGTCAACAAACAATGATCCTGAGCAACAGCAGATCATTAGGCAAGGATTCAGAGAAGCACCAGATCATCACACAAGGATCCTGAGCACCAACGGATTATCCAAGAACGATCCCGAGCAACCGCAGATCAGCACACAACAATCCAGAGAAACAAAATATCACACAAGGATCCTGAGCAGAGAAGGATCCTAGGCAGCAGATCATCACACATCAATCCAAAGAAACAAAATATCATCACACAAGGACCTCAGCAGCAGCAGATCAGCAGAGAAAGATCCCAAGCAGCAGCAGATCATCACACATCATTCCACAGAAACAGAATATCATCACACAAGGACCTCAGCAGAGAAGGATCCCAAGCAGCAGCAGCAGATCACACATCAATCCACAGAAACAAAATATCATCACACAAGGAACTCAGCAGATCAGCAGACAGACCCCAAGCAGCAGCAGATCATCACACAGAAATCCTAGGAAACAGCAGATCATCACACATCAATCCACAGAAACAAAATATCATCACACAAGGACCTCAGCAGATCAGCAGAGAAAGACCCCATGCAGCAGCAGATCATCACACAACAATCCAAAGAAACAGAAGATCATCACACATCAATCCAAAGAAACAGCATATCATCACACATCAATCCAAAGAAACAAAATATTATCACACAAGGACCTCAGCAGTTCAGCAGAGAAAGACCCCAAGCAGCAGCAGATCATCACACAACAATCCAAATAAACATCAGACCATCTCACATAAATCCAAAGAAACAGCAGATAATCACACATCAATCCACAGAAACGGAATATCATCACACAAGGACCTCAGCAGCAGAGAAGGATCCCAAGCAGCAGCAGCAGATCACACATCAATCCAAAGAAACAGAAGATCATCACACATCAATCCAAAGAAACAAAATATCATCAAACAGTGACCTCAGCAGCAGCAGTTTGCAGAGAAAGATCCCAAGCAGCAGCAGATCATCACACATCAATCCACAGAAACAGAATATCATCACACAAGGACCTCAGCAGAGAAGGATCCAACGCAGCAGCAGCAGATCACACATCAATCCAAAAAACAGATCATCATCACACATCAATCCACACAAACAAAATATCATCACACAAGGAACTCGGCAGATCAGCAGAGAAAGACCCCAAGCAGCAGATCATCACACAGCAATCCTAAGAAACAGCAGATCGTCACAAATCAATCCACAGAAACAAAATATCATCACACAAGGACCTCAGCAGATTAGCAGAGAAAGACCCCAAGCAGCAGCAGCAGATCACACATCAATCCAAAGAAACAAAATATCATCACACAGGGACCTCAGTAGCAGCAGATCCGCAAAGAAAGATCCCAAGCAGCAGCAGATCATCACAAATCAACCCACAGAAAATCATTACACAAGGACCTCAGCAGAGAAGGATCCCAAGCAGCAGCAGCAGATCACACATCAATCCACAGAAACAAAATATCATCACACAAGGAACTCAGCAGATCAGCAGAGACAGACCCCAAGCAGCAGCAGTCCATCACACAGCAATCCTAGGAAACAGCAGATCATCAGACATCAATCCACAGAAACAAAATATCATCACACAAGGACCTCAGCAGATCAGCAGAGAAAGACCCCATGCAGCAGCAGATCATCACACAACAATCCAAAGAAACAGAAGATCATCAGACATCAATCCAAAGAAACAGCAGATCATCACACATCAATCCAAAGAAACAAAATATTATCACACAAGGACCTCAGCAGTTCAGCAGAGAAAGACCCCAAGCAGCAGCAGATCATCACACAACAATCCAAAGAAACAGAAGATCATCACACATCAATCCAAAGAAACAGCAGATCATCACACATCAATCCAAAGAAACAAAATATTATCACAAAAGGACCTCAGCAGTTCAGCAGAGAAAGACCCCAAGCAGCAGCAGATCATCACACATCAATCCAAAGAAACAGCAGATCATCACACATCAATCCAAAGAAACAAAATATTATCACACAAGGACCTCAGCAGTTCAGCAGAGAAAGACCCCAAGCAGCAGCAGATCATCACACATCAATCCACAGAAACGGAATATCATCACACAAGGACCTCAGCAGCAGAACAGCAGAGAAGGATCCCAAGCAGCAGCAGCAGATCACACATCAATCCAAAGAAACAGAAGATCATCACACATCAATCCAAAGAAACAAAATATCATCACACAAGGAACTCAGCAGATCAGCAGAGAAAGACCCCAAGCAGCAGCAGCAGATCACACATCAATCCAAAGAAACAGAAGATCATCACACATCAATCCAAAGAAATAGAAGATCATCACACATCAATCCTAAGAAAAGGCGGACCCTCACACAACAATCCAAAGAAACAGCAGATCATCACACATCAATCCACAGAAACAAAATATCATCACACATCAATCCACAGAAAAAGCAGGTAATCACACATCAATCCACAGAAACAAAATATCATCACACAAGGACCTCAGCAGATCAGCAGAGAAAGACCCAAGCAGCAGCAGCAGATCACACATCAATCCAAAGAAACAGAAAATCATCGCACATCAATCCTAAGAAACAAAATATCATCACACAGGGACCTCAGCAGCAGCAGATCGGCAGAGAAAGATCCCAAAGCAGCAGCAGATCATCACACATCAATCCACAGAAACAGAATATCATCACACAAGGACCTCAGCAGAGAAGGATCCAAAGCAGCAGCAGCAGATCACACATCAATCCAAAAAAACATAATATCATCACACATCAATCCACAGAAACAAAATATCATCACAGAAGGAACTCAGCAGATCAGCAGAGCAAGACCCCAAGCAGCAGCAGATCATCACACGGCAATCCTTTGAAACAGCAGATCATCACACATCAATCCACAGAAACAAAATATCATCACACAAGGACCTCAGCAGAGAAAGACCCCATGCAGCAGCAGATCATCACACAACAATCCAAAGAAACAGAAGATCATCACACATCAATCCAAAGAAATAGAAGATCATCACACATCAATCCTAAGAAACAGCGGATCCTCACACAACAATCCAAAGAAACAGCAGATCATCACACATCAATCCACAGAAACAAAATATCATCACACATCAATCCACAGAAAAAGCAGGTAATCACACATCAATCCAAAGAAACCGAATATAATCACACATCAATCCAAAGGAGGTTGGATCTCTGTGCTGCTGCTGCCCGTTAGGAGCCCCGCAGGACCTTGCTGTTTGCGAAGGGGGAGAGCTGCTGCTAACGAGAACGGGACTGCGAGGTCCGGCAGGCTGTGCGTGAGTCAGCGAGCACACCTGCCGCCTCTTCCCGTGTCTCCGCCTCCCTTTTCAGGGAACGTTTAAGAATTGGGGTTTTCACGCGTTAGCGGGACGCGTGTGCGGGACATATCCCGGGACAAAGCCCGGACTAAGGGCGGACCCTCTGAGACCCTCAGAGACACGAGGAGACCGGACTGGACCCTAATCCCTGGTATTTAAGCTGTGATTTATTGCTGACTTTTTTGGCACTTTGCGTGACTTTGTATTTTATCGCTGTGGGATTTTATTCTTATTTTTACTTACTATGGCCGAAAAGCAGGGTGGTTTTTTGAACAAAACCCTTGATGACTATTTTACTAAAGCTTCACCGGATATGCCATTAGATATTGTTTTGGCAGAGCGCCGGGCTGAGCGTCGTCGCTCTGTTGAAAGTTTAAAGCATCGGCGCCTGTCGCCAACATCTACACCCTTAGCGAATCTCAGTGTTAATACCCAGTTAACTGATGTTATTGTTCATACAATTGATATAATTGATAGCCAACCCGTGGTATTGAATGTCTCTAACTCTTGTATAAATCACTCCCCCCATCTGGATATTATAAGTCCCGATGGTAGCGCTCAGACAAGTACTCCTAATGTTCCAAAACCTATTACCCCATTACCATCAAAAATAGTATCAAGCAGAGGAAAGAAATCTATACTAGCCCCAAGGGTACATGGACCTCCGCCATGTAAAAAACGACGGAAAGGGGGGATCCCAGTGCAACCAAAAATAAGCCATTCTGATTTTGGTAAAAAAACCAAGACCCCAGAAGCTAGTGCTACTAATACTTCAACTGCCGCAGAAGGGCCAGCTACTATTACATCTTCTTTACCTCGTATTTCACCTATAGTTGTAAAGGATGTGATGGTAGGTTCCGAGCTGCCTAAATTGCTCCCCACTGCTCACGTTCCTGCCTCTCTAGATTCGTTAGTAAACTTAATTAACACCCATTCAGCATCAATTTTGGAAAGGCTGATTGAAATAGAGTCAAGGCTAACTTCACTTGAGCGTGCATTGGGGAATAAGGGCGAGGCAAATTCCAATTCATCGAATTCAGTAACACTTAAAGCCCCTAGTGTGTGTAAGTCCAATTCAGCCTCCCAAGCAATAACAGCCACTCCTACATCGTTGGCGATTCCTAACATCTCGGTGCCTAAAGGGAATGCTAAAATTACTCCCAAACCAATTGCACCACCAACAACCCTATCAACTAACTTGGTCCCAAAGCCAGCTACTACCAAAATTAATTCATCCAATAAGGTAGTTAGCTCCTCTAATGAAGGCCATTTAACTGAAGCTATGGGACAAAAATCAAGATGGGGAAGGTCTAAACCGGTGCCTAATCCAGAATTACCACCAGAGGCAGTGCCCTTTGTGGTAGTTCTAACCGGAGTCCCAGTGTTACCTACAAGTAAGAGGGAGGGATATGCACAATTAAAAAATAAGATCATGCATTGGTTAAGTATATACAGACCGATAGCACCCAATATAAATGGTGATATTGTCCACGTTCGACGCCTCCAATGGTTGGGAAGCCGACAAAAAAACATCGAGGGAGACGTGGTGGTTGTTAACTTTAGGGATCCCAATGCAGTCCATTTTATATTAAACTGGCCCCCGGGCACCACAAGTAACTGCATAATACCCAGACCCTTGACCTTTTTTTATCCAAGGTCTGTGGTTTTTCCCTCCCACCAACAACCAGCCCCTCATATTACACCTCAAACTATGCCCTGCTTCTATCCACCAGGCATGCAGAGGGCTGGTAACATTCAACACATGTTGCCACCATTTACTAGGCCTATCCCTGTGGAGCCTTTCTTCCCCCCAAATATTCCACCGGCACCTGATGCTTTTGGTTGGAACTGTGTTCCATATAGGCAAACTAACTCCAACAATGGAAGAATGGACCATTTGAAACCGTTCACCCCTTTAGAAATTATCAACAGATTTGACATCTTCAGTGGGCTTGACGATTGCGATTGATGCCAAGCGCCTAGGGGGGTTGACGGAAATGAATTGTTGGATGCTAATTTGGTGGGGGGAAGGGGTGTTTCCTGTTTACAGACAGATGGTGTTAATATCTATGTAGCTGGATCTGAAGGGAATGTACGTACATTGCCTGTGTTAGCTTCAAAAATTGGGGATGGTTCAATACCACTGGGAAGTGTTAAACCTCAAAATGAGCTAATGGCTATTGAGTATGATGTAATTAATCGTGAAGGCCATATTTCAGAGGTTGTAGAGGGGGGAAATGTCCCGATCCATAAACTCTTGGAACCTCGACAAATCTTAAAGTTGGTATCCTGGAATATAGCCGGGTTATTTAAAAACCTAATTGACCCGGACTGGGCAAGTTTCATTGACTCTTTTGATTTTTGTATGTTGCAAGAGACCTGGGCAGTTGAAACTATTCATAGGCTGGGATACAAATCTTATGGTGTCAATGCAATTCCCTCGAGGAGTGGAAGACCCTCGGGAGGGTTACTGACCTGGGTAAAGGTAGATTTAAAAGTGAGCATAGAAGTGGTGGATACCAACTCCCCTGATATTTTGATTTTGAAAATTGATGTTCGTAAAGAGAAAATATTGTACCTAGTTAACGTTTACAACAGACCAACCCCCATTATTAGGGAATCTTCCACACTAACATCCCTTGATATTTTATTGGGTAATCTAGATACTAGAGCGAACTATGTCATTATATCAGGTGACTTCAATTGTAACTACGAACCTATTGTGGGGCTCAGCGACATCTTTATAGAAGAAGATGAGGCCAATGGGATTCCTGCTTTAGAAACCATAAAAACAGTAAAATGTTCTCCGTTGGCCCTTCAACTGACTAGATTATGTACAGACCACTGTATAAGAGCGTGTAATGGACGGCTACCATCAGACATCATGAGGAAGCCCACATTTTACAGAGGGAACTACAAAAGTAATATAGATTTCATTATGGCCTCTGTGTCCTCATGGGAATTCCTTTTAGACATGGAGGTAATGGAAAGACTAGAGAGCGACCATTTTCCTCTGGTCCTTCATGTCGAGGACTCCCTACTAGGAGATACAGTGTCTCCATTAATGGGAGACGGAAATAGTGGTGAGCAAATTGAGTTACACATTAGTAACAACAGACGTTCTCTCAAATGGCCACTAATATTGGGCGATGGTGACGTCTTAAGTGAAATTTATGGGTTGTTTGCTAGTATCTTTGGAGCATACCCAAATGTCATCCCAAATGAAGGCCATGATAGCCATTTTATGGAATTACACCTTAAATTTTTTAACGCTTTAAAGCCCCTAGTCACCAAGATGCCGAAAAAAAGCCAGCAGAAGACAAACAACTTATCCCATAGTAAACCTTGGTATAACAAGGAGTGTAGGGAGTCCAAGAGGGCTCTACTGACAGCAATTAAGTCTAAGATCCAAACAAATGTTATTTTAGCAAGGAACAATTATAAAATGCTCCAAAAAGCATGTAGAGTAGCATGGGAAGAAGCAAAATGGGCTGATTTGTTACAAGCAGCAAAAATAAGAGATAGTGTAGCCTTCTGGAGGCTGATAGCTAACGGAAATCTCCAAGGTAGAGTGGTTAAGGATGTCTATCTAGATGAACAGACTTGGGTAAATCATTTTTCTGAACTTTATAAGGAATATGAGGAACCCAGTACTGATAGAACTCCTAGCCATGTTATTCCGGGGGAAACCCTGGAGTTCACCCTAGGAGAGACAGAATTGGCAATAAACCAGATTAAATCTGGCAAAGCCCCTGGGTTAGACAAGATTCCGGGAGACTTGTATAAACACGAACTAAAAATTTGGGTCCCATACATTAACTATTTGTGTAACGAGTTATCCCGAACCCTAGACTTCCCAGAAAGCTGGAAGGGGGCTGAAATTGTTTTAATCTACAAGAAAGGTGACAGGATGGACCCCTCAAATTATCGTCCGATAAGTCTAATGGACATATTGCAAAAGATCTACACAAGACACATTTTATTCCGTGTCAATGATTGGCTGGACGAGAAGGCAATTTTGTCAAAATATCAAGCGGGTTTCAGATCCAAAGTTAGTACAATTGATCAAATTTTCCGCTTTTGTTGCCTTTATTGGAAATACATTAAGATTAAAAAGGGACAACTTCATGTTGCGTTCGTCGACCTAAGGGCGGCGTTTGATTTAGTTCCACGCAATTTACTGTGGGAAACACTACGTTCAGTAGGGATGTCACCAATCCTGATAGCGCAAATAAAAGAGTTACATAGAGGGAACTTCGCCAGAGCACGGTGGGGCCCAAAAGGCGAATTAACCCCTAAAATACCAATTGCACGAGGAGTGCGCCAGGGGTGTGTACTGGCCCCTACATTGTTTTCGCTATTCGTGAATGACATTCCATCATACTTGGAAGAAAGTAATAATGATTCCCCCAAGTTAAATGGTGAAAAAGTTACTTCCCTGTTGTTTGCGGATGACACCATACTAATTTCCCAGACTAAAAAAGGCCTTCAGTCTCTTTTAAATTCCTTTTATGATTACTGTAATAAGAAAGGACTGGAGATTAACGGGAAAAAGACAAAGTGTATGGTCCTAAATCCAACAAAGAGCGACAAGGGCCCCCTAACTTTAAATGGAATAAAATTGGAATCAGTCCCGCATTTTGGTTACTTAGGTGTAATACTTGATTCTACCTTTTCATGGAAAGCCCAATTAGAAAAATGTAAGATGCTTTTTAGTCAGAACACTAAACCTATTATCAGAGAACAAGGTTTAAGTACCAGCAAAGCCGTGTCTCCAGCAGTTGAACTCTTTAAATATAAGGTTCAATCTGCAGTATTGTACGGCTCGGAAATTTGGGGCCCAGGATCCAAAGATGTCTTTAGGGTCATGGATAACAACTTCCTGAGAAGTCTGGTTAGAGTCCCCAGGAGTACTCCTCTGGTTCCGCTCCAGCTTGACCTAAATTTTCGTAGAACAGACCATCACATTATTCTACGTCCCTTATTGTTATGGATCAGGCTGTGGCGTGTACCGGAGTTGCAGGCTTACAAAAATGGCCTAATAGAAATCATGGAGCTTGACAGCTTTAATGTGATACCCTGGTTTAAACATGTTAAATTCTGGTTTACCTCAATAGGATTGTCACATTACTGGGAACATCCAGATGTACTTCCTCCAAATTCCAAAACCATGGTAAAAAAGTGCTTTTGGTCGTACATTTTAGGTATGATCACAAACGCTCCTTGTAATGGGTCGCTTGTACAAAGATTCCTTAATTTTAAAGGTGATCCATTTTTTGAGTCATTTCTGGATGAAATAGAACCACCGCTTGCAAAGACACTATTTCTGAAATTCAGATATGGAAACCTTCAAATTGGTTCAACACTGGTCCGTTGGTCTGGTGGTGTTAACTCAGCGAATCATGCAGAGGGTGAATCATGTACCATGTGTGGTGGTAACCAACAAGAAAATGAGCTACATATCCTCTTCTTCTGCCCAATATATGCTAAAGCGAGGAGGAGATGGATCAAGCCCATATGTCAAACACTAGGTGTAAGAACATGCTCTCAGGCCCTAAGGATCCTTTTGACTGATAGCAGCCAGCCTATCGTATTTAGTGTTAGTAGATTTTTGCACAGCATCTTTTTCCAAAGGAAAAAATTGGGTTATAAACTGTAAATCGCTAAGTACCTAAAAAGTCGTTGACATGTTATAATTGTTTCTGTATTATCTGAGGGACAATTGACGAATTCCTATCTCTGTCACCCGTACTCGTTGTAACCTATTTCTGTCACTTACATCTGTTCCTGTTGAACTAGAACAACTACTATGACCTTCAGGTTTTTTTAATTTTTGATCTCAAGATTCGACATGAAAACTAAATGAATTTTATAGTATGCTATGTATTCTAAAGGAATGTTTTATTGTTATAATGTATTGCTCTTTTATGGTATTCATGCCGAAATAAAGATAAATTGAATACAATCCAAAGAAACAGCAGATCACTCATCAATCCACAGAAACAAAATATCATCACACAAGGACCTCAGCAGAGAAAGACCCCAAGCAGCAGCAGATCATCACACAACAATCCAAATAAACAGAAGATCATCACACATCAATCCTAAGAAACAAAATATCATCACACAAGGACCTCAGCAGATCAGCAGGGAAAGACCCCATGCAGCAGCAGATCATCACACAACAATCCAGAGAAACAGCAGAGAATCACACATCAATCCAAAGAAACAGCAGGTCATCACACATCAATCCAAAGAAACAGCAGGTCATCACACAAGGATCTCAGCAGCAGCAGATCAGCAGAGAAGGATCCCAAGCAGCACCAGATCACCACACAACAATCCAGAGAAACACAAGATCCTCACACAACAATCTACAGAAACAGAATATCATCACACATCAATACCAATAAACAGCAGATCATCACACATCAATCCAAAGAAACAGAAGATCATCACACATCAATCCTAAGAAACAGCAGATCATCACACATCAATCCAAAGAAACAGCAGGTCATCACACATCAATCCCCAGAAACAAAATAACATCACACAAGAACCTCAGCAGCAGCAGATCAGCAGAGAAAGACCCCCAAGCAGCAGCAGACCCTCACACGACAATCCAAAGAAGCAGCAGATCATCACACATCAATCCACAGAAAAAGTAGATCATCACACATCAATCCAAAGAAACAGAATATCACACATCAATTCACAGAAACAGCAGGTCATCACACATCAATCCACAGAAACAAAATATCATCACACAAGAACCTCAGCAGATCAGCAGAGAAAGACCCCATGCAGCAGCAGATCATAACACAACAATCCAAAGAAACAGCAGATCATCACACATCAATCCTAAGAAACAGCAGATCGTCACACATCAATCCAAAGAAACAGCAGATCATCACACATCAATCCACAGAAACAAAATATCATCACACATCAATCCACAGAAAAAGCAGGTCATCACACATCAATCCAAAGAAACCAAATATCATCACACATCAATCCTAAAAAACAGCAGATCCTCACACATCAATCCAAAGAAACAGCAGATCCTCACACAACAATCCTAAGAAACAGCAGATCATCACACATCAATCCAAAGAAACAGCAGGTCATCACACACCAATCCACAGAAACAAAATATCATCACACAAGGACCTCAACAGAGAAAGACCCCAAGCAGCAGCAGATCATCACACAACAATCCAAAGAAACAGAAGATCATCACACATCAATCCAGAGAAACAAAATAACATCACACAAGGACCTCAGCAGATCAGCAGAGAAAGACCCCAAGCAGCAGCAGATCATCACACATCAGTCCTAAGAAACAGAAGATCATCACACATCAATCCTAAGAAACAGCAGATCCTCAAACAACAATCCTAAGAAACAGATCATCACACATCAATCCAAAGAAACAGCAAGTCATCACACATCAATCCAGAGAAACAAAATAACATCACACAAGGACCTCAGCAGCAGCAGAGAAAGACCCAAGCAGCAGCAGCAGATCACACATCAGTCAAAAGAAACAGAAGATCATCACACATCAATCCTAAGAAACAGCAGATCCTCAAACAACAATCCTAGGAAACAGCAGATCATCACACAACAATGCAAAAAAACAGAATATCATCACACATCAATCCACAGAAACAAAATATCATCACACAAGGACCTCAGCAGATCAGCGGAGAAAGACCCAAGCAGCAGCAGCAGATCACACATCAATCCAAAGAAACAGAATATCATCGCACATCAATCCAAAGAAACAAAATATCATCACACAGGGACCTCAGCAGCAGCAGATCAGCAGAGAAAGACACCAAGCAGCAGCAGATCATCACACATCAGTCCAAAGAAACAGAAGATCATCACACATCAATCCTAAGAAACAGCAGATCCTCAAACAACAATCCTAAGAAACAGCAGATCATCACACAACAATGCAAAAAAAACAGAATATCATCACACATCAATCCACAGAAACAAAATATCACACAAGGACCTCAGCAGATCAGCAGAGAAACACCCAAGCAGCAGCAGCAGATCACACATCAATCCAAAGAAACAGAATATCATCACACATCAATCCACAGAAACAGAATATCATCACACAAGGACCTCAGCAGAGAAGGATCCAAAGCAGCAGCAGCAGATCACACATCAATCCAAAAAAACAGAATATCATCACACATCAATCCACAGAAACAAAATATCATCACAGAAGGAACTCCGCAGAGCAAGACCCCAAGCAGCAGCAGATCACCACACAGCAATCCTAAGAAACAGCAGATCATCACACATCAATCCACAGAAACAAAATATCATCACACAAGGACCTCAGCAGAGCAAGACCCCAAGCAGCAGCAGATCATCACACAACAATCCAAAGAAACAGAAGATCATCACACATCAATCCAAAGAAATAGAAGATCATCACACATCAATCCTAAGAAACAGCGGATCCTCACAGAACAATCCAAAGAAACAGCAGATCATCACACATCAATCCACAGAAACAAAATATCATCACACATCAATCCACAGAAAAAGCAGGTAATCACACATCAGTCCAAAGAAACCGAATATAATCACACATCAATCCAAAGAAATAGCAGATCATCACTCATCAATCCACAGAAACAAAATATCATCACACAAGGACCTCAGCAGCAGATCAGCAGAGAAGGATCCCAAGCAGCAGCAGCAGATCACACATCAATCCAAAGAAACAGAAGATCATCACACATCAATCCAAAGAAACAAAATATCATCAAACAGTGACCTCAGCAGCAGCAGTTTGCAGAGAAAGATCCCAAGCAGCAGCAGATCATCACACATCAATCCACAGAAACAGAATATCATCACACAAGGACCTCAGCAGAGAAGGATCCAACGCAGCAGCAGCAGATCACACATCAATCCAAAAAACAGATCATCATCACACATCAATCCACACAAACAAAATATCATCACACAAGGAACTCGGCAGATCAGCAGAGAAAGACCCCAAGCAGCAGATCATCACACAGCAATCCTAAGAAACAGCAGATCATCACACATCAATCCACAGAAACAAAATATCATCACACAAGGACCTCAGCAGATTAGCAGAGAAAGACCCCAAGCAGCAGCAGCAGATCACACATCAATCCAAAGAAACAAAATATCATCACACAGGGACCTCAGTAGCAGCAGATCCGCAGAGAAAGATCCCAAGCAGCAGCAGATCATCACACATCAATCCACAGAAAATCATTACACAAGGACCTCAGCAGAGAAGGATCCCAAGCAGCAGCAGCAGATCACACATCAATCCACAGAAACAAAATATCATCACACAAGGAACTCAGCAGATCAGCAGAGACAGACCCCAAGCAGCAGCAGTCCATCACACAGCAATCCAAGGAAACAGCAGATCATCAGACATCAATCCACAGAAACAAAATATCATCACACAAGGACCTCAGCAGATCAGCAGAGAAAGACCCCATGCAGCAGCGGATCATCACACAACAATCCAAAGAAACAGAAGATCATCACACATCAATCCAAAGAAACAGCAGATCATCACACATCAATCCAAAGAAACAAAATATTATCACACAAGGACCTCAGCAGTTCAGCAGAGAAAGACCCCAAGCAGCAGCAGATCATCACACAACAATCCAAAGAAACAGAAGATCATCACACATCAATCCAAAGAAACAGCAGATCATCACACATCAATCCAAAGAAACAAAATATTATCACACAAGGACCTCAGCAGTGAAAGACCCCAAGCAGCAGCAGATCATCACACATCAATCCAAAGAAACAGCAGATCACACATCAATCCAAAGAAACAAAATATTATCACACAAGGACCTCAGCAGTTCAGCAGAGAAAGACCCCAAGCAGCAGCAGATCATCACACATCAATCCACAGAAACGGAATATCATCACACAAGGACCTCAGCAGCAGAACAGCAGAGAAGGATCCCAAGCAGCAGCAGCAGATCACACATCAATCCAAAGAAACAGAAGATCATCACACATCAATCCAAAGAAACAAAATATCATCACACAAGGAACTCAGTAGAACAGCAGAGAAAGACCCCAAGCAGCAGATCATCACACAGCAATCCTAGGAAACAGCAGATCATCACACATCAATCCACAGAAACAAAATATCATCACACGAGGACCTCAGCAGATAAGCAGAGAAAGACCCCAAGCAGCAGCAGCAGATCACACATCAATCCAAAGAAACAGAAGATCATCACACATCAATCCTAAGAAAAAGCGGATCCTCACACAACAATCCAAAGAAACAGCAGATAATCACACATCAATCCACAGAAACAAAATATCATCACACATCAATCCACAGAAAAAGCAGGTAATCACACATCAATCCACAGAAACAAAATATCATCACACAAGGACCTCAGCAGATCACCAGAGAAAGACCCAAGCAGCAGCAGCAGATCACACATCAATCCAAAGAAACAGAAAATCATCGCACATCAATCCAAAGAAACAAAATATCAACACACAAGGACCTCAGCAGAGAAGGATCCAAAGCAGCAGCAGCAGATCACACATCAATCCAAAAAAAACATAATATCATCACACATCAATCCACAGAAACAAAATATCATCACAGAAGGAACTCAGCAGATCAGCAGAGCAAGACCCCAAGCAGCAGCAGATCATCACACGGCAATCCTTTGAAACAGCAGATCATCACACATCAATCCACAGAAACAAAATATCATCACACAAGGACCTCAGCAGATCAGCAGAGAAAGACCCCATGCAGCAGCAGATCATCACACAACAATCCAAAGAAACAGAAGATCATCACACATCAATCCAAAGAAACAGCATATCATCACACATCAATCCAAAGAAACAAAATATTATCACACAAGGACCTCAGCAGTTCAGCAGAGAAAGACCCCAAGCAGCAGCAGATCATCACACATCAATCCAAAGAAACAGCAGATCATCACACATCAATCCAAAGAAACAAAATATTATCACACAAGGACCTCAGCAGTTCAGCAGAGAAAGACCCCAAGCAGCAGCAGATCATCACACATCAATCCACAGAAACGGAATATCATCACACAAGGACCTCAGCAGCAGAACAGCAGAGAAGGATCCCAAGCAGCAGCAGCAGATCACACATCAATCCAAAGAAACAGAAGATCATCACACATCAATCCAAAGAAACAAAATATCATCACACAAGGAACTCAGCAGAACAGCAGAGAAAGACCCCAAGCAGCAGATCATCACACAGCAATCCTAGGAAACAGCAGATCATCACACATCAATCCACAGAAACAAAATATCATCACACAAGGACCTCAGCAGATCAGCAGAGAAAGACCCCAAGCAGCAGCAGCAGATCACACATCAATCCAAAGAAACAGAAGATCATCACACATCAATCCAAAGAAATAGAAGATCATCACACATCAATCCTAAGAAAAAGCGGACCCTCACACAACAATCCAAAGAAACAGCAGATCATCACACATCAATCCAAAGAAACAGCAGGTCATCACACACCAATCCACAGAAACAAAATATCATCACACAAGGACCTCAACAGAGAAAGACCCCAAGCAGCAGCAGATCATCACACAACAATCCAAAGAAACAGAAGATCATCACACATCAATCCAGAGAAACAAAATAACATCACACAAGGACCTCAGCAGATCAGCAGAGAAAGACCCTAAGCAGCAGCAGATCATCACACATCAGTCCTAAGAAACAGAAGATCATCACACATCAATCCTAAGAAACAGCAGATCCTCAAACAACAATCCTAAGAAACAGATCATCACACATCAATCCACAGAAAAAGCAGGTAATCACATCAATCCACAGAAACAAAATATCATCACACAAGGACCTCAGCAGATCACCAGAGAAAGACCCAAGCAGCAGCAGCAGATCACACATCAATCCAAAGAAACAGAAAATCATCGCACATCAATCCAAAGAAACAAAATATCAACACACAAGGACCTCAGCAGAGAAGGATCCAAAGCAGCAGCAGCAGATCACACATCAATCCAAAAAAAACATAATATCATCACACATCAATCCACAGAAACAAAATATCATCACAGAAGGAACTCAGCAGATCAGCAGAGCAAGACCCCAAGCAGCAGCAGATCATCACACGGCAATCCTTTGAAACAGCAGATCATCACACATCAATCCACAGAAACAAAATATCATCACACAAGGACCTCAGCAGATCAGCAGAGAAAGACCCCATGCAGCAGCAGATCATCACACAACAATCCAAAGAAACAGAAGATCATCACACATCAATCCAAAGAAACAGCATATCATCACACATCAATCCAAAGAAACAAAATATTATCACACAAGGACCTCAGCAGTTCAGCAGAGAAAGACCCCAAGCAGCAGCAGATCATCACACATCAATCCAAAGAAACAGCAGATCATCACACATCAATCCAAAGAAACAAAATATTATCACACAAGGACCTCAGCAGTTCAGCAGAGAAAGACCCCAAGCAGCAGCAGATCATCACACATCAATCCACAGAAACGGAATATCATCACACAAGGACCTCAGCAGCAGAACAGCAGAGAAGGATCCCAAGCAGCAGCAGCAGATCACACATCAATCCAAAGAAACAGAAGATCATCACACATCAATCCAAAGAAACAAAATATCATCACACAAGGAACTCAGCAGAACAGCAGAGAAAGACCCCAAGCAGCAGATCATCACACAGCAATCCTAGGAAACAGCAGATCATCACACATCAATCCACAGAAACAAAATATCATCACACAAGGACCTCAGCAGATCAGCAGAGAAAGACCCCAAGCAGCAGCAGCAGATCACACATCAATCCAAAGAAACAGAAGATCATCACACATCAATCCAAAGAAATAGAAGATCATCACACATCAATCCTAAGAAAAAGCGGACCCTCACACAACAATCCAAAGAAACAGCAGATCATCACACATCAATCCACAGAAACAAAATATCATCACACATCAATCCACAGAAAAAGCAGGTAATCACACATCAATCCACAGAAACAAAATATCATCACACAAGGACCTCAGCAGATCAGCAGAGAAAGACCCAAGCAGCAGCAGCAGATCACACATCAATCCAAAGAAACAGAAAATCATCGCACATCAATCCTAAGAAACAAAATATCATCACACAGGGACCTCAGCAGCAGCAGATCAGCAGAGAAAGATCCCAAGCAGCAGCAGATCATCACACATCAATCCACAGAAACAGAATATCATCACACAAGGACCTAAGCAGAGAAGGATCCAAAGCAGCAGCAGCAGATCACACATCAATCCAAAAAAACATAATATCATCACACATCAATCCACAGAAACAAAATATCATCACAGAAGGAACTCAGCAGATCAGCAGAGCAAGACCCCAAGCAGCAGCAGATCATCACACGGCAATCCTTTGAAACAGCAGATCATCACACATCAATCCACAGAAACAAAATATCATCACACAAGGACCTCAGCAGATCAGCAGAGAAAGACCCCATGCAGCAGCAGATCATCACACAACAATCCAAAGAAACAGAAGATCATCACACATCAATCCAAAGAAACAGCGGATCCTCACACAACAATCCAAAGAAACAGCAGATCATCACACATCAATCCACAGAAACAAAATATCATCACACATCAATCCACAGAAAAAGCAGGTAATCACACATCAATCCAAAGAAACCGAATATAATCACACATCAATCCAAAGAAACAGCAGATCACTCATCAATCCACAGAAACAAAATATCATCACACAAGGACCTCAGCAGAGAAAGACCCCAAGCAGCAGCAGATCATCACACAACAATCCAAATAAACAGAAGATCATCACACATCAATCCTAAGAAACAGCAGATCATCACACATCAATCCACAGAAACAAAATATCATCACACAAGGACCTCAGCAGATTAGCAGAGAAAGACCCCAAGCAGCAGCAGCAGATCACACATTAATCCAAAGAAACAAAATATCATCACACAGGGACCTCAGTAGCAGCAGATCCGCAGAGAAAGATCCCAAGCAGCAGCAGATCATCACACATCAATCCACAGAAAATCATTACACAAGGACCTCAGCAGAGAAGGATCCCAAGCAGCAGCAGCAGATCACACATCAATCCACAGAAACAAAATATCATCACACAAGGAACTCAGCAGATCAGCAGAGACAGACCCCAAGCAGCAGCAGTCCATCACACAGCAATCCAAGGAAACAGCAGGTCATCACACATCAATCCAAAGAAACAGCAGGTCATCACACATCAATCCAAAGAAACAGCAGGTCATCACACAAGGATCTCAGCAGCAGCAGATCAGCAGAGAAGGATCCCAAGCAGCACCAGATCACCACACAACAATCCAGAGAAACACAAGATCCTCACACAACAATCTACAGAAACAGAATATCATCACACATCAATACCAAGAAACAGCAGATCATCACACAACAATCCAAATAAACAGCAGATCATCACACATCAATCCAAAGAAACAGAAGATCATCACACATCAATCCTAAGAAACAGCAGATCCTCACACAACAATCCTAAGAAACAGCAGATCATCACACATCAATCCAAAGAAACAGCAGGTCATCACACATCAATCCCCAGAAACAAAATAACATCACACAAGAACCTCAGCAGCAGCAGATCAGCAGAGAAAGACCCCCAAGCAGCAGCAGACCCTCACACGACAAGCCAAAGAAGCAGCAGATCATCACACATCAATCCACAGAAAAAGTAGATCATCACACATCAATCCAAAGAAACAGAATATCATCACACATCAATTCACAGAAACAGCAGGTCATCACACATCAATCCACAGAAACAAAATATCATCACAAAAGAACCTCAGCAGATCAGCAGAGAAAGACCCCATGCAGCAGCAGATCATAACACAACAATCCAAAGAAACAGCAGATCATCACACATCAATCCTAAGAAACAGCAGATCGTCACACATCAATCCAAAGAAACAGCAGATCATCACACATCAATCCACAGAAACAAAATATCATCACACATCAATCCACAGAAAAAGCAGGTCATCACACATCAATCCAAAGAAACCAAATATGATCACACATCAATCCTAAAAAACAGCAGATCCTCACACATCAATCCAATGAAACAGCAGATCCTCACACAACAATCCTAAGAAACAGCAGATCATCACACATCAATCCAAAGAAACAGCAGGTCATCACACACCAATCCACAGAAACAAAATATCATCACACAAGGACCTCAACAGAGAAAGACCCCAAGCAGCAGCAGATCATCACACAACAATCCAAAGAAACAGAAGATCATCACACATCAATCCAGAGAAACAAAATAACATCACACAAGGACCTCAGCAGATCAGCAGAGAAAGACCCCAAGCAGCAGCAGATCATCACACATCAGTCCTAAGAAACAGAAGATCATCACACATCAATCCTAAGAAACAGCAGATCCTCAAACAACAATCCTAAGAAACAGATCATCACACATCAATCCAAAGAAACAGCAAGTCATCACACATCAATCCACAAAAACAAAATATCATCTCACAAGGACCTCAGCAGATCAGCAGAGAAAGACCCCAAGCAGCAGCAGATCATCACACAACAATCCAAAGAAGCAGCAGATCATCACACATCAATCCACAGAAAAAGTAGATCATCACACATCAATCCAAAGAAACAGAATATCATCACACATCAATCCACAGAAACAGCAGGTCATCACACATCAATCCACAGAAACAAAATATCATCACACAAGAACCTCAGCAGATCAGCAGAGAAAGACCCCATGCAGCAGCAGATCATAACACAACAATCCAAAGAAACAGCAGATCATCACACATCAATCCTAAGAAACAGCAGATCGTCACACATCAATCCAAAGAAACAGCAGATCATCACACATCAATCCACAGAAACAAAATATCATCACACATCAATCCACAGAAAAAGCAGGTCATCACACATCAATCCAAAGAAACCAAATATCATCACACATCAATCCTAAAAAACAGCAGATCCTCACACATCAATCCAAAGAAACAGCAGATCCTCACACAACAATCCTAAGAAACAGCAGATCATCACACATCAATCCAAAGAAACAGCAGGTCATCACACACCAATCCACAAAAACAAAATATCATCACACAAGGACCTCAACAGAGAAAGACCCCAAGCAGCAGTAGATCATCACACAACAATCCAAAGAAACAGAAGATCATCACACATCAATCCAGAGAAACAAAATAACATCACACAAGGACCTCAGCAGCAGCAGAGAAAGACCCAAGCAGCAGCAGCAGATCACACATCAGTCCAAAGAAATAGAAGATCATCACACATCAATCCTAAGAAAAAGCGGACCCTCACACAACAATCCAAAGAAACAGCAGATCACACATCAGTCCAAAGAAACAGAAGATCATCACACATCAATCCAAAGAAATAGAAGATCATAACACATCAATCCTAAGAAACAGCAGATCATCACACAACAATGCAAAAAAACAGAATATCATCACACATCAATCCACAGAAACAAAATATCATCACACAAGGACCTCAGCAGATCAGCAGAGAAAGACCCAAGCAGCAGCAGCAGATCACACATCAATCCAAAGAAACAGAATATCATCGCACATCAATCCAAAGAAACAAAATATCATCACACAGGGACCTCAGCAGCAGCAGATCAGCAGAGAAAGACACCAAGCAGCAGCAGATCATCACACATCAGTCCAAAGAAACAGAAGATCATCACACATCAATCCTAAGAAACAGCAGATCCTCAAACAACAATCCTAAGAAACAGCAGATCATCACACAACAATGCAAAAAAACCAGAATATCATCACACATCAATCCACAGAAACAAAATATCACACAAGGACCTCAGCAGATCAGCAGAGAAACACCCAAGCAGCAGCAGCAGATCACACATCAATCCAAAGAAACAGAATATCATCACACATCAATCCACAGAAACAGAATATCATCACACAAGGACCTCAGCAGAGAAGGATCCAAAGCAGCAGCAGCAGATCACACATCAATCCAAAAAAACAGAATATCATCACACATCAATCCACAGAAACAAAATATCATCACAGAAGGAACTCCGCAGAGCAAGACCCCAAGCAGCAGCAGATCACCACACAGCAATCCTAAGAAACAGCAGATCATCACACATCAATCCACAGAAACAAAATATCATCACACAAGGACCTCAGCAGAGCAAGACCCCAAGCAGCAGCAGATCATCACACAACAATCCAAAGAAACAGAAGATCATCACACATCAATCCAAAGAAATAGAAGATCATCACACATCAATCCTAAGAAACAGCGGATCCTCACACAACAATCCAAAGAAACAGCAGATCATCACACATCAATCCACAGAAACAAAATATCATCACACATCAATCCACAGAAAAAGCAGGTAATCACACATCAATCCAAAGAAACCGAATATAATCACACATCAATCCAAAGAAATAGCAGATCATCACTCATCAATCCACAGAAACAAAATATCATCACACAAGGACCTCAGCAGCAGATCAGCAGAGAAGGATCCCAAGCAGCAGCAGCAGATCACACATCAATCCAAAGAAACAGAAGATCATCACACATCAATCCAAAGAAACAAAATATCATCAAACAGTGACCTCAGCAGCAGCAGTTTGCAGAGAAAGATCCCAAGCAGCAGCAGATCATCACACATCAATCCACAGAAACAGAATATCATCACACAAGGACCTCAGCAGAGAAGGATCCAACGCAGCAGCAGCAGATCACACATCAATCCAAAAAACAGATCATCATCACACATCAATCCACACAAACAAAATATCATCACACAAGGAACTCGGCAGATCAGCAGAGAAAGACCCCAAGCAGCAGATCATCACACAGCAATCCTAAAAAACAGCAGATCATCACACATCAATCCACAGAAACAAAATATCATCACACAAGGACCTCAGCAGATTAGCAGAGAAAGACCCCAAGCAGCAGCAGCAGATCACACATTAATCCAAAGAAACAAAATATCATCACACAGGGACCTCAGTAGCAGCAGATCCGCAGAGAAAGATCCCAAGCAGCAGCAGCAGATCACACATCAATCCACAGAAACAAAATATCATCACACAAGGAACTCAGCAGATCAGCAGAGACAGACCCCAAGCAGCAGCAGTCCATCACACAGCAATCCAAGGAAACAGCAGATCATCAGACATCAATCCACAGAAACAAAATATCATCACACAAGGACATCAGCAGATCAGCAGAGAAAGACCCCATGCAGCAGCGGATCATCACACAACAATCCAAAGAAACAGAAGATCATCACACATCAATCCAAAGAAACAGCAGATCATCACACATCAATCCAAAGAAACAAAATATTATCACACAAGGACCTCAGCAGTTCAGCAGAGAAAGACCCCAAGCAGCAGCAGATCATCACACAACAATCCAAAGAAACAGAAGATCATAACACATCAATCCAAAGAAACAGCAGATCATCACACATCAATCCAAAGAAACAAAATATTATCACACAAGGACCTCAGCAGTTCAGCAGAGAAAGACCCCAAGCAGCAGAAGATCATCACACATCAATCCAAAGAAACAGCAGATCACACATCAATCCAAAGAAACAAAATATTATCACACAAGGACCTCAGCAGTTCAGCAGAGAAAGACCCCAAGCAGCAGCAGATCATCACACATCAATCCACAGAAACGGAATATCATCACACAAGGACCTCAGCAGCAGAACAGCAGAGAAGGATCCCAAGCAGCAGCAGCAGATCACACATCAATCCAAAGAAACAGAAGATCATCACACATCAATCCAAAGAAACAAAATATCATCACACAAGGAACTCAGTAGAACAGCAGAGAAAGACCCCAAGCAGCAGATCATCACACAGCAATCCTAGGAAACAGCAGATCATCACACATCAATCCACAGAAACAAAATATCATCACACGAGGACCAAAGCAGATCAGCAGAGAAAGACCCCAAGCAGCAGCAGCAGATCACACATCAATCCAAAGAAACAGAAGATCATCACACATCAATCCAAAGAAATAGAAGATCATCACACAACAATCCTAAGAAACAGCAGATCATCACACAACAATCCAAAGAAACAGAAGATCATCACACATCAATCCAAAGAAACAGCAGGTCATCACACATCAATCCCCAGAAACAAAATAACATCACACAGGGACCTCAGCAGCAGCAGATCAGCAGAGAAAGACACCAAGCAGCAGCAGATCATCACACATCAGTCGAAAGAAACAGAAGATCATCACACATCAATCCTAAGAAACAGCAGATCCTCAAACAACAATCCTAAGAAACAGCAGATCATCACACAACAATGCAAAAAAAACAGAATATCATCACACATCAATCCACAGAAACAAAATATCACACAAGGACCTCAGCAGATCAGCAGAGAAACACCCAAGCAGCAGCAGCAGATCACACATCAATCCAAAGAAACAGAATATCATCACACATCAATCCACAGAAACAGAATATCATCACACAAGGACCTCAGCAGAGAAGGATCCAAAGCAGCAGCAGCAGATCACACATCAATCCAAAAAAACAGAATATCATCACACATCAATCCACAGAAACAAAATATCATCACAGAAGGAACTCCGCAGAGCAAGACCCCAAGCAGCAGCAGATCACCACACAGCAATCCTAAGAAACAGCAGATCATCACACATCAATCCACAGAAACAAAATATCATCACACAAGGACCTCAGCAGAGCAAGACCCCAAGCAGCAGCAGATCATCACACAACAATCCAAAGAAACAGAAGATCATCACACATCAATCCAAAGAAATAGATCATCACACATCAATCCTATGAAACAGCGGATCCTCACACAACAATCCAAAGAAACAGCAGATCATCACACATCAATCCACAGAAACAAAATATCATCACACATCAATCCACAGAAAAAGCAGGTAATCACACATCAATCCAAAGAAACCGAATATAATCACACAACAATCCAAAGAAATAGCAGATCATCACTCATCAATCCACAGAAACAAAATATCATCACACAAGGACCTCAGCAGCAGATCAGCAGAGAAGGATCCCAAGCAGCAGCAGCAGCAGATCACACATCAATCCAAAGAAACAGAAGATCATCACACATCAATCCAAAGAAACAAAATATCATCAAACAGTGACCTCAGCAGCAGCAGTTTGCAGAGAAAGATCCCAAGCAGCAGCAGATCATCACACATCAATCCACAGAAACAGAATATCATCACACAAGGACCTCAGCAGCAGATCAGCAGAGAAGGATCCCAAGCAGCAGCAGCAGATCACACATCAATCCAAAGAAACAGAAGATCATCACACATCAATCCAAAGAAACAAAATATCATCAAACAGTGACCTCAGCAGCAGCAGTTTGCAGAGAAAGATCCCAAGCAGCAGCAGATCATCACACATCAATCCACAGAAACAGAATATCATCACACAAGGACCTCAGCAGAGAAGGATCCAACGCAGCAGCAGCAGATCACACATCAATCCAAAAAACAGATCATCATCACACATCAATCCACACAAACAAAATATCATCACACAAGGAACTCGGCAGATCAGCAGAGAAAGACCCCAAGCAGCAGATCATCACACAGCAATCCTAAAAAACAGCAGATCATCACACATCAATCCACAGAAACAAAATATCATCACACAAGGACCTCAGCAGATTAGCAGAGAAAGACCCCAAGCAGCAGCAGCAGATCACACATTAATCCAAAGAAACAAAATATCATCACACAGGGACCTCAGTAGCAGCAGATCCGCAGAGAAAGATCCCAAGCAGCAGCAGCAGATCACACATCAATCCACAGAAACAAAATATCATCACACAAGGAATTTAGCAGATCAGCAGAGACAGACCCCAAGCAGCAGCAGTCCATCACACAGCAATCCAAGGAAACAGCAGATCATCAGACATCAATCCACAGAAACAAAATATCATCACACAAGGACCTCAGCAGATCAGCAGAGAAAGACCCCATGCAGCAGCGGATCATCACACAACAATCCAAAGAAACAGAAGATCATCACACATCAATCCAAAGAAACAGCAGATCATCACACATCAATCCAAAGAAACAAAATATTATCACACAAGGACCTCAGCAGTTCAGCAGAGAAAGACCCCAAGCAGCAGCAGATCATCACACAACAATCCAAAGAAACAGAAGATCATAACACATCAATCCAAAGAAACAGCAGATCATCACACATCAATCCAAAGAAACAAAATATTATCACACAAGGACCTCAGCAGTTCAGCAGAGAAAGACCCCAAGCAGCAGAAGATCATCACACATCAATCCAAAGAAACAGCAGATCACACATCAATCCAAAGAAACAAAATATTATCACACAAGGACCTCAGCAGTTCAGCAGAGAAAGACCCCAAGCAGCAGCAGATCATCACACATCAATCCACAGAAACGGAATATCATCACACAAGGACCTCAGCAGCAGAACAGCAGAGAAGGATCCCAAGCAGCAGCAGCAGATCACACATCAATCCAAAGAAACAGAAGATCATCACACATCAATCCAAAGAAACAAAATATCATCACACAAGGAACTCAGTAGAACAGCAGAGAAAGACCCCAAGCAGCAGATCATCACACAGCAATCCTAGGAAACAGCAGATCATCACACATCAATCCACAGAAACAAAATATCATCACACGAGGACCTCAGCAGATCAGCAGAGAAAGACCCCAAGCAGCAGCAGCAGATCACACATCAATCCAAAGAAACAGAAGATCATCACACATCAATCCAAAGAAATAGAAGATCATCACACATCAATCCTAAGAAAAAACGGATCCTCACACAACAATCCAAAGAAACAGCAGATCATCACACATCAATCCACAGAAACAAAATATCATCACACATCAATCCACAGAAAAAGCAGGTAATCACACATCAATCCACAGAAACAAAATATCATCACACAAGGACCTCAGCAGATCAGCAGAGAAAGACCCAAGCAGCAGCAGCAGATCACACATCAATCCAAAGAAACAGAAAATCATCGCACATCAATCCAAAGAAACAAAATATCATCACACAAGGACCTCAGCAGAGAAGGATCCAAAGCAGCAGCAGCAGATCACACATCAATCCAAAAAAAACATAATATCATCACACATCAATCCACAGAAACAAAATATCATCACAGAAGGAACTCAGCAGATCAGCAGAGCAAGACCCCAAGCAGCAGCAGATCATCACACGGCAATCCTTTGAAACAGCAGATCATCACACATCAATCCACAGAAACAAAATATCATCACACAAGGACCTCAGCAGATCAGCAGAGAAAGACCCCATGCAGCAGCAGATCATAACACAACAATCCAAAGAAACAGAAGATCATCACACATCAATCCAAAGAAATAGAAGATCATCACACATCAATCCTAAGAAACAGCAGATCCTCACACAACAATCCAAAGAAACAGCAGATCATCACACATCAATCCACAGAAACAAAATATCATCACACATCAATCCACAGAAAAAGCAGGTAATCACACATCAATCCAAAGAAACCGAATATAATCACACATCAATCCAAAGAAACAGCAGATCACTCATCAATCCACAGAAACAAAATATCATCACACAAGGACCTCAGCAGAGAAAGACCCCAAGCAGCAGCAGATCATCACACAACAATCCAAATAAACAGAAGATCATCACACATCAATCCTAAGAAACAGCAGATCATCACACATCAATCCACAGAAACAAAATATCATCACACAAGGACCTCAGCAGATCAGCAGGGAAAGACCCCATGCAGCAGCAGATCATCACACAACAATCCAGAGAAACAGCAGAGAATCACACATCAATCTAAAGAAACAGCAGGTCATCACACATCAATCCAAAGAAACAGCAGGTCATCACACAAGGATCTCAGCAGCAGCAGATCAGCAGAGAAGGATCCCAAGCAGCACCAGATCACCACACAACAATCCAGAGAAACAGAAGATCCTCACACAACAATCTACAGAAACAGAATATCATCACACATCAATACCAAGAAACCGCAGATCATCACACAACAATCCAAATAAACAGCAGATCATCACACATCAATCCAAAGAAACAGAAGATCATCACAAATCAATCCTAAGAAACAGCAGATCCTCACACAACAATCCTAAGAAACAGCAGATCATCACACAACAATCCAAAGAAACAGAAGATCATCACACATCAATCCAAAGAAACAGCAGGTCATCACACATCAATCCCCAGAAACAAAATAACATCACACAGGGACCTCAGCAGCAGCAGATCAGCAGAGAAAGACACCAAGCAGCAGCAGATCATCACACATCAGTCCAAAGAAACAAAAGATCATCACACATCAATCCTAAGAAACAGCAGATCCTCAAACAACAATCCTAAGAAACAGCAGATCATCACACAACAATGCAAAAAAAACAGAATATCATCACACATCAATCCACAGAAACAAAATATCACACAAGGACCTCAGCAGATCAGCAGAGAAACACCCAAGCAGCAGCAGCAGATCACACATCAATCCAAAGAAACAGAATATCATCACACATCAATCCACAGAAACAGAATATCATCACACAAGGACCTCAGCAGAGAAGGATCCAAAGCAGCAGCAGCAGATCACACATCAATCCAAAAAAACAGAATATCATCACACATCAATCCACAGAAACAAAATATCATCACAGAAGGAACTCCGCAGAGCAAGACCCCAAGCAGCAGCAGATCACCACACAGCAATCCTAAGAAACAGCAGATCATCACACATCAATCCACAGAAACAAAATATCATCACACAAGGACCTCAGCAGAGCAAGACCCCAAGCAGCAGCAGATCATCACACAACAATCCAAAGAAACAGAAGATCATCACACATCAATCCAAAGAAATAGATCATCACACATCAATCCTAAGAAACAGCGGATCCTCACACAACAATCCAAAGAAACAGCAGATCATCACACATCAATCCACAGAAACAAAATATCATCACACATCAATCCACAGAAAAAGCAGGTAATCACACATCAATCCAAAGAAACCGAATATAATCACACAACAATCCAAAGAAATAGCAGATCATCACTCATCAATCCACAGAAACAAAATATCATCACACAAGGACCTCAGCAGCAGATCAGCAGAGAAGGATCCCAAGCAGCAGCAGCAGATCACACATCAATCCAAAGAAACAGAAGATCATCACACATCAATCCAAAGAAACAAAATATCATCAAACAGTGACCTCAGCAGCAGCAGTTTGCAGAGAAAGATCCCAAGCAGCAGCAGATCATCACACATCAATCCACAGAAACAGAATATCATCACACAAGGACCTCAGCAGAGAAGGATCCAACGCAGCAGCAGCAGATCACACATCAATCCAAAAAACAGATCATCATCACACATCAATCCACACAAACAAAATATCATCACACAAGGAACTCAGCAGATCAGCAGAGAAAGACCCCAAGCAGCAGATCATCACACAGCAATCCTAAGAAACAGCAGATCATCACACATCAATCCACAGAAACAAAATATCATCACACAAGGACCTCAGCAGATTAGCTGAGAAAGACCCCAAGCAGCAGCAGCAGATCACACATTAATCCAAAGAAACAAAATATCATCACACAGGGACCTCAGTAGCAGCAGATCCGCAGAGAAAGATCCCAAGCAGCAGCAGATCATCACACATCAATCCACAGAAAATCATTACACAAGGACCTCAGCAGAGAAGGATCCCAAGCAGCAGCAGCAGATCACACATCAATCCACAGAAACAAAATATCATCACACAAGGAACTCAGCAGATCAGCAGAGACAGACCCCAAGCAGCAGCAGTCCATCACACAGCAATCCAAGGAAACAGCAGATCATCAGACATCAATCCACAGAAACAAAATATCATCACACAAGGACCTCAGCAGATCAGCAGAGAAAGACCCCATGCAGCAGCGGATCATCACACAACAATCCAAAGAAACAGAAGATCATCACACATCAATCCAAAGAAACAGCAGATCATCACACATCAATCCAAAGAAACAAAATATTATCACACAAGGACCTCAGCAGTTCAGCAGAGAAAGACCCCAAGCAGCAGAAGATCATCACACATCAATCCAAAGAAACAGCAGATCACACATCAATCCAAAGAAACAAAATATTATCACACAAGGACCTCAGCAGTTCAGCAGAGAAAGACCCCAAGCAGCAGCAGATCATCACACATCAATCCACAGAAACGGAATATCATCACACAAGGACCTCAGCAGCAGAACAGCAGAGAAGGATCCCAAGCAGCAGCAGCAGATCACACATCAATCCAAAGAAACAGAAGATCACACATCAATCCAAAGAAACAAAATATCATCACACAAGGAACTCAGTAGAACAGCAGAGAAAGACCCCAAGCAGCAGATCATCACACAGCAATCCTAGGAAACAGCAGATCATCACACATCAATCCACAGAAACAAAATATCATCACACGAGGACCTCAGCAGATCAGCAGAGAAAGACCCCAAGCAGCAGCAGCAGATCACACATCAATCCAAAGAAACAGAAGATCATCACACATCAATCCAAAGAAATAGATCATCACACATCAATCCTAAGAAAAAGCGGATCCTCACACAACAATCCAAAGAAACAGCAGATCATCACACATCAATCCACAGAAACAAAATATCATCACACATCAATCCACAGAAAAAGCAGGTAATCACACATCAATCCACAGAAACAAAATATCATCACACAAGGACCTCAGCAGATCAGCAGAGAAAGACCCAAGCAGCAGCAGCAGATCACACATCAATCCAAAGAAACAGAAAATCATCGCACATCAATCCAAAGAAACAAAATATCATCATACAAGGACCTCAGCAGAGAAGGATCCAAAGCAGCAGCAGCAGATCACACATCAATCCAAAAAAAACATAATATCATCACACATCAATCCACAGAAACAAAATATCATCACAGAAGGAACTCAGCAGATCAGCAGAGCAAGACCCCAAGCAGCAGCAGATCATCACACGGCAATCCTTTGAAACAGCAGATCATCACACATCAATCCACAGAAACATAATATCATCACACAAGGACCTCAGCAGATCAGCAGAGAAAGACCCCATGCAGCAGCAGATCATAACACAACAATCCAAAGAAACAGAAGATCATCACACATCAATCCAAAGAAATAGAAGATCATCACACATCAATCCTAAGAAACAGCGGATCCTCACACAACAATCCAAAGAAACAGCAGATCATCACACATCAATCCACAGAAACAAAATATCATCACACATCAATCCACAGAAAAAGCAGGTAATCACACATCAATCCAAAGAAACCGAATATAATCACACATCAATCCAAAGAAACAGCAGATCACTCATCAATCCACAGAAACAAAATATCATCACACAAGGACCTCAGCCGAGAAAGACCCCAAGCAGCAGCAGATCATCACACAACAATCCAAATAAACAGAAGATCATCACACATCAATCCTAAGAAACAGCAGATCATCACACATCAATCCACAGAAACAAAATATCATCACACAAGGACCTCAGCAGATCAGCAGGGAAAGACCCCATGCAGCAGCAGATCATCACACAACAATCCAGAGAAACAGCAGAGAATCACACATCAATCCAAAGAAACAGCAGGTCATCACACATCAATCCAAAGAAACAGCAGGTCATCACACAAGGATCTCGGGAGCAGCAGATCAGCAGAGAAGGATCCCAAGCGCAGCACCAGATCACCACACAACAATCCAGAGAAACAGAAGATCCTCACACAACAATCTACAGAAACAGAATATCATCACACATCAATACCAAGAAACAGCAGATCCTCACACAACAATCCTAAGAAACAGCAGATCATCACACATCAATCCACAGAAAAAGCAGATCATCACACATCAATCCAAAGAAACAGAATATCATCACACATCAATCCACAGAAACAGCAGGTCATCACACATCAATCCACAGAAACAAAATATCATCATACAAGGACCTCAGCAGATCAGCAGAGAAAGACCCCAAGCAGCACCAGATCATCACACAACAATCCAAATAAACAGAAGATCATCACACATCAATCCTAAAAAACAGCAGATCCTCACACAACAATCCTAAGAAACAGCAGATCATCACACATCAATCCAAAGAAACAGCAGGTCATCACACATCAATCCACAGAAGCAAAATATCATCACACAAGGACCTCAGCAGCAGCAGATCAGCCGAGAAAGACCCCAAGCAGCAGCAGATCATCACACAACAATCCAAAGAAACAGAAGATCATCACACATCAATCCATAGAAGCAGCAGTTCATCACACATCAATCCACAGAAAAAGCAGATCATCACACATCAATCCAAAGAAACAGAATATCATCACACATCAATCCACAGAAACAGCAGGTCATCACACATCAATCCACAGAAGCAAAATATCATCACACAAGGACCTCAGCAGATCAACAGAGAAAGACCCCGTGCAGTAGCAGATCATCACACATCAGTCCAAAGAAACAGAAGATCATACATCATCAATCCTAAGAAACAGCAGATCCTCAAACAACAATCCTAAGAAACAGCAGATCATCACACATCAATCTAAAGAAACAGCAGGTCAACACACATCAATCCACAAAAACAAAATATCATCTCACAAGGACCTCAGCAAATCAGCAGAGAAAGACCCCAAGCAGCAGCAGATCATCACACAACAATCCAAAGAAACAGCAGATCTTCACACATCAATCCACAGAAACAAAATATCATCACACATCAATCCACAGAAAAAGCAGATCATCACACATCAATCCAAAGAAACAGAATATCATCACACATCAATCCACAGAAACAGCAGGTCATCACACATCAATCCACAGAAACAAAATATCATCATACAAGGACCTCAGCAGATCAGCAGAGAAAGACCCCATTCAGCAGCAGATCATCACACAACAATCCAAATAAACAGAAGATCATCACACATCAATCCTAAGAAACAGCAGATCCTCACACAACAATCCTAAGAAACAGCAGATCATCACACATCAATCCAAAGAAACAGCAGGTCATCACACATCAATCCAAAGAAACAGCAGGTCATCACACATCATTCCATAGAAACAAAATATCATCACACAAGGACCTCAGCAGCAGCAGATCAGCCAAGAAAGACCCCAAGCAGCAGCAGATCATCACACAACAATCCAAAGAAACAGAAGATCATCAAACATCAATCCACAGAAACAAAATAACATCACACAAGGACCTCAGCAGCAGCAGATCAGCCAAGAAAGATCCCAAGCAGCAGCAGATCCTCACACGACAATCCAAGGAAACAGCAGATCATTACACATCAATCCAAAGAAACAGCAGATCATCACACATCAATACATAGAGCAGCAGTTCATCACACATCAATCCACAGAAAAAGCAGATCAACACACATCAATCCACAAAAACAAAATATCATCTCACAAGGACCTCAGCAAATCAGCAGAGAAAGACCCCAAGCAGCAGCAGATCATCACACAACAATCCAAAGAAACAGCAGATCTTCACACATCAATCCACAGAAACAAAATATCATCACACATCAATCCACAGAAAAAGCAGATCATCACACATCAATCCAAAGAAACAGAATATCATCACACATCAATCCACAGAAACAGCAGGTCATCACACATCAATCCACAGAAACAAAATATCATCATACAAGGACCTCAGCAGATCAGCAGAGAAAGACCCCATTCAGCAGCAGATCATCACACAACAATCCAAATAAACAGAAGATCATCACACATCAGTCCAAAGAAACAGAAGATCATACATCATCAATCCTAAGAAACAGCAGATCCTCAAACAACAATCCTAAGAAACAGCAGATCATCACACATCAATCCACAGAAACAAAATAACATCACACAAGGACCTCAGCAGCAGCAGATCAGCAGAGAAGGATCCCAAGCAGCAGCAGATCCTCACACGACAATCCAAAGAAACAGCAGATCATTACACATCAATCCAAAGAAACAGCAGATCATCACACATCAATACATAGAGCAGCAGTTCATCACACATCAATCCACAGAAAAAGCAGATCATCACACATCAATCCAAAGAAACAGAATATCATCACACATCAATCCACAGAAACAAAATATCATCACACAAGGACATCAGCAGATCAGAAGAGAAAGACCCCATGCAGCAGCAGATCATAACACAACAATCCAAAGAAACAGAGGATCATCACACATCAATCCAAAGAAACAGCAGATCATCACACATCAATCCTAAGAAACAGCAGATCGTCACACATCAATCCAAAGAAAGAGAAGATCAGAACACAATAATCCAGAGGAGCGGATCATTGTAAACAAACAGAGAAGCAGCGGATCACACAAGGATCCTCATCAGCAGTAGATCAGCAGAGAAGGATCCCAAGCAGCAGATAATCACACATGAATCCAAAGAAACAGCAGATCACCACACAAAAATCCAGAGTAGTCGCTGGTCATCACACAAGAATCAAGAGCAGACGCCTAGTGAAGCACTGTGCACCTGAAAGCATTGCTGCCATCACAGAAAGGAAGGGCAGCAGCAAGTCTGAGGCAGTCACAGGCCATGACAGATTACAACAGAGCCGACTATAAAAGACACCAGAACAAACATTATCAAATTTGCAAAGACTACAACTGTGTGCACTTCACAACTTGGAAAGGTTTATTAGGTTTGTACAACACTCCCCATAGGTAACATTTTCCACAAATGTTTTTGATAGAGTTTTTTCCTGCAAATCTTTTCGTGGGATTATGTTCATGCAAATAATAGGTTTCACTGTCATTTTTATTTACAACTATGCCATATTTAACCCCTTCCAAAATTTTCGCGCTGTGCAGGAGTTTTTACTAGTGGGCGGGATTCGGGCGGCCGGGGTTGCGCTAGACTGGCCCTGAAGGAGAAATATTTTGAATTGGAAGGTACATATTACCAACAAAAAACGGTACCTCGATGGGCAGTGTTTTTGTCCCCAGTATGGCTGGGCTCTATGTCTACAACCTGGAACTCTCACACCTCCTCTCACCAAATAACCCCTTCAAAGAGTCAATGGCTTTCTGGCTTCGCTACATTGACAACATCCTTATGATCTGGACTGGCACGGAAGAAACATCTCAAGACTTACTAACATGACTTACTAACATGGCTGAACACTTGTGACCCTTTCCTGCGCTTCACTAGCACAAGCAGCAGTGGCCAGTTGCCATTCCTCGACCTTCTAATCAAAGCAAAAAGTGGCAAACTAACCATAACCACAACCACATACTACAAACCCACGGCTAGGAATTCATTGCTGAAATTTGGGAGCTTCCACCCACGACCCTTTAGGGAAAACCTGCCCTACGGGCAATTCTTGCGCATCAGACGCAATTGCAGCACCAAAGAGGATTATAACCAACAGGCAACCCGTCTAGCCCAGAAATTACACCAACGCGGCTACCCGAAAAGAATAATTGAAAAGACAAAGAAACGGGCGAGGAACCAAAACAGAGATTCCCTCCTAGAAGTTCCAGAACGCACTGAAACCACACCGCCCCTCACCTGTGTCACAACGTCCAACTCTATCTTGAACCAAGTGGCCAAAATAATCAAGAAAAACTGGAAGATCATAAATACAGGCAGCCGCGACTGAGCTCTGCCCTTGTTCACATACAAAAAGTCAAACAGCCTGAGGGACCAATTGGTGTCAACACGGCCAAGAGCTACTGGAGCCACAATGAACAATACATTACATACTGCATGGGGCCTGCCTAGAGTCACAGGTCACTATCCCTGCTGTGACTGCAGCATCTGCCACCTTACACAGCACAGCAAAACCCTAGACCTGGAACCGGGCAAGAAATGGCACCAACTTAAACACACTAACAATAACTCCACGAACCTAATATATCTAATTGAGTGTCCGTGTAAATTCAGATACGTGGAAACGACCACAAGAAAAGTGCGCACACGGATCACAGAACACAGAAGCACGATCGGTGCAAAAAGTCCATCAGTAGACTAACAGACCACTTCCTTAGGATTGGACACACCATCAACGACATAAGGTGGACAGTAATTGAACAGATTCCGGTCCACCCCACTAATAATGAGAAAAACGTATTATCTAAAGAACAGCGCTGGATTTACAGATTGTCCACTCACACCCAGGGACTTAATGATAAAATTCCCTGGAATAGCCTCAAGAAATGAACATGTAGCTCCATTTCCAGACTAGTACACACTTTAACCTATACTTAGACCTCCTGCCTAGGCAGTCGACATGATTCAGACAGGGGCCATTTGGCTCCGTTTGTGTTTCTGACATTGACATTCAATGTGGACCCCATCATCGTGCAACATGAGAATCTGAAATCTTGCCCCATGCTCATCCATCCCGATGTGCGTCACATTTTCCTTGTGACATTTTTAACACTGACCACATTTGGACCCTGCAGCACATCCATATACTGTTTAATTCACCATAGTATATATCAGCATCACTGATTAGGGCATGAGCACGTGTAGCTCTTTTCTCTGTCTATTCCCACAGGAAGACATGCCCCTGTGAGTAGCGCGAGTACCAAGAGAACCCTACTCACATTGACCCCGCCTGACACGCCTCCTGTGAGCAGCGTGAGATCCGGGAGAACACTACTCACACAGACTCCGCCTGCCAGCAATGAGCTACACCTGTGAAACCCAGATCTTTTGACTGGGTGCGAGTGTTTGATTGATTCAGATGCTCCGTCCATCACCACCCCCTTTTGTACCGCTTTGGCCGCCATAAGTGTGGCAGGGTATGCTCAGACGTGAGTCCCTTGCTCACTTTGCCACTGGATTCAAGGAAGCCGGGCTGTAGACGGCTGGAATGCCAGAAACCGGTCCTCGGAAGCTTGTTTCCGGTCCAGGGAAGGCATGGCTTGGCAGTTCGGACTGGACTGTTCCCATGAGGCACAGGGTCAGACTGATTTGCATATAGCCATGCCTAAACTGGGGTGGCAGAGTGGGCTAAAGAACGGTGATGGATCAAACCCAGATCTTTAGACTGGGTGTGAGTGTTTGATTGATTCAGATGCTCCGTCCATCACCACCCCCTTTTGTACCGCTTTGGCCGCCATAAGTGTGGGAGGGTATGCTCAGATGCGAGTCCCTTGCTCACTTTGCCACTGGATTCAAGCAAGCCGGGCTGAAGACGGCTGGAATGCCAGAAACCGGTCCTCACAAGCTTGTTTCCGGTCCAGGGAAGGCATGGCTTGGCAGTTCGGGCTGGACTGTTCCCATGAGGCACAGGGTCAGACTGATTTGCATATAGCCATGTCTGAACTGGGGTGGCAGAGTGGGCTAAAGAACGGTGATGGATCAAACCCAGATCTTTTGACTGGGTGTGAGTGTTTGGTTGATTCAGATGCTCCGTCCATCACCACCCCCTTTTGTACCGCTTTGGCCGCCATAAGTGTGGCAGGGTATGCTCAGACGTGAGTCCCTTGCTCACTTTGCCACTGGATTCAAGGAAGCCGGGCTGTAGACGGCTGGAATGCCAGAAACCGGTCCTCGGAAGCTTGTTTCCGGTCCAGGGAAGGCATGGCTTGGCAGTTCGGGCTGGACTGTTCCCATGAGGCACAGGGTCAGACTGATTTGCATATAGCCATGCCTAAACTGGGGTGGCAGAGTGGGCTAAAGAACGGTGATGGATCAAACCCAGATCTTTAGACTGGGTGTGAGTGTTTGATTGATTCAGATGCTTCGTCCATCACCACCCCCTTTTGTACCGCTTTGGCCGCCATAAGTGTGGCAGGGTATGCTCAGACGTGAGCCCCTTGCTCACTTTGCCACTGGATTCAAGCAAGCCGGGCTGAAGACGGCTGGAATGCCAGATACCGGTCCTCGGAAGCTTGTTTCCGGTCCAGGGAAGGGATGGCTTGGCAGTTCGGGCTGGACTGTTCCCATGAGGCACAGGGTCAGACTGATTTGCATATAGCCATGCCTGAACTGGGGTGGCAGAGTGGGCTAAAGAACGGTGATGGATCAAACCCAGATCTTTTGACTGGGTGTTAGTGTTTGATTGATTCAGATGCTCCGTCCATCACCACCCCCTTTTGTACCGCTTTGGCCGCCATAAGTGTGGGAGGGTATGCTCAGATGCGAGTCCCTTGCTCACTTTGCCACTGGATTCAAGCAAGCCGGGCTGAAGACGGCTGGAATGCCAGAAACCGGTCCTCACAAGCTTGTTTCCGGTCCAGGGAAGGCATGGCTTGGCAGTTCGGGCTGGACTGTTCCCATGAGGCACAGGGTCAGACTGATTTGCATATAGCCATGTCTGAACTGGGGTGGCAGAGTGGGCTAAAGAACGGTGATGGATCAAACCCAGATCTTTTGACTGGGTGTGAGTGTTTGGTTGATTCAGATGCTCCGTCCATCACCACCCCCTTTTGTACCGCTTTGGCCGCCATAAGTGTGGCAGGGTATGCTCAGACGTGAGTCCCTTGCTCACTTTGCCATTGGATTCAAGCAAGCCGGGCTGAAGACGGCTGGAATGCCAGAAACCGGTCCTCGGAAGCTTGTTTCCGGTCCAGGGAAGGCATGGCTTGGCAGTTCGGGCTGGACTGTTCCCATGAGGCACAGGGTCAGACTGATTTGCATATTGCCATGCCTGAACTGGGGTGGCAGAGTGGGCTAAAGAACGGTGATGGATCAAACCAGATCTTTTGACTGGGTGTGAGTGTTTGATTGATTCAGATGCTCCGTCCATAACCACCCCCTTTTGTACCACCTTACACAGCACAGCAAAACCCTAGACCTGGAACCGGGCAAGACATGGCACCAACTTAAACACACTAACTGTAACTCCACTAACCTAATATATCTTATTGAGTGTCCGTGTAAATTCAGATACGTGGAAACGACCACAAGAAAAGTGCGCACATGGCTCACAGAACACAGAAGCACGATCGGTGCAAAAATTCCATCAGTAGACTAACGGACCACTTCCTTAGGATTGGACACACAATCAATGACATAAGGTGGACAGTAATTGAACAGATTCCGGTCCACCCCACTAATAATGAGAAAAACGTATTATCTAAAGAACAGCGCTGGATTTACAGATTGTCCACTCACACCCAGGGACTTAATGATAAAATTCCCTGGAATAGCCTCAAGAAATGAACATGTAGCTCCATTTCCAGACTAGTACACACTTTAACCTATACTTAGACCTCCTGCCTAGGCAGTCGACATGATTCAGACAGGGGCCATTTGGCTCCGTTTGTGTTTCTGACATTGACATTCAATGTGGACCCCATCATCGTGCAACATGAGAATCTGAAATCTTGCTCCATGCTCATCCATCCCGATGTGTGTCACTTTTTCCTTGTGGCATTTTTAACACTGACCACATTCGGACCCCGAAGCACACTTACATACTGTTTAACCCACCAAAGTAAATACGGGGATAACATGAGCATTTTATTTATTTTGCCCTATGCTCTTCCATCATGATGCGCGTCACATTTTCCTTGTAACATTTTTAACACTGACCGCATTTGGACCCTGCAGCACATTCATATACTGTTTAATTCACTGTTGGACCTGGCCCTTTTTGGCAGGTTCACCCCGAAACTTTTTGCTTTTTCCTAGCCTGTTTCTGGAAGCTGGTGTTGGTGATTTTAGGCCTTTGCGCACTTTTTCACTGTGGTACAGTGTACAGTGCGGGAGCTCTCTGTGTATGTGTGGTGAGTGACCTGCCCTCCCTTAGGAATGCATGGGGAATATGTGTGACCATGGTAGTTCCTGATGTGTGGGGAGTGCAGGGTCGAGTTTGGTATGTGCAAACTTGTGAGATTAAATGCTGCGTAATGATGTATGTGGCATGATTGTGTCTAGTGTAGAAGTGCCACTTTTAGAAGTTGGCATATTTGTGTAATTTGTGTCTGGCGTGTGATTGGCTGAGGCTGGCTGGTGAGCCTGGCTCCAAGAGTCTGGGAGTGTCTGCCCTGGTGGTGAATGGAGTGTTTAGCATGCTGATCTGAGGGGAGGAGTGAGCCTGGGCCTGCTTGTGGATTGACCGTCTGGTTTGAGGGTCCTGAATGAGGCTGGGTTTTCCCCACACAGTGCTGGCTCCACCCCCTGGGGTGCGTCTGATGTCCCTAGCCTGGCCAGTGAAAGGAATTCCCTATAACCAGTTCTAGCTGGTTCTCACACTGCCTGCACCCTTTAGACAAAGGATTTTGGGTATAAAAAGGGTGCTGTGACACTCTAAAAATGTTCTTGTTTTCTGACTTGAATCCTACCAGGGGCATGCTGCTGCTTGGGCTCAGGGGAAGGCTTGCCTCCCTGAGCCCTGCCCAGCCCCTGGATACCTGATGGACTCTGGAGACCTTTTCCTGGGGTCCCCTGCTGGATGCTGGGACCCCTCTGCTATGGGAGCGCTTCCTTTTTGCTCTAGCGCCTGGGAGCGCTGTTGATTGTCCTAAAGCGCTTGGGAGCGCTTTGCCTTGCCCTTAGCGCCTGGGAGCCCTTTGTTTTGCTCCTAGCGCTTAAGAGCGCTTTATTTTGCTTGTGAGCGCTGTAATCCGCCCCTAGCGCTTGAAAGCACTTTTATTTTTATATTTATGGCGAGGGTGCCCACCCCTCGTGTTGTACCCGTGTATCACCGCCGCTGGCCCAGAGATCGTGTGAGGGGCGCTGTGCCCGCCTCCCTGCCCAGGGCCGCGCTGCCATTGGCGGCCCTGCAAGACAGGAAGCCAGGCAAGCAGTGGCGCGACGTGGGCGGGGCCTCGAGGCGGTCACTTCCGCTTCGCCCTGCCCGGGGGAAGCCTGTTTTTGTTTCGTTGCCGTTCTCCCGTGTGGAGAGGGAGACCGGAAAAGCTGGCGGCGAGAAGGAGGAAGCCGGCCGATTAATGGCCGCCCGGGGCTCCCGTGAGCTGTAGAGAGAGCCCCGGGGCCGCCAACGAAGGAGAGCGCGAGCCAGTGAAGGCCCGGTCCCGAGATGGGGGACCGGGTGCACAGCGAAGCGGGCGTTTCGTAAAGGCGGGGCTCCCATGAGGAGAGAGAGCCCCGCCGAGGAGAGAGGCGCAGACCGAGGAAGCATCCACGGAAGCCCGGTGAGTGCCTGCAAAGGGGAGGGGGCAGTCGGGGCACATTGCCGGTGCCCGCCCCTCCCCTCCAGTGCGAGGGCCTGAGTGGGTGTGAGCCCGCGAGGCTCAAGGCGGCACCCTTATTGTTGAAAGCCCTAAGAGTGCTCTGGGGACATTTGTTCTTTTTAGATCCTTGAGAGAGGCTCGAGGCGCCCCACGTGTTCCCGGGTCCCCCGTGAGGGACCCCACCGCCCAGAGAGGCTCAGGGGCATTGTTTGTTCTGAGCCCTGCAAGGCTCCCACGACGGGCCATTTTTGTGTTTAGGGCCACGGAGGCTCTAGGGGGCACATTGTTATTTAGAGCCCAGTGAGGCTCTCGAGGACATTGTTTATTCAGAGCCCCTGAGGCTCCAGCGTGATTTAGGGGGCCATTGTCCTCTTCTAGAGGGCCCTGGGGATATATAGCTTCAGAGCCTGTGTGGCTCCAACAGTTGGGGCATGTGATATGCCCAGAGCCTGTGTGGCTCCAGCAGTGGGCGCAGTTTGCGCCTAAGGGTCAGTGAGGACCCTGTCGCAGTTTTGATTCCCAGCTGCCCAGCAATTAGTGGGCAGCTGCACCGTTTAGGTCTTGTGACTGTTCCCAGGTGCCCAGCAAGTAGTGGGCACCTGCAACGTTTAGGTTTTGCGCCAGTGGCGCACCCCTGACTAGCGCTGCATGGCAGCGCGCCCTAACATTCTGGACACAGGGCTCTTTAGTCCCTTTATTAGATGGGGGCTGGTATGTGATTTTATTTAGGCACAATGTGATTATCTATGTGATGGTAATTGCCTAATGTGAGTTTTGCGCAATGTGATGTGGTGCTAGGAAATGTAATGCATTTAATATGATTACGCACCTTGATCTTACACCTCTGAATGTTTTTGGGCATCATGTGTTTTTGCGCTATTGAGTTATGGTCTGGCACCTCTGAATGTTTTTATGCATCATGTGTCTTCCTTGATTTTACACCGCTGAATGTATGTTTTATGCATCATGTGTTTTTCCTTCCCTACACCTCTGAATGTTGTGATGCATCATGTGTAATTTGTTCTTGCTTATACCCCTAAGTGTATTTTATTCTTAGGTGGTTGTGTTTTGCCTAGTATAGTTATACTAGAGAGGTTATGTGTCCATGAGTGATCTAGGCCTATGGTTATTAGTATTGCGTACTGTGTACCTACCTTTACCAGTAGTTACTGGTTGTGATTTATATTTGCTAATTTGTGCTACAGTGATTTTATATCCTATATTCTATTTCTAAAAGTGTTGATTCTGACAGTGGCCCATGTGGCCCTGTCCTGTAAATAATCCCGTGTGAATATTGCCCGTGCCAGTTGGCACAATGTACATGTGTGATTTCTATCTGATGTGGTTTTGACAATACAGAAGTTATTTTCATATAACCTTGTGTGGAGTTCCTTTTGTGGTGTGCCTTGGATGTTGTTGCTGTTGTGTGCTGGCGCAAATGCTTTACACATTGCCTCTGTGTTTAGCCTTACTGCTCGTGCCAAGCTACCAAGGGGGTGAGCAGGTGTTATCTTGGTGTGTGACTCCCTTGCCCTGACTACAATGGTGGTTTCTGCCTGGCTTTGGCGTCAGCCTTAGCCTACCAGAAATAGCCAGTGCTAACATTCACCATAGTATATATCGGCATCACTGATTAGGGCATGAGCACGTGTAGCTCTTTTCTCTGTCTATTCCCACAGGAAGACATGCCCCTGTGAGTAGCGCGAGTACCAGGAGAACACTACTCACATTGACCCCGCCTGACACGCCTCCTGTGAGCAGCGTGAGATCCGGGAGAACACTACTCACACAGACTCCGCCTGCCAGCAATGAGCTACACCTGTGATACCGAAATGGTATTTAAATGCCGCAACTCCAGGAGCTCATTTCCATTGGAGCTCACGACCGGACAACACGTTCCCTTTGGGTCTGAAGACCATGCAAAGTAAGTTATAGAGGCCGGCCCCCGCTCGCAGTACAGCCGCCAGTCATGCTGCCTTCGGCCGTGACTGGGTGTGCATTTCTTTACCGCTCGTAGCACTAGGCCGTAGCCTCCCTGTGAGGAAAAAGTACAAGAAACGACGAGGACTCACCCCTTTCGGCCGTGTTCTGTCCGAACACCGATGCGGGACACAAAGAGTTAACTGAGAACCCCCCTTCCTCTCTACAGGAAGTCAAGGAGAAGGAAAGGAAGGTCAGCCAATGGGGAGAAAAGCGCCCACTGGATGAGGCGGGACCACGGACATTATGGGAGTGGACGCAAGAGGAAGAGGAGCGCGGTAGGAGGAACCCGGAAGACGCAAAGAAGCTGGAACCGACGGAGCAACGGAAGGCGAGGGAACCCCAGGAGACGCCGAGGGACGAAGCAGAGGCTGTCGGAGAGGACGCGGACTGCTGGACCGAGGACTGCTGGACTCCCCCGGAGGATGCTGAAAAGCCGCCGCAACTCTAGAGAGTTGCGGCAGACGCGATGAGTGGATCTGCAGGGACAGGAGGGGAGGGAGGGAACTACGAGTACAAAACCTAAGGCGGGCACATTTTTTTTTTCTATGTCGTACACCGCACATTCGTAAGAACCCTTGGCACTGCCTTACCAGTACCCTAACTCCACTGGCACTACCGTCCCCTAAAGTCGGTCGCATGTAGGTTTACGAGGTGCACTAGAGGGAATATTACGGCTGCAGTGAAAAGGGGGAGGTTCCCCGAACTCAGCCTCCTTGGCACCTCGGAAAGAAAACCTCATCGAACAGATCCTCATAGGAAGAGGAGGAATCGAACGCCAGAGTGTGTTCGTGTTTTTTTTAATTATATTATCTGGAAGCATTTTGGATGTGGTGACTGTGACTGAAAACCGGTAATGTCATTCAGTCCACTGACCACTCTTTCCCTTTTTTTGAGCCTTCCGGGGTGGCTGTCCACAGAACAGGAGAAAGGAAGAAATGAGTAACGGCTAAACAAGGCAATCTATAACCACCTGACCATTCTGATCATTGGAACACCATCCTCCCCATTGGACTATCTATGTTGTCATTTTCCAAAATTTCAACCCCAACTTGTATCACTCCTCAATAAAACCTCACCATTCAACCCACACTTCGGCCTTCTAGTTTCCATTTCCACCCATCCCTCCGACACTCCCCCAGACTATGATTTTTCGTTTTCTCTCCACAAGTTCCAGAGTGCGAAAAGGTCCCGGCTCCCCCGGCAGAGGTCCATGGAGCTTTGTCCCCCGAGTACAGGTGTAAGCAGGGCTCTATAAACCCTCGTTTCACCACAATGATTGACCACATTTAGGCACTAGTACCTATATCGCATATATAATGAGATCGGCTAATGCCACGTTCCGCCACTAGCGCCAAACACTACCGCCTTATTCGCTCACACATTTAGGCACCTGGCGCTGACCCACTCGTGTATGAGGCTGAGTATTGCGTGCCTTTTACATTATGTGTCTTTTGGCTGTCTCTATTTTAATCCCTTACAGGTACAAACAGAGGAAATACCTCTCACATATACAAGCACCTTAGCACGTGCCTTACATACAGGGCACGGACAAACAATTAGATCCCTGTAACACCCTTACACATAATAGGTCCTTCGCCAGTAGAAGAAAAGGTCTGGCTGAAACTAGTCGACCACACTAGACGTTGGAGACCATAAGTCTACCATGCATGTCCCGAGCCTTTGTCTTTAACTACTGCCTGGGGCCCACCAATAAAGTAACCTTTTGGGACCCTAAGGACAGTATTTTAAAACCTCACGCAACACACCTGCACAGCACACTCCCATTTCACTTAAAACCGCTCCGCAGTAATCTGGCGTCGCAGCACACCTGAGGCGCACTCGGTGCCTCGGGTGGGGCCCGATGATGAAGCATGCCACCAACTAGGTTGGTGGGTGAGGGCCTTCATACAAAACCAAATGGGTTCCCACACAGACACAAAGCACACTAACAGAGCTAGTTGTTGTTGTTTAGTAACTAGGGTACAAATGAAGACAAGGCAGTATTAAGGAGGAACAAACAAGCCTATTTGCGAATCAGACGCCAGCACTTACGAAGGTCAATTACACGAGCCAATGACAAATATGGGCGGAGAGGGGGTGGTGCTTCCGGTGCACACTCCAATACAGCATGCATCGCAGAGCGAGCAGCGTACGCGTGCTGCCGCAAGGCTCGACCTAAAAATGTACGTAAGTTCTTGTATGTTTTGAAGCATTCTTCTGCCCCTATTCGTATTGTGTAACACTGCCCAAAATAAAATGTGTCAACCACACTCTACTCCAGAGGTCTTCAAACTGTGGGGCGCGCCCCCCTGGGGGGGCGTGGATGGGTTCCCAGGGGGGCGCGGATGCCTCTGCAAGTATATGTAAATGAAGATGGCCTGGAAGTGCGAGCAATGTTTATTTGCTGCATTTCCAGACTGTCTTCATTTATTCTGAGCCATGATTTGAGTGCCCTGGGGGCAGGAGTCACTGAGTGTGGCTGGCAGGGTCAAAGAGATTCCTAACAAGCAGTTGGAATGAAATAGGTCTCGCATTTGCCGGAATTTAAGCTACTGGCATTGTAAATGGCAATGTCTTTTATTTATGTTTTGAAAAACAAAACATAAATAAAAGGCATTGCCAATAGCTCAAACTCGACATGTTGCATTGCAAATGCTCCTCCTTTCTTTACGTTTAGATTTCATCTATTATTCATGCCACTAATTTCAATTAAGCTTTACTTAAATACGCAGCTACTTGGTTGGGGGGGTGGGGGGGCTATGATTTATGCTGCAAAGGAAGGTGTTGCCAGGAAACCTGGGCGCTGCAGCGCTTACTGTTCACAATTAGCCTTTAAAACCGTTCCTGAATAGACTTTGAAACTCCCTTGAAATAATGCATATGTTTTATTAAACAGATGTAGTAGAAAAACTCTTGGGCCTGCATAAATGTCCCAAATTGGAATAGCATTGTATTAAGCACAACACAAGTGAAACCCAACAGGGGCTGGGACACAGAACATTTTCACTGGTGCAGAAACATGTCAAATCTACCTTCACCATTGCTCATCTTTCTGCTAACCTAATGCTGAATAGATGAAGAGGCAATAATAAGTCCATGTTACATAAAGGTTTTTGCACCGAGGTGAAATGAAGAAACGGGTCTGAAACCGCATGAGCGTGTTTATTGACACCTGCACATAATTTTAAGTGAGTTATAGACATATTATCAAAAAAGCTCTGGTCAATGAAAGACCCTCAATGAAAACAGAGGAACCAATTTTGCGGTGTTTGCAATTTGAGTAATTATGAACGGACAGACTTATTTTGCCTGAAACATGTATTTTCTCTATGTTTCAATGAGTAAAGGCTGCACAAATACTTAATGTGAAATCAGTTTGTGGTGTGTTTGTCCTAGTGAAAACTATATTTGTTTGAGAGTTTGTTTGAATGTGTTTTAACTGTGCAGTAATAAATACAACTTTTGTACTTTGCATTTTACCTCGATAATTTTGATATACTTTTGGTTGTGTTTCATGAGGATGAGTCTTGCTGGTCAGTGTCTTGGTTTTGAGCATGAGGAGAGATTGCTGCTTTAACTTGCCTCGGTTCACGGTTGTCAGATTATATTATGGGATGAAGAGTTAATAATTTTTTGTTTCAAAAACGTTATTAACATTTAAAATCTGCACATTAAAGAGTGGGTAGTTCTAACATTCGGTAGGCATGTCATTGGTGCCTGAGAGCTCCAAGGCCTATTTCTAGACTTGGCGAGCGCCTGTACCTCACACAAACCTAGAATGCTTAGCTTGAGGTCCAGGGTATGAGAAGCAAGGCCACTGGAATTATGGGGCAGAAGAGGGACAAATTATGAGACCGAGCTGAGTAAATGATGCGGCAAGAATAGGAAAATTATGCGGCACGTTTTTTTAATAGTGTTGCTTCATTATTTTTTCATTTTAAAACTTGGTAACACTGTCTGGGCATTGATTGCACCTCATTAGGATCAGTTTAATTCTGAAATATAACTATAAGCAACAGAAAGAAGACCAGGCCAGCTTTGAAAAGTGTCTTCCACTGCCCAGCACCATGTGTCATAGCATTTTTACTAACTTTGGAACCGTTTGACCTAGAACCATTTTTTTGCTTTTGGTAATATCCGCAGATGATGTGGCAGATGGCGGCTTATGTGTCAAATCTATAAAACACCTAAATACAGCAGTAAGCAACTACAAGATTACCGGTCAATCTTTGCAATGGGCCTTCCAATGCTCTGGAACACTTTGCCACATTTTAAGTAGATTGTGGTCTGTGTGAGCTAGAATCAAGTTTCTTTTGTTAGAATCTGCAGATTATGGATTATGTAGCAAATTGGGAAACTCAATTATGTGGAAAATGCTGCAGCTGCAGAAACTCATAATTCCAATGGCCCTGGCTTTAAGCAACTCAATCAATTAATGGCTGGTTTCTTTTTTAACTTTCTGCACTACCCCCACACCCGTCTCTTTCAGGCAGACGCACCTGAAAGTCAGTATTAACCATTCAGGGCAGTTTTTTGTGTGAAAGCGGAGTCCATGAGGTGGCAGGTAGAAGGCCAGCAGGATTACATTCAGATGCAGAGCCCTAATCCTCTCGATCCCTGGGACCTCACAGTAATGGTCTTAGAGACAGATGAAAGGAGCGAGATTCAAAGATATTGTCAAAGAGAAGGTGCAGAATAGGGAGCACTGTATGGGGACTCATTTTTATGTTTACAAAAGGCCAGAGACAGCTTTTTCTGAGATACACCCCAAAGAAGGGGACAATATAAGTGTGTTTAATAGTTTTTTTAAAAGGTTCATTCATTAGTGAAGCTGGCGGCTCTGCCAGGATTATAAGTGGCCACTGCCGATTACCATTAAGGAAGCAGATGCAGCAGGGCTGAGGCCCAGAGGTTTGAGGGGCCCACTGCATCACAGTTATGACCCTCTACCTTTAAACAAGCATTTACAATGCAATGGTTTCGCCTTTGACAAAGTTAGAGCTATTGGCATTGCAAATGACAAATTGTTTATTTATGGGTTGGTTTTGAAAACAGATAAATAAATGCCATTGTCATTTACACTATACAGCGCACACTGCACACATCCCAACTGTACAACACCCCGTGCTCTCTGCACCGTACAGTGCCCACGGCACGCATCCCATCTGTACAACACCCCGTGCTCTCTGTACCGTACAGCGCCCACTGCACGCATCCCAACTGTACAACACCCCGTGCTCTCTGCACTATACAGCGCCCACTGCACGCATCCCAACTGTCCAACACCCCGTGCTCTCTGCACTGTACAGCGCCCACTGCACGAATCCCAACTGTACAACACCCCGTGCTCTCTGCACTGTACAGCGCCCACTGCACGCATCCCAACTGTCCAACTGTACAACACCCCGTGCTCTCTGCATTGTACAGCGCGGTTGTATGACAATCCATCGTCTGCCAGGTCCTCGCGGTCATTCGCATCGCGGCCAATACATCGCAAAAGCAATTACATCGGGCAGTTTGACATCGCACGTCGTTGCGAGGCAAATGCGGCCACAGACTAGGATCGCGTGTCACATCAGCGACATGACATCGTGCGACATGACAACGCGATGTTTCACCTAGCCAATGGGTCGGTGGGGAGTTTATATGGTATATATAGTGTTTGCACCGTGTGTGCGCCCATTTGTGCCTGTGTCGTTACCCTGTGGACAGCCTTGTAAATCGGTAAGTGTGCAGTAGGCTTGTGTTTTATTTCGTTAGACTTCGTTTTTAATGTCCTTGTGCCCTACGTTTCCATCGTGCCATTCCTGCATAAATAATATTTGCCAAAAAGCATCTATGTGTGAAGCCGATCCGAAGCGATCATTTGAGCGTGCCCTTCTGCCCTATGTTTACCTGGTTTTGCTGATGCTAAAATCTCTGCGATACCTTTTTATATATTTATGAAAATAAGTGTAAACTCAAGTTGCTGGATGCTCGGCCCACCAAGGATCGATTTTGGCCAGAATATGTTTCCCTCGTTTTCCGTGCACCCCAGACCTATGTTTCCCTCGTTTTAGTGTGCCCTCCTGCCCAATGTTTCCCTCGTTTTCCGTGCACCCCAGCCCTATGTTTCCCTTGTTTTAGTGTGCCCTCCAGCCCAATGTTTCCCTCGTTTTAGTGTGCCCTCCAGCCCAATGTTTCCCTCGTTTTTCGTGCACTTTAGCCCTATGTTTCCCTCGTTTTCCGTGCACCCCAGCCCTATGTTTCCCTCGTTTGTGCGTGCCCTTGTGCCCTATCTTACCCTCGTTTTAATGCCCCTGTGCCCTCATTTTCCGTCCCCTTCAGCCCTATCTTTCCCTCGTTTTCCGTGAACTTCTATCCACATCAGATCCAAAATATTTCAATCTATTTGTTGTCTAGTAAAGTGTATGCACATTTTTACAGTACAGCAGTCTGTGCTTATTATTGTCAGCTATGGCATATATGTGATTGGGGTTTCTTGGTCGCAACAGATCAACAGATGCTGGTATTTACCAGATGAATTCTTACGATCAGCCCTTCTGCCCAATGTGGGGATTCGGAGGTGTGGCGCGTGAGCCCTCCGCCTGGAAGGTTGTCTCCCCCCTAAAGGTCTCCGTAGCTCCACGGGGGTCCGGGAGGGAAGCGCGGTCTGTATCGGTGGCTAACCTATTTATAGACCTGCTGGGGAGCGAGAGAGCATTGCACGTAACCGGAGGACAGGGCGGTGCTCTGGGATGCTCTTTGAATTATACAATTGCAATAAGTTTCACGTATTTACAATTGCATGCATGTCACTTGTTACATATTTGAAGTGACTTGGCCGGAAGCATGCGATTCTCACTGTCGCACTCTCGCCATGTTTTAGATCCAGGTTCCAAGATCAGCCCTGCAGCCGGTGCTTTAAGTGGGATTACAAATATGGGCCTTTGCACGAGGCGTGCGTGGCCTTTATAATTCATGCATGTATGTGCATTAGCATCCCATGTTTGCCAAATTCGTAAATGGGTCTCACTGGACAAAGCGTAATCCCAATTATTAAAGGATATTTTATTCATCACTTTATGTATAGCTTCTTTATCCAGGTCCAAAGAGAATAAAAACAACTTGATGTGGTAAGTTTAAAAGTAAGTGGCAATACAGTGGTTATTCATCTGCAGTGAAATGATGACTTGGCCCCGGGGACACTCTGGCTACTCTGTTTAACAAGAGTAGCCACCTGTCACCTAGTCCATGAGTCACCACAGGGACGGCAGGTGACATTGTGTTGAACCACTAACGTGCAACAGGTAGGAAGGTGGGGGTACCTTTCTAACACTGATAGAAATAGAGCTTCCTGGGTCAATGGCTCTATTTTTGCTTTGCCAGGGTCTGTCTCGCAGGGTCTGGCGTGCGTAGAGCACGGAGTCCAATTTAAGATTATGCGCTGTAATTGTTACATATATATGTACCAGATGTTTATTAAATATGATTTGTGGCAATTTCTGTTAATAATAAAATGCACAATCGATATTATGTGTTAATTTCAAGACGTTTGTCTATTTCTGCTATAAAAAAGTAAACACTAGCAGATCTTTATGAATTATGATGTGTTAATTTGAACACATTTATGTATATTTTTGTTAATTATAAAATATATATGTATCGTATCTGCTCTTGCTATGAGGGGATGATAGGAGGCTTGAACCTTGTCTGACAGCACCAAAGTCTGCCTAGCTATCCGTCCGACCACATCTTATTCTGCTTCAACTATTCATCTTGAATAAAGACTTTGCTTGTTTAATAAACACAAATCTGGTGTTCAATTTTCCCGCTTCAGCTGCTTTGCTTATCTTATAATATGCCGCTTAGGATTCATTTTTGCTTGAATATGCTGCTGATTCAATGTTACGATTCAATTTCAGCTGCTGCTTGAATACGATGCTTCAATAGCATTCAAATCCGATGTAACCGTTATCGATGTATTCTTCATAGCGATGCACTTGCATGCGTCCTGATGACATGCGATGTGCTGACCGGCGCGATGTAATAGCCGCGTTGCAATGGCAGCGCGATGCGATATATCCGATGTAACGGGTGTTTCCCGTACAGCGCCCACTGCACGAATCCCAACTGTACAACACCCCGTGCTCTCTGCACTGTACAGCGCCCACTGCACGAATCCCAACTGCCCAACTGTACAACACCCCGTGCTCTCTGCACTGCACAGCGCCCACTGCACGCATCCCAACTGTACAACACCCCATGCTCTCTGCACTGTACATGTTAATAATTTCCCACACCGTTAGTTATGTTTATTATAACAAACTTATGAGCAGGCTTGATCAAACAAGATTATCCTCAAATAATCATGCTCCATCAATGGTACTCCCACATCCAGAAATAAAGAAAGCGGTGACAAGGCAGCAAACCATGCCCATACCAGTCAGCAAATTGACAAGGTGCATAAAACAATATGGACATGAACATAGAAATGTCTGCGATTGGAGAGTCCAATATATATCAAGCTTTGCGCATTCCCCTTGTCAGCGCATTCCCAACTTATCCTGTTAATTAAGTAATCTGTAATGTATAGTCTAGAGGAGTTTCCTCATACGGATACTACATAGCACTACTAACCATGACGTTACAAGAACCCCAGAATCCTCGTGCCACAACCCACGCTTGCACATACAAAGCAGCACTCGTGATCACCAAAAAAAGCTTAACAGCAGCTGTCAAAAAAGTTCACAGGGAGCTCCGACGCACACACTGCTATCAGTCATCTGCCGGAAGCTGCTGCTCTCAGAAGGGAAAGTAAACAAAGGGGGCATTCTCCACATCTCACATGAAACTCCTATGAGATCCCACCCACTATCCACCCATGCTGCATGATACACATCTGCTTGACCCGCAAGATTGTCAGGACTCTGATCGACAAGGACGTTTTACTTTTATTACACGTTACAGAAACATATGCTACTACAGCTAAATAAGAGTGTGGGCCGTGGTACTGAGGGGGCAGCATCTCTACCTTGTCAGCACAGGGTAGACCGCACTGACAGCTATAATGCCGCCTCGTGACACTACAAATCACAGATCAGCCAATTGCAGCATAGACGGAGGCAATGACAAACCTAAAGTACCTATCTATCTGCACCGGAGGGGGCCTTTAAGTCATGGTAGCAAGAACCGAATATAGCTGCAGCCCTGACGAAGGCTAACAAGAGCGTTAAATACGGAGGCAATTACAAGCACTGGTGTATTGTGCTGTAGCTGTATTTGTGCATCTCCAGCCAAAGCCCTACTTACTGTGCGCACCGGATCAGGCGGCTTCTCGCGGTCCAGCGCTCCCGCCGATCTCCGTTGCAACTGCTCCCGAGCCACTAGGTGCCGCGGCCTGGAGGAGCATAGCAGGCCGCTTCTCCTCCCTTCTCGGCTCGCAGAGGACTCCGGCGTTCAGCGGTTTGAAAATGGCGCGGCAGGAAGCCGGGAAACAGAGCCGGGGCAGCGGCAGAGCTTCCAGCGGGAGAGGGGGGCGGTTTGAAAATGGCGCGGGGCAGCGGCAGAGCTTCCAGCGGGAGGGGGGGCGGTTTGAAAATGGCGCGGCAGGAAACAGAGCCGTAAACATGCCTAAACAGACACAGACAGGGAGAAACATGAGGCAAGATAGACGTACAAAGGTAATAGATATTTGAAACAAAATGCTGCTTACCTACTCCAACAGAAGACACTCCGAAAAAGCAAAAAACATGACCGAGAAAAAAACAACAAAAAAAACACGCCCACACACGCCCACCGCCGCATGACGTAGGGAAAGGGGTGGGATGAGTAAAAATCGCGGGAACGCCCACGAATCTGTTCCGGCAATGACGTCCTATACTGCTCCACTGATCGAGTTCCTCGTGATCTCCCAGCTGACTTCTGGCCTCCGTCCTTCTCAGAGACGGTGTCTGCGGCACAATCAGCGCGCAATTTAGGCGTCACTTTCGGGCCTAACCTGCAGTTGGATCTACATGTGAATAAGACCTCCTCAACATGTATGATGCTAATTCGTATGTTGCGCAAGGTCCTTCCTCTCCTCCCTGCGCAAGCCAGACCAGAAGTAGTGCGTTGTACCATCCTAAGTCGACTTGACTATTGTAACGCACTACTTCTGGAGGCTCCGGTAACACTCTTGGGCAAGTTGCAAAGGGTGCAAAATATCGCTGCTAAACTCGCCCTTTCTCGCCCCTACCATAGTTCTTCTACGGCAGCATTGCGAGAACTTCATTGGCTGCCAGTTCATCTACGGGTGCGCTATAAAGCAGCATGTATTGTGTTTAGAGCCATCCACGATCTAGGCCCCATTCCTTTGCGACGAATGTTTGCCTGGTACTGCCCATCTAGAGCTTTACGCTCCTCGTCATCCAGGCTACTGGTAGTTCCACGATTTCAGAGAGTGAGGATGGGGGGCCGCTCTTTTAGAGTCGCGGCAGCCAAACTCTGGAACTCTCTGCCCTTATCCCTGAGAAGCCTTGGAGATCTTTTATGTTTCAGAAAGGCTCTAAAAACTCATCTTTTTCCCAGGACAGGCTGAGCTACTGTTTCATTGAGTACGGGTCAAAGCGCCAGGATGCCCTTGGTGGTGACAGGTTGCGCTATATAAGTATGCCACAATACAATACAATACAATACGGGCAGATCTGTCTTCCAAGGGCTAGCCTCCATTTATGGAGCTAGCCAATGGAAGACAGAGGCGGGATTAAGCTCCATACTGTTTACAAAAGTTTTCGCCTGCGCGATACTGCTTGCGCAGTAAACGCCAGGCGAAACCTAAAAAGAGGCATGGCAGCTTATTTTCCTTTCTAGCATTAGGACCGAGGTGATGGTCTGTCATGGTGGGGAAGAGGTAAGAGATGCAGAGGAGTAGCCTGCTACTCAGGACTAGTTATCATTAGCGCAGCAGGTGTCGTTGCTTTGGGGTCCAAGAGTGTGAGAGGCTCACAACACCCCAATTATGGGCATATGTATGTTTGGGGAAATGCATGTTTTTGTTCGATGCATTTGCTGTTTTATCAGTCTCATATTTAGAGCAGTTTATAAACTATAAAAAAGTACTCCGGAAATGAACTCATGAGACCTGTCACTTGAATGCAACCACCTCCCTCCTGCTCCCTCAATCCGTGCTATAAAGTTTTGGAGGAGGGCCCCGACCTCAACAATTTTGCTTAGGGGGGCTCAGAGCAAAAAAGTTTAAAGACCTCTGCTCTGCTCTACTCTAACCCCCCCTCCCCCTTCTCCCCCCCCCCCCAAACCTCCCGCTTCACTGCTTGACCAAACTGTGTGAGCCTTGATGAACCCTCTCCTTTTGTTCATCGTCATTTATGAGAGCACGTCGCCGCTCGTCCAGCACTGCTCCCACACTTACCTGGTTTGAGTCTTTGATTGCATCCACCTGGAGGTCACCCTCTGCTCTTCCAGGGCCGCATCAGGGATCTGGGCTGCTGGGGATTCGATGTGAGCACCTCGAAGTCGGAGAGACAGCAGCCAAGTCCAGCAGGTTACAACACACCTCCCGCATGATGCGTGTGCTGTACAAACACCTCTCGTGTGCCTCTGTAGCAAGAGTCTGGGCACATACAGGGTACACAGGACCACGGACTCACCTTTCGTTCACTGGCAGCACTGTCGTCAGGGCGGGGTGTGCCTCTGTAGCAAGAGTCTGGGCACATACAGGGTACACAGGACCACGGACTCGCCTTTTAGTTCACTGGCAGCACTGTCGTCAGGGCGGGGCCGGATGCGGCTCGGTTCACCTTTAAAAACTCGCTCTCAGTGTAGTGATGCAATCGAATGTACTAAGGTGAAACGCGTCTGCACCTTAAATAAATACACTTCGTGGATTAGGCCACAACATTTTACTTGATGCTTCATGCATGGATTTACAGGACATGTTTTGAAGGCTCGGCTCGTCCAGGACTCTCTTGGCTCGGCTCGCACACAGCCGCCCTTCCTCCACACGCTGCCACACTCCGCCCTTGGCAATGCGTGTGACCCTCGGCAGAGCACATCCTGAGGGGTGCAGGGAGGGGCGGACTGTGAGCGGGGGCATGGAGTGTGCTTAACACACATGCCACTAGAGTGCCACCGAGCACGGGGGGCACGGCCAGAGCTCTTCAGATGGGGCTGAAGCCAGCCAGTTTGCTCATTGGCACCAGCGTGTCACCCTCCGGAGCCCCATCACACACCCGTACCAATGAACAGGGAGGCCTGGCAGCTGGCCAGCCACCAGGACCCTGCCCCGGCCGTCCTGTGGGAATGTACTGCCCAGGTGCGAAGGTCAGGGGCGTGCGGCAGGGTCAGTGCCCGCCCGAGCAGCAGAGGAAACCTCAGCACGATGAGCGCTGCAGCTGAGCCAGCACCCTGCGAGCTGCAGCTGAGCCAGCACCCTGCGAACTGCAGCTGAGGCAGCACCCTGCGAACTGCAGCTGAGGCAGCACCCTGCGAACTGCAGCTGAGGCAGCACCCTGCGAGCTGCAGGGGTGGAGGGGGCCGCGAGGGGAGCAGCCTCTGGATCCTTCAGACTCCCAGGACACGGGCTCTTTTCAGCCATTTCTATAGCGCCAGCCCGAGTCTGTTCAACGAGGGAGCAGTCCAGAGCTTTGCAAGTCAATCGGACATTTCATATTTTTTTTGGGCGCAGGGGATTATCCGATAGTTGACTCCCTCTCATTTGTCCATCATGGATAAGTGGAGATTGGACTGTCTCCCCCTCTATCCATCACTGAATGGCAAATTATAATGTGTTGCTTATATCCTCACGCACCGTTATGTCCTGCGATGCAAAGCACGACTACTTATAATGCTTGGCTTTTATCTGTGTGCATCCCTCGGTCGTGCTATGTTATGCACCTATGTATGTAAAGCACTCTGATACCCCCGGGTCTAAGTAGCGCTATATAAAACGTGTACAATAAATAAATTAACTGATCTGCCCAGAATCACAGGACGTTGAGTAGGAGCCGGGAATCGATCCTGCTTCCCCGATTGATTGTCGAAGGCTCCCCTTCTGTAGTCCACATCACCACACGGGCAGCAACAGTCTTTATATGATATTTACATTATTTCTTGTCTCACAAAGTGGTAATTCCACCCTACCAGGCCTCTCAGCGCTGTAATAAGACTCAGCAAGAAGTCCGACATGTATTGACTGATATGGGGACTTTTTCAAGAGTCCCAGAGCAGAAACGGGTCACTGGGCTCAGACTGACAATGGAAGCCTCTCACTGCTGCCTTCTACAATGAGGCGTAGGTGATGTATCGGGTATGTGTGGGAGAAGGCTTCTACAATGAGACGTAGGTGGAGTGTCTGGTATGTGTGGGAGAAGGATTCTACAATGAGACGTAGGTGATGTATCTGGTATGTGTGGGAGAAGGCTTCTACAATGAGGCGTAGGTGATGTATCGGGTATGTGTGGGAGAAGGCTTCTACAATGAGGCGTAGGTGATGTATCGGGTATGTGTGGGAGAAGGCTTCTACAATGAGACGTAGGTGAGGTATCTGGTATGTGTGGGAGAAGGCTTCTACAATGAGGCGTAGGTGGAGTGTCTGGTATGTGTGGGAGAAGGCTTCTACAATGAGACGTAGGTGATGTATCTGGTATGTGTGGGAGAAGGCTTCTACAATGAGGCGTAGGTGGAGTGTCTGGTATGTGTGGGAGAAGGCTTCTACAATGAGACGTAGGTGATGTATCTGGTATGTGTGGGAGAAGGCTTCTACAATGAGGCGTAGGTGATGTATCTGGTATGTGTGGGAGAAGGCTTCTACAATGAGGCGTAGGTGCTGTATCTGGCATGTGTGGGAGAAGGATTCTACAATGAGACGTAGGTGCGGTATCTGGTATGTGTGAGAGAAGGCTTCTACAATGAGACGTAGGTGATGTATCTGGTATGTGTGGGAGAAGGCTTCTACAATGAGACGTAGGTGATGTATCTGGTATGTGTGGGAGAAGGCTTCTACAATGAGACGTAGGTGATGTATCTGGTATGTGTGGGAGAAGGCTTCTACAATGAGACGTAGGTGATGTATCTGGTATGTGTGGGACAAGGATTCTACAATGAGGCGTAGGTGATGTATCTGGTATGTGTGGGAGAAGGCTTCTACAATGAGACGTAGGTGATGTATCTGGTATGTGTGGGAGAAGGCTTCTACAATGAGACGTAGGTGATGTATCTGGTATGTGTGGGAGAAGGCTTCTACAATGAGACGTAGGTGATGTATCTGGTATGTGTGGGAGAAGGCTTCTACAATGAGACGTAGGTGATGTATCTGGTATGTGTGGGAGAAGGCTTCTACAATGAGACGTAGGTGATGTATCTGGTATGTGTGGGAGAAGGCTTCTACAATGAGGCGTAGGTGATGTATCTGGTATGTGTGGGAGAAGGCTTCTACAATGAGACGTAGGTGATGTATCTGGTATGTGTGGGAGAAGGCTTCTACAATGAGACGTAGGTGATGTATCTGGTATGTGTGGGAGAAGGCTTCTACAATGAGACGTAGGTGATGTATCTGGTATGTGTGGGAGAAGGCTTCTACAATGAGGCGTAGGTGGAGTGTCTGGTATGTGTGGGAGAAGGCTTCTACAATGAGACGTAGGTGATGTATCTGGTATGTGTGAGAGAACGCTTCTACAATGAGACGTAGGTGATGTATCTGGTATGTGTGGGAGAAGGCTTCTACAATGAGGCGTAGGTGGAGTGTCTGGTATGTGTGGGAGAAGGCTTCTACAATGAGGCGTAGGTGATGTATCTGGTATGTGTGGGAGAAGGCTTCTACAATGAGGCGTAGGTGCGGTATCTGGTATGTGTGGCAGAAGGCTTCTACAATGAGGTATAGGTGAGGTATCTGGTATGTGTGGGAGAAGGCTTCTACAATGAGACGTAGGTGATGTATCTGGTATGTGTGGGAGAAGGCTTCTACAATGAGACGTAGGTGATGTATCTGGTATGTGTGGGAGAAGGCTTCTACAATGAGGCGTAGGTGATGTATCTGGTATGTGTGGGAGAAGGCTTCTACAATGAGACGTAGGTGATGTATCTGGTATGTGTGAGAGAAGGCTTCTACAATGAGATGTAGGTGCGGTATCTGGTATGTGTGGGAGAAGGCTTCTACAATGAGACGTAGGTGAGGTATCGGGTATGTGTGGGAGAAGGATTCTACAATGAGGCGTAGGTGGAGTGTCTGGTATGTGTGGGAGAAGGCTTCTACAATGAGGCGTAGGTGATGTATCTGGTATGTGTGGGACAAGGATTCTACAATGAGGCGTAGGTGGAGTGTCTGGTATGTATGGGAGAAGGCTTCTACAATGAGGCGTAGGTGATGTATCTGGTATGTGTGGGACAAGGATTCTACAATGAGGCGTAGGTGGAGTGTCTGGTATGTATGGGAGAAGGCTTCTACAATGAGACGTAGGTGATGTATCTGGTATGTGTGGGAGAAGGCTTCTACAATGAGGCGTAGGTGGAGTGTCTGGTATGTGTGGGAGAAGGCTTCTACAATGAGGCGTAGGTGATGTATCTGGTATGTGTGGGAGAAGGCTTCTACAATGAGACGTAGGTGAGGTATCGGGTATGTGTGGGAGAAGGCTTCTATAATGAGACAGATGCTGTATCTGGTATGTGTGGGAGAAGGCTTCTACAATGAGGCGTAGGTGATGTATCTGGTATGTGTGGGAGAAGGCTTCTACAATGAGGCGTAGGTGATGTATCTGGTATGTGTGGGACAAGGATTCTACAATGAGGCGTAGGTGGAGTGTCTGGTATGTGTGGGAGAAGGCTTCTACAATGAGACGTAGGTGATGTATCTGGTATGTGTGAGAGAAGGCTTCTACAATGAGATGTAGGTGCGGTATCTGGTATGTGTGGGAGAAGGCTTCTACAATGAGACGTAGGTGATGTATCTGGTATGTGTGGGAGAAGGCTTCTACAATGAGGCGTAGGTGAGGTATCTGGTATGTGTGGGAGAAGGCTTCTACAATGAGGCGTAGGTGATGTATCTGGTATGTGTGGGACAAGGATTCTACAATGAGGCGTAGGTGGAGTGTCTGGTATGTATGGGAGAAGGCTTCTACAATGAGACGTAGGTGATGTATCTGGTATGTGTGGGAGAAGGCTTCTACAATGAGGCGTAGGTGGAGTGTCTGGTATGTGTGGGAGAAGGCTTCTACAATGAGGCGTAGGTGATGTATCTGGTATGTGTGGGAGAAGGCTTCTACAATGAGGCGTAGGTGATGTATCTGGTATGTGTGGGAGAAGGCTTCTACAATGAGGCGTAGGTGATGTATCTGGTATGTGTGGGACAAGGATTCTACAATGAGGCGTAGGTGGAGTGTCTGGTATGTGTGGGAGAAGGCTTCTACAATGAGGCGTAGGTGATGTATCTGGTATGTGTGGGAGAAGGCTTCTACAATGAGACGTAGGTGATGTATCTGGTATGTATGGGAGAAGGCTTCTACAATGAGGCGTAGGTGATGTATCTGGTATGTGTGGGAGAAGGCTTCTACAATGAGGCGTAGGTGATGTATCTGGTATGTGTGGGACAAGGATTCTACAATGAGGCGTAGGTGGAGTGTCTGGTATGTATGGGAGAAGGCTTCTACAATGAGGCGTAGGTGATGTATCTGGTATGTGTGGGACAAGGATTCTACAATGAGGCGTAGGTGGAGTGTCTGGTATGTGTGGGAGAAGGCTTCTACAATGAGACGTAGGTGATGTATCTGGTATGTGTGAGAGAAGGCTTCTACAATGAGATGTAGGTGCGGTATCTGGTATGTGTGGGAGAAGGCTTCTACAATGAGACGTAGGTGATGTATCTGGTATGTGTGGGAGAAGGTTTCTACAATGAGGCGTAGGTGATGTATCTGGTATGTGTGGGACAAGGATTCTACAATGAGGCGTAGGTGGAGTGTCTGGTATGTATGGGAGAAGGCTTCTACAATGAGACGTAGGTGAGGTATCGGGTATGTGTGGGAGAAGGATTCTACAATGAGACGTAGGTGATGTATCTGGTATGTGTGGGAGAAGGCTTCTACAATGAGACGTAGGTGAGGTATCGGGTATGTGTGGGAGAAGGATTCTACAATGAGGCGTAGGTGGAGTGTCTGGTATGTGTGGGAGAAGGCTTCTACAATGAGGCGTAGGTGATGTATCTGGTATGTGTGGGAGAAGGCTTCTACAATGAGGCGTAGGTGATGTATCTGGTATGTGTGGGAGAAGGCTTCTACAATGAGGCGTAGGTGATGTATCTGGTATGTGTGGGACAAGGATTCTACAATGAGGCGTAGGTGGAGTGTCTGGTATGTATGGGAGAAGGCTTCTACAATGAGGCGTAGGTGATGTATCTGGTATGTGTGGGACAAGGATTCTACAATGAGGCGTAGGTGGAGTGTCTGGTATGTGTGGGAGAAGGCTTCTACAATGAGGCGTAGGTGATGTATCTGGTATGTGTGGGACAAGGATTCTACAATGAGGCGTAGGTGGAGTGTCTGGTATGTATGGGAGAAGGCTTCTACAATGAGACGTAGGTGATGTATCTGGTATGTGTGGGAGAAGGCTTCTACAATGAGGCGTAGGTGGAGTGTCTGGTATGTGTGGGAGAAGGCTTCTACAATGAGGCGTAGGTGATGTATCTGGTATGTGTGGGAGAAGGCTTCTACAATGAGACGTAGGTGAGGTATCGGGTATGTGTGGGAGAAGGCTTCTATAATGAGACAGATGCTGTATCTGGTATGTGTGGGAGAAGGCTTCTACAATGAGGCGTAGGTGATGTATCTGGTATGTGTGGGAGAAGGCTTCTACAATGAGGCGTAGGTGATGTATCTGGTATGTGTGGGACAAGGATTCTACAATGAGGCGTAGGTGGAGTGTCTGGTATGTGTGGGAGAAGGCTTCTACAATGAGACGTAGGTGATGTATCTGGTATGTGTGAGAGAAGGCTTCTACAATGAGATGTAGGTGCGGTATCTGGTATGTGTGGGAGAAGGCTTCTACAATGAGACGTAGGTGATGTATCTGGTATGTGTGGGAGAAGGTTTCTACAATGAGACGTAGGTGAGGTATCTGGTATGTGTGGGAGAAGGCTTCTACAATGAGGCGTAGGTGATGTATCTGGTATGTGTGGGACAAGGATTCTACAATGAGGCGTAGGTGGAGTGTCTGGTATGTATGGGAGAAGGCTTCTACAATGAGACGTAGGTGATGTATCTGGTATGTGTGGGAGAAGGCTTCTACAATGAGGCGTAGGTGGAGTGTCTGGTATGTGTGGGAGAAGGCTTCTACAATGAGGCGTAGGTGATGTATCTGGTATGTGTGGGAGAAGGCTTCTACAATGAGGCGTAGGTGATGTATCTGGTATGTGTGGGAGAAGGCTTCTACAATGAGGCGTAGGTGATGTATCTGGTATGTGTGGGACAAGGATTCTACAATGAGGCGTAGGTGGAGTGTCTGGTATGTGTGGGAGAAGGCTTCTACAATGAGGCGTAGGTGATGTATCTGGTATGTGTGGGAGAAGGCTTCTACAATGAGGCGTAGGTGATGTATCTGGTATGTGTGGGACAAGGATTCTACAATGAGACGTAGGTGATGTATCTGGTATGTGTGGGAGAAGGCTTCTACAATGAGGCGTAGGTGATGTATCTGGTATGTGTGGGAGAAGGCTTCTACAATGAGGCGTAGGTGATGTATCTGGTATGTGTGGGACAAGGATTCTACAATGAGGCGTAGGTGGAGTGTCTGGTATGTGTGGGAGAAGGCTTCTACAATGAGGCGTAGGTGATGTATCTGGTATGTGTGGGAGAAGGCTTCTACAATGAGACGTAGGTGATGTATCTGGTATCTATGGGAGAAGGCTTCTACAATGAGGCGTAGGTGATGTATCTGGTATGTGTGGGAGAAGGCTTCTACAATGAGGCGTAGGTGATGTATCTGGTATGTGTGGGACAAGGATTCTACAATGAGGCGTAGGTGGAGTGTCTGGTATGTATGGGAGAAGGCTTCTACAATGAGGCGTAGGTGATGTATCTGGTATGTGTGGGACAAGGATTCTACAATGAGGCGTAGGTGGAGTGTCTGGTATGTGTGGGAGAAGGCTTCTACAATGAGACGTAGGTGATGTATCTGGTATGTGTGAGAGAAGGCTTCTACAATGAGATGTAGGTGCGGTATCTGGTATGTGTGGGAGAAGGCTTCTACAATGAGACGTAGGTGATGTATCTGGTATGTGTGGGAGAAGGTTTCTACAATGAGGCGTAGGTGATGTATCTGGTATGTGTGGGACAAGGATTCTACAATGAGGCGTAGGTGGAGTGTCTGGTATGTATGGGAGAAGGCTTCTACAATGAGACGTAGGTGAGGTATCGGGTATGTGTGGGAGAAGGATTCTACAATGAGACGTAGGTGATGTATCTGGTATGTGTGGGAGAAGGCTTCTACAATGAGACGTAGGTGAGGTATCGGGTATGTGTGGGAGAAGGATTCTACAATGAGGCGTAGGTGGAGTGTCTGGTATGTGTGGGAGAAGGCTTCTACAATGAGGCGTAGGTGATGTATCTGGTATGTGTGGGAGAAGGCTTCTACAATGAGGCGTAGGTGATGTATCTGGTATGTGTGGGAGAAGGCTTCTACAATGAGGCGTAGGTGATGTATCTGGTATGTGTGGGACAAGGATTCTACAATGAGGCGTAGGTGGAGTGTCTGGTATGTATGGGAGAAGGCTTCTACAATGAGGCGTAGGTGATGTATCTGGTATGTGTGGGACAAGGATTCTACAATGAGGCGTAGGTGGAGTGTCTGGTATGTGTGGGAGAAGGCTTCTACAATGAGGCGTAGGTGATGTATCTGGTATGTGTGGGAGAAGGCTTCTACAATGAGGCGTAGGTGATGTATCTGGTATGTGTGGGACAAGGATTCTACAATGAGGCGTAGGTGATGTATCTGGTATGTGTGGGAGAAGGCTTCTACAATGAGACGTAGGTGAGGTATCGGGTATGTGTGGGAGAAGGATTCTACAATGAGACATAGATTCTGTATCTGGTATGTGTGGGAGAAGGCTTCTACAATGAGACGTAGGTGAGGTATCGGGTATGTGTGGGAGAAGGCTTCTATAATGAGACAGATGCTGTATCTGGTATGTGTGGGAGAAGGCTTCTACAATGAGGCGTAGGTGATGTATCTAGTATGTGTGGGAGAAGGCTTCTACAATGAGGCGTAGGTGATGTATCTGGTATGTGTGGGACAAGGATTCTACAATGAGGCGTAGGTGGAGTGTCTGGTATGTGTGGGAGAAGGCTTCTACAATGAGACGTAGGTGATGTATCTGGTATGTGTGAGAGAAGGCTTCTACAATGAGATGTAGGTGCGGTATCTGGTATGTGTGGGAGAAGGCTTCTACAATGAGACGTAGGTGATGTATCTGGTATGTGTGGGAGAAGGTTTCTACAATGAGACGTAGGTGAGGTATCTGGTATGTGTGGGAGAAGGCTTCTACAATGAGGCGTAGGTGATGTATCTGGTATGTGTGGGACAAGGATTCTACAATGAGGCGTAGGTGGAGTGTCTGGTATGTATGGGAGAAGGCTTCTACAATGAGACGTAGGTGATGTATCTGGTATGTGTGGGAGAAGGCTTCTACAATGAGGCGTAGGTGGAGTGTCTGGTATGTGTGGGAGAAGGCTTCTACAATGAGGCGTAGGTGATGTATCTGGTATGTGTGGGAGAAGGCTTCTACAATGAGGCGTAGGTGATGTATCTGGTATGTGTGGGAGAAGGCTTCTACAATGAGGCGTAGGTGATGTATCTGGTATGTGTGGGACAAGGATTCTACAATGAGGCGTAGGTGGAGTGTCTGGTATGTGTGGGAGAAGGCTTCTACAATGAGGCGTAGGTGATGTATCTGGTATGTGTGGGAGAAGGCTTCTACAATGAGGCGTAGGTGATGTATCTGGTATGTGTGGGAGAAGGCTTCTACAATGAGGCGTAGGTGATGTATCTGGTATGTGTGGGAGAAGGCTTCTACAATGAGACGTAGGTGATGTATCTGGTATGTGTGGGAGAAGGCTTCTACAATGAGGCGTAGGTGGAGTGTCTGGTATGTATGGGAGAAGGCTTCTACAATGAGGCGTAGGTGATGTATCTGGTATGTGTGGGACAAGGATTCTACAATGAGGCGTAGGTGGAGTGTCTGGTATGTGTGGGAGAAGGCTTCTACAATGAGGCGTAGGTGATGTATCTGGTATGTGTGGGAGAAGGCTTCTACAATGAGGCGTAGGTGATGTATCTGGTATGTGTGGGAGAAGGCTTCTACAATGACACGTAGGTGAGGTATCGGGTATGTGTGGGAGAAGGCTTCTACAATGAGACGTAGGTGAGGTATCGGGTATGTGTGGGAGAAGGCTTCTACAATGAGACATAGATTCTGTATCTGGTATGTGTGGGAGAAGGATTCTACAATGAGACGTAGGTGAGGTATCGGGTATGTGTGGGAGAAGGCTTCTACAATGAGGCGTAGGTGAGGTATCGGGTATGTGTGGGAGAAGGATTCTACAATGAGACGTAGGTGATGTATCTGGTATGTGTGGGAGAAGGATTCTACAATGAGACGTAGGTGAGGTATCGGGTATGTGTGGGAGAAGGCTTCTACAATGAGACGTAGGTGATGTATCTGGTATGTGTGGGAGAAGGATTCTATAATGAGACAGATGCTGTATCTGGTATGTGTGGGACAAGGATTCTACAATGAGGCGTAGGTGGAGTGTCTGGTATGTGTGGGACAAGGATTCTACAATGAGACGTAGGTGAGGTATCGGGTATGTGTGGGAGAAGGCTTCTACAATGAGACGTAGGTGAGGTATCGGGTATGTGTGGGAGAAGGCTTCTACAATGAGACGTAGGTGAGGTATCGGGTATGTGTGGGAGAAGGCTTCTACAATGAGACGTAGGTGAGGTATCGGGTATGTGTGGGAGAAGGCTTCTACAATGAGACATAGATTCTGTATCTGGTATGTGTGGGAGAAGGATTCTATAATGAGACGTAGGTGATGTATCTGGTATGTGTGGGACAAGGATTCTACAATGAGACGTAGGTGATGTATCTGGTATGTGTGGGAGAAGGCTTCTACAATGAGACGTAGGTGATGTATCTGGTATGTGTGGGACAAGGATTCTACAATGAGACGTAGGTGAGGTATCGGGTATGTGTGGGAGAAGGCTTCTACAATGAGACGTAGGTGATGTATCTGGTATGTGTGGGAGAAGGATTCTATAATGAGACAGATGCTGTATCTGGTATGTGTGGTAGAAGGTTTCTACAATGAGACGTAGGTGATGTATCTGGTATGTGTGGGACAAGGATTCTACAATGAGGCGTAGGTGATGTATCTGGTATGTGTGGGAGAAGGCTTCTACAATGAGGCGTAGGTGGAGTGTCTGGTATGTGTGGGAGAAGGTTTCTACAATGAGACGTAGGTGATGTATCTGGTATGTGTGGGAGAAGGATTCTATAATGAGACAGATGCTGTGTCTGGTATGTGTGGTAGAAGGTTTCTACAATGAGGCGTAGGTGGAGTGTCTGGTATGTGTGGGAGAAGGCTTCTACAATGAGACGTAGGTGATGTATCTGGTATGTGTGGGAGAAGGCTTCTACAATGAGGCGTAGGTGGAGTGTCTGGTATGTGTGGGAGAAGGTTTCTACAATGAGACGTAGGTGATGTATCTGGTATGTGTGGGAGAAGGATTCTATAATGAGACAGATGCTGTATCTGGTATGTGTGGTAGAAGGTTTCTACAATGAGGCGTAGGTGGAGTGTCTGGTATGTGTGGGAGAAGGCTTCTACAATGAGACTTAGGTGATGTATCTGGTATGTGTGGTAGAAGGCTTCTACAATGAGATGTAGGTGATGTATCTGGTATGTGTGGGAGAAGGCTTCTACAATGAGATGTAGGTGATGTATCTGGTATGTGTGGGAGAAGGCTTCTACAATGAGACGTAGGTGATGTATCTGGTATGTGTGGGAGAAGGCTTCTACAATGAGGCGTAGGTGATGTATCTGGTATGTGTGGGACAAGGATTCTACAATGAGGCGTAGGTGGAGTGTCTGGTATGTGTGGGAGAACGCTTCTACAATGAGACGTAGGTGAGGTATCGGGTATGTGTGGGAGAACGCTTCTACAATGAGACGTAGGTGATGTATCTGGTATGTGTGGGACAAGGATTCTACAATGAGGCGTAGGTGGAGTGTCTGGTATGTGTGGGAGAAGGCTTCTACAATGAGACGTAGGTGAGGTATCGGGTATGTGTGGAAGAAGGATTCTACTATGAGGCATAGATGCTGTATCTGGTATGTGTGGGAGAAGGATTCTACAATGAGACGTAGATGCTGTATCTGGTATGTGTGGGAGAAGGATTCTACAATGAGACGTAGGTGATGTCTCTGGTATGTGTGGGAGAAGGCTTCTACAATGAGCCGTAGGTGAGGTATCGGGTATGTGTGGGAGAAGGCTTCTACAATGAGGCGTAGGTGAAGTGTCTGGTATGTGTGGGAGAAGGCTTCTACAATGAGATGTAGGTGGAGTGTCTGGTATGTGTGGGAGAAGGCTTCTACAATGAGACGTAGGTGATGTATCTGGTATGTGTGGGACAAGGATTCTACAATGAGGCGTAGGTGGAGTGTCTGGTATGTGTGGGAGAAGGCTTCTACAATGAGGCGTAGGTGAAGTGTCTGGTATGTGTGGGAGAAGGCTTCTACAATGAGATGTAGGTGGAGTGTCTGGTATGTGTGGGAGAAGGCTTCTACAATGAGACGTAGGTGATGTATCTGGTATGTGTGGGACAAGGATTCTACAATGAGGCGTAGGTGGAGTGTCTGGTATGTGTGGGAGAAGGCTTCTACAATGAGACGTAGGTGAGGTATCGGGTATGTGTGGGAGAACGCTTCTACAATGAGACGTAGGTGATGTATCTGGTATGTGTGGGACAAGGATTCTACAATGAGGCGTAGGTGGAGTGTCTGGTATGTGTGGGAGAAGGCTTCTACAATGAGACGTAGGTGAGGTATCGGGTATGTGTGGAAGAAGGATTCTACTATGAGGCATAGATGCTGTATCTGGTATGTGTGGGAGAAGGATTCTACAATGAGACGTAGATGCTGTATCTGGTATGTGTGGGAGAAGGATTCTACAATGAGACGTAGGTGATGTCTCTGGTATGTGTGGGAGAAGGCTTCTACAATGAGCCGTAGGTGCGGTATCTGGTATGCGTGGGAGAAGGCTTCTACAATGAGACGTAGGTGATGTCTCTGGTATGTGTGGGAGAAGGCTTCTACAATGAGACGTAGGTGAGGTATCGGGTATGTGTGGAAGAAGGATTCTACTATGAGGCATAGATGCTGTATCTGGTATGTGTGGGAGAAGGATTCTACAATGAGACGTAGATGCTGTATCTGGTATGTGTGGGAGAAGGATTCTACAATGAGACGTAGGTGATGTCTCTGGTATGTGTGGGAGAAGGCTTCTACAATGAGCCGTAGGTGCGGTATCTGGTATGTGTGGGAGAAGGCTTCTACAATGAGACGTAGGTGATGTATCTGGTATGTGTGGGACAAGGATTCTACAATGAGGCGTAGGTGGAGTGTCTGGTATGTGTGGGAGAAGGCTTCTACAATGAGGCGTAGGTGATGTATCTGGTATGTGTGGGAGAAGGATTCTATAATGAGACAGATGCTGTATCTGGTATGTGTGGTAGAAGGCTTCTACAATGAGACGTAGGTGATGTATCTGGTATGTGTGGGAGAAGGTTTCTACAATGAGACATAGATTCTGTATCTGGTATGTGTGGGAGAAGGATTCTACAATGAGACGTAGGTGAGGTATCGGGTATGTGTGGGAGAAGGATTCTATAATGAGACAGATGCTGTATCTGGTATGTGTGGTAGAAGGCTTCTACAATGAGACGTAGGTGATGTATCTGGTATGTGTGGGAGAAGGTTTCTACAATGAGACATAGATTCTGTATCTGGTATGTGTGGGAGAAGGATTCTACAATGAGACGTAGGTGAGGTATCGGGTATGTGTGGGAGAAGGATTCTACAATGAGACGTAGGTGATGTATCTGGTATGTGTGGGAGAAGGCTTCTACAATGAGACGTAGGTGAGGTATCGGGTATGTGTGGGAGAAGGATTCTACAATGAGACGTAGGTGATGTATATGGTATGTGTGGGAGAAGGCTTCTACAATGAGACGTAGGTGAGGTATCGGGTATGTGTGGGAGAAGGATTCTATAATGAGACAGATGCTGTATCTGGTATGTGTGGGAGAAGGCTTCTACAATGAGACGTAGGTGATGTATCTGGTATGTGTGGGAGAAGGCTTCTACAATGAGACGTAGGTGATGTATCTGGTATGTGTGGGAGAAGGCTTCTACAATGAGACGTAGGTGATGTATCTGGTATGTGTGGGAGAAGGCTTCTACAATGAGACGTAGGTGATGTATCTGGTATGTGTGGGAGAAGGATTCTACAATGAGACGTAGGTGAGGTATCGGGTATGTGTGGGAGAAGGCTTCTATAATGAGACAGATGCTGTATCTGGTATGTGTGGGAGAAGGCTTCTACAATGAGACGTAGGTGATGTATCTGGTATGTGTGGGAGAAGGATTCTACAATGAGACGTAGGTGATGTATCTGGTATGTGTGGGAGAAGGCTTCTACAATGAGGCGTAGGTGAGGTATCGGGTATGTGTGGGAGAAGGCTTCTACAATGAGACGTAGGTAATGTATCTGGTATGTGTGGGAGAAGGCTTCTACAATGAGACGTAGGTGATGTATCTGGTATGTGTGGGAGAAGGCTTCTACAATGAGACGTAGGTGAGGTATCGGGTATGTGTGGGAGAAGGCTTCTCCAATGAGACGTAGGTGATGTATCTGGTATGTGTGGGAGAAGGCTTCTACAATGAGACGTAGGTGATGTATCTGGTATGTGTGGGAGAAGGCTTCTACAATGAGGCGTAGGTGAGGTATCGGGTATGTGTGGGAGAAGGCTTCTACAATGAGACGTAGGTGATGTATCTGGTATGTGTGGGAGAAGGCTTCTACAATGAGACGTAGGTGATGTATCTGGTATGTGTGGGAGAAGGTTTCTACAATGAGACATAGATTCTGTATCTGGTATGTGTGGGAGAAGGATTCTACAATGAGACGTAGGTGAGGTATCGGGTATGTGTGGGAGAAGGATTCTACAATGAGACGTAGGTGAGGTATCGGGTATGTGTGGGAGAAGGATTCTACAATGAGACGTAGGTGATGTATCTGGTATGTGTGGGAGAAGGCTTCTACAATGAGACGTAGGTGAGGTATCGGGTATGTGTGGAAGAAGGATTCTACTATGAGGCATAGATGCTGTATCTGGTATGTGTGGGAGAAGGATTCTACAATGAGACGTAGATGCTGTATCTGGTATGTGTGGGAGAAGGATTCTACAATGAGACGTAGGTGATGTCTCTGGTATGTGTGGGAGAAGGCTTCTACAATGAGCCGTAGGTGAGGTATCGGGTATGTGTGGGAGAAGGCTTCTACAATGAGGCGTAGGTGAAGTGTCTGGTATGTGTGGGAGAAGGCTTCTACAATGAGATGTAGGTGGAGTGTCTGGTATGTGTGGGAGAAGGCTTCTACAATGAGACGTAGGTGATGTATCTGGTATGTGTGGGACAAGGATTCTACAATGAGGCGTAGGTGGAGTGTCTGGTATGTGTGGGAGAAGGCTTCTACAATGAGGCGTAGGTGAAGTGTCTGGTATGTGTGGGAGAAGGCTTCTACAATGAGATGTAGGTGGAGTGTCTGGTATGTGTGGGAGAAGGCTTCTACAATGAGACGTAGGTGATGTATCTGGTATGTGTGGGACAAGGATTCTACAATGAGGCGTAGGTGGAGTGTCTGGTATGTGTGGGAGAAGGCTTCTACAATGAGACGTAGGTGAGGTATCGGGTATGTGTGGGAGAACGCTTCTACAATGAGACGTAGGTGATGTATCTGGTATGTGTGGGACAAGGATTCTACAATGAGGCGTAGGTGGAGTGTCTGGTATGTGTGGGAGAAGGCTTCTACAATGAGACGTAGGTGAGGTATCGGGTATGTGTGGAAGAAGGATTCTACTATGAGGCATAGATGCTGTATCTGGTATGTGTGGGAGAAGGATTCTACAATGAGACGTAGATGCTGTATCTGGTATGTGTGGGAGAAGGATTCTACAATGAGACGTAGGTGATGTCTCTGGTATGTGTGGGAGAAGGCTTCTACAATGAGCCGTAGGTGCGGTATCTGGTATGCGTGGGAGAAGGCTTCTACAATGAGACGTAGGTGATGTCTCTGGTATGTGTGGGAGAAGGCTTCTACAATGAGACGTAGGTGAGGTATCGGGTATGTGTGGAAGAAGGATTCTACTATGAGGCATAGATGCTGTATCTGGTATGTGTGGGAGAAGGATTCTACAATGAGACGTAGATGCTGTATCTGGTATGTGTGGGAGAAGGATTCTACAATGAGACGTAGGTGATGTCTCTGGTATGTGTGGGAGAAGGCTTCTACAATGAGCCGTAGGTGCGGTATCTGGTATGTGTGGGAGAAGGCTTCTACAATGAGACGTAGGTGATGTATCTGGTATGTGTGGGACAAGGATTCTACAATGAGGCGTAGGTGGAGTGTCTGGTATGTGTGGGAGAAGGCTTCTACAATGAGGCGTAGGTGATGTATCTGGTATGTGTGGGAGAAGGATTCTATAATGAGACAGATGCTGTATCTGGTATGTGTGGTAGAAGGCTTCTACAATGAGACGTAGGTGATGTATCTGGTATGTGTGGGAGAAGGTTTCTACAATGAGACATAGATTCTGTATCTGGTATGTGTGGGAGAAGGATTCTACAATGAGACGTAGGTGAGGTATCGGGTATGTGTGGGAGAAGGATTCTATAATGAGACAGATGCTGTATCTGGTATGTGTGGTAGAAGGCTTCTACAATGAGACGTAGGTGATGTATCTGGTATGTGTGGGAGAAGGTTTCTACAATGAGACATAGATTCTGTATCTGGTATGTGTGGGAGAAGGATTCTACAATGAGACGTAGGTGAGGTATCGGGTATGTGTGGGAGAAGGATTCTACAATGAGACGTAGGTGATGTATCTGGTATGTGTGGGAGAAGGCTTCTACAATGAGACGTAGGTGAGGTATCGGGTATGTGTGGGAGAAGGATTCTACAATGAGACGTAGGTGATGTATATGGTATGTGTGGGAGAAGGCTTCTACAATGAGACGTAGGTGAGGTATCGGGTATGTGTGGGAGAAGGATTCTATAATGAGACAGATGCTGTATCTGGTATGTGTGGGAGAAGGCTTCTACAATGAGACGTAGGTGATGTATCTGGTATGTGTGGGAGAAGGCTTCTACAATGAGACGTAGGTGATGTATCTGGTATGTGTGGGAGAAGGCTTCTACAATGAGACGTAGGTGATGTATCTGGTATGTGTGGGAGAAGGCTTCTACAATGAGACGTAGGTGATGTATCTGGTATGTGTGGGAGAAGGATTCTACAATGAGACGTAGGTGAGGTATCGGGTATGTGTGGGAGAAGGCTTCTATAATGAGACAGATGCTGTATCTGGTATGTGTGGGAGAAGGCTTCTACAATGAGACGTAGGTGATGTATCTGGTATGTGTGGGAGAAGGATTCTACAATGAGACGTAGGTGATGTATCTGGTATGTGTGGGAGAAGGCTTCTACAATGAGGCGTAGGTGAGGTATCGGGTATGTGTGGGAGAAGGCTTCTACAATGAGACGTAGGTAATGTATCTGGTATGTGTGGGAGAAGGCTTCTACAATGAGACGTAGGTGATGTATCTGGTATGTGTGGGAGAAGGCTTCTACAATGAGACGTAGGTGAGGTATCGGGTATGTGTGGGAGAAGGCTTCTCCAATGAGACGTAGGTGATGTATCTGGTATGTGTGGGAGAAGGCTTCTACAATGAGACGTAGGTGATGTATCTGGTATGTGTGGGAGAAGGCTTCTACAATGAGGCGTAGGTGAGGTATCGGGTATGTGTGGGAGAAGGCTTCTACAATGAGACGTAGGTGATGTATCTGGTATGTGTGGGAGAAGGCTTCTACAATGAGACGTAGGTGATGTATCTGGTATGTGTGGGAGAAGGTTTCTACAATGAGACATAGATTCTGTATCTGGTATGTGTGGGAGAAGGATTCTACAATGAGACGTAGGTGAGGTATCGGGTATGTGTGGGAGAAGGATTCTACAATGAGACGTAGGTGAGGTATCGGGTATGTGTGGGAGAAGGATTCTACAATGAGACGTAGGTGATGTATCTGGTATGTGTGGGAGAAGGCTTCTACAATGAGACGTAGGTGAGGTATCGGGTATGTGTGGGAGAAGGTTTCTACAATGAGACAGATTCTGTATCTGGTATGTGTGGGAGAAGGATTCTATAATGAGACATAGATGCTGTATCTGGTATGTGTGGGAGAAGGCTTCTACAATGAGACGTAGGTGGAGTGTCTGGTATGTGTGGGAGAAGGCTTCTACAATGAGCCGTGGGTGGAGTGTCTGGTATGTATGGGAGAAGGCTTCTACAATGAGGCGTAGGTGGAGTGTCTGGTATGTGTGGGAGAAGGCTTCTACAATGAGATGTAGGTGATGTATCTGGTATGTGTGGGAGAAGGCTTCTACAATGAGACGTAGGTGATGTATCTGGTATGTGTGGGAGAAGGCTTCTACAATGAGACATAGGTGATGTATCTGGTATGTGTGGGAGAAGGCTTCTACAATGAGACGTAGGTGATGTATCTGGTATGTGTGGGAGAAGGATTCTACAATGAGACGTAGGTGATGTATCTGGTATGTGTGGGAGAAGGCTTCTACAATGAGGCGTAGGTGAGGTATCGGGTATGTGTGGGAGAAGGCTTCTACAATGAGACGTAGGTAATGTATCTGGTATGTGTGGGAGAAGCCTTCTACAATGAGACGTAGGTGATGTATCTGGTATGTGTGGGAGAAGGCTTCTACAATGAGCCGTAGGTGGAGTGTCTGGTATGTGTGGGAGAAGGCTTCTACAATGAGATGTAGGTGATGTATCTGGTATGTGTGGGAGAAGGCTTCTACAATGAGGCGTAGGTGGAGTGTCTGGTATGTGTGGGAGAAGGCTTCTACAATGAGATGTAGGTGATGTATCTGGTATGTGTGGGAGAAGGCTTCTACAATGAGACGTAGGTGATGTATCTGGTATGTGTGGGAGAAGGCTTCTACAATGAGACATAGGTGATGTATCTGGTATGTGTGGGAGAAGGCTTCTACAATGAGACGTAGGTGATGTATCTGGTATGTGTGGGAGAAGGATTCTACAATGAGACGTAGGTGATGTATCTGGTATGTGTGGGAGAAGGCTTCTACAATGAGGCGTAGGTGAGGTATCGGGTATGTGTGGGAGAAGGCTTCTACAATGAGACGTAGGTAATGTATCTGGTATGTGTGGGAGAAGGCTTCTACAATGAGACGTAGGTGAGGTATCGGGTATGTGTGGGAGAAGGCTTCTACAATGAGACGTAGGTGATGTATCTGGTATGTGTGGGAGAAGGATTCTACAATGAGATGTAGGTGATGTATCTGGTATGTGTGGGAGAAGGCTTCTACAATGAGGCGTAGGTGAGGTATCGGGTATGTGTGGGAGAAGGCTTCTACAATGAGACGTAGGTGATGTATCTGGTATGTGTGGGAGAAGGCTTCTACAATGAGACGTAGGTGATGTATCTGGTATGTGTGGGAGAAGGATTCTATATTGAGACAGATGCTGTATCTGGTATGTGTGGTAGAAGGCTTCTACAATGAGACGTAGGTGATGTATCTGTTATGTGTGGGAGAAGGCTTCTACAATGAGACGTAGGTGATGTATCTGGTATGTGTGGGAGAAGGCTTCTACAATGAGACGTAGGTGATGTATCTGGTATGTGTGGGAGAAGGCTTCTACAATGAGACGTAGGTGATGTATCTGGTATGTGTGGGAGAAGGATTCTACAATGAGACGTAGGTGATGTATCTGGTATGTGTGGGAGAAGGCTTCTACAATGAGACGTAGGTGATGTATCTGGTATGTGTGGGAGAAGGATTCTACAATGAGACGTAGGTGATGTATCTGGTATGTGTGGTAGAAGGCTTCTACAATGAGCCGTGGGTGGAGTGTCTGGTATGTATGGGAGAAGGCTTCTACAATGAGGCGTAGGTGGAGTGTCTGGTATGTGTGGGAGAAGGCTTCTACAATGAGATGTAGGTGATGTATCTGGTATGTGTGGGAGAAGGCTTCTACAATGAGACGTAGGTGATGTATCTGGTATGTGTGGGAGAAGGCTTCTACAATGAGACGTAGGTGATGTATCTGGTATGTGTGGGAGAAGGCTTCTACAATGAGACGTAGGTGAGGTATCGGGTATGTGTGGGAGAAGGATTCTATAATGAGACAGATGCTGTATCTGGTATGTGTGGGAGAAGGCTTCTACAATGAGACGTAGGTGATGTATCTGGTATGTGTGGGAGAAGGCTTCTACAATGAGACGTAGGTGAGGTATCGGGTATGTGTGGGAGAAGGATTCTATAATGAGACAGATGCTGTATCTGGTATGTGTGGGAGAAGGCTTCTACAATGAGACGTAGGTGATGTATCTGGTATGTGTGGGAGAAGGCTTCTACAATGAGACGTAGGTGATGTATCTGGTATGTGTGGGAGAAGGCTTCTACAATGAGACGTAGTTGATGTATCTGGTATGTGTGGGAGAAGGCTTCTACAATGAGACGTAGGTGATGTATCTGGTATGTGTGGGAGAAGGCTTCTACAATGAGACGTAGGTGAGGTATCGGGTATGTGTGGGAGAAGGCTTCTACAATGAGACGTAGGTGATGTATCTGGTATGTGTGGGAGAAGGCTTCTAAAATGAGACGTAGGTGATGTATCTGGTATGTGTGGGAGAAGGCTTCTACAATGAGACGTAGGTGATGTATCTGGTATGTGTGGGAGAAGGCTTCTACAATGAGACGTAGGTGATGTATCTGGTATGTGTGGGAGAAGGTTTCTACAATGAGACATAGATTCTGTATCTGGTATGTGTGGGAGAAGGATTCTACAATGAGACGTAGGTGAGGTATCGGGTATGTGTGGGAGAAGGATTCTACAATGAGACGTAGGTGATGTATCTGGTATGTGTGGGAGAAGGCTTCTACAATGAGACGTAGGTGAGGTATCGGGTATGTGTGGGAGAAGGATTCTATAATGAGACAGATGCTGTATCTGGTATGTGTGGGAGAAGGCTTCTACAATGAGACGTAGGTGATGTATCTGGTATGTGTGGGAGAAGGCTTCTACAATGAGACGTAGGTGATGTATCTGGTATGTGTGGGAGAAGGCTTCTACAATGAGACGTAGGTGATGTATCTGGTATGTGTGGGAGAAGGCTTCTACAATGAGACGTAGGTGATGTATCTGGTATGGGTGGGAGAAGGCTTCTACAATGAGACGTAGGTGAGGTATCGGGTATGTGTGGGAGAAGGCTTCTACAATGAGACGTAGGTGGAGTGTCTGGTATGTGTGGGAGAAGGTTTCTACAATGAGACATAGATTCTGTATCTGGTATGTGTGGGAGAAGGATTCTATAATGAGACAGATGCTGTATCTGGTATGTGTGGGAGAAGGCTTCTACAATGAGACGTAGGTGATGTATCTGGTATGTGTGGGAGAAGGCTTCTACAATGAGACGTAGGTGAGGTATCGGGTATGTGTGGGAGAAGGGATTCTATAATGAGACAGATGCTGTATCTGGTATGTGTGGGAGAAGGCTTCTACAATGAGACGTAGGTGGAGTGTCTGGTATGTGTGGGAGAAGGTTTCTACAATGAGACATAGATTCTGTATCTGGTATGTGTGGGAGAAGGATTCTATAATGAGACAGATGCTGTATCTGGTATGTGTGGGAGAAGGCTTCTACAATGAGGCGTAGGTGAGGTATCTGGTATGTGTGGGAGAAGGCTTCTACAATGAGACGTAGGTGATGTATCTGGTATGTGTGGGAGAAGGCTTCTACAATGAGACGTAGGTGATGTATCTGGTATGTGTGGGAGAAGGCTTCTACAATGAGACGTAGGTGAGGTATCGGGTATGTGAGGGAGAAGGTTTCTACAATGAGACAGATTCTGTATCTGGTATGTGTGGGAGAAGGATTCTATAATGAGACAGATGCTGTATCTGGTATGTGTGGGAGAAGGCTTCTACAATGAGACGTAGGTGATGTATCTGGTATGTGTGGGAGAAGGCTTCTACAATGAGACGTAGGTGGAGTGTCTGGTATGTGTGGGAGAAGGTTTCTACAATGAGACATAGATTCTGTATCTGGTATGTGTGGGAGAAGGATTCTATAATGAGACAGATGCTGTATCTGGTATGTGTGGGTGAAGGATTCTACAATGAGACGTAGGTGATGTATCTGGTATGTGTGGGAGAAGGCTTCTACAATGAGACATAGGTGATGTATCTGGTATGTGTGGGAGAAGGCTTCTACAATGAGACGTAGGTGATGTATCTGGTATGTGTGGGAGAAGGCTTCTACAATGAGACGTAGGTGAGGTATCGGGTATGTGTGGGAGAAGGATTCTATAATGAGACAGATGCTGTATCTGGTATGTGTGGGAGAAGGCTTCTACAATGAGGCGTAGGTGAGGTATCTGGTATGCGTGGGAGAAGGCTTCTACAATGAGACGTAGGGGAGGTATCGGGTATGTGTGGGAGAAGGATTCTATAATGAGACAGATGCTGTATCTGGTATGTGTGGGAGAAGGCTTCTACAATGAGACGTAGGTGATGTATCTGGTATGTGTGGGAGAAGGCTTCTACAATGAGACGTAGGTGAGGTATCGGGTATGTGTGGGAGAAGGCTTCTACAATGAGACGTAGGTGGAGTGTCTGGTATGTGTGGGAGAAGGTTTCTACAATGAGACATAGATTCTGTATCTGGTATGTGTGGGAGAAGGATTCTATAATGAGACAGATGCTGTATCTGGTATGTGTGGGAGAAGGCTTCTACAATGAGGCGTAGGTGAGGTATCTGGTATGTGTGGGAGAAGGCTTCTACAATGAGACGTAGGTGATGTATCTGGTATGTGTGGGAGAAGGCTTCTACAATGAGACGTAGGTGATGTATCTGGTATGTGTGGGAGAAGGCTTCTACAATGAGACGTAGGTGAGGTATCGGGTATGTGTGGGAGAAGGTTTCTACAATGAGACATAGATTCTGTATCTGGTATGTGTGGGAGAAGGATTCTATAATGAGACAGATGCTGTATCTGGTATGTGTGGGAGAAGGCTTCTACAATGAGGCGTAGGTGAGGTATCTGGTATGCGTGGGAGAAGGCTTCTACAATGAGACGTAGGTGCGGTATCGGGTATGTGTGGGAGAAGGATTCTATAATGAGACAGATGCTGTATCTGGTATGTGTGGGAGAAGGCTTCTACAATGAGGCGTAGGTGAGGTATCTGGTATGCGTGGGAGAAGGCTTCTACAATGAGGCGTAGGTGAGGTATCTGGTATGCGTGGGAGAAGGCTTCTACAATGAGACGTAGGTGAGGTATCGGGTATGTGTGGGAGAAGGATTCTATAATGAGACGTAGGTGAGGTGAGGTATCGGGTATGTGTGGGAGAAGGATTCTATAATGAGACGTAGGTGAGGTATCGGGTATGTGTGGGAGAAGGATTCTATAATGAGACAGATGCTGTATCTGGTATGTGTGGGAGAAGGCTTCTACAATGAGACGTAGGTGATGTATCTGGTATGTGTGGGAGAAGGATTCTACAATGAGACGTAGGTGATGTATCTGGTATGTGTGGGAAAAGGCTTCTACAATGAGACGTAGGTGAGGTATCGGGTATGTGTGGGAGAAGGATTCTACAATGAGACGTAGGTGATGTATCTGGTATGTGTGGGAAAAGGCTTCTACAATGAGACGTAGGTGAGGTATCGGGTATGTGTGGGAGAAGGATTCTACAATGAGACATAGATTCTGTATCTGGTATGTGTGGGAGAAGACTTCTACAATGAGACGTAGGTGATGTATCTGGTATGTGTGGGAGAAGGCTTCTACAATGAGACGTAGGTGCGGTATCTGGTATGTGTGGGAGAAGGCTTCTACAATGAGGCGTAGGTGCTGTATCTGGCATGTGTGGGAGAAGGATTCTACAATGAGACGTAGGTGATGTATCTGGTATGTGTGGTAGAAGGCTTCTACAATGAGACGTAGGTGATGTATCTGGTATGTGTGGGAGAAGGCTTCTACAATGAGACGTAGGTGATGTATCTGGTATGTGTGGTAGAAGGCTTCTACAATGAGACGTAGGTGATGTATCTGGTATGTGTGGGAGAAGGATTCTACAATGAGACGTAGGTGATGTATCTGGTATGTGTGGTAGAAGGCTTCTACAATGAGACGTAGGTGAGGTATCTGGTATGTGTGGGAGAAGGCTTCTACAATGAGACGTAGGTGATGTATCTGGTATGTGTGGGAGAAGGCTTCTACAATGAGACGTAGGTGAGGTATCGGGTATGTGTGGGAGAAGGTTTCTACAATGAGACATAGATTCTGTATCTGGTATGTGTGGGAGAAGGATTCTATAATGAGACAGATGCTGTATCTGGTATGTGTGGGAGAAGGCTTCTACAATGAGACGTAGGTGATGTATCTGGTATGTGTGGGAGAAGGCTTCTACAATGAGACGTAGGTGATGTATCTGGTATGTGTGGGAAAAGGCTTCTACAATGAGACGTAGGTGAGGTATCGGGTATGTGTGGGAGAAGGATTCTACAATGAGACATAGATTCTGTATCTGGTATGTGTGGGAGAAGGCTTCTACAATGAGACGTAGGTGATGTCTCTGGTATGTGTGGGAGAAGGCTTCTACAATGAGACGTAGGTGATGTATCTGGTATGTGTGGGAGAAGGCTTCTACAATGAGACGTAGGTGATGTATCTGGTATGTGTGGGAGAAGGCTTCTACAATGAGACGTAGGTGATGTATCTGGTATGTGTGGGAGAAGGCTTCTACAATGAGACGTAGGTGATGTATCTGGTATGTGTGGGAGAAGGATTCTACAATGAGACGTAGGTGAGGTATCGGGTATGTGTGGGAGAAGGATTCTATAATGAGACAGATGCTGTATCTGGTATGTGTGGGAGAAGGCTTCTACAATGAGACGTAGGTGAGGTATCGGGTATGTGTGGGAGAAGGATTCTATAATGAGACAGATGCTGTATCTGGTATGTGTGGGAGAAGGATTCTACAATTAGACGTAGGTGAGGTATCTGGTATGTGTGGGAGAAGGATTCTACTATGAGGCACAGATGCTGTATCTGGTATGTGTGGGAGAAGGATTCTATAATGAGACAGATGCTGTATCTGGTATGTGTGGGAGAAGGATTCTACAATGAGACATAGATGCTGTATCTGGTATGTGTGGGAGAAGGATTCTACAATGAGACGTAGGTGATGTATCTGGTATGTGTGGGAGAAGGCTTCTACAATGAGACGTAGATGCTGTATCTGGTATGTGTGGGAGAAGGCTTCTACAATGAGACGTAGGTGATGTATCTGGTATGTGTGGGAGAAGGCTTCTACAATGAGACGTAGGTGAGGTATCTGGTATGTGTGGGAGAAGGCTTCTACAATGAGACGTAGATTCTGTATCTGGTATGTGTGGGAGAAGGCTTCTACAATGAGACGTAGATTCTGTATCTGGTATGTGTGGGAGAAGGTTTCTACAATGAGACGTAGGTGGAGTGTCTGGTATGTGTGGGAGAAGGTTTCTACAATGAGACAGATTCTGTATCTGGTATGTGTGGGAGAAGGATTCTATAATGAGACAGATGCTGTATCTGGTATGTGTGGGAGAAGGCTTCTACAATGAGGCGTAGGTGAGGTATCTGGTATGTGTGGGAGAAGGCTTCTACAATGAGACGTAGGTGATGTATCTGGTATGTGTGGGAGAAGGCTTCTACAATGAGACATATGTGATGTATCTGGTATGTGTGGGAGAAGGCTTCTACAATGAGACGTAGGTGAGGTATCGGGTATGTGTGGGAGAAGGTTTCTACAATGAGACAGATTCTGTATCTGGTATGTGTGGGAGAAGGCTTCTACAATGAGACGTAGGTGATGTATCTGGTATGTGTGGGAGAAGGCTTCTACAATGAGACGTAGGTGATGTATCTGGTATGTGTGGGAGAAGGCTTCTACAATGAGACGTAGGTGAGGTATCGGGTATGTGTGGGAGAAGGTTTCTACAATGAGACAGATTCTGTATCTGGTATGTGTGGGAGAAGGCTTCTACAATGAGGCGTAGGTGCTGTATCTGGCATGTGTGGGAGAAGGATTCTACAATGAGACGTAGGTGCGGTATCTGGTATGTGTGAGAGAAGGCTTCTACAATGAGACGTAGGTGATGTATCTGGTATGTGTGGGAGAAGGCTTCTACAATGAGACGTAGGTGATGTATCTGGTATGTGTGGGAGAAGGCTTCTACAATGAGACGTAGGTGATGTATCTGGTATGTGTGGGAGAAGGCTTCTACAATGAGACGTAGGTGATGTATCTGGTATGTGTGGGACAAGGATTCTACAATGAGGCGTAGGTGATGTATCTGGTATGTGTGGGAGAAGGCTTCTACAATGAGACGTAGGTGATGTATCTGGTATGTGTGGGAGAAGGCTTCTACAATGAGACGTAGGTGATGTATCTGGTATGTGTGGGAGAAGGCTTCTACAATGAGACGTAGGTGATGTATCTGGTATGTGTGGGAGAAGGCTTCTACAATGAGACGTAGGTGATGTATCTGGTATGTGTGGGAGAAGGCTTCTACAATGAGACGTAGGTGATGTATCTGGTATGTGTGGGAGAAGGCTTCTACAATGAGGCGTAGGTGATGTATCTGGTATGTGTGGGAGAAGGCTTCTACAATGAGACGTAGGTGATGTATCTGGTATGTGTGGGAGAAGGCTTCTACAATGAGACGTAGGTGATGTATCTGGTATGTGTGGGAGAAGGCTTCTACAATGAGACGTAGGTGATGTATCTGGTATGTGTGGGAGAAGGCTTCTACAATGAGGCGTAGGTGGAGTGTCTGGTATGTGTGGGAGAAGGCTTCTACAATGAGACGTAGGTGATGTATCTGGTATGTGTGAGAGAACGCTTCTACAATGAGACGTAGGTGATGTATCTGGTATGTGTGGGAGAAGGCTTCTACAATGAGGCGTAGGTGGAGTGTCTGGTATGTGTGGGAGAAGGCTTCTACAATGAGGCGTAGGTGATGTATCTGGTATGTGTGGGAGAAGGCTTCTACAATGAGGCGTAGGTGCGGTATCTGGTATGTGTGGCAGAAGGCTTCTACAATGAGGTATAGGTGAGGTATCTGGTATGTGTGGGAGAAGGCTTCTACAATGAGACGTAGGTGATGTATCTGGTATGTGTGGGAGAAGGCTTCTACAATGAGACGTAGGTGATGTATCTGGTATGTGTGGGAGAAGGCTTCTACAATGAGGCGTAGGTGATGTATCTGGTATGTGTGGGAGAAGGCTTCTACAATGAGACGTAGGTGATGTATCTGGTATGTGTGAGAGAAGGCTTCTACAATGAGATGTAGGTGCGGTATCTGGTATGTGTGGGAGAAGGCTTCTACAATGAGACGTAGGTGAGGTATCGGGTATGTGTGGGAGAAGGATTCTACAATGAGGCGTAGGTGGAGTGTCTGGTATGTGTGGGAGAAGGCTTCTACAATGAGGCGTAGGTGATGTATCTGGTATGTGTGGGACAAGGATTCTACAATGAGGCGTAGGTGGAGTGTCTGGTATGTATGGGAGAAGGCTTCTACAATGAGGCGTAGGTGATGTATCTGGTATGTGTGGGACAAGGATTCTACAATGAGGCGTAGGTGGAGTGTCTGGTATGTATGGGAGAAGGCTTCTACAATGAGACGTAGGTGATGTATCTGGTATGTGTGGGAGAAGGCTTCTACAATGAGGCGTAGGTGGAGTGTCTGGTATGTGTGGGAGAAGGCTTCTACAATGAGGCGTAGGTGATGTATCTGGTATGTGTGGGAGAAGGCTTCTACAATGAGACGTAGGTGAGGTATCGGGTATGTGTGGGAGAAGGCTTCTATAATGAGACAGATGCTGTATCTGGTATGTGTGGGAGAAGGCTTCTACAATGAGGCGTAGGTGATGTATCTGGTATGTGTGGGAGAAGGCTTCTACAATGAGGCGTAGGTGATGTATCTGGTATGTGTGGGACAAGGATTCTACAATGAGGCGTAGGTGGAGTGTCTGGTATGTGTGGGAGAAGGCTTCTACAATGAGACGTAGGTGATGTATCTGGTATGTGTGAGAGAAGGCTTCTACAATGAGATGTAGGTGCGGTATCTGGTATGTGTGGGAGAAGGCTTCTACAATGAGACGTAGGTGATGTATCTGGTATGTGTGGGAGAAGGCTTCTACAATGAGGCGTAGGTGAGGTATCTGGTATGTGTGGGAGAAGGCTTCTACAATGAGGCGTAGGTGATGTATCTGGTATGTGTGGGACAAGGATTCTACAATGAGGCGTAGGTGGAGTGTCTGGTATGTATGGGAGAAGGCTTCTACAATGAGACGTAGGTGATGTATCTGGTATGTGTGGGAGAAGGCTTCTACAATGAGGCGTAGGTGGAGTGTCTGGTATGTGTGGGAGAAGGCTTCTACAATGAGGCGTAGGTGATGTATCTGGTATGTGTGGGAGAAGGCTTCTACAATGAGGCGTAGGTGATGTATCTGGTATGTGTGGGAGAAGGCTTCTACAATGAGGCGTAGGTGATGTATCTGGTATGTGTGGGACAAGGATTCTACAATGAGGCGTAGGTGGAGTGTCTGGTATGTGTGGGAGAAGGCTTCTACAATGAGGCGTAGGTGATGTATCTGGTATGTGTGGGAGAAGGCTTCTACAATGAGACGTAGGTGATGTATCTGGTATGTATGGGAGAAGGCTTCTACAATGAGGCGTAGGTGATGTATCTGGTATGTGTGGGAGAAGGCTTCTACAATGAGGCGTAGGTGATGTATCTGGTATGTGTGGGACAAGGATTCTACAATGAGGCGTAGGTGGAGTGTCTGGTATGTATGGGAGAAGGCTTCTACAATGAGGCGTAGGTGATGTATCTGGTATGTGTGGGACAAGGATTCTACAATGAGGCGTAGGTGGAGTGTCTGGTATGTGTGGGAGAAGGCTTCTACAATGAGACGTAGGTGATGTATCTGGTATGTGTGAGAGAAGGCTTCTACAATGAGATGTAGGTGCGGTATCTGGTATGTGTGGGAGAAGGCTTCTACAATGAGACGTAGGTGATGTATCTGGTATGTGTGGGAGAAGGTTTCTACAATGAGGCGTAGGTGATGTATCTGGTATGTGTGGGACAAGGATTCTACAATGAGGCGTAGGTGGAGTGTCTGGTATGTATGGGAGAAGGCTTCTACAATGAGACGTAGGTGAGGTATCGGGTATGTGTGGGAGAAGGATTCTACAATGAGACGTAGGTGATGTATCTGGTATGTGTGGGAGAAGGCTTCTACAATGAGACGTAGGTGAGGTATCGGGTATGTGTGGGAGAAGGATTCTACAATGAGGCGTAGGTGGAGTGTCTGGTATGTGTGGGAGAAGGCTTCTACAATGAGGCGTAGGTGATGTATCTGGTATGTGTGGGAGAAGGCTTCTACAATGAGGCGTAGGTGATGTATCTGGTATGTGTGGGAGAAGGCTTCTACAATGAGGCGTAGGTGATGTATCTGGTATGTGTGGGACAAGGATTCTACAATGAGGCGTAGGTGGAGTGTCTGGTATGTATGGGAGAAGGCTTCTACAATGAGGCGTAGGTGATGTATCTGGTATGTGTGGGACAAGGATTCTACAATGAGGCGTAGGTGGAGTGTCTGGTATGTGTGGGAGAAGGCTTCTACAATGAGGCGTAGGTGATGTATCTGGTATGTGTGGGACAAGGATTCTACAATGAGGCGTAGGTGGAGTGTCTGGTATGTATGGGAGAAGGCTTCTACAATGAGACGTAGGTGATGTATCTGGTATGTGTGGGAGAAGGCTTCTACAATGAGGCGTAGGTGGAGTGTCTGGTATGTGTGGGAGAAGGCTTCTACAATGAGGCGTAGGTGATGTATCTGGTATGTGTGGGAGAAGGCTTCTACAATGAGACGTAGGTGAGGTATCGGGTATGTGTGGGAGAAGGCTTCTATAATGAGACAGATGCTGTATCTGGTATGTGTGGGAGAAGGCTTCTACAATGAGGCGTAGGTGATGTATCTGGTATGTGTGGGAGAAGGCTTCTACAATGAGGCGTAGGTGATGTATCTGGTATGTGTGGGACAAGGATTCTACAATGAGGCGTAGGTGGAGTGTCTGGTATGTGTGGGAGAAGGCTTCTACAATGAGACGTAGGTGATGTATCTGGTATGTGTGAGAGAAGGCTTCTACAATGAGATGTAGGTGCGGTATCTGGTATGTGTGGGAGAAGGCTTCTACAATGAGACGTAGGTGATGTATCTGGTATGTGTGGGAGAAGGTTTCTACAATGAGACGTAGGTGAGGTATCTGGTATGTGTGGGAGAAGGCTTCTACAATGAGGCGTAGGTGATGTATCTGGTATGTGTGGGACAAGGATTCTACAATGAGGCGTAGGTGGAGTGTCTGGTATGTATGGGAGAAGGCTTCTACAATGAGACGTAGGTGATGTATCTGGTATGTGTGGGAGAAGGCTTCTACAATGAGGCGTAGGTGGAGTGTCTGGTATGTGTGGGAGAAGGCTTCTACAATGAGGCGTAGGTGATGTATCTGGTATGTGTGGGAGAAGGCTTCTACAATGAGGCGTAGGTGATGTATCTGGTATGTGTGGGAGAAGGCTTCTACAATGAGGCGTAGGTGATGTATCTGGTATGTGTGGGACAAGGATTCTACAATGAGGCGTAGGTGGAGTGTCTGGTATGTGTGGGAGAAGGCTTCTACAATGAGGCGTAGGTGATGTATCTGGTATGTGTGGGAGAAGGCTTCTACAATGAGGCGTAGGTGATGTATCTGGTATGTGTGGGACAAGGATTCTACAATGAGACGTAGGTGATGTATCTGGTATGTGTGGGAGAAGGCTTCTACAATGAGGCGTAGGTGATGTATCTGGTATGTGTGGGAGAAGGCTTCTACAATGAGGCGTAGGTGATGTATCTGGTATGTGTGGGACAAGGATTCTACAATGAGGCGTAGGTGGAGTGTCTGGTATGTGTGGGAGAAGGCTTCTACAATGAGGCGTAGGTGATGTATCTGGTATGTGTGGGAGAAGGCTTCTACAATGAGACGTAGGTGATGTATCTGGTATCTATGGGAGAAGGCTTCTACAATGAGGCGTAGGTGATGTATCTGGTATGTGTGGGAGAAGGCTTCTACAATGAGGCGTAGGTGATGTATCTGGTATGTGTGGGACAAGGATTCTACAATGAGGCGTAGGTGGAGTGTCTGGTATGTATGGGAGAAGGCTTCTACAATGAGGCGTAGGTGATGTATCTGGTATGTGTGGGACAAGGATTCTACAATGAGGCGTAGGTGGAGTGTCTGGTATGTGTGGGAGAAGGCTTCTACAATGAGACGTAGGTGATGTATCTGGTATGTGTGAGAGAAGGCTTCTACAATGAGATGTAGGTGCGGTATCTGGTATGTGTGGGAGAAGGCTTCTACAATGAGACGTAGGTGATGTATCTGGTATGTGTGGGAGAAGGTTTCTACAATGAGGCGTAGGTGATGTATCTGGTATGTGTGGGACAAGGATTCTACAATGAGGCGTAGGTGGAGTGTCTGGTATGTATGGGAGAAGGCTTCTACAATGAGACGTAGGTGAGGTATCGGGTATGTGTGGGAGAAGGATTCTACAATGAGACGTAGGTGATGTATCTGGTATGTGTGGGAGAAGGCTTCTACAATGAGACGTAGGTGAGGTATCGGGTATGTGTGGGAGAAGGATTCTACAATGAGGCGTAGGTGGAGTGTCTGGTATGTGTGGGAGAAGGCTTCTACAATGAGGCGTAGGTGATGTATCTGGTATGTGTGGGAGAAGGCTTCTACAATGAGGCGTAGGTGATGTATCTGGTATGTGTGGGAGAAGGCTTCTACAATGAGGCGTAGGTGATGTATCTGGTATGTGTGGGACAAGGATTCTACAATGAGGCGTAGGTGGAGTGTCTGGTATGTATGGGAGAAGGCTTCTACAATGAGGCGTAGGTGATGTATCTGGTATGTGTGGGACAAGGATTCTACAATGAGGCGTAGGTGGAGTGTCTGGTATGTGTGGGAGAAGGCTTCTACAATGAGGCGTAGGTGATGTATCTGGTATGTGTGGGAGAAGGCTTCTACAATGAGGCGTAGGTGATGTATCTGGTATGTGTGGGACAAGGATTCTACAATGAGGCGTAGGTGATGTATCTGGTATGTGTGGGAGAAGGCTTCTACAATGAGACGTAGGTGAGGTATCGGGTATGTGTGGGAGAAGGATTCTACAATGAGACATAGATTCTGTATCTGGTATGTGTGGGAGAAGGCTTCTACAATGAGACGTAGGTGAGGTATCGGGTATGTGTGGGAGAAGGCTTCTATAATGAGACAGATGCTGTATCTGGTATGTGTGGGAGAAGGCTTCTACAATGAGGCGTAGGTGATGTATCTAGTATGTGTGGGAGAAGGCTTCTACAATGAGGCGTAGGTGATGTATCTGGTATGTGTGGGACAAGGATTCTACAATGAGGCGTAGGTGGAGTGTCTGGTATGTGTGGGAGAAGGCTTCTACAATGAGACGTAGGTGATGTATCTGGTATGTGTGAGAGAAGGCTTCTACAATGAGATGTAGGTGCGGTATCTGGTATGTGTGGGAGAAGGCTTCTACAATGAGACGTAGGTGATGTATCTGGTATGTGTGGGAGAAGGTTTCTACAATGAGACGTAGGTGAGGTATCTGGTATGTGTGGGAGAAGGCTTCTACAATGAGGCGTAGGTGATGTATCTGGTATGTGTGGGACAAGGATTCTACAATGAGGCGTAGGTGGAGTGTCTGGTATGTATGGGAGAAGGCTTCTACAATGAGACGTAGGTGATGTATCTGGTATGTGTGGGAGAAGGCTTCTACAATGAGGCGTAGGTGGAGTGTCTGGTATGTGTGGGAGAAGGCTTCTACAATGAGGCGTAGGTGATGTATCTGGTATGTGTGGGAGAAGGCTTCTACAATGAGGCGTAGGTGATGTATCTGGTATGTGTGGGAGAAGGCTTCTACAATGAGGCGTAGGTGATGTATCTGGTATGTGTGGGACAAGGATTCTACAATGAGGCGTAGGTGGAGTGTCTGGTATGTGTGGGAGAAGGCTTCTACAATGAGGCGTAGGTGATGTATCTGGTATGTGTGGGAGAAGGCTTCTACAATGAGGCGTAGGTGATGTATCTGGTATGTGTGGGAGAAGGCTTCTACAATGAGGCGTAGGTGATGTATCTGGTATGTGTGGGAGAAGGCTTCTACAATGAGACGTAGGTGATGTATCTGGTATGTGTGGGAGAAGGCTTCTACAATGAGGCGTAGGTGGAGTGTCTGGTATGTATGGGAGAAGGCTTCTACAATGAGGCGTAGGTGATGTATCTGGTATGTGTGGGACAAGGATTCTACAATGAGGCGTAGGTGGAGTGTCTGGTATGTGTGGGAGAAGGCTTCTACAATGAGGCGTAGGTGATGTATCTGGTATGTGTGGGAGAAGGCTTCTACAATGAGGCGTAGGTGATGTATCTGGTATGTGTGGGAGAAGGCTTCTACAATGACACGTAGGTGAGGTATCGGGTATGTGTGGGAGAAGGCTTCTACAATGAGACGTAGGTGAGGTATCGGGTATGTGTGGGAGAAGGCTTCTACAATGAGACATAGATTCTGTATCTGGTATGTGTGGGAGAAGGATTCTACAATGAGACGTAGGTGAGGTATCGGGTATGTGTGGGAGAAGGCTTCTACAATGAGGCGTAGGTGAGGTATCGGGTATGTGTGGGAGAAGGATTCTACAATGAGACGTAGGTGATGTATCTGGTATGTGTGGGAGAAGGATTCTACAATGAGACGTAGGTGAGGTATCGGGTATGTGTGGGAGAAGGCTTCTACAATGAGACGTAGGTGATGTATCTGGTATGTGTGGGAGAAGGATTCTATAATGAGACAGATGCTGTATCTGGTATGTGTGGGACAAGGATTCTACAATGAGGCGTAGGTGGAGTGTCTGGTATGTGTGGGACAAGGATTCTACAATGAGACGTAGGTGAGGTATCGGGTATGTGTGGGAGAAGGCTTCTACAATGAGACGTAGGTGAGGTATCGGGTATGTGTGGGAGAAGGCTTCTACAATGAGACGTAGGTGAGGTATCGGGTATGTGTGGGAGAAGGCTTCTACAATGAGACGTAGGTGAGGTATCGGGTATGTGTGGGAGAAGGCTTCTACAATGAGACATAGATTCTGTATCTGGTATGTGTGGGAGAAGGATTCTATAATGAGACGTAGGTGATGTATCTGGTATGTGTGGGACAAGGATTCTACAATGAGACGTAGGTGATGTATCTGGTATGTGTGGGAGAAGGCTTCTACAATGAGACGTAGGTGATGTATCTGGTATGTGTGGGACAAGGATTCTACAATGAGACGTAGGTGAGGTATCGGGTATGTGTGGGAGAAGGCTTCTACAATGAGACGTAGGTGATGTATCTGGTATGTGTGGGAGAAGGATTCTATAATGAGACAGATGCTGTATCTGGTATGTGTGGTAGAAGGTTTCTACAATGAGACGTAGGTGATGTATCTGGTATGTGTGGGACAAGGATTCTACAATGAGGCGTAGGTGATGTATCTGGTATGTGTGGGAGAAGGCTTCTACAATGAGGCGTAGGTGGAGTGTCTGGTATGTGTGGGAGAAGGTTTCTACAATGAGACGTAGGTGATGTATCTGGTATGTGTGGGAGAAGGATTCTATAATGAGACAGATGCTGTGTCTGGTATGTGTGGTAGAAGGTTTCTACAATGAGGCGTAGGTGGAGTGTCTGGTATGTGTGGGAGAAGGCTTCTACAATGAGACGTAGGTGATGTATCTGGTATGTGTGGGAGAAGGCTTCTACAATGAGGCGTAGGTGGAGTGTCTGGTATGTGTGGGAGAAGGTTTCTACAATGAGACGTAGGTGATGTATCTGGTATGTGTGGGAGAAGGATTCTATAATGAGACAGATGCTGTATCTGGTATGTGTGGTAGAAGGTTTCTACAATGAGGCGTAGGTGGAGTGTCTGGTATGTGTGGGAGAAGGCTTCTACAATGAGACTTAGGTGATGTATCTGGTATGTGTGGTAGAAGGCTTCTACAATGAGATGTAGGTGATGTATCTGGTATGTGTGGGAGAAGGCTTCTACAATGAGATGTAGGTGATGTATCTGGTATGTGTGGGAGAAGGCTTCTACAATGAGACGTAGGTGATGTATCTGGTATGTGTGGGAGAAGGCTTCTACAATGAGGCGTAGGTGATGTATCTGGTATGTGTGGGACAAGGATTCTACAATGAGGCGTAGGTGGAGTGTCTGGTATGTGTGGGAGAACGCTTCTACAATGAGACGTAGGTGAGGTATCGGGTATGTGTGGGAGAACGCTTCTACAATGAGACGTAGGTGATGTATCTGGTATGTGTGGGACAAGGATTCTACAATGAGGCGTAGGTGGAGTGTCTGGTATGTGTGGGAGAAGGCTTCTACAATGAGACGTAGGTGAGGTATCGGGTATGTGTGGAAGAAGGATTCTACTATGAGGCATAGATGCTGTATCTGGTATGTGTGGGAGAAGGATTCTACAATGAGACGTAGATGCTGTATCTGGTATGTGTGGGAGAAGGATTCTACAATGAGACGTAGGTGATGTCTCTGGTATGTGTGGGAGAAGGCTTCTACAATGAGCCGTAGGTGAGGTATCGGGTATGTGTGGGAGAAGGCTTCTACAATGAGGCGTAGGTGAAGTGTCTGGTATGTGTGGGAGAAGGCTTCTACAATGAGATGTAGGTGGAGTGTCTGGTATGTGTGGGAGAAGGCTTCTACAATGAGACGTAGGTGATGTATCTGGTATGTGTGGGACAAGGATTCTACAATGAGGCGTAGGTGGAGTGTCTGGTATGTGTGGGAGAAGGCTTCTACAATGAGGCGTAGGTGAAGTGTCTGGTATGTGTGGGAGAAGGCTTCTACAATGAGATGTAGGTGGAGTGTCTGGTATGTGTGGGAGAAGGCTTCTACAATGAGACGTAGGTGATGTATCTGGTATGTGTGGGACAAGGATTCTACAATGAGGCGTAGGTGGAGTGTCTGGTATGTGTGGGAGAAGGCTTCTACAATGAGACGTAGGTGAGGTATCGGGTATGTGTGGGAGAACGCTTCTACAATGAGACGTAGGTGATGTATCTGGTATGTGTGGGACAAGGATTCTACAATGAGGCGTAGGTGGAGTGTCTGGTATGTGTGGGAGAAGGCTTCTACAATGAGACGTAGGTGAGGTATCGGGTATGTGTGGAAGAAGGATTCTACTATGAGGCATAGATGCTGTATCTGGTATGTGTGGGAGAAGGATTCTACAATGAGACGTAGATGCTGTATCTGGTATGTGTGGGAGAAGGATTCTACAATGAGACGTAGGTGATGTCTCTGGTATGTGTGGGAGAAGGCTTCTACAATGAGCCGTAGGTGCGGTATCTGGTATGCGTGGGAGAAGGCTTCTACAATGAGACGTAGGTGATGTCTCTGGTATGTGTGGGAGAAGGCTTCTACAATGAGACGTAGGTGAGGTATCGGGTATGTGTGGAAGAAGGATTCTACTATGAGGCATAGATGCTGTATCTGGTATGTGTGGGAGAAGGATTCTACAATGAGACGTAGATGCTGTATCTGGTATGTGTGGGAGAAGGATTCTACAATGAGACGTAGGTGATGTCTCTGGTATGTGTGGGAGAAGGCTTCTACAATGAGCCGTAGGTGCGGTATCTGGTATGTGTGGGAGAAGGCTTCTACAATGAGACGTAGGTGATGTATCTGGTATGTGTGGGACAAGGATTCTACAATGAGGCGTAGGTGGAGTGTCTGGTATGTGTGGGAGAAGGCTTCTACAATGAGGCGTAGGTGATGTATCTGGTATGTGTGGGAGAAGGATTCTATAATGAGACAGATGCTGTATCTGGTATGTGTGGTAGAAGGCTTCTACAATGAGACGTAGGTGATGTATCTGGTATGTGTGGGAGAAGGTTTCTACAATGAGACATAGATTCTGTATCTGGTATGTGTGGGAGAAGGATTCTACAATGAGACGTAGGTGAGGTATCGGGTATGTGTGGGAGAAGGATTCTATAATGAGACAGATGCTGTATCTGGTATGTGTGGTAGAAGGCTTCTACAATGAGACGTAGGTGATGTATCTGGTATGTGTGGGAGAAGGTTTCTACAATGAGACATAGATTCTGTATCTGGTATGTGTGGGAGAAGGATTCTACAATGAGACGTAGGTGAGGTATCGGGTATGTGTGGGAGAAGGATTCTACAATGAGACGTAGGTGATGTATCTGGTATGTGTGGGAGAAGGCTTCTACAATGAGACGTAGGTGAGGTATCGGGTATGTGTGGGAGAAGGATTCTACAATGAGACGTAGGTGATGTATATGGTATGTGTGGGAGAAGGCTTCTACAATGAGACGTAGGTGAGGTATCGGGTATGTGTGGGAGAAGGATTCTATAATGAGACAGATGCTGTATCTGGTATGTGTGGGAGAAGGCTTCTACAATGAGACGTAGGTGATGTATCTGGTATGTGTGGGAGAAGGCTTCTACAATGAGACGTAGGTGATGTATCTGGTATGTGTGGGAGAAGGCTTCTACAATGAGACGTAGGTGATGTATCTGGTATGTGTGGGAGAAGGCTTCTACAATGAGACGTAGGTGATGTATCTGGTATGTGTGGGAGAAGGATTCTACAATGAGACGTAGGTGAGGTATCGGGTATGTGTGGGAGAAGGCTTCTATAATGAGACAGATGCTGTATCTGGTATGTGTGGGAGAAGGCTTCTACAATGAGACGTAGGTGATGTATCTGGTATGTGTGGGAGAAGGATTCTACAATGAGACGTAGGTGATGTATCTGGTATGTGTGGGAGAAGGCTTCTACAATGAGGCGTAGGTGAGGTATCGGGTATGTGTGGGAGAAGGCTTCTACAATGAGACGTAGGTAATGTATCTGGTATGTGTGGGAGAAGGCTTCTACAATGAGACGTAGGTGATGTATCTGGTATGTGTGGGAGAAGGCTTCTACAATGAGACGTAGGTGAGGTATCGGGTATGTGTGGGAGAAGGCTTCTCCAATGAGACGTAGGTGATGTATCTGGTATGTGTGGGAGAAGGCTTCTACAATGAGACGTAGGTGATGTATCTGGTATGTGTGGGAGAAGGCTTCTACAATGAGGCGTAGGTGAGGTATCGGGTATGTGTGGGAGAAGGCTTCTACAATGAGACGTAGGTGATGTATCTGGTATGTGTGGGAGAAGGCTTCTACAATGAGACGTAGGTGATGTATCTGGTATGTGTGGGAGAAGGTTTCTACAATGAGACATAGATTCTGTATCTGGTATGTGTGGGAGAAGGATTCTACAATGAGACGTAGGTGAGGTATCGGGTATGTGTGGGAGAAGGATTCTACAATGAGACGTAGGTGAGGTATCGGGTATGTGTGGGAGAAGGATTCTACAATGAGACGTAGGTGATGTATCTGGTATGTGTGGGAGAAGGCTTCTACAATGAGACGTAGGTGAGGTATCGGGTATGTGTGGGAGAAGGTTTCTACAATGAGACAGATTCTGTATCTGGTATGTGTGGGAGAAGGATTCTATAATGAGACATAGATGCTGTATCTGGTATGTGTGGGAGAAGGCTTCTACAATGAGACGTAGGTGGAGTGTCTGGTATGTGTGGGAGAAGGCTTCTACAATGAGCCGTGGGTGGAGTGTCTGGTATGTATGGGAGAAGGCTTCTACAATGAGGCGTAGGTGGAGTGTCTGGTATGTGTGGGAGAAGGCTTCTACAATGAGATGTAGGTGATGTATCTGGTATGTGTGGGAGAAGGCTTCTACAATGAGACGTAGGTGATGTATCTGGTATGTGTGGGAGAAGGCTTCTACAATGAGACATAGGTGATGTATCTGGTATGTGTGGGAGAAGGCTTCTACAATGAGACGTAGGTGATGTATCTGGTATGTGTGGGAGAAGGATTCTACAATGAGACGTAGGTGATGTATCTGGTATGTGTGGGAGAAGGCTTCTACAATGAGGCGTAGGTGAGGTATCGGGTATGTGTGGGAGAAGGCTTCTACAATGAGACGTAGGTAATGTATCTGGTATGTGTGGGAGAAGCCTTCTACAATGAGACGTAGGTGATGTATCTGGTATGTGTGGGAGAAGGCTTCTACAATGAGCCGTAGGTGGAGTGTCTGGTATGTGTGGGAGAAGGCTTCTACAATGAGATGTAGGTGATGTATCTGGTATGTGTGGGAGAAGGCTTCTACAATGAGGCGTAGGTGGAGTGTCTGGTATGTGTGGGAGAAGGCTTCTACAATGAGATGTAGGTGATGTATCTGGTATGTGTGGGAGAAGGCTTCTACAATGAGACGTAGGTGATGTATCTGGTATGTGTGGGAGAAGGCTTCTACAATGAGACATAGGTGATGTATCTGGTATGTGTGGGAGAAGGCTTCTACAATGAGACGTAGGTGATGTATCTGGTATGTGTGGGAGAAGGATTCTACAATGAGACGTAGGTGATGTATCTGGTATGTGTGGGAGAAGGCTTCTACAATGAGGCGTAGGTGAGGTATCGGGTATGTGTGGGAGAAGGCTTCTACAATGAGACGTAGGTAATGTATCTGGTATGTGTGGGAGAAGGCTTCTACAATGAGACGTAGGTGAGGTATCGGGTATGTGTGGGAGAAGGCTTCTACAATGAGACGTAGGTGATGTATCTGGTATGTGTGGGAGAAGGATTCTACAATGAGATGTAGGTGATGTATCTGGTATGTGTGGGAGAAGGCTTCTACAATGAGGCGTAGGTGAGGTATCGGGTATGTGTGGGAGAAGGCTTCTACAATGAGACGTAGGTGATGTATCTGGTATGTGTGGGAGAAGGCTTCTACAATGAGACGTAGGTGATGTATCTGGTATGTGTGGGAGAAGGATTCTATATTGAGACAGATGCTGTATCTGGTATGTGTGGTAGAAGGCTTCTACAATGAGACGTAGGTGATGTATCTGTTATGTGTGGGAGAAGGCTTCTACAATGAGACGTAGGTGATGTATCTGGTATGTGTGGGAGAAGGCTTCTACAATGAGACGTAGGTGATGTATCTGGTATGTGTGGGAGAAGGCTTCTACAATGAGACGTAGGTGATGTATCTGGTATGTGTGGGAGAAGGATTCTACAATGAGACGTAGGTGATGTATCTGGTATGTGTGGGAGAAGGCTTCTACAATGAGACGTAGGTGATGTATCTGGTATGTGTGGGAGAAGGATTCTACAATGAGACGTAGGTGATGTATCTGGTATGTGTGGTAGAAGGCTTCTACAATGAGCCGTGGGTGGAGTGTCTGGTATGTATGGGAGAAGGCTTCTACAATGAGGCGTAGGTGGAGTGTCTGGTATGTGTGGGAGAAGGCTTCTACAATGAGATGTAGGTGATGTATCTGGTATGTGTGGGAGAAGGCTTCTACAATGAGACGTAGGTGATGTATCTGGTATGTGTGGGAGAAGGCTTCTACAATGAGACGTAGGTGATGTATCTGGTATGTGTGGGAGAAGGCTTCTACAATGAGACGTAGGTGAGGTATCGGGTATGTGTGGGAGAAGGATTCTATAATGAGACAGATGCTGTATCTGGTATGTGTGGGAGAAGGCTTCTACAATGAGACGTAGGTGATGTATCTGGTATGTGTGGGAGAAGGCTTCTACAATGAGACGTAGGTGAGGTATCGGGTATGTGTGGGAGAAGGATTCTATAATGAGACAGATGCTGTATCTGGTATGTGTGGGAGAAGGCTTCTACAATGAGACGTAGGTGATGTATCTGGTATGTGTGGGAGAAGGCTTCTACAATGAGACGTAGGTGATGTATCTGGTATGTGTGGGAGAAGGCTTCTACAATGAGACGTAGTTGATGTATCTGGTATGTGTGGGAGAAGGCTTCTACAATGAGACGTAGGTGATGTATCTGGTATGTGTGGGAGAAGGCTTCTACAATGAGACGTAGGTGAGGTATCGGGTATGTGTGGGAGAAGGCTTCTACAATGAGACGTAGGTGATGTATCTGGTATGTGTGGGAGAAGGCTTCTAAAATGAGACGTAGGTGATGTATCTGGTATGTGTGGGAGAAGGCTTCTACAATGAGACGTAGGTGATGTATCTGGTATGTGTGGGAGAAGGCTTCTACAATGAGACGTAGGTGATGTATCTGGTATGTGTGGGAGAAGGTTTCTACAATGAGACATAGATTCTGTATCTGGTATGTGTGGGAGAAGGATTCTACAATGAGACGTAGGTGAGGTATCGGGTATGTGTGGGAGAAGGATTCTACAATGAGACGTAGGTGATGTATCTGGTATGTGTGGGAGAAGGCTTCTACAATGAGACGTAGGTGAGGTATCGGGTATGTGTGGGAGAAGGATTCTATAATGAGACAGATGCTGTATCTGGTATGTGTGGGAGAAGGCTTCTACAATGAGACGTAGGTGATGTATCTGGTATGTGTGGGAGAAGGCTTCTACAATGAGACGTAGGTGATGTATCTGGTATGTGTGGGAGAAGGCTTCTACAATGAGACGTAGGTGATGTATCTGGTATGTGTGGGAGAAGGCTTCTACAATGAGACGTAGGTGATGTATCTGGTATGGGTGGGAGAAGGCTTCTACAATGAGACGTAGGTGAGGTATCGGGTATGTGTGGGAGAAGGCTTCTACAATGAGACGTAGGTGGAGTGTCTGGTATGTGTGGGAGAAGGTTTCTACAATGAGACATAGATTCTGTATCTGGTATGTGTGGGAGAAGGATTCTATAATGAGACAGATGCTGTATCTGGTATGTGTGGGAGAAGGCTTCTACAATGAGACGTAGGTGATGTATCTGGTATGTGTGGGAGAAGGCTTCTACAATGAGACGTAGGTGAGGTATCGGGTATGTGTGGGAGAAGGGATTCTATAATGAGACAGATGCTGTATCTGGTATGTGTGGGAGAAGGCTTCTACAATGAGACGTAGGTGGAGTGTCTGGTATGTGTGGGAGAAGGTTTCTACAATGAGACATAGATTCTGTATCTGGTATGTGTGGGAGAAGGATTCTATAATGAGACAGATGCTGTATCTGGTATGTGTGGGAGAAGGCTTCTACAATGAGGCGTAGGTGAGGTATCTGGTATGTGTGGGAGAAGGCTTCTACAATGAGACGTAGGTGATGTATCTGGTATGTGTGGGAGAAGGCTTCTACAATGAGACGTAGGTGATGTATCTGGTATGTGTGGGAGAAGGCTTCTACAATGAGACGTAGGTGAGGTATCGGGTATGTGAGGGAGAAGGTTTCTACAATGAGACAGATTCTGTATCTGGTATGTGTGGGAGAAGGATTCTATAATGAGACAGATGCTGTATCTGGTATGTGTGGGAGAAGGCTTCTACAATGAGACGTAGGTGATGTATCTGGTATGTGTGGGAGAAGGCTTCTACAATGAGACGTAGGTGGAGTGTCTGGTATGTGTGGGAGAAGGTTTCTACAATGAGACATAGATTCTGTATCTGGTATGTGTGGGAGAAGGATTCTATAATGAGACAGATGCTGTATCTGGTATGTGTGGGTGAAGGATTCTACAATGAGACGTAGGTGATGTATCTGGTATGTGTGGGAGAAGGCTTCTACAATGAGACATAGGTGATGTATCTGGTATGTGTGGGAGAAGGCTTCTACAATGAGACGTAGGTGATGTATCTGGTATGTGTGGGAGAAGGCTTCTACAATGAGACGTAGGTGAGGTATCGGGTATGTGTGGGAGAAGGATTCTATAATGAGACAGATGCTGTATCTGGTATGTGTGGGAGAAGGCTTCTACAATGAGGCGTAGGTGAGGTATCTGGTATGCGTGGGAGAAGGCTTCTACAATGAGACGTAGGGGAGGTATCGGGTATGTGTGGGAGAAGGATTCTATAATGAGACAGATGCTGTATCTGGTATGTGTGGGAGAAGGCTTCTACAATGAGACGTAGGTGATGTATCTGGTATGTGTGGGAGAAGGCTTCTACAATGAGACGTAGGTGAGGTATCGGGTATGTGTGGGAGAAGGCTTCTACAATGAGACGTAGGTGGAGTGTCTGGTATGTGTGGGAGAAGGTTTCTACAATGAGACATAGATTCTGTATCTGGTATGTGTGGGAGAAGGATTCTATAATGAGACAGATGCTGTATCTGGTATGTGTGGGAGAAGGCTTCTACAATGAGGCGTAGGTGAGGTATCTGGTATGTGTGGGAGAAGGCTTCTACAATGAGACGTAGGTGATGTATCTGGTATGTGTGGGAGAAGGCTTCTACAATGAGACGTAGGTGATGTATCTGGTATGTGTGGGAGAAGGCTTCTACAATGAGACGTAGGTGAGGTATCGGGTATGTGTGGGAGAAGGTTTCTACAATGAGACATAGATTCTGTATCTGGTATGTGTGGGAGAAGGATTCTATAATGAGACAGATGCTGTATCTGGTATGTGTGGGAGAAGGCTTCTACAATGAGGCGTAGGTGAGGTATCTGGTATGCGTGGGAGAAGGCTTCTACAATGAGACGTAGGTGCGGTATCGGGTATGTGTGGGAGAAGGATTCTATAATGAGACAGATGCTGTATCTGGTATGTGTGGGAGAAGGCTTCTACAATGAGGCGTAGGTGAGGTATCTGGTATGCGTGGGAGAAGGCTTCTACAATGAGGCGTAGGTGAGGTATCTGGTATGCGTGGGAGAAGGCTTCTACAATGAGACGTAGGTGAGGTATCGGGTATGTGTGGGAGAAGGATTCTATAATGAGACGTAGGTGAGGTGAGGTATCGGGTATGTGTGGGAGAAGGATTCTATAATGAGACGTAGGTGAGGTATCGGGTATGTGTGGGAGAAGGATTCTATAATGAGACAGATGCTGTATCTGGTATGTGTGGGAGAAGGCTTCTACAATGAGACGTAGGTGATGTATCTGGTATGTGTGGGAGAAGGATTCTACAATGAGACGTAGGTGATGTATCTGGTATGTGTGGGAAAAGGCTTCTACAATGAGACGTAGGTGAGGTATCGGGTATGTGTGGGAGAAGGATTCTACAATGAGACGTAGGTGATGTATCTGGTATGTGTGGGAAAAGGCTTCTACAATGAGACGTAGGTGAGGTATCGGGTATGTGTGGGAGAAGGATTCTACAATGAGACATAGATTCTGTATCTGGTATGTGTGGGAGAAGACTTCTACAATGAGACGTAGGTGATGTATCTGGTATGTGTGGGAGAAGGCTTCTACAATGAGACGTAGGTGCGGTATCTGGTATGTGTGGGAGAAGGCTTCTACAATGAGGCGTAGGTGCTGTATCTGGCATGTGTGGGAGAAGGATTCTACAATGAGACGTAGGTGATGTATCTGGTATGTGTGGTAGAAGGCTTCTACAATGAGACGTAGGTGATGTATCTGGTATGTGTGGGAGAAGGCTTCTACAATGAGACGTAGGTGATGTATCTGGTATGTGTGGTAGAAGGCTTCTACAATGAGACGTAGGTGATGTATCTGGTATGTGTGGGAGAAGGATTCTACAATGAGACGTAGGTGATGTATCTGGTATGTGTGGTAGAAGGCTTCTACAATGAGACGTAGGTGAGGTATCTGGTATGTGTGGGAGAAGGCTTCTACAATGAGACGTAGGTGATGTATCTGGTATGTGTGGGAGAAGGCTTCTACAATGAGACGTAGGTGAGGTATCGGGTATGTGTGGGAGAAGGTTTCTACAATGAGACATAGATTCTGTATCTGGTATGTGTGGGAGAAGGATTCTATAATGAGACAGATGCTGTATCTGGTATGTGTGGGAGAAGGCTTCTACAATGAGACGTAGGTGATGTATCTGGTATGTGTGGGAGAAGGCTTCTACAATGAGACGTAGGTGATGTATCTGGTATGTGTGGGAAAAGGCTTCTACAATGAGACGTAGGTGAGGTATCGGGTATGTGTGGGAGAAGGATTCTACAATGAGACATAGATTCTGTATCTGGTATGTGTGGGAGAAGGCTTCTACAATGAGACGTAGGTGATGTCTCTGGTATGTGTGGGAGAAGGCTTCTACAATGAGACGTAGGTGATGTATCTGGTATGTGTGGGAGAAGGCTTCTACAATGAGACGTAGGTGATGTATCTGGTATGTGTGGGAGAAGGCTTCTACAATGAGACGTAGGTGATGTATCTGGTATGTGTGGGAGAAGGCTTCTACAATGAGACGTAGGTGATGTATCTGGTATGTGTGGGAGAAGGATTCTACAATGAGACGTAGGTGAGGTATCGGGTATGTGTGGGAGAAGGATTCTATAATGAGACAGATGCTGTATCTGGTATGTGTGGGAGAAGGCTTCTACAATGAGACGTAGGTGAGGTATCGGGTATGTGTGGGAGAAGGATTCTATAATGAGACAGATGCTGTATCTGGTATGTGTGGGAGAAGGATTCTACAATTAGACGTAGGTGAGGTATCTGGTATGTGTGGGAGAAGGATTCTACTATGAGGCACAGATGCTGTATCTGGTATGTGTGGGAGAAGGATTCTATAATGAGACAGATGCTGTATCTGGTATGTGTGGGAGAAGGATTCTACAATGAGACATAGATGCTGTATCTGGTATGTGTGGGAGAAGGATTCTACAATGAGACGTAGGTGATGTATCTGGTATGTGTGGGAGAAGGCTTCTACAATGAGACGTAGATGCTGTATCTGGTATGTGTGGGAGAAGGCTTCTACAATGAGACGTAGGTGATGTATCTGGTATGTGTGGGAGAAGGCTTCTACAATGAGACGTAGGTGAGGTATCTGGTATGTGTGGGAGAAGGCTTCTACAATGAGACGTAGATTCTGTATCTGGTATGTGTGGGAGAAGGCTTCTACAATGAGACGTAGATTCTGTATCTGGTATGTGTGGGAGAAGGTTTCTACAATGAGACGTAGGTGGAGTGTCTGGTATGTGTGGGAGAAGGTTTCTACAATGAGACAGATTCTGTATCTGGTATGTGTGGGAGAAGGATTCTATAATGAGACAGATGCTGTATCTGGTATGTGTGGGAGAAGGCTTCTACAATGAGGCGTAGGTGAGGTATCTGGTATGTGTGGGAGAAGGCTTCTACAATGAGACGTAGGTGATGTATCTGGTATGTGTGGGAGAAGGCTTCTACAATGAGACATATGTGATGTATCTGGTATGTGTGGGAGAAGGCTTCTACAATGAGACGTAGGTGAGGTATCGGGTATGTGTGGGAGAAGGTTTCTACAATGAGACAGATTCTGTATCTGGTATGTGTGGGAGAAGGCTTCTACAATGAGACGTAGGTGATGTATCTGGTATGTGTGGGAGAAGGCTTCTACAATGAGACGTAGGTGATGTATCTGGTATGTGTGGGAGAAGGCTTCTACAATGAGACGTAGGTGAGGTATCGGGTATGTGTGGGAGAAGGTTTCTACAATGAGACAGATTCTGTATCTGGTATGTGTGGGAGAAGGATTCTATAATGAGACAGATGCTGTATCTGGTATGTGTGGGAGAAGGCTTCTACAATGAGACGTAGGTGATGTATCTGGTATGTGTGGGAGAAGGCTTCTACAATGAGACGTAGGTGGAGTGTCTGGTATGTGTGGGAGAAGGTTTCTACAATGAGACATAGATTCTGTATCTGGTATGTGTGGGAGAAGGATTCTATAATGAGACAGATGCTGTATCTGGTATGTGTGGGAGAAGGCTTCTACAATGAGACGTAGGTGAGGTATCGGGTATGTGTGGGAGAAGGTTTCTACAATGAGACATAGATTCTGTATCTGGTATGTGTGGGAGAAGGATTCTATAATGAGACAGATGCTGTATCTGGTATGTGTGGGAGAAGGCTTCTACAATGAGGCGTAGGTGAGGTATCTGGTATGCGTGGGAGAAGGCTTCTACAATGAGACGTAGGTGAGGTATCGGGTATGTGTGGGAGAAGGATTCTATAATGAGACAGATGCTGTATCTGGTATGTATGGGAGAAGGCTTCTACAATGAGACGTAGGTGATGTATCTGGTATGTGTGGGAAAAGGCGTCTACAATGAGACGTAGGTGAGGTATCGGGTATGTGTGGGAGAAGGATTCTACAATGAGACAGATTCTGTATTTGGTATGTGTGGGAGAAGGCTTCTACAATGAGACGTAGGTGATGTATCTGGTATGTGTGGGAGAAGGCTTCTACAATGAGACGTAGGTGATGTATCTGGTATGTGTGGGAGAAGGCTTCTACCATGAGACGTAGGTGATGTATCTGGTATGTGTGGGAGAAGGCTTCTACAATGAGACGTAGGTGATGTATCTGGTATGTGTGGGAGAAGGCTTCTACAATGAGACGTAGGTGATGTATCTGGTATGTGTGGGAGAAGGCTTCTACAATGAGACGTAGGTGAGGTATCTGGTATGTGTGGGAGAAGGATTCTACAATGAGACGTAGGTGCGGTATCTGGTATGTGTGAGAGAAGGCTTCTACAATGAGACGTAGGTGATGTATCTGGTATGTGTGGGAGAAGGATTCTACAATGAGACGTAGGTGAGGTATCTGGTATGTGTGGGAGAAGGTTTCTACAATGAGACGTAGGTGAGGTATCTGGTATGTGTGGGAGAAGGTTTCTACAATGAGATGTAGGTGCTGTATCTGGTATGTGTGGGAGAAGGATTCTACAATGAGACGTAGGTGCGGTATCTGGTATGTGTGGGAGAAGGATTCTACAATGAGACGTAGGTGCGGTATCTGGTATGTGTGAGAGAAGGCTTCTACAATGAGACGTAGGTGATGTATCTGGTATGTGTGGGAGAAGGCTTCTACAATGAGACGTAGGTGAGGTATCTGGTATGTGTGGGAGAAGGTTTCTACAATGAGACGTAGGTGAGGTATCTGGTATGTGTGGGAGAAGGTTTCTACAATGAGACGTAGGTGATGTATCTGGTATGTGTGGGAGAAGGCTTCTACAATGAGACGTAGGTGAGGTATCTGGTATGTGTGGGAGAAGGATTCTACAATGAGATGTAGGTGCGGTATCTGGTATGTGTGGGAGAAGGATTCTATAATGAGATGTAGGTGCGGTATCTGGTATGTGTGGGAGAAGGATTCTATAATGAGACAGATGCTGTATCTGGTATGTGTGGGAGAAGGATTCTATAATGAGATGTAGGTGCGGTATCTGGTATGTGTGGGAGAAGGATTCTATAATGAGACAGATGCTGTATCTGGTATGTGTGGGAAAAGGCTTCTACAATGAGACGTAGGTGATGTATCTGGTATGTGTGGGAAAAGGCTTCTACAATGAGACGTAGGTGATGTATCTGGTATGTGTGGGAAAAGGCTTCTACAATGAGACGTAGGTGAGGTATCGGGTATGTGTGGGAGAAGGCTTCTACAATGAGACAGATTCTGTATTTGGTATGTGTGGGAGAAGGCTTCTACAATGAGACGTAGGTGATGTATCTGGTATGTGTGGGAGAAGGCTTCTACAATGAGACGTAGGTGATGTATCTGGTATGTGTGGGAGAAGGCTTCTACAATGAGACGTAGGTGATGTATCTGGTATGTGTGGGAGAAGGCTTCTACAATGAGACGTAGGTGATGTATCTGGTATGTGTGGGAGAAGGCTTCTACAATGAGACGTAGATTCTGTATCTGGTATGTGTGGGAGAAGGCTTCTACAATGAGACGTAGGTGATGTATCTGGTATGTGTGGGAGAAGGCTTCTACAATGAGACGTAGGTGATGTATCTGGTATGTGTGGGAGAAGGCTTCTACAATGAGACGTAGGTGATGTATCTGGTATGTGTGGGAGAAGGATTCTACAATGAGACGTAGGTGATGTATCTGGTATGTGTGGTAGAAGGCTTCTACAATGAGCCGTGGGTGGAGTGTCTGGTATGTATGGGAGAAGGCTTCTACAATGAGGCGTAGGTGGAGTGTCTGGTATGTGTGGGAAAAGGCTTCTACAATGAGATGTAGGTGATGTATCTGGTATGTGTGGGAGAAGGCTTCTACAATGAGACGTAGGTGATGTATCTGGTATGTGTGGAAGAAGGATTCTACAATGAGACGTAGGTGATGTATCTGGTATGTTTGGGAGAAGGCTTCTACAATGAGACGTAGGTGATGTATCTGGTATGTGTGGGAGAAGGATTCTACAATGAGATGTAGGTGCAGTATCTGGTATGTGTGGGAGAAGGATTCTACAATGAGATGTAGGTGCGGTATCTGGTATGTGTGGGAGAAGAAAGTCCTACATTAGCGTATTATACAAGTCGTACTGCATTCCGCTGGACACAACTGCACACTGGCATCTCCATGCGCCATGGACTCCCAACAGTGGCAGGGGAGTTTCTCAGGTTGTGGTTACCAAAACCGTGTGCGTTAGGGCCTTAGGCAAAATGGTAATTTTCCCACCATGTTCTGATAAGTTGTTGAGCTAGTAGTGCCACCTCTGCTTTCGGTGAGGACAATCTTGTGTCTAGGATGGGCAGAGGCAACAGGTCTCCGGTCTAGGGCAACTCATTTCTCAGACTAGTACTCATGGCTGCACGTGAAGCGTTTAGGCCAAGGTAAGGTACTTTCTTCTTCTTCCGATCATAGCAAAAGCAAGTCTTTATTCACAGTTCTTCAAGCCCGGCCCTTTACGGTATTGAAAGGAAGGCACATATGTTGCACATGACCAATCCTTTCTCAGAGCTTCTGCTTGAGGTCAAACCCGGCTCACAGGAACCAAACTGCTTCTAGAGCACCTATCCTACATTGCATAATGCTACCGTATCCCTGATTCTAGAATACACTGATTAATGAAACTGAGGGCAAACATCCAAAAATACCACCAGGGAATGTGGATTTCTCTAACAGTTTCCAGCCAAGCAGGGGCTGCTGCTGGGCTTCATCTCTCCTCTGCCACAGCCAACTGCAGGGGGAAGGGGCAGTCAGAACATTTCCTGTGCCCATGTGAGAACAAACCCATGCCCTGGGCCGAAGTCTTGCTCTAGATCCTTTGCCTATCAGAGAAAGATATGTCCAAGTGGCCTGATCCAGTGGGGCGACATCAAAGAAACAGTCTTATTTTACTGTGTGATAAAATGGCTGGTGCAGGGATGGGGACAAGTCAGTGATCTGCAGAGGGGCAGGGGAGTCATCTATATCAAGGCCTAAACTGTCTAACATCAAAACAATCTTTAGGCAACAAGTACACAGGCCACCAGGCCTGAACACCACAACATGGTGTAGATGCACACTCCAGCCCTACCAGCACCCCCCTTTACTGGCAGCCAGTGGCAGGTAGAAAGGTGCGTACCTCACGACAGTCATAAGGGCAGTAGGCTGCCTCTCCAACTTGGAAGTGAAGCTGGAAAATCAAATACCTTCAAGTCGTCAAACACGTGTCAACAACCGCTCGTCATTGCCTGGTCCTGGGGACAGTAACCACCCCATGCTGACAAAAGGATACCTTTCCAGCAGGGTCAATTGCTGTTCTGATCAGCAAACTGTTCCATAACTTGTAGAGCAAGTGCCAGAGAGACACGAGTGTCCCATGTAGGAACGCGTACATTAGTCAGACATAATGAAATGAGAAGCACAGTGGCAGAGGGCTAGAACAGACCCACCAGACTACAAGGCTTCAGCAGTAAGGCTCTTGTTGTGAGGTCTGGGGCTCCCTGTAACAGCCAGCAAGGGGTAGCCTATAGCGGACGACTAGCGAAATACTGCATCCCAAAAAGGGACGAGTCATAGCATCTTAGAAACATGCCAAGTGCCTGCAGGTATTCAGAAGTTCTCACCAGAGGGTGGAGCAGCTGAGGGACTGCAATAAGTGGAACATGCCCACGAGGAAACATATTATCTGCTGGCTGTCTTAGCAGAGTAAGATGACTGTCAGAGACCAAACTGGTTTAAACAATGCGTGCAGATCTGCTGGTTGAGTTGTCATTGTTGTTCTGGAAAAGGCCTTCATGCAGATTTCCCAACTGAGGAATAAAACACACTCCAAGGTCCTCTGGGGCAGTTGCAGAGACATAATTTGCAGCAGAAGTTCCCAACGGGCTGTGGTGGGATTCCTCAATGCAAACATGTGTTGGAGGTTGGTCAGAAATTTCTATGGGAACAGACAGGTAGTGAGAAGTGTGGCTCAATGGTTAGAGCGGCAGACCCTGATGCAGAGGTCTAGCCCGGGACCAGGGTTCAATTCCCGCCTCGGCGGGTCTTGGGCTAAAAAATTCCACGGACCTGATAATTCTCGCCTCGGTGCCTATTCCTATCATGGAGTCACACTCTGCAACTCTGGGCAATAGCTTGCTTAATCTCCACAACGCTAAGGATGCCTGGCCTCCACCTTGGGGGTGCCCAGGAGTGGACACCTCACAGGGAAAGGCAGGATGGGTTCCACAGCGGTATTCGTACAAGCGCCTTGAGACCCTTGCGGGTGAGTGGTGCGCTATACAAGTATCAATTTACATTTTTTTACATTTACAGGTAAGCGAGCTTCGCCACCGCTCCTGTGATCTCTCCCTACTTGTCCCGTTACCTGAACCCCAGGCTGTGTTCATATTGTGCCTCCTACACCCTCTTGTGCACAGGCATGTTAAACTCTCTAACAGTGAAGTCACGTGCCCGACCCTCCTCCCAGTCCGGGATTGGCCTGGGGATTTCAGGATGTTGTCATCTGCTCAGCTGTTATCAGTTTGATAACTGATTCAAGAGGGTTTAAAGGACGAGCACCCTTCAGATGGGGGTTCGGGAGGGGGAGCACGAATGTCACAATGATAGTAATTGTGCTCTCCACCCTTGAGACAAGAGGATTACAAACTGGCCTAATGTATGATAGCTTCGGAAGGGAGAGAGATGTGAACTAAAAGTGGCACAAGCATCGCTGATGAGCAATAGAGAACAGGCGTCCAACCTTGCACACAACACTAAATGAATTATGCTTTATATGGTCATTCTATACCGAACATATTCCTCCAGAAGAGCACAAAAAAAAGACCCAAAATGTCCATACACGGACAGTATGTTCTGCACAAAAAGACAATGTTATGTTACTTGGTGTTAACACGGTCCAGTTATATCAATATTTGCAATGGTGACAACATCAAGAACAAGCATTTGCAATGCAATAGGTCTCGCATTAGGAAAGTGTGAGCTATTGGTATTGTAAATGACAATTTTTAGGTCTCGCGACCTATCGATGCGCGCAAGCGCATCGAGCGGAGCGAGAATTCAAGTAGCCAAAATCCTCGTCAAACTAAGGGCTTTCCGCTGGCGTTTTGTTTACGTTCACATGAATCACGTGATCAAACACGAACGCGCATCAGCCTCCCTCCCTCCTATCGGCCATACTTTCAGCTCCAGCACCTCCCCTCTCCTCCCCTCTCTCCCCGCACACAGCCTTCCTTGGATTTCTCCTCCCCCTCCCCAGCCAGCTTCCCCCAGGCCGTGTTCCCTCCCCTGCTACCCCATCCTCACTCATCCCTCGCACCCCCTCCTCCTTCAGGCCCCCACCATTTGCTTTTGCTTGTGTTATCAGACTCACGACCTCCGCGCCAGTTTGAGATCTCACGAGATACCGCCGGATGTCTCCAACTTTACAAAACTTCGGAGCACTAACTCGTGCTACACAAATTAAACATCGGCACATATTTTCCTCACTTTGTTACTTTAATTCTGTGATCTAGATCTTCACAGTTTAAGTTAAAAGGACAAGATTGTCAACACGCTGTCGTGAAAGCCTAGAAATGTTTACGTTACTCAACTCAGCGCGAGCTTTTCTCTAATTGACGAGTCTCGGTGAGCCCGCCCAGCAGAGCCCCAGACAGACAGCGCCTGGTGCGGGTGACCTCTGGCTTCAGGGCACTTTGGAGAAATGAAGTGCTCTGCAGTCTGCACAGTGCATATGAAAACAATACTTCGAAAGAAGGCGCTGGCGAAATATGTAAAAAGGCCGACGTAATTCACTTGCTAGCTGGCGTTTTGCATTACGCTTTTTACACAGAATTCTGTAAAATTACGCGGCGTGGTATCACTGGGGTTGATTCAATTACACCTCAGACAGCGGGAACGCCAAACAAGCATTGGCATTGCCAATAGGTCTCGCTTGTGGGACCTTATAAGTATTTAGTTTTGCAGCACAATATCCTTGGTGCACCAAGGATATTGTGCTGCAAAACTAAATACTTATAAGGTCCCACAAGCGAGACCTATTGGCAATGCCAATGCTTGTTTTAATATGTGTTGGCTTTGAAAATATATAAATTAATAGCATTGTTATTCACAAAGCCAATATCTTACACTTTCCTAATGCGAGTCCTATTGGCTTTGGCAATGCTTTTTGGTAGCAAGCAAGGACAGTGCTGTTGTGGTGCTGAGTGATGATGTGGGTGGGCAGAGTGATGTGGTGGTGCCCCCGAGTGATGTGGTGGTGCCCCCGAGTGATGTGGTGGTGCCCCCGAGTGATGTGGTGGTGCCCCCGAGTGATGTGGCGGTGCCCCCGAGTGATGTGGCGGTGCCCCCGAGTGATGTGGCGGTGCCCCCGAGTGATGTGGCGGTGCCCCAGAGTGATGTGGCGGTGCCCCAGAGTGATGTGGTGATGCGGTGGTGCCCCAGAGTGATGTGGTGGTGCCCCAGAGTGATGTGATGGTGCCCCAGAGTGATGTGATGGTGCCCCAGAGTGATGTGATGGTGCCCCAGAGTGATGTGATGGTGCCCCAGAGTGATGTGATGGTGCCCCAGAGTGATGTGATGGTGCCCCAGAGTGATGTGATGGTGCCCCAGAGTGATGTGATGGTGCCCCAGAGTGATGTGATGGTGCCCCAGAGTGATGTGATGGTGCCCCAGAGTGATGTGATGGTGCCCCAGAGTGATGTGATAGAATGAACGCTACCAACTTCGCCTTTTCTGGGGGTTTCGGCGCTTCTTTCCTGAACAAGACCTAAAAACCTTAGACCAATCTTTGGTTCTTTACATATTGGACTACTGCAACTCTCTCCTTGCTGGCCTCCCCAAATCCCACCTTTCCCCTCTAAAATCGATCCGCCACTCAGCAGCTCTCTTCGTATATGGGGCTAAAAGAAATGATCACATCACACCCATACAGTTGTCTCTTCGCTGGCTTCCTATCGAAGCTAGGTCAATTTACAAGACTGCCTATATCCCCCACAAAGCCTTGAACCTCCACCCCTCGCTATCTGCCTAATAAACTCAAAATCTCAGGCGGCTCTAGACCTTCACAGAATGTGTACAACTTACTGCTCGAACCTCCTACCTTCAAAAGGGAAAGATTTATGGCTCAATCCTTTCCTGGTAATGCGTCCAGAATCTGGAACTCACTTCCTCCATCTCTCCCAACCACCACCTCTTTCCAGAACTTCAAAACAGATCTTAAAACTTTCCTCCTCCAAAGTCACTTCCTGGAATAACTCAACCCTTTTCTTGACCATTATGCCTATCTAGTACTCACATGAGGACAACTTTGTAAATATGTATTTTACTTCTGTTTTAACCTAACGCTGGCACCTTTTAAAAAAAAGATATAGATATGCAAATAGTTGGAGCTGGAACTTGTTAGCGTGCTCAGTCTTTCTTCTGTACCCTTGTAACTGTATATATGTAACGTGTTAGCGGGTTTAGTGTATCTTGTGTACCTTATGTAACTTACCTGGTTCTTTTGTAAAGCGCTCTGACACCTGTGGGTAAAGTTTGCGCTATATAAAACTACAGTAAATAAAATAAAGTATCTCCTAAAATACCCTTCACTCGGTAGCCCTCTAAAGTTCACCCCCCTCCCTCTTTTTGTCCTGGAGGTCCTTCGTGTGAGTCCCAAACTTTGCCATGGTAGTGTGGGTGAGAGGTATCTGCAATGGTCTATGGAACTGTAACTCAAGCCCTGGAGCCTCCATCGACCTTGAGAGTGAGGAGCAGAGGTGGCACTTTATTACAGCCCCCATCACTGTATAAAAGGCGCTGCTTGAGTCCTGATATTATCATAAATCCACAGGTTAGCCTCATGTTATATTATTATTTAATGCACACACATGGACGCGCATCCTTCCCCGACCAAGGCTCGAACCCTGGACCCTCAATTCAGAACCAACCACTGACCGAGCCAGCGCCTCCCTCTTTTTGTCCTTGAGGTCCTTCGTGTGAGTCCCAAACATTGCCGTGGTAGTGTGGGTGAGAGGTATCTGCAATGGTCTATGGAACTGTAACTCAAGCCCTGGAGCCTCCATCGACCTTGAGAGTGAGGAGCAGAGGTGGCACTTTATTACAGCCCCCATCACTGTATAAAAGGCGCCGCTTGAGTCCTGATATTATCATAAATCCACAGGTTAGCCTCATGTTATATTATTATTTAATGCACACACATGGACGCGCATCCTTCCCCGACCGAGGCTCGAACCCTGGACCCTCAATTCAGAACCAACCACTGACCGAGCCAGCGCCTCTCCTCACCTGCCCCTTGACGTCTCTCCCTATGGGCGCCCGCTACGCCGTCATCCCTGTCACCAGGCGCGTGCCCAGGTCCTCGGCGTCTTCGCGGCGCTAGAGTCTGTCGTCCATCTCTATGCCGCTCGCTGTTTCTTTCTTTGGTCCTCAGCTACCACCGGCCGCCCGCAGCTTTTGGCACGCCGAGTGCTCGTGCGCGGCGCTCTGGCATTACACCGGCTGCCAGCCGCGCCTACTTCCTGGAGAAAAAAAGCGACGAAGGCGGCCATCTTTGAAAGGGCAGGTTTGGGAGTTAATTGAAAACTAATGGCATTGTCACGTATAACAAACGGGAAAAAATAAATTTATTTTTTATTTTAGTATGATTCCCGTTTAATTATTTTTTTTTAAATGTGTTGAAATTTTTACGAAGACAATGCATTAGGAGCAATTACCTTTTACTCAAAACGTTTTTGGAGCAAGTCGCGTATTATTTTCGGGATTCTGTACATTAAGTAATACGGGTGTCCGATTACACTGAAATACCGGTTTAGCAAGTCCAAAACGGCCGCCTGATGTGCTCTTTTCCCGGGAAGGAGGCGTGTCCTTGAGCACCTGCCTCGTATGCCATTGGCCAATACAATGCCGGAAGTGGCGCTAAACCCGCCCTCGAGGCTCCCTCTTACGCTTGTCTTTGGGCAGGTAAACAAACCAGCCTGAGGCCACCTTCACCCGATGAAGCCCGGGCTCTCTCCCGGTCACACCGACCCAACTTTGGATTCTGCTTCCACCTCAACGTCAGCCCCAGGAAACACCTAGGCCGCGCCCGTGCACGCGCCCTGGGCGTACTGACGTCAGCGCCGTAGTAGACCAGAGGAAGAAACAAGCGTGAGGGAAGCCCCGCGTATGGTGATGCAAGAGCACAGCGAGGCGACGTGACAAAAGAGCACGGTGAGTGGAGGGGGGATATGTGTGTGTGTCTGTGTGCGTGTGTATGTGTGCGCGAGTGCAAGGGAGGGAGGGAGGGAGGGAGGGAGGGGGGGGGTGTGCGTGTGTCCGTGTGTGTTCGAGTGTGTCTGTGCGTGTGTCTGTCTGTGTGCGCGGGGGTCTGTTTAAGGGGGGGTGCGTGTGTGTATGCAGTGTGTGTGTGCCTGTGTATGCGTGTGGCTGTGTATGTGCGCATGCGTGAGTGTGCCTGTGTGAGTGTGTTTGCGCACGGGAATATGAGGCACGAGAGGGGCACGGCGCTGTGCGCGCCCACGAGGTGAAATCTGCGCTCGTGCCCCTCTCGTGTCTACATTCCCAAATACGGGCAGCAATAGGTCTCGAGCAGACTACTCTGCTCGACCTAAAAACAACTACTGGGCATTCAGTGCTACTGACCCTATAGGGGTGCTTAATGTGGTGGATTGGAAGCAACGCTAAGGACTAGGTGAGATGTCACAGGCTTCTTACCCATTTGACTAAAGGGCACATCCTAATCTGATGGAGTCCGATCCACTGGGCACAAGGGGACTGATCCCACTCGAACAAGATGAAAGGTAGATTCTTGGAACTCAAAGTTTTGCCCATTTTACACAACTGCGCCTGCCAGGAAGCCAGGGCGTATTGGACACACACGGACATCCAGTAAAACTCAGAAAACACCGACACTGTACTAAATGAACAAGTAACACACCACCTCCCTGAGTACGCTTTGGAATGCTTACCTGCTTAGTCTGTGTCAATAGTAAGCTGGCACGGGCTTTGTTGGTAGTGTTTATGGACATTTTATTAGGCATCAGTTGTGTTGTTCCACATAGGAAAGAGCTCTATTGCTCATTAGTGATTGCAATACTTAACACAGAGAATGCCTCAAATACAATAGGAAAGGATTTTACACCACAAACTTTCAGACAAATACAACAGGAAGAGGTTTTATATTATGAATACTGAGAAGTACAATAGAAGGGAGTTTTACATATGAACTTTGAGAAATCCGATGGGAATTAGAGTCGCAGTCACTCACTACCAGAAACACTCTTACACCCCTCAGAGACTAGTGCCCACTACCAGAAACACTCTTACACCCCTCAGAAACTAGTGCCCACTACCAGAAGCACTCACACCACTCAGACAGGCGCTATCTTACACTTCACGTGTTACCAGTCTCACTCTACCAATAGCATCCCAAGTCACCAGAGTAACAGCCACTCACTACCAGAAACACACACACCCCTCAGAGACTAGTGCCCACTACCAGAAGCACTCACACCACTCAGACAGGCGCTATCTTACACTTCACGTGTTACCAGTCTCACTCTACCAACAGCATCCCAAGTCACCAGAGTAACAGTCACTCACTACCAGAAACACTCTTACACCCCTCAGAAACTAGTGCCCACTACCAGAAGCACTCACACCACTCAGACAGGCGCTATCTTACACTTCACGTGTTACCAGTCTCACTCTACCAACAGCATCCCAAGTCACCAGAGTAACAGCCACTCACTACCAGAAACACACACACCCCTCAGAGACTAATGCCCACTACCAGAAGCCCTCACACCACTCAGACAGGCGCTATCTTACACTTCACGTGTTACCAGTCTCACTCTACCAACAGCATCCCAAGTCACCAGAGTAACAGCCACTCACTACCAGAAACACACACACCCCTCAGAGACTAGTGCCCACTACCAGAAGCCCTCACACCACTCAGACAGGCGCTATCTTACACTTCACGTGTTACCAGTCTCACTCTACCAACAGCATCCCACGTCACCAGAGTAACAGTCACTCACTACCAGAAACACACACACCCCTCAGACACTAGTCGTCTTGCTCTGGCAGGTTTCTCTACCCTATGTCAGTAATTGCACCGGCAACAGACACACAAATTGGCAAAACCAATGGGTCTGGTTTACGCTTTCACTTATAAGACAGACCAAGTCACTTTTATCAATGTTGGTTCTTCATTGCTGCAACTGACATTTGACATACCACTTGTACTGACAATGTGCATGGTAACAGACATCAGTAGTTAATCGGACCTCAAAGATACAAAGCTGCTGGGGTCTGAACCCGTGAACAACATTACACAGGTTGCACTACAAAAGCGTATTTACACAAGTTTTCTTTGCCTGGACCCCATGTGCTGAAAGATGAAGTAAACAAGGAGTTCTAATAAGGCGGCCTCTCACAAAGATTAAAAGGAGTGAAATGTGGACTACTTGTTGAGCAGAAATTCCAAGGTCAACGTTAAAAGCCCACGTCTCGGTGACCATAAAGCAGCCAGGGCGACTGCTCTATCGCAACTATCTTAGAGCAGTGTTTGTTTCTCGATACACAACAGCTAAGCTGGTTATGGCATGTGTTCAGCTCCTGTGATGTATTGGAGAGCTAATGGAATTTGTTATTGTTATTAATTGCAGTGTGCAGTGCCCGAGTCCTGGGAGATGCCTCAGGGTTTACAAAGCCTGTAGTGGGAAGATCAGATTAGGCTATGTCATCACCCCACCTACGCAGCATCTGGAAAATGATGTTTTTGTTCTACATGGTGCCACACCCATCAGTCCTGCCCCCGCCGCTGGCTGCAAACCTGGAGCCCTGGATAAAAGAGAGCAGCCAGCTCTGAGCAAGAATGAAAGTAGTTCCTATGTAGGACTGTCAACCACCCCACCCGCACTTCAAGTAGCTCAACATTTGAACCCAAGCCAAGAAGGAGCCACCAGAGAAGAGATGATAAAAGGCCCAACCCACAGAACTGTGACCCCCTCCTCCAGCCCCAATTCCACCTCAGGCAGCCTTTCACAAACATCACCTCCAGTAGCCAAAACACTTGATTGCAAGCCAAGAATGGGCCGGCAGCCAAAAGAAGGGATGAGAGCTGGCCTCACTGATAGAACTGTCATCCTACCCCAACTGTAGCACACTAGCCAACCAGCGGCACCACATCCAGCACCCAAGATACTGAGCACAAGCCATTAGCAAGCAGATGGCCCAAACTAGAGATGAGAGCAGACATCAGAAAGCTCAGAAAGAGAAAAGGGGTTTCGTCTACTCCACCCGAGGGAAGCAATCAGCAGCACTATCTCCACTGGCCAAGACAATGATGAAGCAATCCACAGCACCATCTCCACTGGCCTAGACACTGAGCGAGCCATCTGCTGCAGAACACATCTAGAACACGCTAAAATAAGGTCCCATTGCTATGAATCCTCAAATATCTCTCACATCTATTTCAGTAAAACATTCCAATATGCAAAGTCAGAAAAACATGTACTTCCAAAACCAGCAGCAGTCTGTCAGTTTACTCCCTAGTAAAAGAACTGCAGGGTAACCACAGAGTTCAAATGAACTAGAGCACGAATGTTTGGTATTCAAGACAAACGTAGGATACTCCTGAATGCCATTTTGCTGGAATCGAAGTTGTTGAATTTGAAATCTTTCCTGAAGAGCATTAAGATGTTAATGCAGACATAAAACCATAAGGTCCAAAACATGAAGGAAGTTGTGGGTTTTTAATTTGAGGAAGAATGTATTTATAAAAGGGTAAAATTGTTTAAGAACGAGATGCCTGTGTAAGTTCAGCATCCCCTGTCAATATCGGATTACTCAGCCTACCCATCTTCTCACACGCCATACCCTGGTGACGGTCACCACTGGGTAGTTATAGTTAGATCAGCGTTTCCACAGGAAATGCCTTTTTAGGTCGCGCCTGCGATTGCAGGGCAGGGGCGAAAGCCCCTGCTGTCGCAAAGCGATCTATTGCAATCATTTCAGTAATTTTCCCCGTCAAGGACTAGGCAGAGACAACAGACTGTCACGAGCACGCAGCCAGCCGGAATCGGATCAGGTCACGCGCTCCGATCCCGGCCGGCTGTTCACAACACATGCACACGCAGGCACAGGCAGGCACACACGCAGGCACACGCAGGCACACACGCAGGCACACACGCAGGCACAGGCAGGCACACACGCAGGCACACTCAGGCACACACGCAGGCACACACGCAGGCACAGGCAGGCACACACGCAGGCACACACACAGACAGACGCACGCACCCCCCCCCCCAAACTCTCCGGGCTCTTTTAGCGTGTTCCGTGTCTCTGTCGTCAGCCAGGGGGTCAGTCTCGAACCTCAATCTCCCTCCGCAGCGCTGGTCTTCACCCGGGCCCCCTCCCGGGACCCGGGACTTCAGATGCCGCACTCTTCTTTGGTGCCGGGGCTTGGAGCGCGCATGCGCGGGCAGCTCCCGCCCTCTCGCGCTCAGCCCGGGCGGCTTTCGGATTGTGGCTTTTCTGACAATTTGATCCCCATGGAACACCAATGACTATTTTCAAACGTTGACCCAAGGCAGTGTTCTAGGCTGGCATTCCATTTGACCTTCTTCTAGACAATGAGGTAAACGCAAGTACGTGGATTTATCAGTTTCCACCAATTATTGAATTCTATTATTGTTGAAGGCAATTAGGTGATTTAAATTACACACCCGGTGCATTTCGGAGAGGATGCCTTCTTCAGTAGGCAATGGTTAAATTGATAAATGCATAAATTAAACATGCTCAAAGAAAAATCCGAAGTTTGAATGCAAGACTTGAGATCGGCAGGGAGCCGGGAACCTCGAACACTGTGATCAAAGTTTGAAATATATCGCTGTGCACTGGGAATCATGCAGGATAGTGCACGAAAGCGGTTTGACGCCCCCTGGCTGTTGCGCCATTTCTAGCAGCAGGCACGTGAAGTGACAAGTCAGGGTGTCTGTGACTTAATGTGGGCACGCTCGATGTTTGTAAATCAGTGCTTTAATTGGGCCGGTACGGAGTACTGGAACTTTTTTATTTTGTGAGGGAGAAACCGGTACTTCAAGAGAAATGTAATACTTTTAATTGGAGAGCACCGGCACCTCTCGGAAACCAGCAGGCACTCTGGTACAGAATACATGCACTTCTATTTTTCTATTTCAAGCACTGTTTGTAATTGAGGGGCCTCTTGACAGGCAAGGGTTGTCTGCGAGTGGGCATTTCTGGTAGTTCGGTGGACTCCTGAACCCATCGGAGGCGTCTCTGTTTAACCATGTAATAAAAGGTTTAAATCATTGGGGGGCTCGGCCAGTCATTCATCCTTCAAGGATCGATGCAAAGTGCACCATTGACAAGGTACTGATAAACACCAGATAACGGCACCAACAATCTCTTTCGTGGTGAATGCGTGCTTCACAAATTGAGTGCTCGATTATGCTGTGTGTGCGGGTCCACTCAGCCGCTCATCCTTCTGAGGTCGATAAAATGAGTACCACTGGAATGGGTAACAATACATATCTGTTATTCGGCACCAAGATGCCTCTTTGGGGGGGAATGAGCGCTTTACAATGCATGTTATGTTTTAGGTAATGGCTGAAGATGTACAGTTGGAAAAACACCTCTTTTGATGCCAAACATGCGGCGCACGGGCGCAGCCGGGCCCTTTCCTTGAAGGGAAGCCAATGCAAACGGGAGCAGCACGGTCAGCTCTCCTCGTGCTCTAACCTTCGCTAATAAGGGGGCTACGCCCTCCGAGCGGGGGGGGGGGGGGGCATCGTGGCCGAGGGTCCTATGGGTCAGCACGGAGTGTGCTGATCTCACCTGTGCCAGAGGACAAGAGCAGAGTAGGTCAGGTCTCTGCTGAGGAACAGAGTGTCTGAGACAAGGTTCTGGCCCTCCCACTGCCGGGGGTTTCTAGGAACGGACTGTGAGATCAGCAGGTGTTCTCAACATGACGCCCTACCGCACAGGCTTGGCCACCCAAGCCTCTGGATGGAGGAAGGGGGCCTCGCTTCTCGAGGGATGTTGGTTATTTCAAGGTGCCGGACCCGGATCACAAAGGTTCTGTGGAATTCACTAATCTTTGCTAATTCGCAATACATTTTCTTGAGCTGTGTGCCTAAATTGGTTTTAAATGCTGATGGAAATGTATATGTTTCACAGAAACAAAAAGCCACACCGCAAGTCCGCAACAAGGAATTTGCACATTCCTAGGAAAACCAACATAATTTTTTTTATTTGTTTCTTTCTCTGGACACACTTTTTCCACCCATTGAAAAAGTTCACTTTTGCAATAGTAGGGACAGTATTACCTTTTCCCCCTTGTGAAGGACAAACTAAACAAGCATTGAAAATGCAATAGCTCTCACCTTTAATTAAGTTAAACCCATTTGCTTTGCGAACGGTATTGTATAGCACAGCAAATGGCTTTAACTTAATAAAAGGCGAGACCTATTGCATTTTTAATGCTTGTTTGGTTTGCTAATAACTTTTGCACCCTTTGGCGAATTTGCACTAAACTTTCCAAAAAGATTCTCCTGTTTGAGCATTTTCCCCAAGGAACGTTTCGAGGTGTTCAGTCAATCGAGGACCGAGTAAAAGTGGGGTCCCAAAACACAAAATCCCCATGCGTTTTCCATAGACTTTTTTAGGCAGTGCTACCACAAAAAAAGCTGCCATGAGGCTACAGCTTGGTCCAGAAAGCATGCTTTTTGTGATTTGGTGTAAATCTGTTGAGTACTTTTCTACATTAAACTGCAAAAATATTTGTATATCTGAACAGTTGGGTTTGAGGGACTCTCACGTGAATCCCTCGAACCCAATTTTTTAAAATTGAGTGTTCTGATTGGCCCAGGAGGCTTCTTCTCTTGGGCCAACTTGCTCCTACAGGAATCAGGCTCTGCTGGAACAAGCACTCTGACTGGCTGCCTACAACATGAGAAAAATGTTGCAGACAGCAATTATAGGAGTCAGGGATTTAGTCTCTTGGCCTAAATTTGTTAATATAAAAAAAAGATACAAGGGGCAGGGTTGGAGTACCCTGCCGCGCCCCATTCCACACTCAGGGCCAAAGTAAATTTGGGGTTTTGATGTGATCCCAAAGGATCGCGGGCACAACAACAAAAAATGGTGTTCCTCTTTTTACATTTTTTTTTACTTTTCTATGACCACAGGCATGGGCCAGGTCCCGGTGATCGAAAATATGCATTGTTTGCGGAGAGGGGCTTGGTCACACCTGATGTGGGTGTCAGAGGTTTGTTTGGCTTTCAGCCACAGCCTAATTTCAAAGCCTGTTTTAAAAAGAATCAGAGAGAAATGCCAATACATTAACCAACAGTGGATATCTAGACACGTGCCCACATTAAAGAGTGATATATGCTGTGCATGTTTAATTCCAAAACCCCTAAAGGTTTTCAGGCATTGCAGATTAATGAATAATGTAGGTGCGTCCACTTAGATGGGGTTTATCTCATACTTATATAGTAAGCATGCTCGAAGATGTATGTCATTATGTACATCTCAGGAACGTATGTAATGTATTTTACTAAACTACAAAGCTGTGTCCATAGGGCCGGACACAATATTCCAGCATCATGACATAAAATTGAGGGTCATGCGAAGTCCCGTTAAGGTGAAAAGAAAATAGTCCATAGGTGTAGCATATTTAATTACTTTAGGACAGTGCCACTATGACTGCATGATGTCATTTAACATGTTATGAGTTATGTAATATGTGAGATCATAAGCAGTGTACGTGATGGCACAAGATATTTTTAGGTAAGTCAACTATTACTAGGCTTTTAAACTTTTAAACACCTGATTTCAACACCTAACCATAACTTAACTTTAAGACCCGGCCTACTAGGTTATGTCGGGTATAAGACGGCCTGGTCGACGAGACCAATGTGGCTTTACCCCAGGGCGTGGTACCTACATGAACCTGAGACCTCAGTCACGTGAAAGGATGTTGGTTGCCTTGGACTTTGAAATAGTATTCAACATTTTGGACTGGGAATATATGGCAGTGGTTCTGGAGAGAATGGGACTTGGGGACTGAATTGCTGTATACTGACCACACCGAACTGGTAAGATCTGGAAGCGCAGTGTCAATAAGTTAGATGGTGGAGATGAAAACAAGGTAGGGGTGCCTGCTTGTCATCACGGTTGTTTGCCCTGGAGGTGGAGCCATTAGCAATATGCATACGGAGGACTCTGGAGGCCTGGGGAGTTAAACCGGGGTGGCGATGACCCATTTGGTGTCATGTACACAAATAGCACGCATATATTTAACGAAACCTAAGATAATTGACCCCTCAGCTTCTTATAGATTTACAGAGGTTTGGACATGTGTCTGACACGTGGATACATCGAGACTGGATATTATTGTTCAATCCTGGCTTTGCAGATGGCCCTCCCTTGGGGAATTGATGGACCAGGGTTTGAGATGGGAAATTGATCTTTTTAGATACTTCGTCATCCATGTCGCACACACAGCGGAGAAACAACACACTTAGTATGGAGAGGATTATTAAGGGGCTTTGAAATTCTATTTGATTCTGGAATACCCTATTACTAGAGCCACCATTAAAGAACAGGATAGATCACAGGCCTTACTGCTGCGGGCGGGCAAGAACAGTAGGGTGCAGTCCGCGGTACTAAAAAGAGACCAGAAGGAGGAGGGTATGGACTGCCAGTTATGGAACTTTATTGTACTGCAAGACGACTCACGTATGCTGAATGCGATGTAGTGAGGCAGACAATTGGGAAAAACATCTCCTCAGAAGAGTAGTGGACATGTCATCATCAATGGTGTACCTGATAAGGGGAACTAATCAACCTAGAGAGATCCTGCAAATTGACAGAGGCCAAGAGGGCACTTAAATAGCCCCCTTCTTCATGGCCCCTCCCATGCGGTAGCTGCAGCCCTTTCGAAAAATAAATGAGAGCATATCTATGACACAATGGGAAACGGGTGGATGTGATACTCTAAGAGACTTTTACCCTGCTGAAACAGGTTTCACCTGTGAAGGAACGAGCGACACCTTTAATGTGGGCAGGGGGCAATTTCTGCAATTTGAAAACTAGCTAATATGACCAGGGAGATATGGATGAGCTTTCCCGATGCCCTGCAGCAAAGTAACAAACTTAATGCCATGTTGGAGGCAGAAAATATTCAACACTTTGTATTGCAAATGTATAAAACAGATAAAGCTGAAAACTCTAAGTTAGACAGAGGTAGGAGCAACACCTACTGAGCCATTGTGTGATCTGGAGTGGGAAGCTCCAGGTGGCTCAGGAACAGATAATAGCAGGTAAGGATTTATTGTCTCTCTGGCCCCACAAACACAAATGGAAACAGGCCCAGCTCGCAGTAGATCGGTTCTGAGGGGGCCATGTCAGAGTGGGAAGAATGCCACAAACAGTGTTAGGGAGAGGATCTCGGATGACAGCGTTAATGTGATGGATTGAAAAGTTGATTAATTAAGTGAGGATGATCAATGGTTTGTGAAGAAATTATACAGAGATGTGCAATTCTAGGAGGCGGTTGGCTAACACTTTATGCTAATTGTGCCAATTATGTGAAGCCCCGTTGTACCTTGGGAATTGTGAGGAGTGAGTCTTAGTTGCCAATCTTGTAGGCATGGTGCTTTATGCATCGTGGATTCTGTTATATGCGAAGAACCTAATAAAGATATATGGCAAAAACATAACACTTTCATCTCAGATGTTTTCTGTGAAAAAATATACATGTACATAGTCACAGAAATATACAAATGTTAAAGTAACCGTCTAGTTAGGCGTTAAAAAAACCACTTTAGAAATGTTCTGAAATAAACAATGGTTAAAGTAACGTTATAGTTAGGTGAATTTCAGTATGAACAATAACGCTTTGAACTAAAAAAATAAAAATAAAAATAAAAACAGGAATTAGCCAGTTATAGTTAGCAGTAACTTGCACACCAGCCATGCACTGCTTATGACATCACTGATGACTTAACCAAGTGAAGAGGGGGGAGACCGACTGCACTCACTGCACTCAGGGGGGGGGGGGGGAGACAGGCTGCACTCAGGGGGGGAGACAGGCTGCACTCAGGGGGGGAGACAGGCTGCACTCAGGGGGGGAGACAGGCTGCACTCAGGGGGGGAGACAGGCTGCACTCAGGGGGGGGGAGACAGGCTGCACTCAGGGGGGGGAGACAGGCTGCACTCAGGGGGGGGAGACAGGCTGCACTCAGGGGGGGGAGACAGGCTGCACTCAGGGGGGGGGAGACAGGCTGCACTCAGGGAGGGGGAGACAGGCTGCACTCAGGGGGGGGAGACAGGCTGCACTCAGGGGGGGGGGAGACAGGCTGCACTCAGGGAGGGGGAGACAGGCTGCACTCAGGGGGGGGGAGACAGGCTGCACTCAGGGGGGGAGACAGGCTGCACTCAGGGGGGGAGACAGGCTGCACTCAGGGGGGGAGACAGGCTGCACTCAGGGGGGGAGACAGGCTGCACTCAGGGGGGGGAGACAGGCTGCACTCAGGGGGGGGAGACAGGCTGCACTCAGGGGGGGAGACAGGCTGCACTCAGGGGGGGAGACAGGCTGCACTCAGGGGGGGAGACAGGCTGCACTCAGGGGGGGGGAGACAGGCTGCACTCAGGGGGGGGGAGACAGGCTGCACTCAGGGGGGGGGAGACAGGCTGCACTCAGGGAGGGGGAGACAGGCTGCACTCAGGGAGGGGGAGACAGGCTGCACTCAGGGGGGGGAGACAGGCTGCACTCAGGGGGGGGAGACAGGCTGCACTCAGGGGGGGGGAGACAGGCTGCACTCAGGGAGGGGGAGACAGGCTGCACTCAGGGGGGGGGAGACAGGCTGCACTCAGGGGGGGAGACAGGCTGCACTCAGGGGGGGAGACAGGCTGCACTCAGGGGGGGAGACAGGCTGCACTCAGGGGGGGAGACAGGCTGCACTCAGGGGGGGAGACAGGCTGCACTCAGGGGGGGAGACAGGCTGCACTCAGGGGGGGAGACAGGCTGCACTCAGGGGGGGGAGACAGGCTGCACTCAGGGGGGGGAGACAGGCTGCACTCAGGGGGGGAGACAGGCTGCACTCAGGGGGGGAGACAGGCTGCACTCAGGGGGGAGAGACAGGCTGCACTCAGGGGGGGGGAGACAGGCTGCACTCAGGGGGGGGGAGACAGGCTGCACTCAGGGAGGGGGAGACAGGCTGCACTCAGGGGGGGGGAGACAGGCTGCACTCAGGGGGGGAGACAGGCTGCACTCAGGGGGGGAGACAGGCTGCACTCAGGGGGGGGAGACAGGCTGCACTCAGGGGGGGGAGACAGGCTGCACTCAGGGGGGGGAGACAGGCTGCACTCAGGGGGGGGGAGACAGGCTGCACTCAGGGGGGGGAGACAGGCTGCACTCAGGGGGGGGAGACAGGCTGCACTCAGGGGGGGGGAGACAGGCTGCACTCAGGGGGGGGAGACAGGCTGCACTCAGGGGGGGGAGACAGGCTGCACTCAGGGGGGGGAGACAGGCTGCACTCAGGGGGGGGAGACAGGCTGCACTCAGGGGGGGGAGACAGGCTGCACTCAGGGGGGGGAGACAGGCTGCACTCAGGGGGGGGGAGACAGGCTGCACTCAGGGGGGGGGGAGACAGGCTGCACTCAGGGGGGGGAGACAGGCTGCACTCAGGGGGGGGGAGACAGGCTGCACTCAGGGGGGGGGAGACAGGCTGCACTCAGGGGGGGGGAGACAGGCTGCACTCAGGGGGGGGGGAGACAGGCTGCACTCAGGGGGGGGAGACAGGCTGCACTGGGGGGGGGGGTAGGGGGGGAGAGATCCATCCTCCTGATTATGGTTTTAAGACAGGTGCAGGTGACATTAAGGGGGGAGGTCAGTGGTCCTGCGGGGAGGGTGGTGAGGGGGGTGGGGGGACGCAGAGGCCCCCGGTGCACCCGCCCCCCCACCGGGCGCCCTGGGGCCCCTCCCGCCCCCGCTCTCACCTGCAGGCGCTGCTGTCACCGGGGCGCGCGCACACCGGAAGCCTCGCGCCGCCAACGGCCGAACCCACGGGTGGGCGTGGGCGTGGCCAGGGGGAGGAGGGCGGGGCCGCCCGGGGAATGTCACCGGGCAGGAGCAGGTTCCTATTAGAGGAAGGACTCTTAGCAACGATGCAACGTCAGGTGACAGGCACGCACAGCCACGTCCTAGTTCGTGCGTCACCGGACGAGGCCTGCCAGGTTGAGGCCGTTACTATTTTGTATTTTATGCGTTTTATGTGGCGAGGACTTTACCCGAAGGCGTCAGAGCGCTTCACAATAGGAACAGCAATGATACATGAGGAGAAAATACACGTGAACAAATTACAAAAGCAAACGTTACGTTACATGAGGCAAAAGTGACAATTGTGAGCAAACAAAATCCAAGAGGTAGCAAACGGTGCATTACAGGAGGAAAAGTGACGTGTGCAGGTTACAAAAGCATCCAAAGTACCAGTATAGGTATAATACTGGAACATATGAATTATGGAACAGCACAAATAACGATGTAGATAGTATTACAAGTGCTTCCTCTGTAGCCTGGCGCCTGCCCTAAAAACTACAGAGTGCGCAGTCTAGTTGTTATGAGAACTCTGAAGACCGGCCTGACATAGTCCTTCTTCGCTGTCGCTGCACGCCCAGCTTGAAAGTCTGTTGTGGCGACGCCTGCGTCTCCCAGCCTCACCAAAGGATGACGAGACGATCCCCGAGCGACGAATGGCGCATGCGCTTTGGATGAATATGTGCAGATCCCCGAGCGACGGATGGCGCATGCGCAATGCATGAATACTGAGCGGATCCCCGAGCGACGGATGGCGCATGCGCTTTGGATGAATATGTGCAGATCCCCGAGCGACGGATGGCGCATGCGCCTGGATGAATGGCTGCCTCCAGGATGCTGCTGTGGCTGGTGGCTCTGAGTCTGCTGGTCCAGGGAGGGGACAGTCAGGGGGGCACAGGTAACTGCTCACACGCGGGCATGTAGTGGCGTGGCTGGGAGGGTTGAGTGGAGTGTGTCGGCCTGGTGCAGTGGGTGCCAGGGACTGCAGTGGGAGCTGCCCCCACTGCCTGCTCTGGGCTCAGCTCCTGGATGTCAACAAGCTGCAGGTAATCCAGCTCAGCATGCCTCTCTGTGTTCTGGTGCTTTGGAAGTTGTGTATGGAAGTGTGCACGGAGGACTACAAGTACCAGAATGCCATGGGAGGTCCTGGACAGGATGCACTGCTCATGGATGGACCTGGGAAACCTCACAGCGAGGAGCTGTGTGAGTGTATTTGTGATGTTAATGTTACCAGTGTTTGCAGAGTTGCTTCTTGACTCTAAGCAGGAGTGTGCCTGGCCCAGCCTAGGGGTATGTAAAGCGTCTGATACCTACAGGTCAAGCTAGCGCTATATAAAACTTTTAAAATAAATAAGGGCAGGTGGTTAATGACTCAGCCAGGTCCTCCGCTTCTTTCGGAATCCCAGAAGTGAGGGGGAGACTGATGTAGAGTGGGAGGCTGATCCACACTTTAGGGCATGTGAGAGAACACCCAGCCTCCTGGTCTGGTTCTATCTTTGCATGGGATGGTGTGTAAGGAGTCCAGCATTGAGGTGGTGCCTTTGTGGTTGGTGGGAAGTGATGCAACTATACAAGTTGGCTGGGCCTAGCTTCTGTAGTGCCTTTAATGTGTGTATGAAGAGTTTGAAATGAGTGCACTTGTGCATCAGGAGCTAGTGGAGCTCCTGAGGTGTGGTGTGAAAACCTGGCTCTTTACACAGAGATCATTCTGAGCATATTATTCTGTTTTTGTACAACAGTCCTCTGCAGAGCCTTGACGCCCTTGGGCTAAGTTAGCGCTATAGAAATCAAATATTCATTTATTCATTCATGTGAATTCTGTGTGGAAAATTGAAGATTAGTCTATCTGCCAAGTTCTTGATGGTTTTTAGTCTTCTAGTGAGTTGCTTGATGATCCTGACATAGAGGGTGTTACCTCACCTCACCTTGGTGGTGACTAGGGCATGAGTGACACTTTTTTTTGATCTGGTAACGGAGCCACTTGAAGCTGTTCTTCAGCATTTTCAGGGTATGGAAGCAGAATGCTCCGACAGCCTTGACCTGTGTGGTCATGTCCAGTTTGCTATCAATAATCTTGAAGTTTCTGGCATGTGTATAGGATATGGGTCTGAGTTGTTTGGCCACCAATTTGAGCCCATAGTGAGCAGTTGTTGCCAAAGAGCGCTACTTCTGTCTTGTTAGCATTGAGCTAGAAACAGTTGCATTTCTTCCATGCACCAACTTTTGTCATGCAGGCGATAAACTTTTTCCTTGTGTTTGGGTTTTGTGTAAGAGTTATTAAGTTGTGTGTCATCGGCATAGGAGAGTATGTTCATGTTGTGTGCATGGATGATGTTGGCCAAAGGAATCATTGATGCATTTAACAGAGTAGGGCTGAGGGACGAACCTTGGTTCACATGACAGATGTGTTTGCGAGATTCCGAGGAGAAAGGTGCCAGTGGGACACCTAATGTTCTGTCTCTTAAAAAGGAGCAGATCCTGTGGAGAGTGGTTCCTTGGATTCTGATTTCGTACAGACGCCTCTGAGTGGTCCAGTAGGGTGAGGGGTGCCGAGTCCCCTCTGTCTCAGATCATACAAATGTTGCCAGTGGCGGCGATAAGTGCTGTTTCTGTCTTGTGGTTGAGTCTGAAACCGGATTGCATAGTGTTGAGGAGCTGGTGATGCGTTGGTTGATGACCTTCTTCAGGATCTTGCCTGGACAAGGTAGGAGGGAATTCAGTGTGTAGTTGTTGAGTGTGGTTGTGTCTGCTTATTTATTTATTTATTTTTTGCGGGGTTGACAGTGCAGTGTTGCTAGGTGTCCAGGAATGTTGTTATGCCAATGAAGACAACAAGAAGCCAGCCCAATGAGCCTCTTGTGTGTGACTGGTGTGAATGTCTCCGTTCATAGAAGCCAGTTGCGTGTTATCACCCGAGGGAAGCCTCCTCTGCGATACACCCCCATATAAACGAAGAACTCTAGACTCTATTGTGAATAATTTCCAGAGAGCCTCCTACGTATGATGCCCAGAAGCATACCATTTTGTGTGTGTACATCTATATTAATATATCTGAATGGACATTCAATAAATCAAATGCACATTTGTATTAGCCAGAGTTCAGTTTTTTTCCAAATGGTTAACAAAGTTGATGCCAATTTCATACTCTTCGGGTGGTAATCATTGGTGATGGCTTTGTGAAGCTCTACATATCATGTTTTTTCACTGAACATAACTTTATTCTTTGAGCACACACCCTCTGTGTGCATACATTTAGAATACATGTGAAGTGTTTTTTTCTCAATTGACTGAACCAATTTTAACAGTTGTGTAATGTACCCAGTGGCCAAACAGATTACTTGTGTATGTCAAATGTGAAGTCGTTTGGTAGAAACCGAAATCCTCGTCCTGGATAACTCTGGTACTTTTTTCTGCTCATGGAAACTACTTACTACTTTCATAATTTCCCTGAGAGCTGCTATTGTGTTTCGAAAATATTTGTCTCCAACAGGGCTCCATAACCTGCTGGTGCTGTGGGTGCACCAGAAGTGTGCCAGATCCAATTTCCGTACTGCCTCGGTGCCAAAAACGGTTTCCTCCACATGAAATTTGTCCTGTTGTACATTACATCTTTACAGGATTCTGCCTGCAACATGCTTCATGAATACTTAATGCATTTGTGCAGGACTGGATTGGATAATACTTTTTTTTTTCATCTCATTGCGCTGGCTTAAATTTTATGGGTTGCCCATGGAGATCAGGTGATGCACTCTTCAGGAGTATTTTCACTCCCTCTCACTTGCATGTCAGATGCTGTTCTTTTTCATCTCCTTCCTGCAAAGAGCTGCTCTACCTTGGTGATATGTGTTTCTGGATTGAGCCACAAGTTCGTGTGTCAGAATGAAAGTCTTGAAGTTTCACAATACCATTCTGAGCAAGCTTTAGTGAGTCTCCCCATAGCCTTCAAAAAGAAAACGTTTGAAACTGAGAAGATCCAGCTTCTACTCCCCATGTGGAAATGAATAAGGAATTCTGAGGACTGTTAGACCGCATGCTTACATCTAATCTATACGTAGGTTCTCTGTGCCCATACTACATATCCTTAGCCCTGATCGGACAGAGAAGCTTAGGTGCTGATGGCCGAGTTTTTTCTACAAAGAATTTGCAAAGCTCAATGTGGCATATGGGACGCTTCCTACTGCCATGGATTCCCAGACCCCAACAGGCACGTCTCTTTAAAATGGAGACAACAAACCAGAATCTTCACTTGCATTTGTTTAGTTGTCTCTAGATATTGAAATGTATCTGTGCATGGGTGGCTGGTTGATTTTTTGGCAATTGACAGAACTTTGCAGTCTAAACTTGTGACCACCCACACGTTCAGCAGTTCACCTTTTGAATACTGCACAGAGAAAGGAATGGACTAGAGGGACAGCAAAACATTGTTGTTCTAACCCTAGGATTGCAGAGAGGTCAGCTCTTGCTTGGATGATGACAAGAGAAGGATGCAGACTATAATGAAGCACAGAAGGTGGGCCGAACTCTCCAAACCAGAACACAGAGGCGGTTCAGTGAGGGAATAGCCTCCTTTTGTGAGTCGCATCTGCCAACACCGAGTGCTGCTGTTCAAACAAGACAAACTACAGAGCAGCAGAAGTACTTTCTGGACTCACCCTCTCTGAGACCCTTTTCTGCCGTTGGTCTGGCAGGTGCCTTTAGGCCACTGTGGAAAGAGCAGAGGGAGGCTCTGGGGCAGACCACCATGTTTTGTGCTGGTGGCCCGAGGTGCTCTTCTCCCTTGTGGCTGCCCACGGATTACCATGAAAGTATCCCCCCAGAAGTGCCCTTGTGCTGTCCTGATTGCCGCCACTGCAAGCCATCCTACTACAAAGTTTCCGACCCCATTAGTTTCAGTCCTCTTACGAGCCTGCTCCCCTCACACCCTCTTGGCCTCTGATGACCAGCACAGGGGAGCTGTGGTCTGTGTTTGATTAGGACCCCCTGTTGTTTTGGTGGTGTTTTTTCTATGATATTAGGTGTGGTTCCACCCCTCACCTCCCCCCAAAGTGCCTGCGATTGTCTCTCAGATCAGGACTTCACACCAAAATGACACCAAAGTTTCCGGTTGAAGCTGAATCACATCTGACACCCAAGGACTGCAGTTGTAACCCAGAAGCACATTAGCCATTAACTGTGGAGCATTCAAAAGCTTCTGTTGCACATTAAGCTGACCTTCACTGGAGTACTGATTATGGCATATTCTTTTTTTTTTTTATTAAGTTTTTTAAATATATATATATATATCCAGTTTAGAAGAATAGCCAATATTTATCTGAGTAAAACAATCCAAAATGACTAAAATACAACATGCAAAAATCAAGTTATGGAGATTTCAAAATTGAATAAAGTTCTAGTTCGTAAGAAACAATAGCTCCAACTGGGGCTATCGAGTCATACTTGACCGGGACAAATCCACAAGTTCAGCTTCACCGATTGTGAACGTGGGCCGGATAAAGGAGTCGTGCTGGCTGCAGTACTGTATCTTTGATACGTCAAAATTGAACAATGATGCGAGGCGCAGCAGAGGGGAGGTGTACTGAAAGCAGGTGATACGTTGGTTCCATACTGCTGTGCAGGGTCGTTGGCCTATTGGTGCTCGGGGATGGTGTGTTGCACAAAGGAGGTGAGGCATCACTGTAGCAAGTGATGCGTTAGTTCCTGGAGGCGGTGCAGGGTCGTTGTGCTGCTAACGCCCGGGATGATGTGAGACACAGGGAAGGGGTGATGCGTCAGTTGCAGGTGTAATACCTTGGTTCCTGACTGCGGTGCAATATGGAAGTTGAAGTCAGGGGTTGAGCAACGAGGACTCGATTTCACAGCGTTAAGATTGAACTTTGGGCCACAGCTGCGGAGTCGGAGCGGTGCGTCACAGACATCAGGGGTGCAGTGCTTGGGACTACTGCAGTGGCAGTTCTTCAGAGGCACTGCGACATTGTTGGATCCTGTGTTGTAAACCAAGGTCATTGCATCGAGCGGGCACTACAGCTTTGGTGCAGGCAGGGGCACAGCGACAAAGTTGTACACTGGCACTGGTTCTGAAGTTGCTCAATATCTGTTTCTTCTTGTAGCACTGCAACTCACTTCCAAGGGCCCAGAAACTGGTGTGGGCACCACTTGGCAAGCAGGGCTCTCAGCAGATGATCCCTGGTGGTACATGTGAAGTCTTTGATGGCCTTGAGACTTCCAACAGGAGGCAAGCTCAGCTCAAGCCCTTGGAGAAACTTCAGAAAGCAGTCTGTAAAGAGCAAAGTCCAGTCCTCTCACTCCCAGGACAGAATCAGAAGGACAACACAGCAAAGCAAACAGCAAAGTGGCAGTCCCTGGCAGCACAACAGCTCTTCTTCCTGACAGAATGTCCTCCGCCCAGAAGTATTCAGAGTATATGGTGTCAGGGGTCCAGTACTTATACTTATTTTAGCCTTTGACTCATCGGGATGACTTCAAAGAAAGGTCTTTGCAGTGCACAAGACCACACCCTCCCTGGCCCTGGCTCCAAACACACTACAAGAAGTTCAGACTTCTTTGTGTGGGTACCAGCACAGCCCTATCCAGGTGCAAGTGTTAGCTCCTCCCACCACTATAGCTCAGAAAGCTCATCAACCTGGTGATGGGCCATGAGGATATGCCGGACACACCTCCGCTTCCTCTGTGTGTGACTGTCTAGAGTGAATTCACAAAGCCCAGCTGCCATTCAACCCAAATGTGTATTCTAGTGACAGGCAGAGGAACAGAATGATTAGGTAAGAAAAGGACAACTTTCTAAAAGTGGCATTTTCCGACCTCCAATATCAAATTCACCTTCACTAAAAGATGTGTATTTAAATTGTGAGTCCATAGGCACCAAACTCCTAATTGGAAGATACACTGGCACCCTGTTACCAGGTAGCTCCAATGTTACCTTATGGGAGCGATAGGCCTTGCTGTAGTGAAAAACGAATTAAGCAGTCTTTTACTACCAGGACTTGTAAAACTCACAAGTACAAGACCCACCTTTTGAATGCATTGCACCCTGCCCATGGGGCTATCTTGGTCCTACCTTTGGGGTGCCTGACATGTAATAAAAGGGAAGGATGGGGCCTTGCAAGTGGGTGCACTTGCCAGGTAGAAATGGCAGTTTGAAACTGCGTACACAGGTGCTGCAGTGGCAGGCCTGAGACAGGTTTGCAGGGCTACTCATGTTTGGTAGCACAATCAGTGCTGCAGGCCCACTTGTAGCGTTTGAGTTACAGGCCCTGCGCACACATGGTGCACAGTACTAGAGATTTACTAGTAAATCAGATGCGCCAATCATGGAGAAACCAATTACCATCCGGTTTCAGACACAGAGCACTTGCACTTTAGCACTGGTCCGCAGTAATAAAGTGACCCGAGTCCTACAGCCAGCAAAAACGAAATTCAGCACACAGTCAAAATCAGGAGGTCGCAATTAAAAAGACAGCGGATTTCAGGCCAAAAGATGCCAGGCCTAACAGCCATGTTAATTATTCCTCTGATATCTCTTTACCTTCTCTGTGGTCATCTAGACCTTTTACTTCCATCTCGGATGCCATCTGTGGGCAGTTGAACCTCCAGAGTGTCTTCTCTTGCTATGGACCCTGTTGAGGTCCCAGGTACGATGATTCCTCCTACTAGACTTGGCTCTACAGGGCTGTCTTGCAGGCTGTGCACCAGGGCCAAATCTTAGTCGGTGCACCTTGGAATTCACTAGCTGACAACCTCTGTGCGAGCGATAATTCATGTTTTAATCTTTTCCTACATGGGCACGTTACTGGTCTCTAATGGCAGTCATTGCCCCCAAGTTGTAGCCCAGCAAAGATAATTAATTCCCTTGTTAATTATGACAAATCTCCTGTGATCATTTTTCCAAATCTCCTAAAGGGTTTGAGCCTATATTCAAGAACAGATTAAGCGAGGGCAAGTGTCCCATTAACGTAGCCTGTGTTACGAAATGAAGCAGTAACTACACACAGTAAATTGCTTCAAAATGGGTTCCTTGAATAGCTTGCATGTAAAAGCTATCAAGATGAATGCAGTATCAGCGAACACAATATTCTATTCTAGACAGACTATTAAAGCGCATGGCTTCACAAATTTTTCCCTGTTTTGGTTGAGCTGTAGTGTTGCACATGAATAACTTGCATGTAAAAGCTATCAAGATAAATGCAGTATCAGTGAGTACAATGTTCTATTCTATTCTCAACCACAGAGATGTTGGAAAGCAGTCCGACTGGTTTAAACTAAAGTGTGCGATATTCACAGGAAGACGCTGAGGGCTTTATTTTAACTTTCATCACGTCGAGGATTTATTCGGATGTACGTGGTGGTGCCCTACTTATTTCAAAGAAGGTCCAGGGGTTCAGAGACTATATAGTGTACCACATCTCATCCAGTGGGATTTATTTTTGTAGTGTGAGGACAGCGTTAGCTAGGGGGCCACTCTGCAGCGACATAACGTCTGTGGGAGACATAGTTGTTCCCTTCACCCTTGTCCTGATGAGGCCCGAAAGGAATAGGGGCTGAAATGCGTCGACAGTTCCTGTTTTGGAGGAATACACTAAAATCCAGAATAATAATTGTATTTAAGTGGATGTATAAATGTTTTAGAGGTTGTAGTGGATACCCCATGTGTATACAGGATTACCTCGCAGTGTATTGCCATTAATGAGGGTGCAAACACTGACATTCATTAGGTAATTGGAGTTTAAGCGACAAGATACACATGATGATTTGTTTTATGAACAGTTGATGTGCACTGTATATGTCTAATAGAGTGTGTGTGTATGTATTTGTGTAAATGTTTTCTTTGTTTCTTTGTCCATGTTTAATTTTGCTACAATACAATGACAAATTGTTCCAACAAGGAAGCCTCGGTGCTATGTGGGTTTTGATGCACTACAAATTAGGACGGGACAATGTACCTTGAATAGGGTAATTAATTGTACCCTATAGGTAATGTTTAGATATCCATTCATCCGCGTAGCTACCACTTTTTATAATGTAATCCCATTTGTAGCCAAGCAAAGATAATTCCCTTGTTAATTATGACAAATCCCCTGTGATCATTTATCCAATTAAATCACCTATACGATTTGAGCCTATATTCAAGAACAGATTAAGCAGGGGCAAGTGTCCCATTAACGTAGCCCGAGTTACGAAATGAAGCTGTAACCACACACAGTAAATTGCTTCAAAATGGGTTCCTTGAATAGCTTGGATGTGAAAGCTATGTTATGTTATGTTATGTTATTTTTATTTGTACCGCGCACAGCTGCCCCAGCAAAGGGGCGTCCTGGCGCTTTGAGAAGGTAAACACAACACAGCATTAAAAGCGGGCAGAAAGGAGAAGAGACACAACAGATGAGCTAAACAAATAAAAAGGTCTTGATAGCCCGTCTAAACTGAAGGAGCTCATCGATGGCCCGGATTTGTGGAGGAAGAGAATTCCACCAGCTCGCTATCTATCAAGATGAATGCAGTATCCCTTAGCACAATGTTCTATTCTAGACAAACTATTAAAGCGCATGGCTTCACGAAAGCTTCCCTGTTCTGGTTGAGCCGTAGTGTTGCACATGAGCTGGCAGGGGACTAAATGAGGAGGTCTTAGTAGGGAAAGAGCCAGGATTTAATCTGTTTCTTAAACAGTGTCTCCCTGTTTAGGATTCTTACTTCTAAGGGCAGTGAGTTCCAAAGTTTAGGACTGAGATGGGAGAAGGATCTTCTGCCCCATCTAGTTCTATGAATTTGCAGCCCCTTCAGGAGTTAGGCATGTTAAACATCCCTTTGTGGCATCAAGGAAAGCTGACCGTCCCAAGGCACGCTGAGCCCAGTAGATGAAGCCGATCAGCAGGTACTACGGCGAGGTACAGGAGACCACTAGTCCTCAGCAGACCTCACTCCCCCTGCGGCTCATTTGAGGTCCAGTAAGAACAGGCAGAATTCCCACGTTCCGAGGCCACACCACACGGAGGCATCCGCAGCCAAAAGGCCCTATAAGCCGGTTAAGTGCTTTACTTGTTGGACTACCTCCAGTGCTTCCCAGCTGGACCTGCTGTATTTTAGAGGCACATGCATGATGGAGGTGGGCAATGCAGACTGTCCTGCTTCACACACCCTGTCTGCTCTGGCCTCCAGGTTTCCCCTTAAAGGGCAGTTGAACACCAAGGACAATCTTTCATGTCTAAGCTGAGCACAGCAGGATTACACTTTTTAACTTTGATGTGGGGAAGTTCTTTTCTTTTCCCACCATGTTCATGAGTCTGTCAGCCCCCTCACTCCCCTCTCGAGGATCCCTCCAGCATACAGGGAGACCACACACTCAAGAGAATTATAAACACCAAGAACTGTTTCAGAAATAGACTGCCGCGAAAAAGTCTCATATATATGTGTGTATATATATACATATATAGAGAGAGATAGCTAGAGATCTATAAATCTCAATTATAGTTATCTAAACTAAGTCATGTCATTCCTTAAGTAATGTTCAGAGAAATACAATTTAGGGATTTTATTTTGGCCACTTGTATTTTTACTGAGCTGTATTAAAAACTGGCATTTCATTGACAACTGTGTTTTTTATTTATTATGTAAAGGTTATTGACTTTATAATTAAAGATTTTATTATTTACATCAATAAAGAACAACTTGTCTCTGGCCCACATTTGCACAGATAAAGCTGTAACAGGAGCTCAGAAAATCACTGTGCTACAAATTTAATAGGTAAGTAACATCAACGAAGAATAGACAATGTAACGCTCCTTACAAACCTAGATATCCTTAAAACTTAAGGTTATTTAATTTAAACTGATCCCTCTTTATGGAAAACATCTTGTACCCTAACAGCATCTAGAATCGCCAACAGAAAGACTGTATTTCTAGACCATATCGAGGTGGGCAGTTATCGTATTGGTGTACACATGCTTGAAAATTAGATGTTTGTCTATAAAAAGTGTATCTTGTGCCCTCACTGTTGTCTGTGAAGCCTGTCATCCCTGGGTAAGTGCCCCTGTCGGCACCGCAGGCCTCCTTTGCTGAATATGTGCAACGCCTTCTGTGGTTAGTCTAACATCCCCTTATTCTTAATTATTTCAATCTATCTTGTGCTAGGAACACAGTGGAGGAATGTTCTGGATCAAATCGAGACTGCAGTCGAGAATTACAAACCGTGTGAAAGTCAGAACTGTAGCTGCCATCGCAGGTGAGCAACACTACAGCATGAGTCAAATCTTTGTGCAAATAATATATGTCCAGCAGTCTACTGCATCAATCCCAGAGACGGCCAGCCATCACCCTGGGGAGGGAAGGGCGGGGGGGCCCTTCTACACATTGATGTGAACAGAGAATACTTTGTCAACAGACATCACTGTGGGCCAGTTGCATTGTGTGGTAGTATTTAATGAAAGGAGAGATATTGGTGGTGCACTGCTTGAGTAAATCACGTTTGAATGTTGTTGTTTTTAACAGTGTGGGTGCACTCAAGGGTAGCGTTACCGTCAACGCTTAATTAATAGAACGTGTGGTGTATGCATGGGCATGCAGATACATCCCCTAACGAGGCACTCCAGAGAGGATCAAATAATAGATTCCAAAAATTCCTCTTTTGAAGATTTGTAAAGTTTTAATTATACCAAAGTAGTAGAATTGCAGTTCTCACTGATATTTACATCATATCAATGGCAATGATTTAATGCATACATATTCATTTGTAAATCCGAACTCCAATGCATTTCGGGCGTGAACGCCCTTTATCAAGGAGAGCTGAAAGAATGAAAACGAGCCCGGGTTAGGGTAAAGGAAACGAGTAAAAACGAAAAAATACGGTGCATTGATTGTGTTGAAGTGCCGATCAATTAAAGTGAATATTATTGGTTTACACGAGTGTGATATGTTGTGTGAAGTGCTCGAACATGGGAGGTGGAGGGTGGACAGAAGAGGAGGTGAGGGAGGTGAAAGAAATTAGGTATCGCGGGATAAAAGGCGGGTGCAGGGACGCGGTAATAGAATATCGTGGCGCTAAGGCGTTAGGCAAACAAACTTACTTCAACGGAGTTGCGAGGGCACTCGCTGCTCCGGTCCACCGGTCTGAAAGTTTCAGAAAGGATTCACCCGAGTGAGTGGAAACGAGGTAACATAAGCGAAATGAAAAGTGAAGGTAAACATAAAGATAGGCCTAGTGTGGTGAGTACGAAAGATGAACATACAGAAAGGACTGCATGGAAAGTGTGAAAAGTGTGGGGCCATCTTGAAGTGATAAAATATAATAACTAGTGTGGAGAGTCGAGTGAAAGCTTAGAAGAAGGAGGATGAAGATAGGGATAAAGAGCAATGAGTCAACAGCTACAACAAGCATTGGAAATGCAATAGGTCTCGCATTAGAAAAGTTGGAGTTATTGGTCTTGTAAATAACATATTTTATTTATTTGTTGGTTTTTAAAATTGCTAAATTGATGGCTTTGTCATTTACAATGCCAATAGTTATAACTTTCGCGAATGTGACACCTATAGCATTCGGAATGCAACATGTTTTGTATTTACGTGACTTAGATGGCAGCTCTGGTCGTTAGGCCACATCTCTAGAGAGCAGGAGAGTGCAGCAGGGGAGAGAAGCACAGCAATGCAATAGGTCTCGCATTAGGAAAGTTTGAGCTATTGGTATTGTAAAGGACACATTTTTTATTTATGTGCTTGTTTTGAAAATAGCGAAATTAATAGCTTTGTTATTTACAATGCCAATAGTTTTATCTTTCGCAAATGTGACACCTATTGTAACACAATATGTGTTGTGAGGGTGAGGTTGAGGGTGAGGGGTTGAGGGTGAGTGAGGGTGAGGGGTTGAGGGTGAGTGAGGGGTTGAGGGTGAGTGAGGGTGAGGGGTTGAGGGTGAGGGGTTGAGGGTGAGGGTGAGTGAGGGTGAGGGTGGGTGAGGGTGGGTGAGGGGTTGAGTGAGAGTGAGGGTGAGGGTGGGTGAGGGGTTGAGTGAGAGTGAGGGTGAGGGTGGGTGAGGGTGAGGGCGAGTGAGGGTGAGTGAGGGTGAGGGGTTGAGGGTGAGTGAGGGTGAGGGGTTGAGGGTGAGTGAGGGTGAGGGTGAGTGAGGGTGAGGGTGAGTGAGGGTGAGGGGTTGAGGGTGAGGGGTTGAGGGTGAGTGTGAGTGAGGGTGAGGGTGAGAGATGAGACGGTCTTTGAGGCGCCTCTGCTGTATTTGCATTTGGTAAACAGCCTTAATGATGTGTTGAGAGGCGCCCCCCTGCCATTGTTGCAGGCCGCCGTGTGGGGGCCTGCTAAGTGTATGGGGAGGGGGCAGCAAGCACAATTTATGGTGTCTAAAGCGACCCTTTCCTGAGAGACAGCCCTGGAGACAGAGGATGTTTATTTCAAGGAAGTCCAGCGGCCTTCGCATCTGGGCAGCATTTAGTAAAAAAAAAAAAAAAAAAGGTACAAATATTTAGAAGCATTTACATATGCATTTAATCCATCGTGCAAGTCTCTCGTTGCACGCGGGTGGAATGTTTGTCTACTTGCTGTTTATTTTTGGCATCAACAGATGCAGGGAGGGTGACGCTCTGTGAAGGAGTGCAGCGTGGGACCCGTGGTGTACGTGGCTGTTAAGTAATGTTTCGGCTGAGATAACATTGCAAAGGCTGACGCATGGATGGTTCAAAACAGGCGCAATAACAAAACGTGAATAGTGCGCATATAGTAGTTACTGCAACAAAACCTACAAAACCGCATAAAACCTAATTAAAAAAAAAAAGAAAAAAGAGACAGGCTGTTATAAACAATGGAATTTACACACGTGCTTGTTGGTGATGTATTCGCCTACGCCTACATCACTTATAAAACAAGACGGATTGAAGGCAGAAAAGGGGGGGGGGGAGAAATGCGACATGGCGGGCAGGGGAGGGGGCGGAGTGGGGAGAGGGTGTTAAGCAGCAGGGGCCTTTGAAGTGAAGCTAAGCTTCACTTCAAAGGTGTGGGAGGAGTGCGGCTCAGGGAACAGACGGCGATTTGGTGATGTGCACGCGCATTTTAGGTCAATGCGCAAGCGCATTGACCTAAAAGCCACGGGCACAGCACCAAATCGCCGCAGTTAGGTAAACTTTGTTTAAAGCCCTATAGTCTCGCTCTGCTCAATGCGCATGCGCATTGACAGGCGAGACCTAAAAAGTACAATAAACATGTGGTGGTTATAGGTAACAGCTATATTCAACACGATCATTTAACCCATATGGCTTTAAAGTCTGTAAGAGATAAATCCATTCAAGTTCTCTTTTGAGCAGAAACTTGCGATTGTCAGTGCCTTCTTTAATGTTGATGAGTTCCAGTACAATGAATCGAAGTTGTGCAACAGTGTGTTGACACTCGTGAAAATGCATGGCAACGTTAGATTTCTCTTGTTTTGTGCGAATATTTGACTTATGCTCGTTCATGCGTATTTTGATTTTTCTTTCTGTTTTTCCGACGTAAATTTTGCCGCAAGGGCATTTCAATGTGTAAATCAAATTCTTAGAATCGCATGTTGCGTTGCCTTATAGTTTGATGGAGTGTCCTTTCATAGGGTGTTGAATGATGTTGCCTTTGATGATGCAATTACAGTTGTTGCAATTGAGACAAGGTTGTGTTCCTTTATAGACAGTTGTGTCAGGCATAGGATTAGATAGGATTTCCTTTAGATTCTTACTTCGAGTGTAGGCAAACAATGGGGGAGTTTGAAAAATGTCCTGGAAATCAGGCTCCATTTGTAAAATTGGCCAGTGTTTAAGAATTATTTTTTTGTATTTGTGGCTGGCTGTGGAGTACTTGGATACTAGAACCATGCGTTCTTCAGTTTGTTTGGGTTTCTTAAGAAGACTATCTTGTCTGGTGATGCTGATGACTCTATTTTGGGCTTCCTTAAGAATGTTTTCAGGATGTCCTCTGTCAAGGAACCGATAGTGCATTTCCTGGATTCTGTGATTGAAAGTTTGATCGTCTGATACGATGCGTCTGAGGCGTAACATTTGAGAAAGCGGCAAGTGTCTCTTGAGTGATCCCTGATGGAAACTTTTGAAATGTAACGTGTTGTTACGATCAGTACTTTTCCGATGTAAGTCGGTGCTAAATCCATGTTCAGTGATTTTGATGTGGACATCAAGGAATGATATCTCTGTGTCGCTTATTAACCATGTGAGTTTGATGCGTGGGTCTTTGGTGTTGAGTTCCATTAAAGCTCTGGTGAGAGAGTCTTTGGTGTCAGTCCATATGAAGAACAGGTCGTCGATGTAACGGACATACATTCTGATTTTGTCATAGAAGGTGTGGTTGGCATATATGTGCAGGTTCTCAAAGTTCTCCATATAAATATTGGCATATGTCGGAGCGGCGCAGTTTCCCATAGCCATTCCGGATAGTTGAAGATACCATTGGTTGTTGACTTGGAAGTAACTGTGGTACAATGTAAACATCATGAGCTCCATGATGAAAGTTTTCATCGGTGTGTCAATGTTGCTGTTGAGAAGGGCTTGTTCAATGGCTTCTATTCCACCCTGATGGGGTATGGAGGTGTAAAGCGAGCGAACGTCTGCGGTGCAGAGTATTAGAGAGTCACTATGATTGAATTGAATCTCCGCTAATTTAAGCAAAAAGTCTGTTGTGTCTTTAATGTAGCTTTTAGCTTTCATGACCGATGGTTGGAGATATTTGTCAATCAGTTTGCCAGTAGGTTCGTGTATAGATCCTTTGGTCGAGACTATCGGCCTAAAAGGAGGGTCGAGCAAGTTCTTATGTATTTTGGGACTCATGTGGATTGTGGGACTCTTGGGATTTTCCAGCAAAAGGTAGTTCTTAGTGCGATCTTCAATAATCCCTGTTTGATGCGCTTTTAGTACAATGGTTTGCAATGTGTTTTGAAACTCTAACGTAGGATTTTTGTCAAGTTGCATGTAAGTAGTGGAATCCTCTAAATGTTCATTGAGTCGTTGATTGTACATGCTAGAGTTCAGAATCACAAGGGCTCCGCCCTTGTCGGCTTTAATGCATTTGATTTGCGTGTTGTTTGCCAAACTTTTAAGGGTATCACGATCTTTGCGTGTGATGCTCTTGTGCTTGGTAGGAGATTTGAAATTGATTTTTGTGAGGTCGTTGCGTACTAGGTTCTCAAAAAGGTCTATACACTTGTGGCTGTTGGGCGCTTGGTAAGTGCTAGGTGGTCGTAGTCCCTTAAGTTGATCACTCTTAACGCTGGTATTGAGGGGTAGAGTGTTGTCAAAAAAGTGACGTAGTTTGAGTTTCCTAGTAAATTTAAAGGTGCTCACTTCGAGTTCAAGTAGATTCGTCTGTGTGACGGGAATGAATGATGTGCCTTTCTCAAGTAGATTCATTTGATGTTTGGAAATTAGGGTATCGGAGATATTGATGACTAGGTGAGCTTTTTCGGCTTCAGGTCTTTCTTGGTTACTGTAGATCGGGTTGTCGGATGGCTTTTTTCCTTCTCTTTTCTTTTTGCTCCTCCGGAGTCTTCGATTACTTCTGGGTCTAATCCTAAAAAAGGAACCGCAGATGGTTCTTCTCGTCTTGTTTGAGATGTAGACGCTTGTTCTTGAGTAGAAGTGTGGCTAGCAGTGGTTGTTCTGAAGGTTTTTTGTTGAGGACGATTGGAGGAATCACTTCCGGATGATGATGTATCGGTTTGTGTATTAGAAGGCTTGTTTCGTCGTCGTTGGGCATAAACATCGGCCCAGGAGTATACTTCATCTAGCTTGTAATCAAGCGTGTCTCTGCGAAACTTTCTAACTTTACGTTCATTGATTTCTTTTTGATGTTTATCAAGAATGTTTTTGATGTCTTCGAGTGTGGGGGTGAGTTCTTCTGGTGTCAGGAGGTCTTTCAATTCACTGTCAATTTCCTTAATTTCTTGTTCAAGCTCTTTTAAAATACCACAGAGTTCTTCCACGATGAGAAGGATTAGATCCAGGCTGCACTTGTTCAGTATGCCGTTCCATTTGTCTTTAAATGTCTTAGAATTCTTACATAGAGAGGGCTTCAAAGCTATCCGCAATCCTCGTGGGATTCTGAGCGCTCGGTGATATTTAAGTAAGGTGCTCGCATGGAGCTTTTGATTAATGTGGCGTTTGGAGAGGTATAGTAGTTGTCTCACGCATTGCTCTTTATTGCAAAGGGTTGTAGATGGGCTGATGTCTTCTTCGATTAGCGAGTAGATGCGTTGTCGCTCATCTTCGTCATATGCTAAGGTGTGAGCTCTGACGTTGGTGCTTTTGCTAATTTCATCGAATTGCATGTTGTATGGCGTGCAGTCCACCTTTTGGTGGTTCAAAATGGATTGACAGAAAGGAGAGATATTGGTGGTGCACTGCTTGAGTAAATCACGTTTGAATGTTGTTGTTTTTAACAGTGTGGGTGCACTCAAGGGTAGCGTTACCGTCAACGCTTAATTAATAGAACGTGTGGTGTATGCATGGGCATGCAGATACATCCCCTAACGAGGCACTCCAGAGAGGATCAAATAATAGATTCCAAAAATTCCTCTTTTGAAGATTTGTAAAGTTTTAATTATACCAAAGTAGTAGAATTGCAGTTCTCACTGATATTTACATCATATCAATGGCAATGATTTAATGCATACATATTCATTTGTAAATCCGAACTCCAATGCATTTCGGGCGTGAACGCCCTTTATCAAGGAGAGCTGAAAGAATGAAAACGAGCCCGGGTTAGGGTAAAGGAAACGAGTAAAAACGAAAAAATACGGTGCATTGATTGTGTTGAAGTGCCGATCAATTAAAGTGAATATTATTGGTTTACACGAGTGTGATATGTTGTGTGAAGTGCTCGAACATGGGAGGTGGAGGGTGGACAGAAGAGGAGGTGAGGGAGGTGAAAGAAATTAGGTATCGCGGGATAAAAGGCGGGTGCAGGGACGCGGTAATAGAATATCGTGGCGCTAAGGCGTTAGGCAAACAAACTTACTTCAACGGAGTTGCGAGGGCACTCGCTGCTCCGGTCCACCGGTCTGAAAGTTTCAGAAAGGATTCACCCGAGTGAGTGGAAACGAGGTAACATAAGCGAAATGAAAAGTGAAGGTAAACATAAAGATAGGCCAAATGCATTGGAGTTCGGATTTACAAATGAATATGTATGCATTAAATCATTGCCATTGATATGATGTAAATATCAGTGAGAACTGCAACACTACTACTTTGGTATAAATAAAACTTTACAAATCTTCAAAAGAGGAATTTTTGGAATCTATTATTTGCTCCTCTCTGGAGTGCCTCGTTAGGGGATGTATCTGCATGCCCATGCATACACCACACGTTCTCTTCTGTAGTATTTAATGAAACACACAAACTGTGATGTGAGGAATGCTTGCAATAAGTCTAACCACTGGCAATACTCAGGGTAGCATCCTAACCCATTGTTCTTTTGCTCACCATGCCACCTCGGTTTGGTTCAAGCCATATGCAAATCAGTCATTACCCTGCCCCTCATGGGAACATTCCATTAGAAACTGCATGGCTAAGTCCTCCCTGAACCAGAACACAAGCAACCCAGGACCAGTTTCGCCCTAGTTATGGACTCATTAGTCAGTACATCTTGGTTCAGGTGACATAGTAAGCACGGACCCGTGTCTGGCATACCCATGGCACTTAGGGCGGTAAATTTGTTGGGTTCAACAGGGTCCACACACAAACGTGTCCATTGCTGATTTACATTTTTCAACTTGACATAGTTTTATTAAAGTGCGCCTTTTTACACGCTTTGCACATATGTATGATGTTACAACACGATCATTTAGATTGCGGTACATTACATTGCTGTTTTTACAACGCAAGTCGTTACAACGACTTGCGCTGGAGGGCGCTGGACATAGGACTAGTAGGATTTACTATTCCAACTCCAGCCTGCATACAGTAGGGAAGGTGTTGGAATAGTGAATCACACTATTCTTTAGTCTAGAGCGCCCTCCAGTGCAAGTCGTGCGTTGTAAAAGCAGCGATCTAAATGTACTGCGGTGTTCTGACCGCGTTGTTAATGTCGTTTCCCATGTGAGAACATACTCGGAAGTATTCTGCTTGTAGTGTAGGCACTTGTACACTGTGTCCAAAGTTGAAGAACACTGAAGACGTTGAACTTGCTTGTTGTTGCCCGGTTAGAGACCGCTCTGAATCGGAAGGACAATCCATCACATCAGCATTGCACCTCCGACACGGTGCAAATGGAACCAGGCTTCGATTAGTTAATCTGCCTCTGAACTACGTTTCTCAGAGGAGCCCTTCTATGGATTATCCTGGATGCTTTTCCTGTGACTGAGGTTAAGCTCCGCTGATTCCCATCCCTATCCTGCAAAGGACATCGGCCTGTTGCACACCAGACTGGCTTCCCGACGCATCTTACACAGGTATGGGAAGTCGGGTAGTCCCAGGTGGTCTGGCAGAGAGTACTCTCACTATGCTCTCGATAGTATAGGTAGGATTAGGTAGGAGTATAAATATGATATATTCATATAAACACTGTAACTGTTATAATGGTGACATCTTTTTCATCATTCTTGTAATGCTGGTGACAAGCCTTTGTGTCCTCCTGCTAATAACTGTAGCTCATGTTTTTTGCGCAAGACTGCAGTTAATTAAATAAATGTTTGAAATGCCAATTATTTATTTTTGACATTTGTACAGCGCTCCGTTACCCGTAGGTGTCCTGGCGCTAAATTACTAAAGTGTAAACCTTTAGCTAAATTACTAAAGTGTAAACCTGTTTCTGCGATTTCCTTGGGGGAATTCGAGTGGTCATGTTCTGAGGGTGCAGACCCCATCAGGTACCCTGTAAGGTTAGGGGTCCAGGTGGCACACTGTGAGCTAGCTAGGAATTGGGCCAACGCACTCTGATTTGAGTAGAGTCATTCCACATATTCTGACACTTATGTTGTCCAGATAAACTGTCCTACCTAATTAGTAGGAAGTGTACGGCACATAAAACACACACAAGGTGATGAGTGGAATGCTTGCCATAAGTTTAACCACTGGCAATAGTTCTGGGTAGCAGTCCAGCCCATCATTTTCTTTTTGCTCACCATGCCACCTCAGTTTCAACCAAGCCATATGGATATCAGCCTTGATCCTGTTCCTCATGGGAACAGTTCATCCCAAGCTGCCAAGCCAGGTTCTCCCTGAATCAGAATATAAGCCACCCAGGACCGGTTTTGCTATGGTTATGGGCTCATCAGCCAGCTACAGTTTGGTTCCAGTGACGGTGTGCACTGAACCCACGTCTGGGCATACCCATGCCACTTAGGTCGGTACATGAAACCCACAAACGATGATGGCAGGCTGCTTGAAATAAGTCTAACCACTGGCAATAGCTTAGGGTAGCAGTCCAACACATCATTCTTTTGCTCACCGTACCACCTCAATTTGGGCCACAACACATGCAAATCAGTCTTGACCCTGCAATCCTGGTAGTACTTACATGACACTTTATACACCTGATATAGCAGCAAAACGCTCAGATCCACATATGGTTTTGGTGCAGTTCTGGAGTGGGTGGTTGCTAGAGCATGTGGTCTCTTAAGACTTTCCTGCAGGAAGTAAGAGTCCTTGGCGATATCGTTGTGAAAGGGGAGCATCATATCATCTGTAAGCTACAGATATTATTATGGACAGTTCTTTGTGCAAGAGCCTAGGTTCTCCCAAACCTGACTGTGTGCTGGTAATGTAGCAGAAGGGACACATGGGGACATCATTGCAGAAGGGTGGCCACCGGGAGTCAGCATTGTGTACAGGGAGTGTAAGTTTGAGCAAACTTCATTATTTCCTGGGACCAATGGAATATATTATTAAGGGACCCTTTGCAGTCACAGACTTCACTCTAATGAAATGAAAGCTTGGCAGGAAAAAAGGGAGGGTAGAAAAAAATGCAGTCCGGTTCCAAACATCAAATTGATATGGCAGATACAAATTCTGCCACAGCGCACTGTGCGTCTGTCACAGGCGAATGAAGAGTATATTCCTACACTCGTCCTGGGCCAGGAAGACGCCATCTAGTCCCACTGGCCGTTCCAACTCCAGCGGGCAAGAAAGTCCATGAAACTTGTGTATTGTGAATCTTAACCCTGACCACATCAATTTCAAGCCGAAAAAGCAAATGGGACTCCTCAGTTGTGCTAATAACCTACGTCTTTTGAAAAAGCAGCTCAGTAGGAGGTGTTCAACACAAAGTCATACACAGACATTACAGCTGTGCGCTGAAAACTGACACGCATTTTAGGAAACGTTACAGAAGTCCCTTTTCCTGTATGATGTCCTCATTGTGTATTGATATAGAGAGTTGTCACTTTACAAAGAATACAATCATCAGCACCCCCATTGATCGCAGCCCACTCAAGATGGGAGCCCAGTGGGGCAGACTCTGTGCTTTAATACCCATTGGAGACAGCATGATCCCATATTCAGAGACAGAATAGGGACGCACAAAGACCAATATTTCGAGGACAAGGGTTTGGCGTCTATCAGGGGGTGGAGTGGGACGGTTTTGAGGCAGAGTGCACCATCCAGGAGAGAGATGTACAGATGTACATGCAGGGCTGGGTTCAGAGGATGAACAGGAACTCTGGGTTCTCAGGAAATAACCTTTGGCCCTTATGGATAGACTGGACTATAAGAACCCTCTAGCCAGGCAACACTCAGAGGGCGACAAAACTGGGTGCTTGTTCGCCTGGCCCTCAAGGGCTGAGATAGGCATAGTGCCGCTGGCCGCTTGAAACTTTGCAAAAGGCGACACCTTAAACACCAAGGCAGATATCAATGGGGTATTCCAAGAATACTACACAACTCTGAACACCGCATCGGAATGAGCATATAGCTCCTCCCTACAGGCATACTTAGAGGGATCCGGATATCACTCATTGACCTGCTCCGACACCGAGAGCTGGACGAGCTGCTCACAATTGAAAAGATTCGGAAAGCCATTGATCGAACGGCATGCAATGAACCCCCAGGATTTGGCACAGAGGCTACTTCAGCTGTACCAAGATGCTAGGGTGACTGGATTCCTACTGGCAATTATGAGAGAGGTGCTTCCCACGCAAGGTCATGACCTGCTGGAAGTAGGTACATACAGACCCCTCTCTTTTAAATACAGACTGTAGAATCCACGGCGAAGTCATTGCTAATAGACTAATTCCCTGTCTGCCCAACCAGACCAGTATGGCTTTATACCAGGCTGCAATACGTTCCTATACCTATGGTGCTTATTCCGCCTTATGGTGGAGGGACCTCAGGAGGGCAGCCTACAGGTGGCGATGTCAGTAGACACTGAAAAAGGCTTTAATACCCTGGGGAAGCCTTATATAATAAAGTTGCCCAAAAAGATGGGGCTGGGCAGGATCATCATGTGATTGATAAGATTTATCTACTTTAGCCTGATGGCCTGGATCTGCACAGGATGCAATATTTCTAACTTCTTCGATATGAGCAGAGCCTCCAGACAGGGATGCCCACTGTCCCTGACATCTGCCTTTTGTAAATGTAAATGTACATGTATTTATATAGGGCAAATCACCGACCCGGTATCTAAGCGCTTGCTTAGGGAACCCGTCCTGGTATTCCCCTGTGAGGTACCCCGGCAGGGTATCCACAAGGTGAAAGCCAGGCATCCTGCATCTCTTTTCCAGCAAAGAGAGCCGGACTGGGCGGTCCTGAGCTGCGACTCATGGGAAAGTGTGTCTCTGTATGCCGATGACACGCTAGTATATCTGCGCGACCTACAGAAAGACTTCTGCCTGATAATGGGAATGCTGCACGTACCCTGGTCTGAAGCTGAATGCTGCTGAAACCTGCATGTTCCCCCTTAAAGGATTATCAGCAACCTACCGAGGGGCTCTGCCGCAGGTTGACGCCAAATGGAGCCCAGGCACACTCTGCTACCTAGTAGTCCACGTTTGCAACTCGAACAAAGCTAACTTGCAAGGGAACTTCGTGGTGGCACTGGCAAGTACATGCCAGTCGCTGACCTTCTGGAAATCCTTACCACTCTCTCCAGTGGGTAGGGTGGCAATCGCCAAAATCTTGGTGCTGACCAGACTATCACTTGTTGGCCCCCCAGTGCCATTGCCTCGGAGTTCCTTTTACAGCTTAAATAGTGTATTATCTGACTTGATGTGGGGAACAGGATAGAAGCGGGTAGCTCTACGTAAATTATATAGCCCCATAGAAAAGGGCGGTCTTGGTGCCCAGCCGCACAGGCACAATGGCCAATGAGATGGTTATCAAAGGCTCCCAGCACAGAGAGGGCACATAAACGGAGAGAGACGGGGATCATCAACTGGTTAATGAGACCTCCCGCTGAGTCACACCACCACGTGACCGCGAGATTGTGTACTAGAGACCGAGCCGCCGGACCGCTAACTACCACCCGGGTCTGGCGGTGAGGGGTAGGGGAGAGACTGAACAACGCATGAGAAACCAAGTAGGTGTTATGAGTCCCTGGTAGAAGGAACCATGGACTGACCTTCTCCATTGCTGCTCGCAGTCTCCCCGTCGTGGCGAGGGGGGGGACCTAACACTAGTCAGCGCCCATAGCCTGGCGGGCTTATTTTCTAAATAACGGGGCACCAGAAGGATTGTTTAGGGGTCAACACGTTGTGTAAGGCAGTTTTGTAATAGGCATGTTTAAGATACATGGTAGCGATACCCGCCTGTGCACCGATACCGGGGGCGCCTATCGGTGCCCCCGGGCAAAAAGGGCAAAAACGAGCTGACTCCATATGAGAACTGTGACAGGGTAGAAACCGCTTGTGACTACTTAACTGCACTAGACTAAACTGTTTTAAACTACAGACCGCTCCCGCAAACGATTACTGCTTTTCGGGGGCATCCTCACTTAACCTATACCCATGGCACTTATTATGGCACAGCCGGGGGTCCAAACAATAGCCCTCCCTCAGATCTGGAACACCGGCGATTTCGGTACCTAAGCGATAGTCCGATTAGTGATGTGCCGCGCATAATCAGCTTACTCGGCCACGCCATATAGCACACACTGTGGAGTTACTGAGTTGCGGCGACAGCGAAATAACCACCAACCAATTGGAGTATGTTATTGAACTAACAGCTAGTGACACACACTACCAGTTACAAGCTTTGAATGATGGTTTCCTCCTATAACCCGCCAAATAATTGCAGGTTTACCGCGTTATACGACCCGCTGGACACTGTTGGGGTCTGTATACATAACCAATTAGGTGAGTTACAAGCCATACCACCCCACACTGTGGACGCGATTCCGTGTCTTGTATATATTTTATTATTTTTAACCATAATGTTTTCCAGTCCACAGTGGTCCACATGAGCATGCCCACCACATTGCTCACTAAGGATCTGCACGAACACTTGTTCATATTAGTTTTTAATCACATGCTAGCAGCACTCGATCTAGCATGGCACTAGGAATGTACGTTCTCCACCCCCTGGTTTTAGAATTGTACCTGTTGTGATTTGCTCCTTTTCTCCCAATCCAGGTAGATGCAGTCCGACAGAGATATGACGCAGGAAACACCTATTTTTCTGTGAGCTACACACACTTGATAGCTTATCTTACTATTAGACATCAACCACTTTGACGTAGACAGTCAACACCATAGATACACTCTCTACTGACAGGTCCTGAAGAATTGCTAGCTAATTGCATTAGAGAGAGAAACATTTTGACCAACTACAGCACATACTATACCGTCACTCGCAAACTGGAAGCATAATATTCCAGCAAGTACCGGATAGTCTTCTTTTTAATTAGAGCAGGGGACCACCAGAATAAAGTCATTACATGGTACTCCTAGCTTTATTTTAACTCGCACTCAAACGTCTACGCACCTCTGGCCCCACACCCGCACTTCATCTAAACGGCAGTTGGATAAAAGATCTCCGCTAAAGAGCCCCTCTTTGAGGTGTTGCCCGTTTGGTATTGCACCGCCGACCCAACGAGGAGCAAGCCCAGATGATGAAGCATGACACCTGAAAGGGTGTGTGAGGGCATTACATCCAACAAAATGGATGCCCAATTGTAGGAGTCCCATAGACCCTACAACATCCTTCATACCACAGGGACACGTACATTCCTTTAACTTAGGAACAGCCCAGAATTTTGTAATTATCTCCCAAACACGGCAAGCACCCATAGTAAGTTATCCAGGGTTGCCAAACACTCTTTGATTAAATGTATAACCCGGTGGGGTTAGGGGGGGCTATAAGCTATACTTCTGAGGCAATTCATAATGGGCATACCCGAACTTCAGCGGTATAACGGACCACCGTAACACTAGACTATGGACAGAAGCAGGACAACATGTATGTACACAAGATGCTGGAACCAGGAGTGGCTGAACCATCACACCTACTTCTTAGTGATGGGACTGGCCGGAGAACAGTTACACTGATGTTTGGGGCGTTTTGGGGTACTCGCCACTGAATATCCAGTACTTTGGGCGAGGTAGAGGGCCTTGATTGGACCGGATTTGACAGACCAGCAATGGAAAATCTCATTAGAAAGTGTTAAAAAGGAGTCAAGAAATTCACATCCCAAATACACCACTGTAACTACTTATACCCGACGTATCTCACTTCCAAGCTGCTTCATCATATGCCCAAGAGGTAACTCCCAAATGCCCATGATGTGTATGCCCTGATGCTGACTTTTATTATATGATATGATGCTGCGTGGAAATTGCGAAGTTCTGGACTGAAACGGTAGCACCGATGCCAGAAATAATCGGCAAACTGTTGACAGTGGACCCTTTTCCCAGTCTTCTGGGGTAACGCCAAGATCTGGAAAAAACAAATATCCGAAATTTAGACTAAGCCCATCTTCTGGCCAAGAGACGGATAGCTATGGCCTGGACATGCTCAGAGGCTCCCTTGTTGATGTACTGGACGGTAGATCTTTATAAATGGGCCATGGCAGTGGTGGATTGGTGGATATCACTAGCGGCTAGATGAGAAAAAGGTCCCCTTAGAGAAGCCTGGGACAAATACATGGAAGTGCTGACAACTAAAACAGACGAGAGGCCACCATGAACTCACCAGTGTAGACACACCAATATGCTTTTCCAGGTAGGAGATAAAGCAGGACTCCTGTAGAGGGTGGCGAAGAGAAACAGCCCCTTGTTGGACTTGGAGCGGTAGCGAGAACGCGGGGGTGATGCAGGGTTGCAGGACTAGTGTCCCCTCCAAGTGAACATCATACGAGACACACATCCAAAATCTCTGGGTCTCCGGTGGACTCGAACCCGCTGCCACTCGCGAGGGAAAAGTTGAGAACACAGTAGCACATCTGACCGTGAGAAATAAACCCATACCACCACACCACTGGTTAGTCTCTAGAAAGTTATCATGTTTTTAAGTTTGGTGTTTCAAAGCCAGTTAGTGGATGTCGTGGAAATGGCACAGATAATGTTACTATTGACACAAGGAGACGGGTCCCTACCAAGCAACTTAGAAAAAGGAGATCACTAAATGAGTACCTATCTGTGCCAGAATGTGTGAACCCCAAATGGAATTACTGGAATGACTTTATATGCGTTTAATGCGTGTAATGGATGAAAACAATAAAGGGCCACTTGGAAAAAAATAAAGAATACAACCATTCCAGGTCTAATTTATTTAAATTGAGAATAACACAAAGGGGATGGTGGAATGCTTGCAAAAGTCTCAGACACTGGCAGTTGCTCTGGGCCACAGTACGAGCCCATAGTTCTTCGTCCCTGTGCTACTTCAGACATAGACCATCCATGCGCAGACCAGCCTTAGTCCTGCTCCTGTAGGAACAGCCCAGCTACAAATGGGAAGCAAGCAAACCCAGACTCCTTTTTCCCTGTCCTGTAGGAATTGATCTGTGCCTCACTAATGAAGCCCACATAGACCAAACACAGTCTGGGTTGGCTTGCAGTCTCAAGACAACCTCGCCTTGCAGTTCCTCTTAGAGTCAGTCGACGCCTAATTTTCATGGGTTTTGTTCTTTTCTGCAGTGACACAGTGGGAAGAAAAACAATGGACTGAAATGTAGTTATTAGATTAATTTATTTGCATAAGCCCTACAGTCAACTGAGCCATGTTTCATTTATGAAGAACAGCAACACACTGCCCACTTGAAAGGATTCATATTTACTATTTCATGTATTAATATAAAGTATAACCAGCGGCCTACAGCATAATCCATGTTTTGTATGTTACTTGTATTGTGCCAAGGCACCAATGTGCTTCAATGAAAACAATTGCTGTGGTGCTTGAGAAATCATTAACCTCAAATGCACCTAAGTCCCCACCTGCTCCTCCTTAAGACTGCTACATCTTCTTCCCAACCCCTGTCAAAGCACTACTCATGCCAGAGAAAGAGACGGCAACCATGGGACATCCTGCCCCTCAACACCTCTCGGCCTTCTCTCCTACCTGAACAAAAATACTGACCCACATGTCAGCCCCATCAAACAATTCATTCACATTCTGTTTCTTGCACATCTTCCGGTAAGACCCAGGTGTCCAACTCCCAAAACCCAGCTTATTTTACCCCTACGCTGACGAATCTGTGTGCCTTGGGATACAGCCTGCGCCTCCCTGATGAGGCTCTGTGAAGCCAAAGCCAGTCTGGCTTGCTTGTGGTTTCATTGCAGCAGGCGTGGTCTGGCTGCTTGGGCTCGATTGTTCCTTCTGGACCAGGAACATGGTCGATTTGCTTATGGTTGGTCCCCGTCGGCTGTGGTATAATGAGCCACAAAAATGAAGTTATGGGATGCAGGCCAGAGTGACTGCTAGTGGCTGACCTCAATGCAAGCAGTTAACCATTCAATATTTTGTTCATACCTGTGCTTCACTCCTGCCATGAGTGACACTTTGTTTGCCCAAGCTGATCTAGGAAACTGCCAGACTCAACCATTCTGTTTCTAGCTAATCCTGGTATAAGGCTAGATAGTTGTAAATTCATACCTACCTAGGATTTCTAAAGGTTAGTACTTGTTTGCACAAGGGAAGCACCCATAATCTGGTTTCAGCTTGACTTCACACACAATACTGGTCTCTGTACAACAGTGCATGCTTGAGGTGTTGCTGCTGTGGTTCAGAAGCACTTTGCTGCTCCTTGGAGCTAGGTTTGTGCAATATCAAATGCCTAATACAAGTGAGTGAAGCCAATCATTCGAATGCAGACTCTGCTGCTCCCTAATCCTACATTTATCTCTGTTTTCTGACACTTAGGGTGCTGGAGCGCGACCTGGCCATTTTTCGGGATGGCATCCCCAAGGACTTGCTCACAGACGTGGTCGACCGTAAACTGGGGACACACTATCAGATCCTCGGGGGCAAGTTGTACAGAGAGGCGGAGTGCATGTTCCCAGCCAGGTAGGAGGTTGGCACTATGGAGACATCTACCACTCTTCTCAGTGTCTGTCCTGTGAGGGAAAATAGTAAACCGCATCCTTGGTTTACTCTTCTCCTTCCCTCTCCTTCTGCAGCCAAGAAGCTAAAAGTTAGTATTTAAAAAATGCCTTTTGTCACATATTCTGCACTTTTCTGGAACATCTAAAGTCAGTGTACTTTTCCCGGGTGAAGCAAATTCATAGGCCCGATGCGGGTGAAGCTGGTAGAACCAATGCAGGATGTCTCTGCCCTTGGCATGCCTCCTTCCTGACAGGTGCACATGAATGGACTGCTGGCTGTGGCTGTGTTATTTCTTTTTTAATTTTAGGTGCAATGATAAAAACCCATGCACTGTGTCTTGACTGTAGACCTGGCTTGTAGTATTTATTGGCCCAGTGGTCCGAGCACCTCTGGTGGTCTGACTGTTGGTATGGGATTTGGTGTTTAATATGGACTCGGTGGTTTGAATAGGCTCATGGTCTTTTGGCTCGAAGTTCATTGTTTAATTAAATGCGCCACGGATGGAGTGGATATATGATGTGCTGGCTGTTGATGTGGTATTTAGTGTTTAGTTACAGATGGAGCAGGTAGAGCAAATGCATGTGTTGGTTTTGAGTATCTAGTGTTGATGCGGAGCATGTCTGGTGCATTGGTTCTTCGAAGGTTGTTTAGGTATTAATATAAGCTCAGTGATCGAGGTTATGCACTGTGTGTTGGTACTGGTAGTAGTGTTTACAATAGGTGTAGTGGTTGGAGCACATATATGGTATGTTCGCCGGTGGTATGTATCTAGTGCTGAATGTAGATGCAGTGGTCTGATCACATACATGTTGTCGCTCCCAAGGTATTTAGTATTTGATCAAAATGTAGTGGTTGGAGCACATACATGGTGTGTCTCTCCTAAGGTATTTAGTGTTTGATATAGATGCAGTGGTCGGGGCACAAACATGGTCTGTCTGTCCGAAAGGTATTTAGTGTTTGATATAGATGCAGTGGTCGGGGCACAATCATGGTCTGTCTGTCCGAATGGTATTTTGTGTTTGATATAGATGCAGTGGTCGGGGCACAAACATGGTCTGTCTGTCCGAATGGTATTTTGTGTTTGATATAGATGCAGTTGTCGGAGCGTACATAGTGTTTCTCTCAGTATGGTATTTAGTGCTTGATATAGATGCAGTGATTTGGACACATACATTTTGTGTCTGTCCATATGGTATTTGTTTGATATAGACGCAGTGGTTGGTGAACCTCCATGGTGTGTCTGTCCGTATGGTATTTAGTGTTTGATATAGACGCAGTGGTTGGTGAACCTGCATGGTGTGTCTGTCCATATGGTATTTAGTGTTTGATGTAGATATTGGGTTTCGGATTACATACAGGACTTGTCTGTCTGTATTGAATTTAGTGTTGGATGTAGATGCAGGGATCGGAGCACATGCATGTTGTCTCTCCGTATGGTATTTAGTCTTTGATGTGTATGCAGTGGTCAGACACATGATGTGTCTGTCTACATGGTATTTAGTGTTTGATGTGGATGCAGTGTCGGAGCATATAGATAGTGTGTTGGCTTTGTCGTTCTAGTGTTTCATTACAGGTGGAGTGGGTGTAGCGCCTGCAGTGCGCGACACTCCTTGTTGCAGTTGATTGGTCACTTTAAGGGAGTGTTGGCTCTAGTATTGTCTATCTAGGGTTCTATTAGAGTAGTCAATGTTTGTGGGAGTGCATCGGTATTACTTTTCATTTGCACACGAATAGTGTACAGTCCACTCGGATCTTGTCTCACTTTCACATTTCAGGTGCAGCGGGGTAGAGCACTTCATACTGGAAATCATTGGCCGCCTCCCCGACATGGAGCTGGTGATTAACGTACGCGATTACCCACAAGTCCCGAAGTGGATGAAGCCTGCCATCCCGGTCTTCTCTTTCAGCAAGGTGAGTGCCTGTCTCCCACAATCAGCATCAGGTGTGACTGTGGGTATGCTATATCTTCCTGCAAAATCAACCAGCCTGTTACCTTGCTAATTTATTCTGTTAGTTGTTGCTGCTGCCTCCAGGCTCTCCATCCATAGAAAGAAACTGGTGGCTCGGACTATATATGGAGATTCTTGTAGTAGCAGTCAGGGTTCTTTGCCTAAAAGAGTACGATTGCACTCAGTGTAAGTGATATTTTGTGGTAGAAATACTGCAGTTTTGTCCGATCAGCCTCCACTCCTCTCGTTTCCTGTGCCTTTAAGATGAGGGACCGGTGATCCTGCATGGGTGGACTTACCCTGAGGGGAGGAAGAAGAATGAGGAATCTGTAGACAGAACAGTATTCTTTCTAACTTCTGTATGGTGAAGGCAAGTGACATCCTGTAATTGCTGCTTCCTCCTGCAGATTTCTCATCTCTAGATACACTGGCATAGCAATAGTAAACACCTTGAGACCACAGACTTCTCAAAGTAGACATGCTGCTGAACTACACGTCAAATCTGATCTTCTCTCTAGCATTGTAATCCTTACACACGTTTCAAGGGAGTGTGCAGAGATGCCATGTAACTCCTTGTCAAATATTAAGATGAGGAAAACTCCTCGACATAGTCTACCTAGCCGATTATTTAGAACTTGCTCGTTCAGAATCTGTCTTCCATATCACCAGCCTGGTATAGTACTCTGGATCAAGACATTCTCTGCTACATCTGCAGGAGTCACTTATGAGGGCAAGTAACTGAAAATGCTAAGGGTGGAATCCGCAACTACTACAATGCCAGTAATGTAGCAAGGTTGCCACTGGCCCTTGTGCAAGATAGGAAATGTTCCTTTGACTGCTGTTGAGGTAGTAAATTGCAAAAAATATCTGGGTTCGAAGGGTCCTGATGCTGCTGCACCAGAGGTGGCTGCACCCGGCACATTTGTGGTCTTTGTTTTGTTACTTACCTTCCTTATACCTCTGAGTCTGCAGGATGGTCGACTGCAGTGTCCTTTTTTATGTTGTGAATTGTCCACCCCAGGGAGGCAGTGAAACTATTGACTGGTGCACAACTTGTAGCTATGAGATTCACAATAGTGTTTGCACTTCGCATGCTGGTGCCTGGGTGCAGTTAACCCTCTTTATGGGTCTGACACTGGACAGGTGTCTTGCTTGAGGGTTTAAGTGGAACTCTTTCTCTTTAGTTATATTGCTCCTTTGTCATTTTTTGTCTTAATTCAGAATGTTTGTCCTTTTACTTTTCCTCTTTTGCTTCTCTGTCAGTATCGTGCTTGGGTGTCGCGCTTCCACTCGCATTCCTTTCCTTACAGATGTGCCTCTTTCTTTTTTATTCTGCTCCTCTTTCCTCTGTCGTCCGCTGCTCCCTTTGAAGCTGTTGCACAGAGCCCACCTCTTACCAATGTTAGGATTAAGAAAGGCTTCCTTCGATATCACCCCCCTTTGTTCTTTTTCTTTTCAGACTCCCGACTATCAGGATGTCATGTATCCAGCGTGGACATTCTGGGAGGGAGGCCCGGCCGTCTGGCCCATCTACCCCACCGGCCTGGGCCGCTGGGACCTGATGCGAGTGGAGCTCAGGAAGTAAGTCAGGTCCCTGCATTGAATTTAAGGCTTCAACCCGGAACCTTTCCGAAATTGCAGCCGCCACGGGTTGTGCTGGCGATGCTTCTCTCTGAGCATCACAAGATGATCTGCTTTTGTGTTGCACTTTACTGCCACTGATGTAGCTCTGGGGTGCTGCATCAGCCTGGCTTAGGGGGGAGTTTACATGTGAAGTTGTCTCTAAGCTTTGGTTGAAGCTACATCTTGCAAGCATGGTTACGTTGCCCAGATTTCTTCCTTCCATGCCTTTGTGGTGGAGCACACAGTTGTTGTGAGTCCTATATGGGAAGCGTTTGTGTTGTGTGTGAGAGATTGAGGGATACTGTAAATGTGTTGCCGCGTCTTGGCGCACCGATGTTTGCTGGTGTGAAAAGGAGTGACTGGGATATAAAAGCACACTTCTGCTCGCTGGTCTTTTTGGAATACTTGTATGTTTGGAGCCCTCCGTAATACGGTGGAGAGGGCTGGTGCAGGTGCACTGGGTCATAAGGTGTGGTTCAGGCTGGTGCCATAATGTGTTCACGTCGTGGCGTGTGTTGCGATTTGTCTACGTGAAACCAGCACTTAAGTACACAAGCCCCTGACCTGTACTCTCCAGAGCTTAAATACAACTGGTGCAATCATGGAGTAAGTATGTAAAGGGCCTTGCTGTCACAGGGTTTATGTAGACGGCACCCCAAAGATTGGGATACTGGAATCCTCAGGCCAGATGCCAGTGTATTGTCATCGGTTTCGATAATCCCTTCATGGTATCAGATGTTTAGTTTGTCGACTACTCTCCCGGGGTTGCATAGGCATGTACATTGGGATGGCAGATGAGGGTTTCCTGGGGCAGTTCTGGTCGCGTTCCTTGTGGCTTATGTGCAAACGGGCTTCTCGAGGAGTCCTTCATAAAGGCTTCAGCAAGTGGGCTGTGCTCTTCTTTGTTTTGGTGTAGGACATGATTTACTCTATTTCTCCTCCTGTTTCCATCTCTCCCACCCTGTCTCCACCCTCTGTCTCTTTAACATAACATGTGTATTTGTAAAGCACACATTCACCCGTAGGTATCTCGGCGCTGAATAACAGATGTTTATTGCTGCCCAACTCAATGGTACCCATTTTCTCGACCTCTGAAGGATGAAAGGCTGAGTGGACCTGCCCGGATTTGAACCTGTGACCATGAGGTTTCTACAGTGAACGCATTAGTCCAGTAGGCCACCATACCTGGCTCTCTCCACTCTTCCTAACACGGTTTCCCTCCTCCCTTTCCCTATTCTTCTTCCCTCTTTATCGCTCTATCCCACCTCCCCTTATTTATGTGTTTCTCTCCCATTCTTTACCCCTTTTTCTCTCTTCCCTCTCTGTTGCTCCTGTCATGGCTGTATTAATTCCATGGTCGAGAGCTAGTTTGCAGCCATTACCACAAGACCTTTTAGTTGAAGTATCCTTCTGTGATAGTGCGAACAGCCTTTTTGAAGCTCCGATAACTCCTAGTTGACTCGCTCGGGATGGCTGGCCTCACAGAACTTCAAGATTCTTTGGATTCTTAAGAGATTCGCTAATTTGAATATCTTCTTGCTTGGATGCATTTGTTACCAGGTTTTCTTCTAGGCCGGCAGAGTAAGGATTCATTGGAACAATGTCAAGATATATAGATGTCCCCAGTCAGTCTCAGCAAGGTTCCCTGATTGCTCGTTTTCTCAGCTCGGTTTCAGTACAGTGGATGGGATCTGATCAGCTTCAGTACAGTGGAAGGGATTTTGTCAGTTTCTGTACAGTGGAAGGGATACAGTTGTCTTCAGTACAGTGGAAGGGATCTGGTTGACTTGAGTCCTGTGGACGGGATCTGGTTGACTTGAGTCCAGTGGAAGGGATCTGGCCGGCTTGAGTCCAGTGGCAGGGATCTGGCCGGCTTGAGTCCAGTGGAAGGGATCTGGCCGGCTTGAGTCCAGTGGAAGGGATCTGGCCGGCTTGAGTCCAGTGGAAGGGATCTGGCCGGCTTGAGTCCAGTGGCAGGGATCTGGCCGGCTTGAGTCCAGTGGCAGGGATCTGGCCGGCTTGAGTCCAGTGGCAGGGATCTGGCCGGCTTGAGTCCAGTGGCAGGGATCTGGTTGGCTTGAGTCCAGTGGAAGGGATCTGGCCGGCTTGAGTCCAGTGGCAGGGATCTGGCCGGCTTGAGTCCAGTGGAAGGGATCTGGCCGGCTTGAGTCCAGTGGAAGGGATCTGGCCGGCTTGAGTCCAGTGGCAGGGATCTGGCCGGCTTGAGTCCAGTGGCAGGGATCTGGCCGGCTTGAGTCCAGTGGCAGGGATCTGGCCGGCTTGAGTCCAGTGGCAGGGATCTGGCCGGCTTGAGTCCAGTGGCAGGGATCTGGCCGGCTTGAGTCCAGTGGCAGGGATCTGGCCGGCTTGAGTCCAGTGGCAGGGATCTGGCCGGCTTGAGTCCAGTGGCAGGGATCTGGCCGGCTTGAGTCCAGTGGCAGGGATCTGGCCGGCTTGAGTCCAGTGGCAGGGATCTGGCCGGCTTGAGTCCAGTGGCAGGGATCTGGCCGGCTTCAGTCCTGTGGAAGGGATCTGGCTTTGCAGGGAAGGGAGGTAGATTGTGCTTGCAGGTCAGCAGACTTGGGCGAGGCGCAGTAGAGTATATTACTCATTCTCCACTACCTACTGTATTTTAAAGACACTGGCTTTACTATCACTTTATTTTGCAATCACAAATGTCAAGTAAGTTCCAGATAACGGAAATCAACCTTTTTGAGACATTGGTCGTTTTTTTATTCCGATGGCAGCGGGTGTGGGACGTTTTGGAGGGATCATGTGCTGAGGAACTGCATCTCCAACATGCACGAACAGGTGCTAAATTGCAAGCAAATTTGGAGGTTTGGTGGCACTTCGTGACAGAAATCTGGGTGATGGGGAGCATGTCTGATCGCAAGTCCACTAATAGTGATGTATCTCTGTCTGCCTGAGGGAGCCCAGTGTTCACTGGATGAAGTATATTGGTGATATGTTGCACTCTGATTACTGTTAATTCTGTGCCTACCACTATGTACTGCACTGCGTCTGTATTAGTCACACTGGGGGCAACGACTGTGTCGCTACTGATATTTCAACGCAACACATTGTTGACTATGCTGATTTGTTACCTATGTTTGGTAAAACGATAAAAGGTTTTAAAAAAATTATTCCAATGGAAAACTGTGACATTCCTTTATGATCCCTAATGTCACAGTCTGAGAAATCCTGATATTCAACCTCTCGAACAGTGCAGCCCTCACCCACGCGGTGGCACTTCTAGATTGCATCTCATCCAGGTCTAAACCTCTTTTGTCCACATCATGAAGGCTTAAGACAAATGGGGTTTGCTCCTTATTGTAATAATCTCCCTATGAAAGTGCCTTTTCTGTCACCATGGATCAATTTTTGCTTCTATGATATTGCGTACATATTTTTGTAATGCTTTGCCCGTATAACATTGGATTACAGCCATGTGGTGGAACCCTATGAACTTTCAGCCGCCTTACATATAAGAAACTCTGTTCCTCTCCTCAGACGCCAAGTCTTTCCTCCGTTAAAACGTTACCTCCATCTGCGAATGTCCCCGCTCTTTGAAAGCCTTTTTAGGTCTCGACTGGCGAAAGCGAAAAGGCATAATTAGATAATTATGTGTTGATGTTTAGTTACCTTCTTCAGCTACATTGTGGCCTGCTAGTTCTCTTAAAGGAAACCACAATTTAAATAGTTAGGTTGAGGTTCGTACACAATTTAAATAGTTAGGTTGAGGTTCGTACAGTGGTATCAAAAGATATAAATTCCTAAATATTGGCTCAATTGGAGTAGTGATTAAGCATTCGAGTCAAGATATACACAATATTATGTTTTATTCAACCAATTACTTTTTTTGTTCAAATCTGTTTTTTATTGTGAACACAGCGATAAGCCTACAACCCCGTTTCGGGGCCGGCCGCGCAGAGAAAAGCCAGTAGGTAGTACTAACCAGGGGAGGTGGAACCGTTAACACAGCGCCCTGCCTACAACCCCCGGAGGGGGCCGGCCGCGTAACCAATTACTTTTTATTGTCGTCTTAGCAACTAGGCAACTGATCATTTCATATGACACTTGGGGACAAAGTGAGCGTTCTGTTGATTTTTAAATGATACTCTGAAATGTAAGCTTCATTGACAGTAGTGCCTATCTAAAAGTAGTAATTAATTAATTAATTAATTGTGGGTTTCTAAAGCGCTAGAATAGACTCCCGAAGGAGTATCTCTGCGCTATAGACCGCTGGGGAACCCGTCCTGGCTTTCCCTGTGAGATGGTCCCTTTCTGGGTATCTCCAAGGTGAAACCAGGCATCCCCGGCGTATGTGGGGGGCGGTTGTAGAGATGAGGCAAGCTTAATGCCCAGAGTTGCCGAGTGTGATCCCTGGTTAGAGTAGGCACCGAGGCGAGAATTATCGAGTCCGCTGGCCCTTGGTCCATGACCCTGCCGCGTCGGGAATTGAACCCTGGTCCCGGGCCGTTCTCTGCTTCCGGGTCTGCCGCCTCTAACCAGTGAGCCACACCACTCACTCAGTAATGTCAGTACATATTATGACTGTCTTTCCTGTGCCCCCGATTGATAGGTGTGTTAGAAAATGTAGGCATCAAAGGTAAAACGGTTGGTAGAATCCTCAAATGATAGTGACCGTTTGGACAGGCAATGCTAAAGAATGTGTAACTTTAATCAGGAAGAGGATTTGTGTCCTCGGAGTATGTAGTAGCCTAAAAGAACAAGCATTGAAAATGCAATAGGTCTTGCCTTTGATGAAGTTAGTCATTTGCTTTGCTAATGGTATTGTATAGCAAATCAAATGGCTTTACGTTAATAAAAGGCGAGACCTACTGCATTTTTAATGCTTGTTTATATATAAAGAGAGATTTCAGGCTGCCCTAAATCAGGTGTCCGTACCGCCTGCAGTCCTGTGTATTCTGTGTATAGCCATAAATGTACTCTTGTGCACTATGATGGTTGCAGCATTTTGTGAAAGGCACTGGTAGTGAACCTCTCCACACCGCCACTACCAATGCCGCAAAGGCTGCAGCCTCCCACTGCACCCCCACACACCCAGACAGAAGAGGTCACACTGGAAGACCAACCGGGTGTCCGTCTCCTTCTCCTTCCTCGCGGCCAAAGCATGGAACGCCCTTCCGCTCCACCTCAGACAGACAACATCGCTCCCCATCTTCGCAAGAAACCTCAAAACCTGGCTCTTCGACAGACCCCCTCCTTGATGGAATGGAACCTGCACCCCCCCCCCCCCCCCCACCCCTAGCGCCTTGAGACCCTTACGGGTGAGTAGTCGCGCTTTAACAAACTCCTGATTGATTGATTGATAGGTTTTCTCACACTCTTGCTCAGAGCACACACGGCACCTGCAGTGCAAGGTTCTTTCGTGCTCACTCAGAAATGCAGTAGTGACCGCTGCAGGCCCAGCATTGCACACACAGACACACCCCTCCTTCGATACGAACCGCAGCAGTGCAAGCAACACGCACACTACAAGTCGCAATCTCCTGCTAGGTATAGTGTATTCTGTACCACTGCAAGCTTTGCGCACACTCTCAGACCAGGTATTCATACATACTTTGCCCTCGATCTGGCATGGCTGGTACTTTGTACCCCACACCCCCTGCTTGACGAGGAAGCCAATCAGTTGTACACTTTCCCATCAGCTCTCCTTATTGCTTTATCCCCCAGGTCTGCCGACCAGTGGCCATGGGAGAAGAAGGTCCCCAAAGGTTACTTCAGAGGATCCAGGTAAGGGCTGTAAATTCATCCTTGTTACAATGCAGCGGCGTCAAGTCCTCGCAGTGCGAGGCGAGCAGCTCCGCTGTGGAGAAAGCACAGGAAAGTGTCCAGTGCTGTGCGACCCTCAGAGGTAGTTCTTAACTAGCAGATTTGTATTGATTAACTCGTCGTTGGCACGCTTCTTGCTTTTTTACCTGCTGGTTTGTGCCAATCGTGAATCAATATCGATCTCTCTCTTTGTTGCTTGGTAGATATATACAAAGTGCAGATGTGCAGAGTGCAGTATGCTGTGTTATTACCATTGTTGAGTGTGGGGAGGGCCTTGGTGAGTCACGGTGCTCCTCCTTGCCCCATCAATAGCAATAAATACAATATAATACTCCGAGAATCTGCTTATATGCGTTATACCATGGTAGTTTTTTTTCCTGTGTACTCGTTTTAACAAAAGGTATTTAACCAAAACCAGGATGTGACGAGTTACAATTGTGCATCACGGTGAAATCATATTAAAGAGATCTTGTGACTATTGGAATTGGAATCGGTATTTATAAAGCGCGACTGTCGCTTCGGAAGAAGCATCCTGGCGCTAACTGGAAGGTGAGCGGAGGGGGGAGAATTTAAGGCAGGATTAGATGGCGTCCCGCACATACTCGTCTGATAAGCTGAAGATCCATGTTTTCAGTTGTTTCCTGAAATATTAGGAAAGGTGTCTCCCTGTGGAAAGTAATTGTTACATGCACTGCATAAGACAGTAAATACTGCTTTTCTCATGGCAATTTTGCTTCACTGTAGTAATAAACTTCAGTTTGACCATTGCACTGTAGTGATACACGTGTGAATGTGCATTTATTAGTAAATAGGCTCGATTTAATGTTATCGTACCACATTTATTTTCACTGCGATGGCGTAAATCTACTTATACCATGCAGTGAAAATAATTGTGGTCCAATAATACGTTATTCAGTGTGTATGCTTTTGCTTTGATTGTTGCATTATTGTGTTGTTATGGGACATTCCATTATGTGTTGCGTGACACTTATAAAACACACCTGCGCTGTATGGTTTCGTGGTGGTGCCTTAAATAAATATATATGTACCTTTTTTCAGAACCAGTCCTGAGCGGGACCCCCTGATCCTCCTATCCCGTGAGAACCCGGACCTGGTGGATGCTGAATATACAAAGAACCAGGCCTGGAAGTCTGAAAAGGTGAGTGCTTCCCTGGTCCCTTCTGCATCGCCTGCTGAGCGTCTGTTTCTTCCTGCCTGAGAGTGCTTTGATTGAGGACGTCTCTATGGTTTGGCGGCATCTGCTGCTTCTTGCTGTATCCACACAAGTATTGTTTATCTGAACAGATACACCTATTGTGAACTAGAAAACTCAGAGAACCAACGATCACTGCTAAATGAGGTGGACAAGAGGAACAGAAATGCGCCTGGCACCCTCGCTCTCACTACACTACTCCGTTGCTGTGCATCTCCTCTATTGTGCTATCTCTGACCACTGCAAGGCTGCCACATCTCTGTCAACACTATGCAAGGCTCCTATAGACCTGGGAGGATGAGGAGAATTCCGGTCCAGTATTCAGATTCCTCTAACTTCAAATAATCTAAGTCCGGGTATACTGTTGCGCATGGACTAGTCAGATACTCAATGTTTGGTCTGGTAGTTGTCACTGGTAGTGTTTACTCATAGGAGCAAGTGCCCTCACCCACCTGAAAGTGTCATGCTTTATCACCGGGCGGCTCCTTGGTGGACTGGCGCTGGAATGCCCAACGGACCCCGCGAGAGGGCACTTTGCTGGAGATCTTTTTGTAACCAAAAAGTCAAAGGGAAATCCCTGGGGTGTATCAATACGTTACTGGTGTCAATGCTCGCACGGTTGCACTATAGTCCCCAGTTAACAGGTTACTGTAGGTCACCGTCAGAAGAACAGAGAATTTTATAATGATTCCCACAACGAAAAGTACTTGTTAACAATCTAGATTTTTTATTAAAAATAAAACAACAATTTACAATAAAAATGTACACATTTAAAATTTCAAAGGAACCTTTCCCTGAAAAGTAAAAAGTAATCAACAAGATGTCATTGAATGATAAAAAACTGTAAAGCATATAAGTATATTCACATTACATTGCATATCATGAGCACACACATTGGTTATTATAGACAATACATATAAGAAAAGGAAAAGAAAAAAGACCCCTTAAAACGGTGGCACTTTGATGTTTCTACCACAATTGATTCCTGGATCCACTAACAGAAAATGGCCTGTATATTATAACACACATGTGACAATAATATATGTGCATCCAGTGCGTTTGGGCTAAAGGTGGATTCTCTCATATAGAAATGCGTCGACGCGTTTCGGTGCTTTGCACTTGGTAATGTGGCACCTTCCTCAGGACTTCTTGATAGGGGTTTTCCGTACAAGAAAGACTTCACTTTCCCTGTATATGGGGCGAAATAATATCATGTCAGAGTCTATTTGGCCCTAAATTCATAGTCATATTCTCTACATACTTTTATCTCCTTTATTATACTGATGCTCAGGATATATTCATGTTAGCCCTCCTCAATGACCAATGGTGTGAGCCTCTTCAATTTTCCTTGATGTGGGTACCATCTATAATTGCTCTTAACATTAGGAAACTCCACAATTAATAAATATACCAGTGGTGTACAATTGATATTACCATTGAACTAATTGGAAGTCATATGCAACATTTCATTCCCTTCAAATACTATTCGTATGTGGAAATCATTGCTAGAAAGGGGGGGACTCCAAAAATACGGAGTGAGGAGTGCAAGTTATATATATGTTGGGTAATACCAACTACCTCACCTAAATATAGGCGAAAGGATGGAACACCGTTCCTTTATCGGTGGGTCCTGGGCGCCAGTTAGGTCGTTCCAGGGCAGTCGCTGTAGGATCACAGGCTGTGTTTGGCCTAAGGGTAGATATAACAGATATTCAAAAACCGGGCTTAAAATTTGTTCTGCACTCCAGGGTGGTATCTAATGTTCACTCATTACCTCTGTGTGATCTTTCAGGCTTCTATTGGTGATATTCTTTTATCCTCAAATTTGGTCTTGTCTTTTTCTTTATTTTTTTTCGTTTTAAAAACTCTTTTATCTGATTGGAGAGAGATGATATGTTTCTATGTCTCTGTGGTACAGATAATTGGCATTCTTATATGGTCGTTTAACACTTATTCTTACCTTCAATGATTTTAAAACTCGCTTTGAACGGGCATATATAGGGGGCCTCGCTGAAACTGGATATGTTCTGATAGGATCAAAAAAAAACATACATTTGGTAGAGTGAAAGGATCGCTATTGTTAAATTCATTGTTTAATTATTCAGACTCATTCTGGGTTATAGGCGATAGTATTATTTCTCCGAGAAGGGTAATGCACCTGCTACCTAATTCCAATCGAATTCAAAGGTTATTAGGCATATTTTAAAAATGGGTTTCCTATATCTGCCCCAATTCACCCTCCTTTCTGAGGCACCAAAGAAAGGAACAAAGCGCCTGTTTGCATTTTCTCGTAGTTTTCTATATCTTAATGCACTGCATACAAGGCTGCTTGCCAGAAGTGAAAGGGTGTTATGCGTTAGCCCTATTTGTTTGACAGACGCTAGTTACATGTGCTTTAAAGAACAGAGCGCCTGTTAGCATTTTCTCGTAGTTTTCTACATCTTAATACACTGCATACAAGGCTGCTTGCCAGTAATAAAAGAATGTTATGTGTTAGCCCTACTTGTTTAAAAGACGCTGGTTACATGTGCTTTAATGAAACCCTCCTCGCTTTTTTTCATTCCCCTTAGACTAAAGCGAAAGATAAAAGAACGGACGCCGAGGGCGCCTGCATGAGTTTTAACATAGTGCTACTACATCTCTTTGTAGGCTGTTAGTGTGAGCGCTCGCTCCGACTGAAATGCTGTTCCCGTTTGACAGGCGCCAGTTACACGCCCTGTACACGGACTCCTTTCCCTATATCATATCCCCATTTCCTAAGGGTTTTCTCGTTCTTACCTTTGTGCGTGTGGCGCCTCGTTTCTGCCTCGTTCAAACTGCACTCTAGCGAGTATGCCACCCGCTCGGCTATTTATGTTAGATTGATTACTCAAATTACTCACAGCTGGTCAATTGACTCGTGAGCAGGGCGTGATTTATGTGAGCGGTGTCGCCATCTTTGAGTGGAGCCCGCTTTTACTGTATATCTATTGTGTTAAGTAAATGATTTCCCCACATTTATTTGATAAATGGATCAGTTGGTCTACATATTGTTTTAATTTAACCCAATAATGGCCTTCTTTATTTAGATGGATTGTTTTGTCTTTTATCCGATCCCTATTTTTATCATATTTAGTTTCCATTATCTTAAGTGGGTTATGCCGCGTTCATTATTGTGGGTATTAATCCTAATGTTATATTAGTGTGTAGGGTGTTATAAATCGTAGGATTCCTGATTTTACACAGCCAACTTAAAACTAAAGGCTAGCAATATTGGGTTTTTACCTATGTTAAGCAATGGTGTTAGCCACTGATGATATTCGCTACTGATCTGATGTTTTAGTAGTGACAATAACACTGTTGTTTGACTGATGGCCCGCGGAATAAGATCCTTCCCTACATTTGGCATTCATAATTGCTGTTGTGTACCCTCCACATTTATTCTTATTATTATGTATTTGTCTTCCTTCTTATATTTAAATGGATTACTCATATTTGAACTAATTTCATATTATTCATAGACCATTTACAGAGGGGATATACTTTTCCGCATCAGATAAGGGTTTCCCATTCTTCCCTCGAGTTGAGGCCTTTTTTAATGGTGTTAAACTTGATTATGTACCACTGTTCTTGCTGCTTACGTCTGGTGGTACTATCACCTAGCCTGGTTAATTCCTTTATCCGTTCTATGATGACCCACCTGAGGTCTTTCTCACTATGGCCTTTTTCTCTCCAATGCGCCACCAGGGGGGCATTTTCCTTATTATTTTTGATCGCCGATTTATGTTCGCCAATCCTTACTCGTACCTCCCTACCTGTTTCCCCAATATAAGCTTCTTCACATGGGCATAGGATCATGTATATCGCATTCTTTGTTCGACAATTATTTAGTGTGGTGATGTCATGTGTGACACCATTATGCACCACTTTTTTAGTGACTACACAAAGGTCACATATGCTGCAGTTACCGCATTTGTTATTTCCCACTGCTCTATTGCCCGTGAGTGTTGTCTGGTTTTCTACCACGTCATCCCTGTACGTGTGTACCAGGTTGGATCGCAGGTTTTTGTTTTTCCTATATGCAAACAGTGGACGTTCTAAGGTACTAGTGTCTGGTCCGTTGTTAAGAATTTTCCAATTATGGTTGATTATATTCTTTACTTGGTTGGTTATGGAGGAATGTTGGCTGACCATTACTATTTTATCTAGTACATTCTTTTTCTCCTTTTTAGTTAGTAGGCTGTCCCTGTTATAATAGCGAGCCCTCTTGAAAGAATGCTCAATCAGTTTCCTTGGATATCCTCGTTCCCTGAACTTCTTTTTCATATCACCGGCGTGTTTGTGGAAGTCTGCCAGATCTGTACAATTTCTTCTCAGGCGAAGAAATTCTCCAAATGGTATTGAGTCTTTTTGGCTCTTAGGGTGGTAGCTGTGGTAGTGAAGGATGGTATTACGATCCGATTCCTTTTTGTAAAGCTCTACTTTGAGTTGTTTGTCCTCACTTTTGATGCTAATATCCAGAAAGTTTACCTTTGTTTTACTATATGTTGCTGTAAATCTGAGATTTGGGTCTCCCAAATTCAGCCATGACAGAAAGTCTTCTAGTGACTCTGTGTTTCCCAGCCAGATAAAAAATATGTCATCGATGAAGCGAGCCCAGTTTCTGATATTCTCAAAAAAAGGACTCACTTCATTGTATATGTGCTTGTTTTCAAACAAGCTGACATATATGAAGGCCAGGCTCGGCGCACAGGTAGCGCCCATGCTGGTCCCTTTCTTCTGAATATACAGGTCTTTCTTGAAGAGGAAAATGTTGTTGAGGAGTACCATTGACACACATTCAACGATAAACTGTTTATTCCCTCCTATGATCTCAGTTTCTTCTAAAAGACTGCTAACTGCTGTGATAGTATCTTGTTGGGGTATATTTGTGTAGAGTGACTCTACGTCGAGAGTCACCATATATTCATTATCCTCGTCAAAATTGGTACCTTCAATCTTTGATATCATGTCTGCGGTATCGCGGATATAGGACTTCTGTTTTTCAACTAAAGGTTTTAAAAATCTATCCGCATACTGGCTTAATGGTTCCAGTAGCGAGTCTATCGAGGCTACTATTGGTCTTAGAGGTGGATCAGTTAAGCTTTTGTGAACTTTTGGTAGTCCATACATGGCGGGAGTTTTTGGATTTGGATTACTCAAAAATTTCCATTCGTCTTCAGTGATCCTGTTGTGGTATTTGACACCATTGACTACGAACGTAGAGTAGGGTACCTCCTAGCAAATGAGGAGCACTACAACAGGGTCCATCAGTCTAGACTGTACAAACTTAAAAAAGACGTTGAAACTTTGCTCCAAACCACCCTAGAGGAAGGCAGGATCACTGAAGACGAATGGAAATTTTTGAGTAATCCAAATCCAAAAACTCCCGCCATGTATGGACTACCAAAAGTTCACAAAAGCTTAACTGATCCACCTCTAAGACCAATAGTAGCCTCGATAGACTCGCTACTGGAACCATTAAGCCAGTATGCGGATAGATTTTTAAAACCTTTAGTTGAAAAACAGAAGTCCTATATCCGCGATACCGCAGACATGATATCAAAGATTGAAGGTACCAATTTTGACGAGGATAATGAATATATGGTGACTCTCGACGTAGAGTCACTCTACACAAATATACCCCAACAAGATACTATCACAGCAGTTAGCAGTCTTTTAGAAGAAACTGAGATCATAGGAGGGAATAAACAGTTTATCGTTGAATGTGTGTCAATGGTACTCCTCAACAACATTTTCCTCTTCAAGAAAGACCTGTATATTCAGAAGAAAGGGACCAGCATGGGCGCTACCTGTGCGCCGAGCCTGGCCTGCATATATGTCAGCTTGTTTGAAAACAAGCACATATACAATGAAGTGAGTCCTTTTTTTGAGAATATCAGAAACTGGGCTCGCTTCATCGATGACATATTTTTTATCTGGCTGGGAAACACAGAGTCACTAGAAGACTTTCTGTCATGGCTGAATTTGGGAGACCCAAATCTCAGATTTACAGCAACATATAGTAAAACAAAGGTAAACTTTCTGGATATTAGCATCAAAAGTGAGGACAAACAACTCAAAGTAGAGCTTTACAAAAAGGAATCGGATCGTAATACCATCCTTCACTACCACAGCTACCACCCTAAGAGCCAAAAAGACTCAATACCATTTGGAGAATTTCTTCGCCTGAGAAGAAATTGTACAGATCTGGCAGACTTCCACAAACACGCCGGTGATATGAAAAAGAAGTTCAGGGAACGAGGATATCCAAGGAAACTGATTGAGCATTCTTTCAAGAGGGCTCGCTATTATAACAGGGACAGCCTACTAACTAAAAAGGAGAAAAAGAATGTACTAGATAAAATAGTAATGGTCAGCCAACATTCCTCCATAACCAACCAAGTAAAGAATATAATCAACCATAATTGGAAAATTCTTATCAACGGACCAGACACTAGTACCTTAGAACGTCCACTGTTTGCATATAGGAAAAACAAAAACCTGCGATCCAACCTGGTACACACGTACAGGGATGACGTGGTAGAAAACCAGACAACACTCACGGGCAATAGAGCAGTGGGAAATAACAAATGCGGTAACTGCAGCATATGTGACCTTTGTGTAGTCACTAAAAAAGTGGTGCATAATGGTGTCACACATGACATCACCACACTAAATAATTGTCGAACAAAGAATGCGATATACATGATCCTATGCCCATGTGAAGAAGCTTATATTGGGGAAACAGGTAGGGAGGTACGAGTAAGGATTGGCGAACATAAATCGGCGATCAAAAATAATAAGGAAAATGCCCCCCTGGTGGCGCATTGGAGAGAAAAAGGCCATAGTGAGAAAGACCTCAGGTGGGTCATCATAGAACGGATAAAGGAATTAACCAGGCTAGGTGATAGTACCACCAGACGTAAGCAGCAAGAACAGTGGTACATAATCAAGTTTAACACCATTAAAAAAGGCCTCAACTCGAGGGAAGAATGGGAAACCCTTATCTGATGCGGAAAAGTATATCCCCTCTGTAAATGGTCTATGAATAATATGAAATTAGTTCAAATATGAGTAATCCATTTAAATATAAGAAGGAAGACAAATACATAATAATAAGAATAAATGTGGAGGGTACACAACAGCAATTATGAATGCCAAATGTAGGGAAGGATCTTATTCCGCGGGCCATCAGTCAAACAACAGTGTTATTGTCACTACTAAAACATCAGATCAGTAGCGAATATCATCAGTGGCTAACACCATTGCTTAACATAGGTAAAAACCCAATATTGCTAGCCTTTAGTTTTAAGTTGGCTGTGTAAAATCAGGAATCCTACGATTTATAACACCCTACACACTAATATAACATTAGGATTAATACCCACAATAATGAACGCGGCATAACCCACTTAAGATAATGGAAACTAAATATGATAAAAATAGGGATCGGATAAAAGACAAAACAATCCATCTAAATAAAGAAGGCCATTATTGGGTTAAATTAAAACAATATGTAGACCAACTGATCCATTTATCAAATAAATGTGGGGAAATCATTTACTTAACACAATAGATATACAGTAAAAGCGGGCTCCACTCAAAGATGGCGACACCGCTCACATAAATCACGCCCTGCTCACGAGTCAATTGACCAGCTGTGAGTAATTTGAGTAATCAATCTAACATAAATAGCCGAGCGGGTGGCATACTCGCTAGAGTGCAGTTTGAACGAGGCAGAAACGAGGCGCCACACGCACAAAGGTAAGAACGAGAAAACCCTTAGGAAATGGGGATATGATATAGGGAAAGGAGTCCGTGTACAGGGCGTGTAACTGGCGCCTGTCAAACGGGAACAGCATTTCAGTCGGAGCGAGCGCTCACACTAACAGCCTACAAAGAGATGTAGTAGCACTATGTTAAAACTCATGCAGGCGCCCTCGGCGTCCGTTCTTTTATCTTTCGCTTTAGTCTAAGGGGAATGAAAAAAAGCGAGGAGGGTTTCATTAAAGCACATGTAACCAGCGTCTTTTAAACAAGTAGGGCTAACACATAACATTCTTTTATTACTGGCAAGCAGCCTTGTATGCAGTGTATTAAGATGTAGAAAACTACGAGAAAATGCAAACAGGCGCTTTGTTCCTTTCTTTGGTGCCTCAGAAAGGAGGGTGAATTGGGGCAGATATAGGAAACCCATTTTTAAAATATGCCTAATAACCTTTGAATTCGATTGGAATTAGGTAGCAGGTGCATTACCCTTCTCGGAGAAATAATACTATCGCCTATAACCCAGAATGAGTCTGAATAATTAAACAATGAATTTAACAATAGCGATCCTTTCACTCTACCAAATGTATGTTTTTTTTTGATCCTATCAGAACATATCCAGTTTCAGCGAGGCCCCCTATATATGCCCGTTCAAAGCGAGTTTTAAAATCATTGAAGGTAAGAATAAGTGTTAAACGACCATATAAGAATGCCAATTATCTGTACCACAGAGACATAGAAACATATCATCTCTCTCCAATCAGATAAAAGAGTTTTTAAAACGAAAAAAAATAAAGAAAAAGACAAGACCAAATTTGAGGATAAAAGAATATCACCAATAGAAGCCTGAAAGATCACACAGAGGTAATGAGTGAACATTAGATACCACCCTGGAGTGCAGAACAAATTTTAAGCCCGGTTTTTGAATATCTGTTATATCTACCCTTAGGCCAAACACAGCCTGTGATCCTACAGCGACTGCCCTGGAACGACCTAACTGGCGCCCAGGACCCACCGATAAAGGAACGGTGTTCCATCCTTTCGCCTATATTTAGGTGAGGTAGTTGGTATTACCCAACATATATATAACTTGCACTCCTCACTCCGTATTTTTGGAGTCCCCCCCTTTCTAGCAATGATTTCCACATACGAATAGTATTTGAAGGGAATGAAATGTTGCATATGACTTCCAATTAGTTCAATGGTAATATCAATTGTACACCACTGGTATATTTATTAATTGTGGAGTTTCCTAATGTTAAGAGCAATTATAGATGGTACCCACATCAAGGAAAATTGAAGAGGCTCACACCATTGGTCATTGAGGAGGGCTAACATGAATATATCCTGAGCATCAGTATAATAAAGGAGATAAAAGTATGTAGAGAATATGACTATGAATTTAGGGCCAAATAGACTCTGACATGATATTATTTCGCCCCATATACAGGGAAAGTGAAGTCTTTCTTGTACGGAAAACCCCTATCAAGAAGTCCTGAGGAAGGTGCCACATTACCAAGTGCAAAGCACCGAAACGCGTCGACGCATTTCTATATGAGAGAATCCACCTTTAGCCCAAACGCACTGGATGCACATATATTATTGTCACATGTGTGTTATAATATACAGGCCATTTTCTGTTAGTGGATCCAGGAATCAATTGTGGTAGAAACATCAAAGTGCCACCGTTTTAAGGGGTCTTTTTTCTTTTCCTTTTCTTATATGTATTGTCTATAATAACCAATGTGTGTGCTCATGATATGCAATGTAATGTGAATATACTTATATGCTTTACAGTTTTTTATCATTCAATGACATCTTGTTGATTACTTTTTACTTTTCAGGGAAAGGTTCCTTTGAAATTTTAAATGTGTACATTTTTATTGTAAATTGTTGTTTTATTTTTAATAAAAAATCTAGATTGTTAACAAGTACTTTTCGTTGTGGGAATCATTATAAAATTCTCTGTTCTTCTGACGGTGACCTACAGTAACCTGTTAACTGGGGACTATAGTGCAACCGTGCGAGCATTGACACCAGTAACGTATTGATACACCCCAGAGATTTCCCTTTGACTTTTTGTCCTTCGTGCCCTGTTCCCTGGCGACAGTGGGGTAACCTCTCTTGTGAGATCTTTTTGTAACCGCCAGAGGAGGACTTGGGATGTCAGTCTGGTGAAATGATTAGAAGAAGTGCGTTAAAATGGACTATAGACCTGGTGAGGCTATACATTTATAGGAATCCAAGTATATGTCAAATTAAAAACCGTGTCAGAAACTCATGGACACGGTGATCCAAGTCTCTCGGCGAAAAAGTAGGTATTGATCCGTGTTATTGGTCGGCGTGTTTAACATGAGCAACAACAAGGATAACTTGGACGCTATTCAAAGTTGCCACAATCCTGACAGTGCCGTGTAAGACTCACACCAACTCGCCTGGTTCGCTGTGAAGCTGCCAACTCAACCACTCGGGTGAGCCTGGAACTCACCTGCGTGCTCCCCTCAGACCTGTCTTTGGGTTCCACAACTTTTCTGACAAATGATTATGGTGTTATCTTTCACTGCACTTCCAGGGTAGTACTGGGTTCCAGTTTTAAGTGAAATTTGTTCAAAGATTGTAGGTACAGTTGCAGAGAACTCATTTTCACTCAGGGGGCGGGGATCCCAACAGGTGTGGGATGATGCAGGTTTGTCGACTTTCCTTTCTTCATAAATTGTAGGTTTTACCTGTTAAGTGCGGTGTGAGCCAATGCAGCCGTGTTGGTGCATTACCAGATCACCTTTCTCCAACGTGAGTCATGGAATGCTCTACAAATAAGTGATGTATCTCTATAGATTCACTTGCTTGGCCCACTCATTCTATGTAGTTTTTACATCCACATAAGTGCAGAAGACTTGAAAAGTAAATAGTGTGGATTTTGAATAGAGTTTGTCTTCAAACCATCCTTTTGTGATGTTGGAACCCAGAATACTCTCGATTCAGCACACTCCCCGCATACTCTCGATTCAGCACACTCCCCGCATACTCTCGATTCAGCACACTCCCTGCAGAGTTATGTTCTTTAGCTTCTTCAGTCCAAGAGTGGGCAGTGGGACATTTAGTTAACAAGTGAACAAGAGGTGGGATGGTGATTCCTCGCTGAGGTTGGAGGGCATTAGCATCTCCGGGAATCCTTTTGTATTGTAAGACTGTCCATAAAAATGTCCATTACTTTGAACATAATTTACTATGGTAGAGTTTGCTGCAGTGAAGGAAAAGGAGCCGTTTATGTTGTGCGCAGTTAAAGCTATACCTATGCCATCGGTGGGAGCCATTACTAGAATTTCCACTGGCTTCTCTAAGCTATTAAAAAAGAACACTTTGTCCCATGGGAGGTTGTTTTCAGGCTAAGAATTGAAATAAAGGAAACCCACACTAGCAGAAATAGAATCCGCACTGAAAGATGCTCAGTTCAAAAAGCGACATCTCAAGCCTGACTAGAACTGTGAATGCAGGCCTCGAAAAATACCAAAAATGTTACATGACCTGCAGGTCTAGTGACTTAATCTACTCGACCTATTCGTAATGCTCTTGGCTCATAAACTGGTTACAAATTATGTGATCGTAGGCAAATATTTAAATTCACTGAGCCGCCTTTACCACATAAGAGAGCACCTTCAAATATGCAAGTTCAGCGTGTCTGCGGTAGAAAAAACACTTTTGTTTGATTTAATAGACTAAATGTTTTCTCCATATATAATACAAATCTAGACACCTACACGATGCACATGACCGCTGACTTGCCTCTTAGTTCATTCATCGCATTGTCATCATGACGGGGGCAGGAATGTTTCTCAAATCATTTTTTATAAATACCTGAAGCATGAAGTGGTAGTAAACTTATTTGCAATCAGCAGATTTTCCATTGAAATGGCCACAACATTTCCCACCAACATCTGGTTTTACTGCTAAAACTATATACTCCGTAATGTTTGGAAATCAAGTTTCTGCAAGTATGTCATTTGCACATCACCAAGTAAAGTGTTCTGATTAGTTTTGCTCATATTCAAATCTTTGTTTGCATCACACTTCTTATTAAAACATTTTTTTTTAAATTCCTGATATATTTTGAAGTACTTCCACTATTCATTTACAAGCTGTTTAAATTATGTGTTAGAAACAAAACGGACATCATACAGCTTTTTGTTTCACAATGATTGTCAGACAGCTCACTGGACAAAAACCTCCAACTGTAATAAGTGAAAGAATAGTAAACACCATTTTTGTGGATAACATAAGATAAAGTATTAGTAAAAAGACAAACTGACATTTGACCTCTGTCCTTGAACAGACAGGAAATCTGTCGAGATGAAAACAACATTTATTGCCCATTTCATTTCTGAATAAACAGAACACTGGTTCCTTCCAGCTTAAGTTAACTCGCCAGAACGGAGGAGTAAGTGCTAAAAATAGCTCGACCTGATAAAATCTGACTCGCCATAGTGAGTGGGCGAGTAGATTTTTCGAGGCTGCCGTGGCACGAGGTATCTCTCTAATCCATAGTTTGAGTACAACCATTTCTGTAGGAAACTAGAAGGAACAGGAGAAGCAAACGCCCCTCATGATAATAGAGCTGCATTGATTGTTGGTGATAATGCTTCAAAACAAAGGACACCAGCGTCTGTAAATCTCCGTACTCAGACCAGAAGTACGTACACTTTTCCTACATAATCCATCTAATGGAGACACGCCTTGTTGGAGAGCTGTGGTACCACTTGGAGAATTGGGCAGCCACAGCTGGCCTTAACAACAACTGGTCTCATTGTGGTAGGGGGTTACCTTGCAAACCTTCACTGTCTCCTTCCGAGCGGTGAAAGAAACAGTAGTCGCAGAGTGGGGGACCGACAGTAGCACCAGAGAAGTCGCCAGTGAACCCAGCACCCCATGCAGGGACAAAGGAGATCACAGGACTGTCTACAGCATTGGAGAGAAACAATTACAGAGCGCGCTCAACCAAGTTCTCTTATTGGTCGCTCACTGATTTGCTGAATCATGCGTCAAACCCTTGTCATGTTAGTAAAAGCAGAGATTTTATCCGTCCATTCCCTGAAGTAACCAAAAACTCAATAAAGAAATAGAGCCAGAAGTCTGGCACAACAAGTTCACATCTTTATCTTTCTTTGCTGGTTCTGATGACAGACAGCAAACTGACATGTTTACTAATTAAAAACTGAAATTTGTGCAAACTGAAATTTGCTCTCCATTGCCTATTACTTCTAATCAAAGGGAAGCATTGCCCAGTCATTGTCCACTCATCCAATTGCCCTTTGGAATTAACTTTGCCAAACACTTTTCAGTAGTTACTGCCCTGACCGTAGCACCAGGCGTACCGGTGTGCTCTTAGCTCGACAAATGATTGTGTCCATCGTGACATTGATGTACGACTTGTATAACTGTTCGATAAGGTGAATAAGAGGAGCCTTCTGCAAGGCAAGGAATACTGACCACTTTATAGATCATACAGTGGGACCTGCAAACTCGTACAGAATCATTAACCAGATGGCCAGGTTTCAGAACCTGTGGACAACACATAAGCGAGTCCTATGAGACTATGACTGAAATGTAGAAAGTTGGTACCGGTTGTGCACAGCTGGCAGAGTGTGGCGAGAAGCCAAACAATAGGAAATACACACCCTGATTAACACTTAGAGTGAAAAAAATAATTCAGAGTGAACAACAAGAAATAAAAGTAAAAAGTACTCGAAATCCCATAGGCAACTCTACTGTTTTCTGCAGTGAAGCCGTGCAAAATTAAACTACACGTTCACAAATACCCAAAGTAATGTGAAGTATTTTGAGGAAATAATCTTTTTATGGGGAATCACACTTGTAATGTAGAGCTCTGCAGTGATGCCCGCTTTCCGACTTGTGCATGTGATCAGTGAAAGCAGCACCGCACTACCTTGACACACCTCGATGACAAACCTTCCAGCGACATAGGGTGTGATGCTGTGAGTTCACCCCGTCGCCACCTGCCCTCCCAAATACCACACATTCCAGTGGCGCTGGTGCATTTGGTCTACCCTAGCCTCCTGGACACCAGGGAACCCTAAAACTGTGACTGGAAGAAGTGAGAGGAGACGGCAGCATGAGCTGGATCGATATCACACATGAATTTTCAGCAACGAAATAGGTTTTTGGCATTGATAGGAAAGTCTTCTTTTATGTTTTCAACAATGGGTTGTCATTTAGTGTTCAGTACTATATGAAATCAACCAAAACAAAGATTTTTATTGATTGATTAGTTAGTCAGGTGCATTTGGATAAGAGTTCATATTACGCTGACTGATGTTCAGCCCCTTTCAAAAACTGAGCTTTACAATGTAATTCGTAAAATCCCTTGACCCCCATACAAAAAAATTACTTTAATGGGGTGCTCCTGGGGCACCTAAATGTAAAAACACCCACTTGTCCACAATATTATCTTTGCACAAAGACATTTCGCTTTGAGATGTCTAAAGGGTAATTCCGTGCAGTGGCCAAACCTCCTACAGAAATCAGCTTGGTTTATAATTCATAAGCTGCTTATGCTTTAGTATAGGAGTGTGAACACTGAATTTTTATTTAGAAAGTGAAACCTAATCCAGAAAACCATTCATTATAGACTTTAAGTAGTTATATATCAATAGTTACATTTCAGGTTCTGTTCTTCTTGCATTTTAAGCCGCTCGACTCTTCCTCACGGGACAAGGTATGGCAGCGCTAGATTGTGCCAGAATGTTATTCCCTCACCTAAACCCTCTGTCCGTCTTGGTTGCATCAAGGAGATGTCTCGTTTTTGTTGTCCATTAATTTCATACCTTTTACCTGAATTTCTTGGTTTCGCTCATGTAGGTCATATCTACAGCCTTATTGGCGTGCACGTTGTATTTTGTAACTTCATTAAGAACTTTAATCCAAATGTTTCCTTTCTTTCAATAGACAGCAAGGGAATTAGTGGTCTTCTCCAAGCTCTTAGCTTATGAACCATTGTAAAAACAATGTTTTCCAAAGAAGGTTCATGTTCTTTTGGGTTTGATTACTTCAGCTCATCAATTCAGTGAGGAGACACATTATCCAGCTATTTCATAGGAAAACATTGGTGCTACTTCTGCATCTTATCTTTTTGCCAAAGATTTGTTCAGATTTTCACTTCAGGTAAGTAGTTGATTTACCAGCATTCTTTCTTCAGATAAAAGTCTGCACGCGGGGGATTCTATAAGATGCTGTGTTGACATCAGTGCATGCAGTAGAACATTTTGTCACTTATGCACTGTTTTAATCGTGAAGCAAAGAAGTTAAGCTCGGTTAAAATGGAACTTCTCACAGCGGGTATCTGCTTGTTATCAGTTAGTGAGTGTCCAGTGGACAACTACAGCAGGGACACGTTGTACAAAATGGAAGACCACGACTGCTGCGTTCCTAGTTAATGTCCCATTACCTGAACTTTAGAATTCAGCAGTGTTGTGTTCCACACTCCTCTCTGCTAAGTGTCAGTCTTTGCACTTTAGATCTTCAGGTTGGACCGCTGCATTTAAGTTGGAGTTCTGGGAGGCGCTAGGGGGCGCACAGCGGAATGGCTGCCTGAACCGCAGCTCCGCCGGGCGATCATCAACTAGGTGGTCGATTTCCGCCCTCACCCTGATACTCCGCTCTCCAAGGCCAACATCACTCGTGGGAAGATGGGGTACGTCGGCGACGAGGGGATGCTTCAGCTAAATCTCCGGTAAAAACGACTTTTCACCGTTTTGGATGCGGAGCTCGCTTGCTTGCCTGACAATATGGCCGCCGTCGGACAGCGGATCCCGGTAACGAGAAGCAACCCGGCTTAAACTCGCCCTCCTGTACTGACCAACGCAAGCGGAGGTGAGGGTTAGCGTTCAGGGACTGTGCGAATGTGTGGCGTTGCCCTTCACTTTAATTAACGGCCACAGGACTTTGCAGACGTCCAGACGCAAATGCCTGACAATATGGCGGCGGGAGGCTCCGGAGCGCCGAGTCTGCTGCCTTCGCGCCAAAACGCGCTATAACTGCTGCACGGGTCTGTGAGCTCCGGGGGTGCGCTGGCACACTGCAGACCACTGTACACTCCTGGGTGCGGTCTGTCCTGGCCAGAGTTGCTACCATCACCCGCACTGCCGTGTGGGCGCGAGCCCGACCGGCCAGGATACGCGACCCAGACACGGTGGGGCACACGCGGTGGGAGGCGATCCCGCGTCTTGCTGCCTTTTGCAGGGCCCAGGACGGGGCTGCAGACGGTCGCTAATAACGCCAATACACGCAGAGGACAGACTACTTAAGCCGCGTCCCCCCCCTCTAGAACTGTGCGTTCTGATGAGGTGAGCCCGAGCTCTGGGACGGTATCGCGCGAGATTGTTACCCGTCTGCACGGAGGCATCGGCGAGAGCCACGAGGGCATCTGGGGCCATCCTCAGGAAGGTGACTTCCCCCTCCACTAACATGGGGAAACCTGATAAACAACAGCCAAAGATCTCTTTCGACTCCAAAAAGGCGACGAGACTAGTGGACGGGGCGGTGGAAGAGGGCGGTGCGGCCGACCCACCACCCAGTACCAACATGGAGAAGATACTGCTGGCGATACAGTCGAATCTGCAAGACATCAACGGTAAGCTTGATAACCTCACATGCAGAATGGATAGTATGACCGCACGTCAGGAGAAACATGGTGAACGGCTGGATGAGGCGGAGACCAGGATTTCCGCAGTTGAGGACGAGGCAAGGGCCTCCACCACAAAATGCACGGGAATGGAACGTCTCCTGGAGGTGATCAAGGCGAAGGAGGAGGATTTGGAGGCGCGCTCGAGGCGCAATAACGTCAGAATAGCGGGCCTGCCGGAGACGACCAACACTGGGAGGATGGAGCAATTTGTTGAAAACCTATGCAAAGATCTCTTTGGAGCGGAGGCCCTGTCATCGCTCTTCATAGTGGAACGTGCCCATAGATCGCTAGTCCCCAAGCCGCCACCTGGCGCCACACCTAGACCTATTGTGGCGAGAATTCTCAACTATCGAGACAGGGACACGATCCTCAGGCTTGCGCGGGAAAAGGGCAAAATCACCCATCAAGGCAACTCCCTGGAGTTTTACCCAGATCACACGGTCGCAGTTCAACAGGCACGTAAGGAATACTCCTCCGTGAAGGCCAAGTTGCGGGAAATGAACGTTGTCTACTCCATGCTTTATCCAGCGCGGCTTCGAGTGATGTGGAAGGGGAAAGCAATCGTGCTGACAACACCGAGGGCAGCCCAGGACTTTATTAAAAGAGCGCAGCGTGAGTCGAGAGAGGACTCGCAACGTGACCAGCACAGAGACTCGGAATAATGCCATTGAAGCAGTCTATCATCATGCAGCGGTGAGTTTTGTTGTACTGTTCCACGACGTGAATGACCACTGGACCACTTTTGGTTGTAGTGGACGGCTCCGTCCAGGGTCATCCTCCTTGGGGAGGTCAATGTAGCTATACAACACTTGCACTTTATCACTGGGGCAGTCGTCCGATGACACGATGGGGGCTACAGAACAACTCTGTTTTTTCTTTTTTCCCCTTGATGGTTACTTTTCCCTGTAGCTGCCCCATGCTACATTCTCCACCCCACGATGCATTTATTCACGAGGCCGGAACAGGCTGCTGCAGTGGCGGATGGCTGTTGGGGCTGACGGGCTCTCGCCTCTTGCATTAACAATAACTTCTGACACTGCGGAGTAACAAGGCCGCTAGTAGCGTGCGAGACTCTCACAAGTGATGATGCACCGACTTGTGGTACAGACTCCAGCTGTTGGCAACACATTTAATTGTAACGTTGGCGAAGATGCCCCCTGGCTGCGCCGCACTTCATAAGGGTGGCGTCGGGTACAGGGGGCGGATTGACTTTGTTGTCGGCAACGGACATCGAAAGGTGTCGAGATGTCGCGGTGATGCTCTTATGGCACTGAGACCCATTGAAACATGTAGCCGAGGTACTGGAGAGGTGGAGGGTGGGGGCGGGAGGTTCGACCACTTGTTTTATGCATATATACAGTTGCTTGCAGTATCGCCGGAACCCGACCACCGGGTGTAGAGTTGTGCTCCTAGCGGACCTCCGTAAGGGTATTACCCACGAAGTGTTCTAAGTATGGGCAATGTTTTGATGGTTCTATGTTTGTGGGAATTATGCTCTGAGGGGACATGGCTTCGGCAGGTTGGGGTTGCTGGAGTGGGTGGGATTCGGGGTGGGGGTATGTTTGCCAGTTTACTAAGACCGACAACCTTGAATATGTACTGCTTGTTGTGTTCCACATCGTACTATGCTGTCATTGAAGTGATCATTCTTTGCATCACGGGCGGGTGGATACCACCTGAGGGAGTGGCATGTGAAGAGATGGTGGTTGTTATATTTGCAGATATCAATGGGTTCTGGGGAGGAGGGTAGATTGTGCTTGAACGTTCTTACGTGGAACATCAGGGGGTTCTCTAGGCCTCAAAAGGTCAGGCAGGTTTTTGCTAGTCTTAACAGATGGAACGTAGATGTAGCGTTCATACAGGAAACGCACCTGGCACCGCACACTCATGCACATTTGGGTGGGAGGTGGGCTGAATCAATGTATAGAGCCTCGTATTCTTCCTACTCACGCGGGGTGATTATTTTGATCAAGAAAGGGGTTAACTTTGAGGAGCGACACGTTCTTTGTGATCCAGATGGCAGATATGTATTGGTGACAGGCACACTGAGAGGCCAAAGACTGACACTCTTGAACGTATATGGGCCAAATACTGATGCTCCCGAATTTTTCTGGGAAATATGGGGACACTTACAAGCACATGCTAGCGCACACATACTCTGCGGGGGGGATTGGAACGTCACGTTGCAGGATGGACTGGACCGCTCCTCCCAATCGCTAGAACAACACAAGCAATCGCGGCAAATGGTGGGTCACATGATGAATGATCTGGCCTTAGCAGATCTATGGAGGTTGCAGCACACTGATATGCCGGGCGCTACTCACATCACATCGTCACACAATAGTTGGTCCAGGCTGGACTACTGGCTAGGCTCTAGGGACATGGCGCTGTGGGTTCGTAAGTTGCAGGTGCTACCCCGAACGCTATCGGACCACAATCCTGTACTACTGCGGGTGGAGTTGCCCCGATACTCACCTCCCCCCTTCCAGTGGAGATTCAATGCCCGTGCCCTCTCGGACACAGTCTATGTTGACACAATAACGAAAGCTATCAAAGACTACTTTGATAATAATGCGCAATCGACGGATGACCCGTGCCTTCTCTGGGAGGCGTTCAAAGCTACGATCAGGGGAGTCTGCCTAAGCACCACCGTAGGGGTACTCAGGGACATAAGGGGCCAAATTAGTCGTTGTGAGAAGCAAATGTATGAGACTACGCAGGATGTTTCACATTTACAAGGCATGCGTGCATTGCATACGGAGCATGCGGACTTTTTGGAGTCCGAAATAAAGTACTTAGATCGCCCGCAAGTGGCTAGAGCTTTCGGGGAGGGAGGTAGGCCAGGGGGGGTGCTGGCGCGTAAAATTTGTGAGGGACGAGGACAAAAAGCGATACTAAGGGTTAACTCTAAGGAGGGTATACCACAAACGCACTCTGAAGACGTCTTGAAATGTTTTGTTGACACCTTTGGCACGCTATACCAGTCGCAACCCACTGCCCCAGCGGAGGACACGTATGACTATTTGCGCGATGTAGCAATTGGCTGGCTATCAGATGCACACAGGGAATACTTGGCTAGGCCCATCACAGTTGAGGAAGTGACGGGAGTGATCACCTCGCTTCCGAATGGCAAGGCGCCCGGCCCTGACGGGTACACCTCTGAATTCTACAAGCAATTTGTGGATATTCTCGCACCCTATTTAGTAGACATGTATGGCGCTGCCTTCGAGAATTCGTTACTCCCCCCCCCACTCTGCGAGAAGCCATGATCATTGCTCTCCTGAAGCCGTCCAAAGATCCGGAGGAATGCGATTCCTACAGACCGCTATCCCTGATTAACGTGGACTCAAAAATCCTCGCAAAGCTGATAGCGGGCCGCCTGTCTCCCTTGATGACTAGTCTGGTCCTTCCAGATCAGTCGGGCTTTGTACCCACCAGATCCACGTCACACAACACTAGATCTTTGTTCGCTCTTGCACACTATCTCCAACCATCGGTTAAAGCTGCGGCGGTCATGCTCGACGCCGCGAAGGCGTTCGATTCCATTGAATGGCGGTATATGATCATTGTCTTACACCGGATGGGTTTCCCTAAACGGTTTGTACAGTGGGTCACCTTGCTCTACACAGAACCACGCGCTAGGGTTCGGATCAATGGCTACATATCGGATCCGTTTGACATTGAGCGTGGCACCAGACAAGGCTGCCCACTATCCCCTTTGTTATTTGCGCTGGCTCTAGAGCCCCTTGTATGTATAATTCAACAGAACTACAAAGAGTCGGCGTTGCAGTTTGCAGCCAGGCCTCTTCACATATCACTCTACGCGGACGATATGCTCTTATACGTCCGCGACCCTGAAATCCATCTGAACCCACTGCTCAGAGAATACATCCGCTTCGGCGGACATTCAGGGCTGGCGATTAACTGGTCCAAATCATCCATAATACCTCTGACCGACACCACTTTGCCCTTCGACGTGGATTTTCCATTGGACTGGCAGAGGGACCCGATTCGATACTTAGGGGTCATGTTCCACAGAGATCCGGAAGAGGTCCTGCGGGCCAATTACGGGGTGGTACTCTCTAAGCTTGAAGATAAGATCCAACGTTGGATTCGATTGCCACTATCATTAGCCGACAGAATCGCAATCGTAAAGATGAACGTGTTGCCCAAGCTCTTGTACCTGTTTAACAACGTCCCAATAACGCCGACGCGTGAGATCTTCCGCCGCATAAAATCCATGGTGCGGACATTGATTTGGGCAGGCAAACAGGCTCGGATTGATCTGCAGACCCTAACGCTTCCATTCGCGAAAGGCGGCTTTAGTGTGCCTGATTTTCTCCTCTATTACCTTTGCGCACAGGCGCAGTATGCGGCGTATTGGTACCACAATGTCCCATATCTCGCACATACGGCCATTGAGGAGGGTGATGCTCATCCCATCCCCCTATCTGCGATAATATCACACACGAGGCCACCGCTGCATGCAATGGACATCAACACGGTGGACACCACGGTCAAAGCATGGCACAGGCTTGGACAGCTGTCCCACAAGACTCCACTATACGCTCCAGACATGCCTTTACAGCATCACCAAGCGCTGTCAGTCACTGGTGAGAAGGTTGGAATGTCCTTGCTGAGTAGGGCAGGCATTGACAAGCTAGGTGATGTGTTTCAAGCCGGAACGTTTGTAAGCCTGGACCAATTGAATTACATCCAACACCAGACTCCCATGTTCCACCTCACGTACTATAGACTAACTAGGGCGTTGAGGGAACATTACCCAACATTCCCGACAGAACCAGATTGTCTTGCACCACTACAACTCCTGATTACTACTACTGATCTTTCACATCTAGTGTCTAGATTATACTCAGCGGCACAATCAGAACTGGCGGGACACACTCAGAAAGCTAAGGGGCGGTGGGATGCACCACTAGAGAATCCACTAACAGATGAAGAATGGAATAACACTTGCGCGTTAACACAGATTTTAACGCCTAACGGCAACTTAAGAATAATACATTTTAACTTTATACACCAGATCTACTACACGCCGATCAAGCTGCGAAGGTTTGGCCTACAGGAGGAAGACAGATGCAAGAGGTGCAATAGGGAGGGGGCGGATTTTGCACATCTGGCTTGGGATTGCGAGAAAGTGGCGGGATATTGGGGGGAGGTGACTACCGCCCTTGCTGGTATGTTGGAGGAAGAGGTACAATGCACACCTAAGATCTGTTTACTGGGAATAGTTCCTCAATTCCGTGCATTGAAGCGTAGGTTTTGTGCACTTGCTTTATTGATGGCGAAGAGACAGGTGGCGCAATGTTGGCATAGCCGAAAGGTACCGACGAAGGCAACATGGCTGCATGATATGTCCATCTGCCGGGACAGACTACAAACATATGAGGAACAATTACCGGTGAGATCCAGACCGAAGGACATGTGGTGTTTTTTGACAGACTACCTTACTTCCCTGCAGGACAGTGAGGAGGATTAGTTACACAACTGTTTCACCTCATGGGTGGGTTGATTAAGGCACGGGTACAGACTGGCCAAAGGTGTACATAGGGGGAGCACTGAAGTTATGGGGGAATAGACATCTAGGTCGTATGAAAGGATAATGTCAGGTCTTCAGTTGGGGTATGTTTTTGTTTTCCTTGTTTTCCTCTATATAAAAGGTTAAAATGTAAGACTCACGACGCTTGTCAGACATGAGCCATATATAAGATGATGAGGGTGGTAGTACCAACAGATTACACGCTTTGCTTCATATACCGCTTGATAACTACACTCTGTTTGCATTGTGATAGCGAACCGGCCTCTGGGTTGTAGGTTCATGCTGTGTACTCTGCTTTGTGTAAATAAAGGTCTTACAAAAAAAAAAAAAAAAGTTGGAGTTCTGATGACTTAAGTTTTTCTGAAAGCCACCAGCTCTAGGGTACACTCTTGTTAAATCTATGCAAACCTTATACAGTCATAATCCATGTTTTCCACAGATTAGAAAGTTATTTGCCAGTTTCACGCTTTATGCCGCTTGGTGGTAGTTGTAGAGTCACTTTTGTCTCTTCCTCTGAGGGAGGATGGAATGATCAGATGTTGGTGTAACAAGCACACCGGAAGACTGCATTGAATCTGAGCAGATTCTGTAGTGCGTCTCACGAGGTGGTACAATTTAGGCACACTTGGCTTTCTTTGCTTTCTTCTGTTTTTTTAAGCTCCTTTTCTTTTACTTTTCCAACTACTCGATGGCAGGAGTGGGAAGTTTGTGAAAAGACAATTGATTTCCAGATTCTGGTTCAGTGTTTCACGACTATTTTCCTGCTTTACCGATCTGATTGTCCGAACTAAGCAAGGAGGTGGCACAATAGTTCTTACTGCTGGAATCCGTGCATTTTGCATCATTAATGAATTATGTAGATATTTGATATAGTTCATAGTCTGTTTGGCACCCTAGTGCTTTCGGGCACTCACTGCTGACACCAGCCCTTATTCGCAACAAGATTGACGCATGTATACTTCCATCCATGGTCCATAAAATTGGATACTGTAGAAGTTAGTAGTAAGTTATTATATCCTCGGATTCGCAAGCTTTGCAAGTTTCCCTGCTGCCAGGGTCATCAACAGATGTTGTGGAATATCAAAAAACTCATTCTCAAATTCTTATAACAGGTTAGTACTTTTTTTACCATTTGAGTTGAGTAGTTATGTGCTTCCTCCCAGAACATATTTATTTTCCAAGAATTTTAATGTACTGGCTTCTGTCAGCTCGCCCCACCAAAACCATCACCCCTGTTGTCATTCCTCTCTGAGCACCTCTGTTGATTCTAAAGCTATTTTATTCCTTCTGTTCATTCATACAGGACACCCTTGGAAAGCCACCTGCGAAGGAAGTCCCCCTCGTGGATCACTGCAAGTACAAGTGAGTCTGACCCAAGGTGACTCCGGGCCAGGGTAGGGCTGGTGTGGCCTCTCCATGGTTAGAGTTTAGTAAAATGAGACCAGCAATGTGTCTTGGTTCACACAAGTGGAGTGAGGGGGTAAGACGACATCCTGCAGGAAGGCGGTGTGCCCTGGCAGCATCGTGGTACCTGTTCAACCAGGAGACCTGGATTCTAAGCCTCATCCTCCTCACGATCAAATACTTGATTGGGACAAATCATTTTGTATTTCTTTGGCAGCTTTACCTTATATGTTGCAAATGGGAGCCTGTAGAAACATATCAACCCATATGAGTTTGTTTATATTAGAAAGCTGGCCTGAAGGGCATGAAATTTGAAGGAATCAGTCGGGGTTTTATTTTTTTACCCTAATGTTTTTCTGGAATGAAGGAGCAATGCTCAGTTTATTTTCTGATGATAAACTATATATGTCCTAAAAGTAAGAATAATGGGAGAGCCCATAGTGTCCTAATTTGCAGCGTTTACGGGAAGTCTGTGGGTGGCTTGAGGTTGAAGATGAACTACCCAGGTCCTGGATGATAAACTATATATGTCCTAAAAGAAAGAATAATGGAAGAGCCCATAGTGTCCTAATTTGAAACGTTTACGGGAACTCTGTGGGTAGCTTGAAGTTGAAGATGACCTACCCAGGTCCTGGGTTACTTGGTTTTGCTGTTCTGTTGCTCGCTGTAGTTTTCTAGGTACCTGGTTTCCCCAAAACATGTGTAGAACAATTATTACAAACCTGGTCCTCCCTGCTAGATGGTATATCTCTTTATTCTTTTAATATTCACTACAATCTAAATTGTTATTGTTGGTCTTGGTATCTAATTTTGAGTTTTCACACTTAGCCAAATCTTTCTAACCCCCAGCAGCTGGATTTGAGATGAAATGTGTGCTTCTCTTCCACGCTCTTGGCGCTGAAATCTCGCTGACCGGGGTAAAAAGCAAAACCACAAGTCATAATTCATGTTTGAAAGCCCATGCGAGTTACTGCGGGTCGTTGCTGGCGGGGTTGCCTCCTCCTGGCCCTTCAGTGATAGTGCCTGCTTCAGTGCCCGTTCTCCATCAGCAGAGTCCATCCCTATTGCAACACCCCACTGCTCCAAAGGGCCATGTGCCAGGTTTCCTGACCTAACTCCTATGGGTTGGATGCCACACCTCTCCTAGTTATATCTGTGGGGACCTGGGATCACCCTGGTCTGATTCTGGATGCTCCGGCTCCTCACGTGCTGGGTCGGAGCCGCATGAGTGATAGCCTGAGTATCCAACCAGAATACTGCACTGAGCACAGGAGTGATTCTGTGGAGGCAGCATGGTTTCCATGGGATTTAACCATCCAAAGGTTTTCAGTTAAAGATGTTTGTTGCCTCTTCTTGATTTAACAACCCAAGCGGGCATGTTCGTGCTCTGGTGGCATGCAGATTGTTGGAATTTAAGTATATGGCCCCTGTGTCGAAGGCCTTTTGTCTGTGGTGTTTGTGGACTTGAGCAAGGACCGGTACCCATGCCATCTGCCTTTGCGCCTCTTGACAAAGAGTTTAATTTCATAGACTTGATAGGGAAGTCATTTGTAGGAAGCTGCCTCTCTATAAACTATACCAAAAAGTAGTATAGTGTGCAGACAGAGCAGTGGATCCCCAGAGGCTTTACAGAGGCTAAAGCAGATAATTCTAATTCTCTTGTTGTGGTAGTGTGGGCGAGCAGCTAGGCTTATCAGAAGGCTGTGCTAAGCATTTGTTGTACACATAGTGTGAATAAATGAAACACCCACTCAATGAATAAATCCAAGACTAATTTATAAAAATGATACTTGGTTATATGTATTTTGTAGAACCACAGAACTTCGGTTAATACGTTTTGCAATAGAAATACTGTTCAATACCAAATGTGGACACTAATTGTAATTTTCAGACTTTGCAATGTTAATCTGTGGGAGGAAGAAAAAATTCACCATAAAAATGGGTAACCTTGAATTACAAGACCAGTCTTCGGGGCTAGGATCAGTATTGGGCAAGTCTCTGTTCAGCACCAACAGTACACCACCAGCGGCTCAGGGCGGCTGGGTGCAGGGTGCAAACACTGCGTTGGACTTCCAGTTCAACTCAGTGAGGAACTGGGAAAAGAAAGAGATGCTGCTTACAGGTGAGCACTGGGCAGGTGCAAGGCAACACCAACAGTACACCACTAGCAGTAGAGGGGCAGCAGCGTGCCAACACAGCGTTGCATGCCCAATGTTAAGCAAGGGAGACAGGCGAGATCTGAAAAGGGCTACAGGCTCAGGCCAAGAGGCTGGTCAAAAGCAGCCAACAGCTGGAGAAGTAAGTTGTGATGCTGGGGGATTTAGGAACACTTTTGGTCCGCTTCAGCAAGGCTGTGGGCCGGCGGGTGCAGAGGTGCCTTTTAATGTCAGAAACTGCTTACCTGAGGAGGTCTCAGTAGAGGGGATATCTGTGCAGAGGCTGCAGGCAACGTCGAGGAATCCGGGAGGGGTCAACTCATGATTGACTCTGGTGTTCTGGGGAATATCGCTGGAACCAGTAAGCCACTTGGACTTGGGTGCAGAGGTTGAACCGCGACCAGTGTTTTGTGTTCTTCAGGTCACAGAAACCTTTACTTAAAGCTTGTTGATGGTGAGCAGATACGCAGTTCTTGAGAGATCTCGATCTTTCTGAAAGGCAGACAATCCTTCCAGGGTTTTGGAGGTTGCTGGGCTGCAGGACAAGCCGTCTTTTGGCACAGAATCGTCGAGGGCTGCAAACCGGCCGGAAAGGCTGGAGCCATGCCAGTAGTTCTCTGCAGTCTTCTCTGCTGGTGCAGCTCTGTGGTGTCTGGCTCTTCTTAGGTCGTCCAAAACTGAAGTTCAGGGTCCGAGGATGCCATCTAAATATTAGATTTAGGGCATTACAAGTGAGTGACAGTGGGCCCCTTACCTGTGGTTTCTACACCTTCATTATGCCCACCTCCTGTGGGAGGGGGACATAGCCTTAGTCATGATTGGATAAGCCTCACCATCTTCAAGATGGTGGGCACTGAAAAATGTACTTCACCTCGTCTCCAGCTTCTGAGGGGTGGAGTTGGCAAAGGGGGGCACACCTTCTATTCTTGCTGAGTTTTCCGCCCGTCGTCCCGCCAAAAGGGGCGTGAGGACAGGAGGGGAGCCTACTCCTTCTGACAGGAGAGTCTGGAATCGCCTTACAAAGGCGGCAAGACCTTTGAAGCTCCTCGCCACAGATAGCTCATCTTAAACAGGGGGAGGTGTGAACACCCCAAGCCAGGACAGCCAATGTTCTCAACCTCTGAGCGTAAAGGCGCTCACCCCATGAGGTCAGAACAATTTCTGTTGCTAGCAGGCTGGCTTCGGCCATTTGGTGACCACACTTAGGGTTGGTAGGTTCAGGAGACCCCTCTAAGGGTTCCTCTTCGCGCCATTGTTAATAAAGCCGACACTGGAATCAGTGCAGGTTTATTATGACAAGATGTCTGGTACCAAACATCCCATTCTTCAGTGAAGCCATCATGAAGCTGGGGAACCTGCAATGACGAGTGTTCAATCTGTGTACTTCCTAAGGCTTCCCTGGTCACTTACAATATCCCGGAATCAATATGGATATTTCGGGGACTTGAGGACTTCTGGATCCCTTAGCTCCTGACCCCCGTGCCTGGAGAGCACATCGAAGACCTCCGCTACTTCCATTCCTGCTACTCCCCGGTTGTATCCGGAAGCAAACAGCGCATTGCCGCAGGCGCACCACGACCACTGGGATGTTGCCCTTTTCGTACCTCTGTCATTTCATGTGAGGTTTTTTTAATTCAGCGGGCAAATTCTCAGGCATCTCTTGATCGTTTGGTCCTGATGATGATCCCATAACCCTTGTTGGGGATCGAAACGTCGTTGACACCCACATCTTGACTCCTATCTGTATTATTAATTGATGCGGAGCATAAGATGTCTTTGTTATTGTGACTAATTGATTGTTTATTCTTACCACTAAGTCAGTTTTTATTTCATACCTAAGGTAAGGAAATCTACTGATTTCCAGTTACCCCCTCGCATTCCGCTCACTTCATGTTTTCTCTATCAATTGTGTTTTTATCCTTGTTAATAAATTTGTAATATTTTTAGCATTGAAGTAGACCCAATCCTGATTTCAGCATTGTGGCTACACTTTTTTGTATTCATTTCTGAAAGGGACCACTGTCTCTGATAGCGCACTACTACCCTTGGTCCCTTTCGACTATAAGGGTTCCCTTGTTTGTTGTTGTCAGGGGACAAAGAAGGCCAATACTGTATGGGACACAGAAAGAAATTAATGTAGGGCCTACATTGAACAGATTTTCACCTAGCTGACACCAGGTGTACATGCATAAGGCATACTCCTACACCCAATACACAGAGTAGGCCCTCTGCACTGGAGATGGATGTGCCTACCTTTTCTTTCAGACATTGCATGCCTGTAGGATGTCCAGGTCCTTCTTTTATCAAGGACCAGGAGACAGTTAACACCACGGGCGAGGCATCTTTATCTGCGTGCTGGAGGTGCCCGTCAGACAACGCCGGTTGAAACTCTGATGAACACTATTTCCTAAACTGACAAGTACCAGGCAACCCGACCTGCTGTTGCCTCCCCAGCAGTACATTTTAAGGTTCGACTGGACTTTTCAGCTTGTTTGGGACCACATAGTGGGAACTGGAGCACTATATTCTTTTGTCCCCAAATTAAAAGAAAAATGTCCAGGTGCTCCTCCGGTGTGACCATGAGTAAACTGGACTGTGTCCTTAACTGTACACTGTTGACCACACACACACTGGGTCACCTGGACATCACCGGGAAAGCTTATTGCCCAGAGGCTTGCGGGACGTTCTGTGGTGTTTTAGGAGTATGACCAGCTTTCTATGGCTACCTCGTCTGTACATTAAACAGAAGGTCACCTTCCAGTATTCTAAGCTGTATTCAATCTAGTCCTCGAAAAACGACAGATACCCAAATGCTCTTGAAGATAGTAGATATAGGACATATCCAATTTGGAGAACAGAGCACCAATCTTTAAACAAGCACTGGCGTTGTCAATAGGTCTCGTAGTAGGAAAGTTGGAGCTATTGGTTTTGTAAATGACAAAGCCCTTTATGTTTTGAAAATGAAAACAAAAATAAAAGGCATGGTTATTTGCAATTGTAATAGCTCCAACTTTCCTACTGCGAGACCTATTGGCAATGCCAGTGCTTGTTACTATTGATTGTGGTTATTTGTAAAGCTGCTGGAGCCTTATAAATTGGAGAAAGATACAGCCTAATCTGAAGCCTCTGGTGGTGCCTTTTAATTGTTTGAGCAGTGCATGACTCATGCTCTGAGTTTATGGACTGCCACCGTTCACTGCACTGTATTGGTCTCAAAATAAATGTAACTGCATTACCCTGTCTGCAGTTTAAATAAGGATCCGTGATGTCTATCTGAAATGTTCATAGTGCCAATAAACTCTTCATACAGATACATGTGCCACTAAATTCTACTGTTCTTGATCCTGGAGTCCTCAAAATGTACTAAATCTATAACAAAACAGAGCCACTTACATATGTCAACTGCTTTTATAAAGAGACACAAAATGATTCATCTACCCCTTCAATCATACCTGTACACTTTTGTGCAAGAGTTGTGATCTGCAGTGATATAATTAAGACAAATCATGATCCCTTTCAGACTTTTTCATTTTTTTTAAATTGGACTCTAGTAAGTTAGTGATTTCCTTATTTTAGCATTTTAGAATGATATTAAGATACAACAGTGACTCCTATGGAAAATAATATATTGTATGTTTTCTGTAGAGAAATTACATGTGAAAGCAGTAAATTAAAAATTTGGCATCCATTTTAGAACATATCAGCTCATGGTGCTTGAGGCCAGCTCACATAATCGAAATTACTATTAAAATATAAAGAACACGGCCAAATGTCATACTTTTGCCTCAATGCGTAATTATAGACCTGTCCTGTGGATTGTGTTCAGTACATCGACTGTTCAGTAATTTTTACCACTTAAAAATAGGCTCAGTTGCATAACTACTATTAATTCCTGAATATAACCGTAGGTAAAATGTACACCACTGTCTCTTATGTCACACTATTTATTATCTCATGTTTATGTGCAACGCTGCTGTCGCACTATGTTTAAAGCACATTTCCAAACCTCACACACCTCTCATACAGATCTTACTACCAGCAACGCCATTTTCAATCATGCACTCCAAAGGGTGTCTTCGAACCACTGAAAACCAGAGCAGCTAAGAAACTGTCAAGGGTAAAAGTTTTTAATCTAGGTTGCAATACATTAAAAAAAACTTCACAAAAGAACAGTATTATAGTAATAAGGCATATAGCTTTCTTTGTACCAGGCACCTACATGCCATTTCTACGGTGTGAGGACAGGGGTGCAAATTAAGAGCTCTGGCTGCACAAAATAAGATACTATCTTGTCCCAAAGAGAGATGGCCTCGCGAGAAATATGCCCAGTTTCCGTTCTGGTGTGGAAACCAGAGCAGTCGTTAGCTGTGCTCCACGACATCAGTGCCAATCAGGTCATGGAAGCATCCAAGCCAATGCTAACAATCATGAAATGCAATTAGCAACTACCTTTGCTGCGTGACTTCGTCACAAGTCAGTATACGCAGCAGCTGCGGCCTTAACAGGGTACACAGCTGGAGAAAGTCGGCAGGCAGGGAAATAATGGGAACAGTTTCTAAGATAGAATTGACAGCACCCAAGTGGCAATGTAAACGAATCATTACAAAGGAAGCAAAATAATGAGACATTCAGTTAATATGTTGGTCACTTAATATGTTGTGGAGGTACAAATATATCTAGAGAATGTGTACCGCTGGCGGTGAGCACTGCACATGCGCCAATGAGGGTAACGTCTACTGAGGGATTTCAGGGTGCTGACATCGGACCCAGGTTTCAGTCCCCTGACATAAGAGCAGCACCTTTGAAGCGAGAAGTCGAGCTCTGATGTGTCCATCTTATTGACTGTGTGAGTGACTCTAAACCACAAATAACAGAGATCTTCGCATATAGCAATGTAACTTGAGCGGCATTTGAACTTATGAATAACTCCATCTGGCAAAATTAAAAAAAACAACCAAAACTGCATTGGACATGCTGCGAAGCTCATCGTGAGGTCCGGGCAACAGATGTAAACCAAACACAAAAGTACAACAACCTGTCCGAGATGCAGAAAGACACGCACATGTGTTTTAACCAATATAGCAGTGGGAAAAAAGACGTGGTAGCGGTTGTAAGGAACAACTTGGTTAGATTCCATCAAATATTATATTTGCATGTTTCTCTTTTCAGATATATTATTTTGATGTAATCTAACCACGTGGTTCCTTGCACCTGATACCATGTCTTTGCTGACACCCGCTGTCAACAAAAGGAGACTCATAACATGGATCCCCAGAGGGAGAGGATGTGATACAGCGGTTAGAGCGGCTGACTCGGATGCTGGGGATCGATGTTAGTCTCGGCGTCGCTTCAACATCCTGTGATTCTGGGAAAATCACTTACACTCCGCCTTGCCAGCGCTATATCAATCTACGAAATTAAATTAAACAAAAAAGCAGTTATCTCGCAGGGGTGATGCGGGCAGACAAGTAGTGTTGTGGGAGGGGCGAGGGGATGGAGAGAAGACTGCACAGGGAGATTAAGTGACGGCACTACAAATGAAGCGATAATTTAAGTTTAAAGAAAAAAGCAGCGACCTCGGAGCGGTGGGCAAGCAGTGTTGTGTGGGGGTGGGTGGGACGACAAAGGGAGATTACGTGACGGAAGGGCAAATGAAGCTGCCGAAGTTTAATGCACGAAGTAAACCAAACAGAACACTTAACGAGCAGAGGAAGGCCAACAACAACAAGACGGAGGGAAGGCAGAGAAGGGGAGGGGGAGGAGAAATGCGACACGGTGTGAAGCAGCAGGGGCCTTTGAAGTGAAGCTAAGCTTCACTTCAAAGGTGTGGGAGGAGTGCTGCTACGGCCTGGGGGAAGCTGGCTGGGGAGGGGGAGGAGAAATGCAAGTTTATGGCCCAAAAGCGCGTGCCTGTGGCCACGTGAACTTCATGAAAACCGCAGCAAAAAGCCCGTGGTTTCACGAGGATTTTGAGCACTTGAATTCTCGATCCCTCAATGCGCTTGCGCGCATTGTAGGTCACGAGACCTAAAAAGTTAGTGTTTGTCACTAAGGAGCCACCAAGTTGCTCATAACTCGGATGCTGGATGTGCCTTATAGTTGATTTCGGTTTTTTGTGTATATTTGTTCCATCTACTCCCCTGGTAACCAAGGTAGTTATCTTACCATGTTGAGCCTTAGTTGTTCAACCCCCTACTGAGGTAGCCATCAGCTTAAAGGAAGAAACTGTGGCTATCCAGTCATAGTTCTCCTGTACAATCACCCAGCACACCTGCTGTTAGCCATAGGACCCTCACAGGATACTGCTCAATGAGCTCTGACAGCCTCAAGAATGGAATCAATGCCGGTGTTAAATCACCTTTTTGGACACATTATTACATCTCTTCAAGCTGCTGTGGTACACACTCATTGTCGTTACACCTAGAGGTCCCTCCGAGGAGCATTACCACATGACCCCGCACTCACTCTGTCATAGCCCACGACTCCCTTGCTTCAAATTAATGCAGATGCTTTTCAGAGGACACCAGCTCCCAAGCCTCACATCATCACCTCTTTCGGTAGGTGATTTATAACAACACATTCCACAAAGTCTTCCTTCTACATCCAGCACAGGACAGATGTGTCTTGTAGATGGCGGTCCTGGTACGCCCAACAGTACCTGGAAATGCAGAACAAACATCCAACAGACCATGAAACGCTTCTCCAAGACTGCTTAGATACACCATACAGCTGACTATCACAGGACGCGCGCCAGGGTCGACCTCCGTCTGGCAATACAACTTATTTAGTCTTGTGCTCATATATTTTTAGTTTACTCTGTCACAACATAATACCTCAACTAGAACGTCTGGTAGTGTCATGTACACAATACTGCACTAGGGTTATCTCACTCCTTTTATCAAGCTACAGGGCTGAACCATTTAGCACAAAATAAACATAAACCATAGATAAATACAACATCAGCTGTTGATAGCTCAAATGAATGGGGAATCCCAAAAGCGTTGGTAAAGGGCACGCAGACACTGAAAGTCCACCAGGGAGCCATACAAAGGGTAGAGGTGTGCTGTGTCAGTGCTCATAAGGTTAAGTGTAGGAAGGTGGCTACCTGACTATGGTTACCCCAGATTTTTTGCCTTGTGTTTAGCTGGTTTTCGACTTAGTTGGCCTGGTTCCCTGCTAGTCAGGGCCCCAGGCTATCTGCTCTCTCTGTAAAATGGATTCCATGTACCCTAGGTACATACCACAATTGGAAATGGACTCCTTGTCAGCCCCTGTACCATGCACTGTAGGTGCTCAGGGCATAGGTGCCACCAAGGCCTACCAGGGGCTGCAGCATATCTTTTGCCACCCCTGGCTGGTTCTTAAATTGACACAACTGGCTGATCACTCAGCTGGGGTAAGGTGGTGTAATCACCCCTTGCTTAGATATAGTATACCTATATCTAAACCTATATCTGGACACATATAAACCTGTGAGCCACTCCTATGGAAGGCCTCATCAATCCTGGAGGCAGAGTGCGTGGTTTAATGTGAGATGGAGCTCTAGCATGAGCTGAGCCTGTCTGCAGCCGTCGGGAACAAATCCCTAAGCTGTTTCAGGATAATGCCATACCATATACTCTTAAGTGCATTATAATCCTCGCGGTTATATAGCAACTTTGGTTTGGCTTTATCAAAACATGTCGTGTAAGGTGTCATACGATTTGGAATACTATCCCCTCGCCAGTTCTGGCGACGGGGATAGCATTCCACCCCTCTAGAGGGGCTAGACATGTTACTTTACTTAAATGCGGTTAATTTCTAAAAGGACCTTGGATCCACAAAATGGATGCTTCTGCCACAGACACAAGTCTGACCCCCTGAACCTGACCGAAACTCAGCCAAGGGGGCCTGGACAAAGGGTTTCCTGTCGCAGGGAGGTGTCACACCCCCTCAGACAGGAGATAGTGGATTGTAGCAGGGAGGTTTGAAAGAAACCAGACACTGCTTGGGGCGCACAAGGCTGCCCCTTGCATAATCCGGCCAAACCGGTACTGGGGCACTCCAGCCCCCGACCCAGCGCGGCCTGGATCAAAGGAAAGGGGTGTAACCACCCCCTTCCTGGGTCCCACCCATAGGAGGGGACCTAGCAGGTAATCCAGCCCCCTAGATTGGTATAAGAATGGGAGCAGTGCCAAAGCACTTCAGATTATCCTGATGAAACATAAGAAACGAAACTCTGGACCCTTCGACATCCTACTCAACATAGAAGACTGAAGAATCTCCCTTGTGGTCAAGGAGGGACCACCCTGTGCAAACGGGCACCATCCAGCACCTCGACGTCTGCTTTGTTGCAGTTCCCGCCGGAACTCGAGCGACAGAGATCGACGAGATCAAGCTTTCCTGCCTTCTAACAGCCCGATCCACAGTCCCTGCAGAGCTGAGACCCGTGGAGGTGACCGGAAGCGTGGGGCACGCCATCTTGGAAAGACCACGAGACGCTGACCGTGCAGCCCACGAGTGACCCTCGAAGCTGTACACCGGGGTTTGAGAAGCCCCAACCCTGAGCCACTCTTGCACCGAAGTTCAGCCCTCCACACTCGACGAGTGCTGCGTGGGGCCCTTCTGCTTCTTTTGGCTCAACGCGTTGGCCCGGTCACTTGCCAGCCGGCTTGTGGCCCCTGTGCCGACGAAACTTGAAAAACGACTTGCGATTCTGGTTGCTCCAGATTTGCACCAGCTCCCCTGAAAAGGAGCCCCCACTCTGACCCTCCTGATCCGAGTGAGAAGCAATCTTCCGGTTCCGCGTGGATTGCTTTTGCCAAGTGTTGTTTGCTCCAATCTTGAAGCCGACAGCGCCGACGGCGAGAGCCTGCGTGGGACAGATCGTGACCTGCTCCTGGACGTCGTAGATGCCCCAGAGCCCACGTGACAGCGGAGAGAAGCTCCTCGACGACCACCTGATTGCGCCCGACATTGCCTGGTTCCGTCCTGGTTCCACCCTGGTCACTGCTGAGTGACCCAGACTCCGTCCCCTCTGCTTTCAGGTACTTTTCGACTTCGATCCACCCTTGGATCCCACCGGACACTTCTCCGCCACAGCGCCTGCAGCCTCTTCAGCTCCAAGCACCAAGAATCAGCGTGACGAAACCCGACTCTACTTCGACCCTGTGCACCCGCTTCCTGTGGGTGAGGTAACATTGCAACGCCGGTGTTCCCACACTGGTACACACCTCTAGGGTCTGTGTCTTAAGTTTTGTCCCTCTAGGTTCAGCGGAAGTGTCCTTAAACTCTATTTGTGTAACTTTTACGCACCATTGACTAACATTGGTGCATGCGTGCGCTTTCAGCACTGCACCCGAATCCCGCGGGCTTTTCCCGACTTCAGCATTGCTTGTCCCGACTGCTCCCAGCGATTCCCTAGGCCCTTGGCCTAACCACTGTTCGATTGGTATCTCTTATACCACTTGTTTAGTATATGGTCTGAGTGGCCCCTCGCCCTCATCCATAATTGTGCAACTTTGTATGTTATACTGTGCTTTTGATTTAACGCTTGTGCCCCTTTATTCATAAAGAGTACTGGGGATTATTGTGAGTAATAAATACATATATTTTTATAATATATACTTGTGTGGTGTCCTTTCATTTGATATTACAGGATTGTGATTGGTAAAACAGCTCGCTTAACTCGACCTCTTGAGTTAAGCCTTAAGGCTGCTTAGTCTATGCTACCATTAAGATAGCTTGTCTATAAGGTTGACTTCCAACCAGACACCATAAGGGGACATTTGGACTGATACAAGGTGGTTCCAGAATTGGAGACATCATATATCAGGCCAACTTCTCACATTAAGGTAATGCAATTGAGTGTCTTTTAGGCCTTCATGCAGCTGGGCTTGAGTAAGGTGATCATGATTGGACACTGACACTCCCTGCCTCCTTTGAAAAGTCAGGGAATTTTTTATTGTGCGCAGCAGTGCCGGCTTCTCGGAGCATCCCTTACCCATGGTAGAGGAATGTAAAAAATGCCTTCGTGTGATGCTGTAAGGTGGACAAGAGATAGGAAATCAATGCAGTCAATCTTAGTGCGTGGATGTCAGTCTCCCACATTTCAGCATCATTACACTTAAATACTTTTTATGTGGGGTCTGGCCAGGGTGTTCGCATATGGGGGGGTTACGATATGCGTGTATATGTATTCACGGGTTCTGCGGTGTAAAGCTATGCTTCTGGCCTGACCTTCAGACAACAGGATAACCAGAAATTAGGCATCGGACGCAGCTACAGTGTAGACATTAAGAGGCAGCTCCACCCAATGAGAACATAGAAAAATACCCTCGAGAGGGAGTTATAATAGTGGGAACACTTATCTGTTTTCAAGTCAGCGATGAAGCCTGCTGAGGCGGAAATCCTCGCATTGCAGGGACAGGATGAATGCTGTTCTTGGGCAGTGTCTGTCTGGTGAACAAATAAAGGACTATGTGTTAAATGCCTGATGTCACTGTTAATGAACTCTTTTAATCTTGCCATGTTGGGCTTGTTTCTTTCTATAGGTACCTGTTTAACTTCCGGGGCGTGGCAGCCAGCTTCCGCCTGAAGCATCTCTTCCTCTGCGGCTCCCTAGTCTTCCACGTGGGTGATGAGTGGCTGGAGTTCTTCTACCCCCGGCTCAAGCCGTGGGTGCATTATATCCCGGTGCGGCAGGACCTTTCTAACCTCAGGTACGTGCAGCGGGTGCATTCCATCATGGTCCTGCAGGAATCGTCTGATACTCTATGTGCAGTGAGCATCTCCCTACTACAATGTCTGTAACGGCCAGTTCAGGGTTGAAAGTCCCCGGGGCAGAGTCCATGCTCCCTAACTTGTCGCTCTGGCTGCCCCAAAATGCTTTCTTGTTAGGGTAACCCATGTCATAAACATCCTGCCAAGGGTTCTACATCAATTTGATATGTTGTTCACCAACAGAGTATTACATTCCTTATAATATGGGTTACTACCTTCCCCGTGACATTAGTAACTGTTGATGATATCTCTTTAGTAGTGCTAGGGGTACAGCCCCTTTGCTGTCTGAACCCTAGCTCGGACACTGCCTGCTGGCTTTTCCCATGTAGGATTTATTATTCAGGCATCTAAACCTCTTTATTTTTGCGTTGTGCCTGAGTGTGCTGAGTTGCATGGTGAAGACCCTTGGGCTGCGGCCCCCTTGGATGTATGCATCCCCTATGTTGTACGGTGCTGCATAATGTTTAGTGATTGTGCAGTTGTCTTCCCGGCCCTCTATATGTTTCTTGCGCTGCGTGTTCCTTGATCCTGCCTAAACAACTGATTGTAAAGCCAGGTGCATGTTTTTGAGTCTGGATTTGTGTAATAAATTGTATTATTGTTCGTGGTGGGTGACTACCCATCTCATGGAATAATCACAGGCCATGTCAGGGTGAACCCGTAAAGTAACTAAATAACCCTGAGCTCAGCCCCCTGGTAGCCACGGCACAGAGCATGTAGGGCAGTGTGTAACGTATTTATGCAGTACCAAAACTGCAATGAAGTCAAAAAGAAAACCATAAAAATCCCAAACCAAACTTGAAAAATAGCATAAAATGTAATAAACAAAATGACAAAAATCCAATTAAGGGAACCAATGATATGAGTTTAAAAAAAAAAATGAAGTAGAAAGTGTCAAAAAGCATCCATTGCCAATGATAGTAAATGGTTGTGGTAGACCGGGACCTAGGCATAGTTTGTAGCTGACCGCAATGGAGTACCGGTTGGATACTTAACCTAGTACCGGTTGGATCCTTAACCTAGATTCATCCTCTTAAAATATTTTATCTTCTGACTTTGCTCCTTTAAGCCCCAATCCACCAAGACGTACACGTCTAAAGCCCCCCAGGACCACAGAGGTGGCACTTGGAGACTTATAGGGTGTCAGGCAGAGGCCGAACTGCAGGCTCCAGTCTAGGTTCAGTTGCCACTGGGCAGTTGCTAGAAAATGCACCTTCTACCTTGTTGTGTCCTTGTAGATGTAACAGGAGGTCAGGTTTATGACCCTATAGTCCACTTATTTTACCTGGGTACAAGAGATGGAGCAGGTTCAGTCTTCAAGGCTGTTCCCATATCTCAGACAGATGGTTCAGCCCTCTTCTTATCTTCAGAGATCTCTGAAGGGGAGAACCTGGACATTCTTCCTTTATGCCTGGTGCAAGGTAGAAGGTGGGAATAACTCTTGAGCATGCCTTAACCAATGGGGTAAAAGTTTCCGGGACCACCCTACCCAAGTGGGGCAGTTTCAAGATGGCATATGGATCATTACATCAGGTAGTAGCCTCTGCACACTGTTTTTAATAAGGTAGCTAGCCACACCATTAAAGTATCCTAGTTGTTGGACACGGCCTCGTGGCGTGGGCCTAACCCTCCCGCCTGGCGGGCCCCGGACGACATCGGGCCGCCGTCAAGCTGCTGTCGACCCCCCTGACACGAACATTCCCGAACCCGCAAGGAGGGCCGCCCCCTGGCAACCTACGGCTCTCCCTCTCCCTGGCCCCCGGCGGGCCCTGCTCGCCAACGCCGGCGGTCCAGCAACCATGCCTGGCCCCATCTCTGGCCCGACTCCATCTTGGGCCCATCACGTCCCGAGCACGTGGCCGCCGCCACCCTGGCCCCGGCCCCAGCGAAGCCCCGACATCGGGGCACCAAGATCCTCCCAGGTGGTCTAGTGGCCACTTGACAGATCCGAAAGGCGGGAAGTTTCGATGGCCCTCCAGCCGTCCCCGGACGCCTGGTATCGATCGCCCTCCAGCCTCCCTGGGCGCTGGCTCCACCCCCCTGCTGGGTGTCTGGACACCTTCATCCCGGCCCCTCTGACCCCCAGGCGCGAGGGTCCGGACATCAAAGGACTCCAGTCCTATATCTGGGCCAGCCCTGGATCAGGACGGGAGTTGTATCTGGAGTGGAAGCCCTGCTGACCTCGTCGCGGCTGATCCTGATCCAAACTCGTGCACCTGGAACTATCTTTGAGGCCCTGCTGACGCTGTCGCGGCCTGACCAAGCTGAACCACCTTCGAGGCCCTGCTGTCGCGGCCTGTCAACGCTGAACTACCTTAGAGGCCCTGCTGACGCTGTCGCGGCCTGACCAAGCTGAACCACCTTCGAGGCCCTGCTGACGCTGTCGCGGCCTGTCCACGCTGAACTACCTTAGAGGCCCTGCTGACGCTGTCGCGGCCTGACCAAGCTGAACCACCTTCGAGGCCCTGCTGACGCTGTCGCGGCCTGACCACGCTGAACGATCTTCGAGGCCCTGCTGACGCTGTCGCGGCCTGACCACGCCGAACCACCTTCGAGGCCCTGCTGTCGCGGCCTGTCCAAGCTGAAATATCTCCGAGGCCCTGCTGTCGCGGCCTGAACCCTTGAACTAGCCACGCACCCGTGGGTGCCAAGACTGTCCCGCTACCCCCTTTTCCCCCAAGATCAAGACATTACGGATCCCTCGATCCTTGCCGCTATCCTGCCAAGAACATGCTTTGAGTACTTGTATAAAGATTCTTGTGAACCTCCTCCCTGTGTAGTGTCTATCTGTAAGTAGTGTGATTACCCTGCTGTTACGATTGTAGGAGAGGAGCCTCGCCAAGGAGGCCTCCCTACGGTGCTCGGCCTATTCCATACAGAGAGAGGGGTCTCGGGGCGGACAGTCAGACACCTTCTGTCCCCCCTGGGGTCGCCTTTCCAACACTAGTAGACTACCTAACCTTTTTTAACTACCACCACTTCCCGACATCTACACTTCCCTAGGGCCCTCACACCCACAGCACCAACTGGCAGGGACAAAAGAACTCCGATAAAGAGCCCCTTTTAGGGTGCCCGTCAGACATTGCACCGCCAGTTTGACGAGGAGCAAAACCCAGATGATGAAGCATGACACCTAGCTTGCTGGGTGTGTGAGGGTTTTAGTCCCAAAAGGAGGATTCCCCTCCCTTTCTTCCCTTGTTGGGGCCTTTTTTCAATGTCCGGTTCATTCACCTTCTTTCACCTTGGGGAACAGCGTACCTCGTACTGTTTATGAAGTCTTTGTGTCCCTCCAACTTCAGAACAGGAGGCAAGCACACACAAGCCCTTGAATAATCTTCTCATGCAAGTTTCAATCCACGTCCAGTCTTTGTCCTCTCCTTAGAAAAAGCAGCAACTGCAGGCCAGCCCAGAAAAGCAGCACAGCGCAAATGGCAGTGCTCCCAGTCACAGCTCTTCTTCCTTGGCAGAGGTTCCTCTTCATTCTAGAAGTAATCTAAAGTTCTGGGGTTTTAGGTCTAATATTTATACCCCATTTTCTCTTTTTAGTCTGTTTCAAGAGTCTCTGAGCTCAGTAAAACCAGTTCTGTCCTCCCTGGTTCAGTTTCACTCCAGGAGGTGGAGACAGCATTGTGCAGAGCAAACACGGCCTATTCAGGTGCTAGTGAAAACTCCTCCCACCACCCTAAACGCAGAAAGGTCTATTCAACCTAGATCTGCAGGGCCCACCACAACTCTCCTTGCGACTGTCTAAAGTGAATGGACATTACCAGGTCCTGTCAATCTTAAACCAGATGATGAATACAAAAACAGGTACAAAAGGGGGTGGTGATGGACGGAGCATCTGAACCAATCAAACACTCACACCCAGTCAAAAGATCTGGGTTTAATCCATCACCGTTCTTTAGCCCATCTGCCACCCCAGTTCAGACATGGCCATATGCAAATCAGTCTGACCCTGTGCCTCTTTTGTACCGAATACACAAACAGGCAGAGGCCCACAGAATGGTAAAGCAAGAAAATGCCTACTTTCTAAAAGAAGCATTTTCAAACACACAATTTAAAAACTACTCTACTAAAAAGTTATTAAATTCTGAGTTCAGAGAGCCTAAACTCAATTTCTCTATGTTGTCCCAATGAAAGGGTACACTTGTAAGAGGTTACAAGGCAGCTCCCATGTTTACCTATGGACAGCCTTTCAGTAGTGAATAATGAAATGCACAGTATTTCACGTTCGGGGCATGTAACACACACAAGTGCATGTCTTACCTTTCACATACGCGGCACCCTAACCATGGGGGCACCTTGGGCCTACCTGAGGGGTGCCTTAAATGTAAGAAAGAGAAGGTTACGGTCTGGCAAGTGGGTGCACTTGCCCGGTCAACATGGGAGGTGAAACTGTGCTCGCAGACACTGCAGTGGCAGATCTAAGACACGTTTGAAAGGCTACTGGTGTGGGTGGCACAATCAGCATCATTTGATTTGCAGGCCCTGGGACACACAGTACACTATACTAGGGATGCATTGATAAATCAAATATGCCAATTGTGGAGAACCAATCATATTCACAATTTACACTGGGAGCACATGCACTTTAGTACTGATCAGCAGTGGTAAAGTGCCCAGACTCCTATAGCCAACAAAGACATAATGTTTGGGGATACACCTGCCAAAAGGGCCAGGTCTAAAACTCCCTGTCAGTGAAAAGCAGGCATGGCAAAAAGACAGCCCACCTCCTGAGTTTTTCAGGGAGTCCCATGATCTTACATTTCATGTTTTTGTTGAATCTCTCGACTGTACCATTTGTTTGTGGATGATATGGGGTAGAAACTTGTACGTCACACCACATTCATTCCACATAGGCTTTAGGTAGCCAGACATGAAGTTCATACCCGTCTGACACCACATCCTTAGGGAAACCCACTCTTGTAAAAATACTGGAGGGCTCTAGCAACTGCAGGAGCAGTGACAGTCCTAACGGATACAGCTTCAGTGTACCTGGTGGCATGATCCACTACCACCAATTCTTTCAAGATGTTCAGCTGCAGGATGAGTCGCTGGTCGTGATTGTCGAGACTGGTGCAAGCAGGGTTTGGCGCCAAAAGTTCACATAAAATCTTCAGTTCTTGCTATTCTTGCGGTTCCTCTTTGTCCTCTTCTTATGGGTCAGTAAAATCTTATTTCCTGGCATCAAGGGTGTGCCAAAATACTCCATTTGGTGCGTTCAGGGGAGTGGCAGATAGTAGCCAATAGGCTGCTTACCCTTAGGGAGTCTACACCCTCTATATGGCCACTTGTTTTTAGAAGTGGTCATAACCCTGACACAGAGAGCGTAATTCAGCCAAAACCAAGATGGTGGAATTCTAAAAGTTGTGTCCACATCAGGCAGCCCACCTTAGTGTGGAACTCGCCTGTCATTTTCAATTTTTATTTAATTTTTTTCAAATTCTTTTGATTTTCCTATGTTGCATTCAATGGGTGCACTGTATAGTTTGTCTCGAGTAGAACCTACTGCAGTTCTCTCGCTCGGCTGCCTTCATCTCATACCTCAAAGAGCAAAAAAGACAGGGTAACCACTACTGAATTGTTTGTGTCCTAAAGAAGGTGGTTTCTACACGCATCAGCATTTTTCAGAAAACTTCACTAAGTAAGAACCCAATATTGGAATGAAGAATCCTGGCTATCAATTTTTTAAATGGAGATTTTTGTTGGAACAAACGTTAATGTTTGTTATTATGTGTATTGGCCTTATGTATTTTTAGTATTAAATTATTGTAGGCATTTTGATTGAAGAATTTGCTTATTTGTAATCTAAAGTGTATTAATGGTAATATAAATACTTTAATGTTTTATTATAGATCTTGGAAAAATGGCAAAGAAGTTACTGTAAAACAATTCAGTGATTAACTATTGGCAGCAGATATCACACAATAACACTAACATCTTTTCATGGCTCCGCATTTAACCTCTTCACTGCAGTGGGAATTCCGCCGCAGTGCTAGACATTCCAATCGCAGACGTGGTCATGACGGCTCCCGGCTGTCATAAGCACAAGCCCACCGTGACTCATGACGGCCGGGAGTCGTCATGAGCATAGAAGAGGTTAAAGAAAGAATACACTTCTAATTTGAATGCTAAGCTTGTCCCTGGCAAAAACCCGGGTGGGGGATGTTTATCTCAATCCAAAACCCATAGACTGGATGGCCGCACTCTCCTTTTGCTGGGCTGTTTGTGAAACTATATCATGAGAAATGTTTGTTTTTGGTTCTAAAATCAGTGGAAGGCGTGTGGCTGCATCATTTTTTTTCAGAAATTCTTCTAGAAATTGAGGAATTTATGACTTGGGCCATAGCAGCGGACACAGTCCATTTTGGGAACTGTCTCCCTGAACAGAGTATTACATTTTTAACAATGTGCTGAGCGGTCCCTCTAGTAAGAAGACTCCCATAAGGCTTAGGGTGTTCCAGAATCTCCCTCCAAAACATAAACTATTCCATAAAGTGTAAGTCTGAGAAGCAGACCGTAAAACTACATTTTCCACTGCAATTCCTGGATCTAATACTAGCTCTGTGGTTTCAGGAGACTCTTGCGGTGTTAAGAGATTGAAAGAAACCCTGGTGGAAATGGGTGTTTTTTCACCCAATGAATACCCGTGCATTAAACAGTAAGCAATAATGTGTGCCCATTTTGGGGGCATTATATAAACCCTAGTGTGTGCTGTTTTGTATAGGCAACTACCACCAGGTAGTGCCTGGTGGTAAGTGCCTTCACAAAGGCAGGGGCGAGCACTGCATTCATTTCATAATGGGGCACTCATTATCTGAATTGCCTTGTTAATGTCTTTTAACTAGAACTAGGGAAACCGTGTACAGTTTACAATAAAACTATCCAACCTGCCCGTGGAAAAGCAATTTATTGGGTCCAAATTCCTATAAATACAATGTATAAACTTTGAATTTGGGGGCACAGGTGGGTTTATACAACATCAATACAAAGATCTTATGCAAGAGGATGCACACATGGTCCTTGTACAGGTCTATTAGTAGTAGAGAAGTCAAGGTCTGCACAGCACTTATTAGCAGCTAAGCAACCTGTTGAGTCTACAATGAAATGCCATTTCAAATATGTTCCATGCATAGCCAAAGCTTGAAAGGATGGTTTTGTAAGATGGAGCTTTTTATAAATATTAAAGAACAGATATTTAATTTCTAAATAAATCATGTTTCTGATATAATTTCTGATCTCTCACAGGGAACTACTGCAGTTTGTAAAGGAGAATGACGAAGTTGCACGACAAGTTTCAAAAAGGTGAGTACAGCACATTCTGAGGGCGTGGGCCAGTAACAGTAGTTGGAAAACTGTGGCACAAAGTTTGGGTAGTGTGGATGAGACAAGGTCCCATATTTTGTGTCTTAGCAATACCTAGGTATAGGGAGTTCAGACATGGTGAAGTGCCAACGACAACCCTTTCTAAATTCAGGCGAAATAGGACTGAAGTATCTTCCTGACTTTGGGAATGTTCAAGTTCAAATACTTTTATTCGATTAACTTATGGTAATCATAAAAAGTGCATCATACAATACAATTCATATAAAAACATTGTTACATTATATGATATATATAAAAAGTAAACTTTACATACAATCATAATCTAAGAAAAAATTTAAAATATAAATCAAATTGTCGACAGTACTTGAATGCTAGATTTGATTAATTTTGCTACGAGTCAATAAACAGGACTTTAAAAACAGGGCAACATTTTTGGCTACGTATTGAGATTCTAGCAGCTGTAACGCCAAAAAAGCTGGGCGACAGGACCTCAACCCCATTTGTCTCAGGAGTGGGGTAATCCAACGTTTGCGCGCTGGTTTATAGTAACAACAGAACAAAGTAACATGTATAGTTGATTGGGCGGAGTCATGATCGCATGGACATTTACTTAGTTCATGAGACCAGTCGGACACAGTTGGAAAAGTGACAAGGCGGAAAAGTAAATTAAAGCGAAACCTGGTCAATAGGTACTTTTCATAATTTGATAAATAAAAAGTGAGATAGGGCTGTATACTAACAGAAACTTGAACCATTAACACTTGCGCGTTAGTTTTCTTTGTTACTTCAGACAAAAGGCGCAAATCCCTTAGGTGGTTAAGACATACGTTTTTCAGAGACTTTCTAGAAATGTCTACCATTATTAAGGGCTCAGTAAAGTATTGTGGGCAGTTCAGGTCGTGAAAGAAGTTAAAAACGTAAAGTAGCCATGGAATCTTCTTCCAACGAGCTAGGTTTAAACAGTTGGCTATCAAAGAACGTGTTAGGTGACATTGTGGCTTCGTCCAGATACGGTGCCAGAGGAGAATTGGTTGGCATTTGATGTCATCAGAAAGGTAATCCATACCAAGCTCGATATGGCAACCGTAATTTGGAGCACTACTTGGGAGAGCCAGAAGATATTTTAAAAAGCCATTTTGGATCTTTTGTAGGTTGTCGGTGGGTACATAGCCCCAAACGCCCGCACCGTATGTTGCTATGCTTTGGTAATGATTGGTCACAACCAAACTGAATTCCTGCCACATAACAGAATCTTTAACCCAAAACCTACACTAGCTTCCATAGCACCCAAAATCCTGTTCAAAGTTTGCTGCTTTGTGCATAGAGCCACCCACAAAAACTCGCCGCACTACCTAGGCGATCTACTCATCTCTGGTGGTTCTAAGGGCCTTTGATGTCATTAAAGCCTTCTTTAGAACATGCTAGAGTGCAGAAAGTCTTTCTTTGGGGTGGCCACAACAGTCTAGAACTTGCTGCCTGCTCAATTCAGTCTTGTCCTTCAAGGGGCACTTTCTTTGGTTCATCTGGCAGATGGTTTTAGTCTGCAAAACGGGCACCTGAGTGCCATGTGCCTGATAAGTAATTGTGTGCCTGACCGTCCCTGCCATAGGTGGCTGGGGCTAGCAGTGTGAGAGAGTCACTCCGTCCATCGTGAGTGGATACTGGTTATAGGTTAATGTGAAGGCTGATCTTCTGATGGGGAGTGGTGAGCTAAGAGGATTGGTGGACAGGGGAATGTATGATGGTCCTTTTCTTACCCTTTTCTTCTTCTGGTCCTGTAGGGGGCAGCAGTTCATCTCTGACCACCTGCGCATGGAGGATGTATCCTGCTATTGGGAATCCCTGCTGAAAGAATACGCCAAACTTCTAAAGTACAAAGTGAAAAGGAAAAAGAGCTATATGGAGCTTGCTCCGCCGCGTGTGCGAACAGAACTCTAAAGTTTGCCCAGGTGGACTGAACTCTAAAACCTGCCCATGTGATCAGAACTCTACGCTCTACCCATGCGAAGAAAAATCTAAACTCTGCCCATGTGATCAGAACTCTAAGCTCCACGCATGCGAAGAGAAATCTAAACTCTGCCCATGTGAACAGAACTTTAAACTCTGCCTGAGTGATCAGAACTCTAAGCTCTACTCACGCAAACAGAACCTTTGGGTCCAAATCAGTATCTGAAATAATCTACATTTCTGGGACCAGTGACAGTTTTAAAGCATAAAAGAAAGTTCAGTTTTCAGCCAGCAGCATATATGAAACGTTAGGGGCCAATTAGATTGATCTAAGAGGAACCTAAAAGCATATTATATCTGCCTGTCTAAAGCAGACCAGCAACCTTTTTAAGTGGGACTTACAACTTCAATCAGGTTCACTGCCCACCACTCTACCCAATCAGATTCACTGCCCTACCTGGAGATTCTGCCTTCAATCAATGTGTTCACCAATTTTCTTTCCGTTACTTCGACTCGTCAGATCATCCGCTGTCTTTTCTGATTAATTGTCCACCTTCCTTTTATTTTTGATGTGTAATGTGTGCTGCAGCTTTACCTTCAGGAGGGATGTGGGTTGACTCTGGGCAGTCCTCTTCTAACCAGGAGGTCTGTGGGCTACGGAAGCTCTTTCTGTATTCCTATCACAGGACTTTTACCAAGAGTGGAATATATTTTGCATCCTATGGGTGAGGCATAAATACTTCTGTATGTGGTGAGTTTGGTTGACAGATGTTCTCTTATGGACAGGGCTCTGGATGCCTAAAACCAACTTGAAGGTGCCTTCATTCCCATAGTTTCAGCTCGCTTCTTTCAGCCGCCAGCTGCTCTCCGTGTGACTTGTCTGGAGACCGCACTCTGCCCCAGTCTGATCTCTTCCTGCCTCTAGCAACAGTTTAAGCTGCATGGCTTTATCTGAGCTGGGTCACCCTTCCTTGGGCGCTGTTGCTGGTCCTTGGGGCAATTGTCAATCACAGCATGATGGATAGGAAATTACACCACACACACACAGGAAATGACATCCTGCAGGCAGAGATGTGATCAGTATTAGTGTGCATCGCCTCACCTACCTTGAACCGCCTCTGGTGCTTGTCATCCCTCCCAACCAGCATTGGATAGGACCCTGGAATTGTAAGCCCGCGCATGATTGGTGCTTTTGGTTGTAAAATCAGGACTGGCGTAAAGTCTCCATGGTGGAGTGGGCACTGGATCTGCCCGTTTCCATAGTTTACTGCGCGCCACCAGCCTGGACTGCCTTTCTGTGCGCCTGTATGCCCAGCAGCTAGAAGTCTTGAAATCACCACAAATGCTGTGAATGAAGCCGTAGAGGCAGGAGCATGCTGCTCTTGATGGTATTACTGCACTCTGTTGGTTCTAAAATCATGTTTAACGTTTAAAAACAAGATGCAAAAAATCAAAATGGCTCCAATTATTATGCAGTATTGGGAAGTAAAATGCCAATGTGCCATCCGTGTTCTCAGCAAAAAATAAACAGGACATGGGGTTCTTTAAAACATTTTGTAACCGAACTAGAATTTCACAAGAAATACTACTTTTAATAAAATAACTTTGTAAATCATGCGTGCATCTAGTTGGGAGTGGAAAGCCGGGCGAGGGCCTAGTCGGACACCATTCCACGTAAATTATTAACCTAGAGAAGCCCACAGTTGTGGGCACGTCGCCCAGACCTTTACTTCCACTGTCTCAGTGCTTTTAAACTCGCTAGAGTATTTGAAGCACCAAAGGACACCATTGACTACCACCTAGTCAGGAGGGGCAAGGATGGTGTGTGCTCACCAGCGTCAGTGCAGTGATACTGCAGCCCTTCTGCCAAGGTATTGCTTGTCACTGCTCTATCTTATCCTACTTCCATGACATCTGTGGTGCAGGGAGCTGGCGACTCCTGAGCGGACTTGGTTTGTTGACATGTCTTCCATGAAGATCATGTCAGAACATGTGTGGCCTCCAGCAGCCATGGTTGCTCCCCGCCCTGCATTGCTGCCATGTCAGACCTTGTGTGGGTGTCCAGCAGCCCTGGCTGCTCCCCGCCCTGCATTGCTGCCATGTCAGACCTTGTGTGGCCTCCAGCAGCCATGGCTGCTCCCCGGCCTGCATTGCTGCCATGTCAGACCTTGTGTGGGCTCCAGCAGCCATGGCTACTCCCCGCCCTGCATTGCTGCCATGTCAGACCTTGTGTGGCCTCCAGCAGCCATGGCTACTCCCCGCCCTGCATTGCTGCCATGTCAGACCTTGTGTGGCCTCCAGCAGCCATGGCTACTCCCTGCCCTGCATAGCTGCCATGTCAGACCTTGTGTGGCCTCCAGCAGCCATGGTTGCTCCCCGCCCTGCATTGCTGCCATGTCAGACCTTGTGTGGGCTCCAGCAGCCATGGTTTCTCCCCGCCCTGCATAGCTGCCATGTCAGACCTTGTGTGGGCTCCAGCAGCCATGGTTTCTCCCCGCCCTGCATAGCTGCCATGTCAGACCTTGTGTGGCCTCCAGCAGCCATGGTTGCTCCCCGCCCTGCATAGCTGCCATGTCAGACCTTGTGTGGCCTCCAGCAGCCATGGTTTCTCCCCGCCCTGCATAGCTGCCATGTCAGACCTTGTGTGGGCTCCAGCAGCCATGGTTTCTCCCCGCCCTGCATAGCTGCCATGTCAGACCTTGTGTGGCCTCCAGCAGCCATGGTTTCTCCCCGCCCTGCATAGCTCCCAATGCCAGACCTTGTGTGGCCTCCAGCAGCCATGGTTTCTCCCCGCCCTGCATAGCTGCCATGTCAGACCTTGTGTGGGCTCCAGCAGCCATGGTTTCTCCCCGCCCTGCATAGCTGCCATGTCAGACCTTGTGTGGCCTCCAGCAGCCGTGGCAGCTCCCGCCCTGCATAGCTCCCAATGCCAGACCTTGTGTGGCCTCCAGCAGCCATGGTTGCTCCCCGCCCTGCATTGCTGCCATGTCAGACCTTGTGTGGGCTCCAGCAGCCATGGCTGCTCCCGCCCTGCATAGCTGCCATGTCAGACCTTGTGTGGGCTCCAGCAGCCATGGCTGCTCCCGCCCTGCATTGCTGCCATTTCAGACCTTGTGTGGCCTCCAGCAGCCATGGCTGCTCCCGCCCTGCATAGCTGCCATGTCAGACCTTGTGTGGGCTCCAGCAGCCATGGTTTCTCCCCGCCCTGCATAGCTGCCATGTCAGACCTTGTGTGGCCTCCAGCAGCCATGGTTTCTCCCCGCCCTGCATTGCTGCCATGTCAGACCTTGTGTGGGCTCCAGCAGCCATGGCTGCTCCCGCCCTGCATAGCTCCCATGCCAGACCTTGTGTGGCCTCCAGCAGCCATGGCTGCTCCCCGCCCTGCATTGCTGCCATGTCAGACCTGGTGTGGCCTCCAGCAGCCATGGCTGCTCCCCGCCCTGCATTGCTGTCATGTCAGACCTTGTGTGGGTGTCCAGCAGCCATGGCTGCTCCCCGCCCTGCATTGCTGCCATGTCAGACCTTGTGTGGGTGTCCAGCAGCCATGGCTGCTCCCCGCCCTGCATTGCTGCCATGTCAGACCTTGTGTGGGTGTCCAGCAGCCATGGCTGCTCCCCGCCATGCATTGCTGTCATGTCAGACCTTGTGTGGCCTCCAGCAGCCATGGCTGCTCCCCACCCTGCATTGCTGCCATGTCAGACCTGGTGTGGCCTCCAGCAGCCATGGTTTCTCCCCGCCCTGCATTGCTCCCAATGCCAGACCTTGTGTGGCCTCCAGCAGCCATGGCTGCTCCCCGCCCTGCATTGCTGCCATGTCAGACCTTGTGTGGGTGTCCAGCAGCCATGGCTGCTCCCCGCCATGCATTGCTGTCATGTCAGACCTTGTGTGGCCTCCAGCAGCCATGGCTGCTCCCCACCCTGCATTGCTGCCATGTCAGACCTGGTGTGGCCTCCAGCAGCCATGGTTTCTCCCCGCCCTGCATAGCTCCCATGTCAGACCTTGTGTGGGTGTCCAGCAGCCATGGTTGCTCCCCGCCCTGCATTGCTGCCATGTCAGACCTGGTGTGGCCTCCAGCAGCCATGGCTGCTCCCCGCCCTGCATTGCTGTCATGTCAGACCTTGTGTGGGTGTCCAGCAGCCATGGCTGCTCCCTGCCCTGCATTGCTGCCATGTCAGACCTGGTGTGGCCTCCAGCAGCCATGGCTGCTCCCCGCCCTGCATTGCTGTCATGTCAGACCTTGTGTGGCCTCCAGCAGCCATGGTTGCTCCCCGCCCTGCATTGCTGCCATGTCAGACCTTGTGTGGGTGTCCAGCAGCCATGGCTGCTCCCCGCCCTGCATTGCTGCCATGTCAGACCTTGTGTGGCCTTCAGCAGCTCCTCGCACCGCACTACATAGCTGTCATGTCAGACCTTGTGTGGGAGTCCAGCAGCCGTGGATATTCCCCGCCCTGCATTGCTGCCATGTCAGACCTTGTGTCTCCTCCAGCAGCCATGGCTACTCCAGGCCCTGCATTGCTGCCATGTCAGACCTTGCGTGGCCTCCAGCAGCCATGACTGCTCCAGGCCCTGCATTGCTGCCATGTCAGACCTTGTGTCTCCTCCAGCAGCCATGGCTACTCCAGGCCCTGCATTGCTGCCATGTCAGACCTTGTGTCTCCTCCAGCAGCCATGGCTACTCCCCGCCTTGCATTGCTGCCATGTCAGACCTTGTGTGGCCTCCAGCAGCCATGGTTGCTCCCCGGCCTGCATTGCTGCCATGTCAGACCTGGTGTGGCCTCCAGCAGCCATGGCTGCTCTCCGCCCTGAATTGATGCCTTGTCAGACCTTGTGTGGGTGTCCAGCAGCCATGGCTCCTGCTCGCCCTGCATAGCTGCCATGTTAGACCATGTGTGGCCTCCAGCAGCCATGGCTGCTCTCCGCCCTGCATAGCCCCCATGTCAGACCTTGTGTGGCCTTCAGCAGCCATGGCTGCTCTCCGCCCTGCATTGCTGCCATGTCAGACCTTGTGTGGGTGTCCAGCAGCCCTGGCTGCTCCCCGGCCTGCATTGCTCCCATGTCAGACCTTGTGTGGACCCCAGCAGCCATGGTTATTCCCCGCCCTGCATAGCTCCCATGCCAGACCTTGTGTGGCCTCCAGCAGCCATGGTTTCTCCCCGCCCTGCATAGCAGCCATGTCAGACCTTGTGTGGGTGTCCAGCAGCCATGGCAGCTCCCGCCCTGCATAGCTGTCATGTCAGACCTTGTGTGGGTGTCCAGCAGCCATGGTTTCTCCCCGCCCTGCGTAGCTGCCATGTCAGACCTTGTGTTTGTGTCCAGCAGCCATGGTTATTCCCCGCCCTGCATTGCTGCCATGTCAGACCTTGTGTGGGTGTCCAGCAGCCATGGTTATTCCCCGCCCTGCATTGCTGCCATGTCAGACCTTGTGTGGCCTCCAGCAGCCATGGCCGCTCCCCGCCCTGCATTGCTGCCATGTCAGACCTTGTGTCTCCTCCAGCAGCCATGGCTACTCCAGGCCCTTCATTGCTGCCATGTCAGACCTTGTGTCTTCTCCAGCAGCCATGGCTACTCCAGGCCCTGCATAGCTGCCATGTCAGAACTTGTGTGGGTGTCCAGCAGCCATGGCTGCTCCCCGCCCTGCATTGCTGCCATGTCAGACCTGGTGTGGCCTCCAGCAGCCATGGATATTCCCCGCCCTGCATTGCTGCCATGTCAGACCTTGTGTGGCCTCCAGCAGCCATGGATATTCCCCGCCCTGCATAGCTGCCATGTCAGACCTTGTGTGGGTGTCCAGCAGCCATGGCTGCTCCCCGCCCTGCATAGCAGCCATGTCAGACCTTGTGTGGCCTCCAGCAGCCATGGCTACTCCCCTCCCTGCATTGCTGCCATGTCAGACCTTGTGTGGGTGTCCAGCAGCCATGGCTACTCCAGGCCCTGCATTGCTGCCATGTCAGACCTTGTGTGGGTGTCCAGCAGCCATGGCTACTCCCCGCCCTGCATTGCTGCCATGTCAGACCTTGTGTGGGTGTCCAGCAGCCATGGCTGCTCCCCGTCCTCCATTACTGCCATGTCAGACCTTGTGTGGATCCCAGCAGCCGTGGGTATTCCCCGCCCTGCATTGCTGCCATGTCAGACCTTGTGTGGGTGTCCAGCAGCCACGGTTTCTCCCCGCCCTGCATAGCTGCCATGTCAGACCTTGTGTGGCCTCCAGCAGCCATGGCTACTCCCCGCCCTGCATAGCTGCCATGTCAGACCTTGTGTGGCCTCCAGCAGCCATGGCTACTCCCCGCATTGCTGCCATGTCAGACCTTGTGTGGGTGTCCAGCAGCCATGGTTGCTCCCCGGCCTGCATTGCTGCCATGTCAGACCTTGTGTGGGTGTCCAGCAGCCATGGTTGCTCCCCGGCCTGCATTGCTGCCATGTCAGACCTTGTGTGGCCTCCAGCAGCCATGGCTACTCCCCGCCTTGCATTGCTGCCATGTCAGACCTTGTGTGGCCTCCAGCAGCCATGGCTGCTCCCCGGCCTGCATTGCTGCCATGTCAGACCTTGTGTGGCCTCCAGCAGCCATGGCTACTCCCCGCCCTGCATTGCTGCCATGTCAGACCTTGTGTGGGTGTCCAGCAGCCATGGCTGCTCCCCGCCCTGCATTGCTGCCATGTCAGACCTTGTGTGGCCTTCAGAAGCTCCTCGCACCGCACTACATAGCTGTCATGTCAGACCTTGTGTGGCCTTCAGCAGCCATGGCAGCTCCTCGCACCGCACTGCATAGCTGTCATGTCAGACCTTGTGTGGGTGTCCAGCAGCCATGGCTGCTCCCCGCCCTGCATAGCTCCCTTGTTAGACCCTGCGTCTCTGTTTTGAAGAAAATTAACACAAGAAGCGCCTTGTATGCCCGGACATCCAGCTGGCACTCCGACTGCAGTGCAGACGTCAGTGGCCATTTTATTATCCCCTTGTCTGTGATGTGTGCGGCGGCCACCACTGCCATTCTGACAAAAAAAATGAAAGGGAAATAAAATGAACAGGAGAAGAGCCTTGTGGCAAAAACATAGAAGGGAACACGCACACATGGCGCACAGTCAAGGGCAGCATCCTGTGAGTGGTGTGTGTGTGGCACCCACTGCCGCTATTGTAAACAATGAAAAAACAAAACTGAAAGTGTGCTGAAAATGACGAGCACTGGCGAGGGACAGCGAAAGTCCAAATTAAAACAAGTGAGGGGCTGCTGGTGGCGACTGCTGCAGCTTCAGTAATATACCGGTGCACGTACACACGCACCACTTTTCACGCGCCTGCTGCTAGAGCAAAAATAAAAAAGGAAGTTGTGCATACATTAAAAGATACAGCCCTGCAGCGGAACTTAACTGTAGTTAGGTGCTGCTGCTTCCGGAATAAACGGAAGTACGTAGCAAATCAACAGCCAATAAAAAAGTATCTAAAAAGAGCAACGCCACAGTTAAACTAATGGCAAGCGGCAGGACAATTTTCCCTGCAGTGAGCGGAGTTGCACCCAACATACAGATTACTTAAAGTCTGGGAGAGCTGTGCATGCGTGCTGCTTACGCGAGACCTAAAAAGAGAGGTCTCTGTATCTAGCATACATAGATTTCCAAACAGCTTTCCACAGTTTGGCCCTCCCAAGATTGTGGTTGAAATTAAGAAACTGGGGCATCGCCAATACACTACTACTGGTTGCCCTATACTCTGAAACCTGTGTCAAGATAAGAGCGTCCTCTGGCTGGTCCACAACTAAAAAAATAACAACCTACAAGGGACTAAAGCCAGAATGCATACTGGCCCTTGTGCTCTTTAACCTATACATGGCATATTTTCCTGACTGTCTGGCTGGTGCCTGAGCTTTTCTGCCCAAACTTGCTGGAACCCAAATTCAATTGCTGCAATACGCGGATGACACTATATTGCTTGATGAAAACTCCGATTGGGCTACAGCGGGTTCTGACCACATTGACAGCATATTGCAAAGTAAACAACATGAAAATAAACACGGCAAAAACAAAGGCGATGGTTATCTCCAGTCAAATAAAGTGGAGAGGCTCATGGCATGTTGAAGGAAAACCAATTGAGATAGTTACTGCAGATAAGTACTTGGGAGTATGGATCGACCATAAAGGAAGGCGGTCTACTCACATCACCGCAATGCAAGGAATGGCACAGTCATTAGAGGGGACTTTCTGTAGAACAAGGAAAGCCATGAGTTCAACTGATCTTATTCCCCAAATTCGAGCTATGTGGCAACATTCTTACCGTCAATGGCCCATGCCGCAATAGCCTTCAAAGACAAAATGTCAACATGGTTGGACAGAGCTCAGTCAGCTTGCTTCCGCAGAGTATTTTGTCTACCAACTTCCACCTCCCATGTGCAAACCCGTACGGAATTTAACTCGACATCTCAAAAGTGGCTACGAAAATCTAGGGTCATAGCCTAATGCCTGAAAGCCAAACAAGCACGGACCACCCGCTAAAGAAGTACTTCTGGTTAATGATAAGCAACACGGGTCAACCTGGCACGAATTCTTAACATGCTGCGTGGAAGCACCGGAAGCCCACAAACTATAGTCTGCCCCCATACCCACAAAGGCTGCGGCAACATTATTAACCAAACAAGCAAAGATAATGTCGGATGAAAGTGACGCATTAACCTTGGAAAAACTCAAAGTCACGGAAGTTGGGCGGTAAAACTTTACAACAGCGGGCGCCTGCCACACTATCTGTCTTCTCATTTAAAGCCAATAATTAGGAGCCAACTGAGGAGACTACGGTTTGGCTTTATTCCGCTGCTGGCACTCTCACTCTGTACATTTTAATAATTCGTGCATTTTAAACTTTGCATTTACTGAGGCTTGATTTAATAAGCGTTGTATTTTTTTTCCTGAGACTTCCTTGTGCTTGTGTCCCCTCCCCCCCTCCCTTTTCCACCGGACCCCTCTCGTCCGAGCATTGACGCCGAGGGTTGGTTCCTGGGTTTGGCGGCCATATTGGGTGTGGGCCGGGCGGGTGACGCGCTCTAGTTGCGCTTTAAAGGGGACAGCCATGCCTCCGCGTAGCGGACGCGTACAGCGGACGCGCCGGACCTGTGCCAGAGTTGTGCCAGACTCCTGCCCGTCTGCGCCCGTCCGCGCACAACTGGGCACTAGGGCCTATCCTCCTGTTTGTCGTCTAATATACTCCTCTGGTGAGTTACACCAGCTAGATTCTAGTACTTTCACCTTAACTTCAACCACTTTAACTAAGTTAAAAGAGACTGGCATACAGTCCACTGATAGGAGCATGCCGGAGCGTCACCCCAGCCTGAGGTTAACTAGTCTGAATACCAGATCGCTACAAAAACACCATCTTGAAATTTTTACTCTTCTTCAAGATGAAGACATTGATATCTTAACTCTTACGGAAACGTGGCTGGGTGACAGCTCTCTACCTGATATCATTGCCTCCCTCCCTAACGAATATGATGCGATTTGGCATAATCGTGCAGACAATGCCCGTGGTGGCGGGGTGGCAATTCTTTTCAAAAAACACCTAACAGTTACCAAATTAATGGCCGAAACAGTGGATCTAGCGGACATACTTGGGGTGAAGATTACACTGAGAAACACCTGCTTTGTCATCCTTACAGTTTACCGCCCCCCAAAATCTACCACTCTGTTTAATGACCTATTGACCCCAATCATCTCAGATTTATGCACACGTTATCAAAAGGTCCTAATAACAGGAGATTTTAATGTCCATTGGGATAAAATTACGCAAGGACGGGGCAACGAGACTGCTGGAAAATTCTATGACCTCACTTGGACTCAAACAATTAGTAGAGGCACCCACACATATTAAAGGTCATACTCTTGATCTTATTTGGACTTCCGATCCAGCTGTAGCGCTGACAGATATTCTACCTTGCATATGGTCAGACCATTACATGATAAATTGTGTTATCCCTATTGATGGCCATTTGCCTCAACCACTACCCCTTAAATCTAAAAAAGTTCGTCAATGGAGGAAAATTGACTCAGAAACCTTGACGGACACCCTTCTCAAAGAGTCACAGTCTTATGATATGCATGGGGACCTTGATCAGGAATATGCACATCTAATGTAAAATCTCGGTCAGGCCATCGATCTAATTGCACCCGAAAGAAATCAGAAAATAAATAGAACGGTAAACGGAGCCCCATGGTTCAATTCTTCCTTGAGGGAACACAAAATAAAACTCCGCCTTTTAGAGAGACGCTGGAGGAAATCAAATGATCCCATTGACAGGGATCATTATAAATCTTTCCTTAAATTGTACAAAACTTGTATTCGGTCAGCAAAAGCAGATTATTATGAATCCCGAATTAACAACGCGGATAATGTACAAAAGGAAACTTTTAAGATCTTATCAGAGTTGAGCAAGAAAGTAGAGAGATCAGAATCTCCAATTGACTGTAACACCTTTCAACGCTACTTCCTCGATAAGGTACAAACTATTCTTAATGACATCCAGAATACTTCCAGCAGCCACTCCTCTCATCCATATCCCCAATTCCCTCCGCCAAAACACACTATCTCTGAGTTTCCTCTGATTGACTCTACAGCCTTAGAACAGCTCATGAATCGAACAAAGTCTGGCTCTCCTGCAGACCCATGTCCCCCTAGCATCTTTCGCCTGGCGCTCCCTGCCCTAGAAAGTCATCTTGTCTCCTTACTAAATAAATCATTAGTCACTGGCCAGCTTCCATCCAGTCTTAAAGAAGCACAAGTTAGGCCCCTAATAAAGAAGCCGGGGCTGATCCCACCAACTTAAAAAATTATAGGCCTATATCTCAGCTCCCTTTCGTGGATAAGATTTTGGAACAGCATGTTTTAAGGTCTCTTTCATCATTTCTAGAGTCACACCATCTACTCCAGGAACTGCAAGCAGGTTTTCGGGCACATCACAGCACCGAATTGGTGATGCTTTCGGTGCTTGATGAGCTCAGAGGTATGGCTGACAGTAAAAAACCGAGTGCCCTGATATTATTAGATCTGTCAGCGGCATTCGACACTGTCAGCCATGCCTTGCTTTTGGACAGACTGGCCGCGTCTGGGATTCAAGACGTAGCCTACAAATGGCTCAAATCCTTTCTTTCTGGAAAATCTCAAAGGATTCAACTGGAGGACTGTATATCAAACTTGGGTATTCTGAAGTGTGGAGTCCCTCAGGGATCCGCCTTGTCCCCTCTCCTTTTTAATCTTTATTTGCAGCCCTTAATTGACTCCTTGGTAAGCATGGGCTGTAAAACCTTCAACTATGCTGACGATACCCAGTTGTTACTCAGTATTGATAATACAGCATCCGCACAGACTCACACTCAAGAAATACTTAGGCATACGGTGAGCTGGATGACAGCAAATTCATTGAAGATCAACCCGGAAAAAAACGAGGCCCTGGTGGTTTCAACCGAAGCGTCCCCTTGGGGTGATCTGTTTTGGCCTCAAGACCTTGGCCCGACCCCTAAACCCTGTTCCAACTTAAAAAGTCTAGGCATAAAGATCGACCATGAGTTGTCAATGGTCAGCCAGATCTCTTCAGTGATCGGGACCTGCACGAACTTAATTAGACAGCTACGTAAGTTAGTCCCTTGGCTCTCCTCCACCACGCTCCGTACTATTGTCACTGCTACAATAATCTCAAGATTAGATTATGGGAATGCTCTATATTTGGGCCTCCCCAAAACACTGACAAATAGGCTGCAAGTAGTCTTGAACGATGCAGCTAGGTTAATCTTTAGGCTACCTAGACTCACTCATGCATCTCCATTGCTTTTTAAGCTACATTGGCTCCCCATAAAACAACGGGTGGAGTTTAAAAGTTTGTGCATTGCCCACAAGGCAATCTATGGTCAAGCACCCGCTTACATTAAAGAACGCCTTGGAGTCTATAAACCTACACGATCACTAAGGTTCTCGAACACTCAACTGCTGTCCTGCCCCCGCTATAGATTAGCAACGAAGGGTGGCAGATCTTTCTCAGTGGTGGTTCCACAGGTTTGGAATAGACTCCCAGAGTCTCTTCGTAAGGAACCCAACCTGTTGCAGTTTAGGAAATCGCTAAAAACACTCCTGTTTAGGGAGGCCCTAAGCTCTTCTTAGTGCCAGGGCTCTACGTATCAATCAATCAATCAATCAGAGCATTTGTATAGCGCGCTACTCACCCGGAGGGTCTCAAGGCGCTGGGGGGGGGGGGGGTCCGCTACTGCTCGAACAGCCAGGTCTTGAGCTGCTTCCTGAAGGCGAGGTGGTCCTGGGTCAGGCGGAGGTGGGTCGGAAGGGAGTTCCAAGTCTTGGCAGCCAGGTAGGAGAAGGACCTTCCTCCTGTGGTGGCTTTTCGGATGCGGGGGACGGCGGCAAGGGCGTGGCTGGTCGATCGGAGCTGGCATTTGGGAACGTAGAAGTTGAGGCGGCTGTTGAGGTATCCTGGTCCTTGGTTGTGTAGGGCTTTGTGTGCGTGGGTGAGGAGCCGGAAGGTGATTCTCTTGTTGACCGGGAGCCAGTGCAGGTCTCTCAGGTGTCCGGAGATGTGGCTGCGGCGGGGGATGTCCAGGATGAGTCGCGCTGAGGTGTTCTGGATCCGCTGGAGTCTCTTCTGGAGTTTGGCGGTGGTTCCGGCGTAGAGGGAGTTGCCGTAGTCCAGACGGCTGGTGACGAGGGCCTGGGTGACCGTCTTCCTGGTCTCGGTGTGGATCCATCGGAAGATCTTACGTAGCATGCGCAGGATGTTGAAGCACGACGAGGAGACGGCATTGACTTGTCTGGTCATGGAGAGGGAGGAGTCCAGGATAAAGCCCAGGTTGCGTGCGTGGTCTGTTGATTTGGGTGCGCTGCCCAGGGCGGGGGGCCACCAGGAGTCGTCCCAGGCGGAGGGTGAGGATCCCAGGATGAGGACTTCCGTCTTGTCCGAGTTCAGTTTCAGGCGGCTGTTCGACATCCATTTGGCTACGTCTGTCATCCCTTCGTGCAGGTTGGCTCTGGCGGTGGCGGGGTCGTTAGTGAGGGAGAGGATCAGCTGGGTGTCGTCGGCGTAGGAGATGATGTTCAGGTTGTGCTGGCGTGCGATGGCTGCGAGGGGGCTCATGTAGACGTTGAAGAGTGTTGGGCTGAGCGAGGAGCCTTGAGGAACGCCGCAGATGACTTCGGTGGCTTCCGATCTGAACGGGGGAAGGCGGACTCTCTGTGTCCTTCTGGCGAGGAAGGAGGTGATCCACTCCAGTGCCTTCTCCTGGATTCCGACGTTGCTGAGGCGCTGTACTAGGGTACGGTGGCAGACAGTGTCGAAGGCCGCGGAGAGGTCCAGGAGGATGAGGGCCGCTGTTTCTCCGTTGTCGAGCAGGGCTCGAATGTCATCGGTGGCTGCGATCAGGGCGGTCTCGGTGCTGTGGTTGGCTCGGAAGCCAGACTGCGAGAGGTCGAGGGAACCGTTCGTCTCGAGGAAGGCGGCCAGTTGCTTGTTGACTGTCTTCTCGATGACTTTGGCCGGAAACGGGAGCAGCGAGATGGGGCGGTAGTTCTTGAGGTCGGTTGGGTCTGCTGATGGTTTCTTTAGTAGAGCGCTGAGTTCGGCGTGCTTCCAGCTCTCCGGGAAGGTGGCGATGTCGAAGGAGGTGTTGATGATGTCCCGCAGGTGGGGTGCGATGACAGCGTCGGCCTTGTTGAAGACGTGGTGAGGGCAGGGGTCTGTCGGAGATCCGGAGTGGATGGAGTTCATCGTGCGGATGGTGTCTTCGGTGCTGATCGGGGTCCAGGCGCGGAGGGTGGTGGTGGGGGGCGGTGGTTCGGTCGTGGCATGCGTCGGTTGAGTGATGAAGCTGTTGTGTATGTCCGCGATCTTGTTGTGGAAGTAGGAGGCGAGGGAGTTGCAGAGGTCTTGCGAAGGGGTGATGTCGTTGTTTCCGGCGTTGGGGTTGGAGAGCTCTTTCACGATGTTGAAGAGTTCCTTGCTGTTGTGTGCGTTGTTGTCCAGTCGTTCCTTGAATGTGTTTTTCTTGGTGGCGTGGATCAGCTGGTGGTGTTTTCGGGTGGCGAGCTTGAGGGCAGTCATGTTGTCCGGTCTCTGCGCCAGGTTTTCTCGAGTGCTCTGCAGTTCTTCTTGGAGCTCTTGAGTTCGTCGTTAAACCATGGGGCTTTCTTGCTGCCGGGTCTGCTCGGCGGGGTCTTCAGCGGGGCGAGGTCGTCTGCGCAGTCGCTGATCCATTTCGTGAGGTTGGTGGCTGCTTGGCTGGGGTTTGTTGTGCTGGTGGGAGGGTTCTTGTTCAGGGAAGTGGCGAGCTGGTCTGCAGTGATCTTGATCCAGCTTCTGCGGGGAGCCTGTTGCTGGTGATGGTGGAGCGTGGTCCTTCTGAAGCTGAAGTGGACGCAGCTGTGGTCCGTCCAGTGGAGTCCCGTGGCGTGGCTGAAGGTGATGTCCTTGCTGGAAGAGAAGATCGGGTCTAGTGTGTGTCCGGCGTAGTGGGTGGGGGTGGTCACCAGTTGCTTGAGTCCGAGGTTGGCGAGGTTGTCCAGCAGGGTGGTGGTGTTGCTGTCGTTGTTGTTCTCCAGGTGGAAGTTGAGGTCCCCGAGGAGGATGTAGTCGGCGGAGGGGAGGGCGTGCAGGCTGATGAAGTCGGCGATGTCTTCGCTGAATTGTGTGCGTGGTCCCGGGGGTCTGTAGATGAGGGTGCCTCTGAGGGTGGTCTTGGGGTTGACGTGGATCTGGAAGTGCAGGTGTTCGGCGGGTGCGAGAGTGTCGTCGGTGTTGGTCGTGATGCGGATGGTGTTCCTGTGGATGATGGCGATGCCTCCTCCGGTCTGGTTGGCGCGGTCTCTCCGGGAGATCTTGTAACCCTCTGGGATGGCGATGGCGATGTCGGGCGCTGAGGAGGCGTTCATCCAGGTTTCCGTGAGGAAGGCGACGTCTGGGTCTGTGGTGTCGAGCAGGTTCCAGAGCTCGACGGCGTGTCTGTGGATGGAGCGGGTGTTGAGCAGGATGCACTTCAGGTGGGTGCTGCTGGAGGTCGGCTTGGTGGGTGCTGGTTTGGCGTGGGTCCGGTTGCAGGTGAACTTGCAGGAGTGGCAGCTGAAGGGTCCGTGGGTGCGTCTCGGTGTGGCTCGGTAGCAACCCGGGGTTCGGCCGGTGTTGAGTGCGTTGAGTTCGGTGGCGTCGTAGGTCCGTCGGGTCGGCTTCCGTCGGTGGGGGCCAGGGGTCCTGGCACTGGGCGCGGTCCAGGCGCGGACGGGCGCAGACGGGCTTACCTTTGGCGCACCTTCGGCGCTCAATCGGTGCTCCCGCTGCGCACGTCCGCTGCGCGGTCGCTCAGGGGGCGTCATAAGTGAGGAGCCGGGAGGGCGGGTCAGCTGGGTGGCGGGAGCGGGGCGGCCAATGGGCAGGAGGGGGGTGGAGACACCGGGGGGCAGTGGCGGGAAGGAGGGCGGCTCGAGGGAGCGGGCAGGAGGGGGAGGGCAGCACAGGGGTACAGAAGGCAAAAGGGGGAGGCAAGTGAGCGAAGGCGAGGGGGGACAGGTAGAAACCGGGGGGAGACAGAAAAACAAGTGGAGGCAAGTTACACAACGGGGGGAAGGAGAAGATGCGAGTGGAGGCAAACAGGAGAATTTACCAGGGGGGCTAGTGGATAGTACAAGCAGCAGGCGCACAGAAGACACAGGGGGGAAGCAGGCACGCCGCAGCAGACAGACAGCGGCGAAACGAGGGTGTGCAAGGCAGTGCGCGGCACTCAGCAGGGCAGGGTCCTGGCCACGGCGGGCAGGAGCAGCGGAGGTGGGGCAACCTCACCTGGAACAGGTTCGAGCGGTCGTATCTGCTCTTCTGTTAGCATAGCTTTCTTCTGTCAATAGCGCCTTGAGACCTGACGGTGATTTGGCGCTATACAAGCTGTAGTTAACAATAACAAGTATGGCCAATGGTATAAAAGAAACGTAGTCACACATTCCTGTACATGCGGGGGTAAAGAGGAAACATTAATTCACATACTGTGCATCTGTGAGAAACGGTGCACCTTGAGAATCTATTGACTTAGCCCCATTTGGCATATTTTAAACGTGCAGACATGTCAAGAAGCGCTGGTAGAGTGCATGAAAGGTGACTCAGTGCAACTGGTAGCACGCTTTATGAAATTCTTGACAGCTGTAAAAGCGATGCTGGACTTGCCAACCACACAGAACTGTGAGACACAACGCCGCGCTAATGGTTTTAACTTTCATGCATTCTGAAAGATGAGGGATGCACACCTTTTTTTTTTTTTTTTTTTGTTATCAACAATTTCTTTCTCCATGTTCATAGCCTTTGCGTCAGTGATAGCGTGCAGATTGGTGTGTGGCATGCCCAAATGCCACCTGGTACGACCAAGGTAAATACAAATGGGACACATTCATGCCCCAGCCAAATGCACAGCATTACGCCGCCCTTGCGGCATTCAAAACTTAAACCATTTATAATCCAAATCTTCGTTTTTTTAAACCATTGCTTATTTTTCTCCATTTATATTTTCTTAATCCATTCTGAATGTCCACGTGTGGAATTTTCTTGGCCTTTTTTCAAGTTTCTTGTATTTATTCTGTGCCCATCCAGACCTCTTCAATAAATACGATAAATGCCAGGCTCATATCAGGCAGTGTTTATTCCATTAAAAACCCAATGCATTTCGGGCGACACAGCGCCCTTCTTCGGGGGTCACTGAAAAATTATCAAACATGTAACAATTAGTCCTCCATTCTCAAAATTATATTTTGGCAAAAACAAATCAACCCACTTAATGCTGTGAGAACAGAGCCTAACAACCGAAGCCATTTCTATACCATTAGCTCAAGGTGATCTTAAGTCTTTCTCTAGGAACGTTATCGTGCTTATGCACAGTACCCTGCCCAAAGTTATCATAACGTAAACAAAATGAACAATATGCATGCGTGTCTCTTCTTTCTCTTAATCCTCTGTCACCCTCTCCCTTCTTTGACCTTCGTTGTATGTTGACATTTAAATTGCCGCTTCTATGTCAGGCAGTTCAACCCTTTGACCCATTATGCAGAGGAAATCTTTTCGTAGTATACACACAAATCTGCTGATACACCTTAACTCTCTATCATACTCGTTTCTGAAACGTTTCAGAAACGAGTATGATAGAGAGTTAAGGTGTATCAGCAGATTTGTGTGTATACTACGAAAAGATTTCCTCTGCATAATGGGTCAAAGGGTTGAACTGCCTGACATAGAAGCGGCAATTTAAATGTCAACATACAACGAAGGTCAAAGAAGGGAGAGGGTGACAGAGGATTAAGAGAAAGAAGAGACACGCATGCATATTGTTCATTTTGTTTACGTTATGATAACTTTGGGCAGGGTACTGTGCATAAGCACGATAACGTTCCTAGAGAAAGACTTAAGATCACCTTGAGCTAATGGTATAGAAATGGCTTCGGTTGTTAGGCTCTGTTCTCACAGCATTAAGTGGGTTGATTTGTTTTTGCCAAAATATAATTTTGAGAATGGAGGACTAATTGTTACATGTTTGATAATTTTTCAGTGACCCCCGAAGAAGGGCGCTGTGTCGCCCGAAATGCATTGGGTTTTTAATGGAATAAACACTGCCTGATATGAGCCTGGCATTTATCGTATTTATTGAAGAGGTCTGGATGGGCACAGAATAAATACAAGAAACTTGAAAAAAGGCCAAGAAAATTCCACACGTGGACATTCAGAATGGATTAAGAAAATATAAATGGAGAAAAATAAGCAATGGTTTAAAAAAACGAAGATTTGGATTATAAATGGTTTAAGTTTTGAATGCCGCAAGGGCGGCGTAATGCTGTGCATTTGGCTGGGGCATGAATGTGTCCCATTTGTATTTACCTTTAACTTTCATGCACTCATCGCTGATAAAATAGTGTCCGCATTTTATATTTTAAGAACAACAGGATGACAAACTGTTATACACCTTTTATAATATAGGACATTTTTTACATTATATTTGATTTTAACCCAATATGATTGCAATTATTTCAATTAATTGTGCAATAAAACTATCTATCTTTACCACAAATGTCCTGGATACCCCTGGTACCATATACCAGGGGCTTATAAGGAAGTAAGTTCTTTGCCACTTTGGGATTACCAAGTCGAACATAACAGTTTTAGGATAGAGCACAGGCACTGGGCCTGGGCTGCAGACTCCAGTGCACTGTCAAAGTCATAGCCATCGGGGTGTCCGTACCAAAAGGACAATTTCCTACAATGTCAGCCAAGCCTCAATAATCACCAGTCAGCCCTCACCGCCCACCCCGACATTTATGTGTCAGCGCAATAGCTACCCAAAAAGGGTTTCCCGGCGCCGTGGGGGGACAGCAAAGAGAAGGGAGAGAACTACTGGCTAAAAAGCTAGGTCTTCAGAGACTTGTGGAACAGAAGGAGATTGGATTACGTGCAGAGAGATAAAGGCAGAGCATCCCATAAAACAGGACCCAAGTATGCAAAGGAGCGCCCTCCCATGCGGGAAAGTCTGACCTTAGAGACTTGGAATGTTGCTTGTGTGGAAGACCGGAGAGTGCGCGAGGGGACATAAATCAGGTTAGGCATTGTAGGGAGCGGGGAGACATTGCATGCTTAATGTGGAACATGTGGGTGTGACAAAGAGTGCCAGCCGATAAAACAAAACCAAGACAACAGTGAATGATGGTCTGCTCATACCCCTGTGTCACCTTCTGTTCGTTCTCCACAAGACGAGTGGAGCTGGGATACCACACCACTATATTCGCCCAGACAGGAAGAAAACATCGATGGTGTCTTTAACTGGGCGCCCCAGTATGAAGAAGCCACTCCCCCTCACTGCGTCAGCTCAATACTATTGGATAAGAAGGAGGAAGAAGAACGAACAGGGGGTGACGACACCGGAGGAGTGAAGGAGGAAGGAGTATTCGCAGCGTTTGGTGTGGATTACCGAGGACGAGAAGCAGAAGGCAGCAAGGCGGAAAGAAGACCGGCTCCTCGAGAAGTCCCGACGCAGCCTGGAGGCCAACGTCACCACGAGCCACCGAGCCACGTTCCCGGAGGAGCGTAGCTGAACCAGGTACGGGCTGGGTAGGGAGGCGGGGAGGCCCTGTGGGGTAGTATCATTGATAGCAAGGCGCCTCTCTCCGCGTAGTTCCCTCTTTGATCCTACCCTTTTATCCCAAACCCCCCTCATGCACCAACCCTCGCCTGTATCCCTTACACCGTGCACGGTCGAGCAAAGAGCATAATTTGTATATATACGAGTGCACCGCGGTGATCCTTCCACCTCCCGGTTCCTTGGGGTACAAAAACAGTAAATTGAGGACGGCATCCCTGACACCAGCTCTCTCTCTCTCCTCTGCTTATGTAACCGGCTGGAGGCCTCTGCACCAGACTGTAAAGACAACAGATGAGGAGAGTCAAGAGGGAGTAACTGACACCAGGACTACCCCATAACCACAGATCCGGCTCAGCATACACAAGAAAGACTCAGTACTCGCCCTAGAAAAGTGTTTAAGAAAATAAAACCCCATCTAACTCGAACAGGTCTCCAGTCCCTTACTTCTACCCCGCCACAGTGGGTAAGGGCCTTAAACACAACCCATTTCTCCACCGAAAGCCAGTGGAGGTTCACCAGCAGCCTGGAGGCCGATGCGGTTCTGGAAGCCCGGCAAAGTAATCTGGCAGCAGAGTTTTGCACTCGCTGCAGCTTACGTGTTACATCTTTATTGACTCCCAGATCGAGGATGTTCCCGTAGTGTAACGAGGGCCTTGGCTACAGTACGCTGGGTATGGGCTGGTAGCATCCACACAATCTTCCTCAACCATTTCAAGATGGTGAAACAGGTGGCAGCAACCTTGGTAACTTGCTGACGCATGGATGATGAATCGTCAATGATAAAGCCAAGGTTGCGTACCTGGGTAGAGGGTTGTGGGAGCATGCCCATGCCAATGTTGGGGGCCCCAGAGATCTCTATCTTTGCCCAGAATCCGGACCTCCGTTTTTTTTCCCGTTAAGTTTTAAAAGGTTGGCATTCATCCAGGCCATAACTTTTCTGAGGCCTGTCCTGAGAGCATACAGCCCGGAGGTCTTACCCGCTGAAAGAGAGAAAATGATCTGGGTGTCGTCGGCATATGAAAATAACAACAACCCAGATTCCTCTACCATCACGGCCAGGGGTCTAACATAAATGTTGAAAAGCAGGGGCTAAGAATTGAACCCTGTGAGACCCCATAAGCTGAAGAATATGGCTTGGATTTAGTGGTAGATGAAAAAACCTGGAAGGTGCGATTAGAAAGGAAGGACACAAGCCAATTCAGGCCCAGTGACCCCAGAAGATTGAAGGGCCTTTATGAGTACGGTGTGAGAGATCGTATCAAAGGCCGCGCTTAGATCAAGCAATATCAGGTCCATTGTTCCACCTGCATCCAGGTTCTGTCAGAGCATTTCAGTGACACCTAAAAGTGTAGACTCCGTGGAATAACCGGTCCTAAAAGCTGATTGGGAAGGATGTAAGAGCACATTGGTTTTGATGAACCTGGATAGATGGCTATTTATGTGCCTCTCCAAAATTTTTGAGAGAGCAGGAAGTAGCGAAATTGGACGGTAATTTGAGGGAAGCGCGGGGTCGGAGTTGTTTTTTTTTAAAATAGTGAAATGACCATTGCATGTTTCCAGTCTGGGGGGACAAGGGACTCCCTAAGGGACGCATTAAGAAGATCAAGGATGTAACAAAGTGATGGTTGTTCAATCTGCTGTAGTACCGTGATGGGAAGTACGTCGCAGGGGATCCCGATTTAATTTTACTGAGGTGTTGTATAAGTGTCACCATGTCCAGGAGTGTCCAGGCATCAAGTATATGCTTACGTGTGTGGTCAGGAGCAGAGGTAGTACAACCTTCGGATATAGGGCCAGGTCGATCAGAGGTCGCAATAGGTGAGAGAGTGAAAGTAGGGATTGAACTAGCCAATGCAGAGTATATTGTTTCCACTTTATTTAAGAAGAATTGGGCAAGGTCCTCGCATTGAGTTATATTCAGACTGGGGGATGCCTGCGTGGTTGCTGAACCGGATAGTTCTTTTACCATCTTAAATAAAGTTTGGGGGCAGTTTTTTGCATGGGTGATGGTTGAAGAGACAAAATTTGCTTGTGCGGACCTGCAGTGGAAATGATAAGCCTTTTGGAGATAAGATAGGCGGTTTTGGCTTCGGGCACATAGATCTTTCGCCACCGATGCTCCAAGTTTTTACATTTGGTTTTCTCCTTTTTTAGCTCTTCGGAGAACCAAGGGGCAGGGGGGGGATGACTGTTTAACTTCCTGACTGTGATGGGAAGGCAGATGTCCAGTGCCAGTGCCGACTAAATCCAGTCATGAAAAGCCGCAAGATCCAAGATAAAATTATTTTTAAAGATAGGGGCGTTAGTGGAGAGAAACTGATTGAAATTAACAATATCAAGATTTTTCAGGTTTCTGGATGCTTTAGCAACACAATCGCGCATAACGTGAGAGAGACAAGGAGCCTCAAAGCTAAAACCTACCAAAAAGTGGTCAGTCCAGCACAATGGGGTGGCTACTGGGCAATATAAGGAGGATAGATTAGAGAAAATGGCGTCGAGAGATGACCTACTTTGTGAGTAGACCTGCTATTATGAAGTAAAATATTCATAGCAGCCAAATACTACCAGCAATACTTTTATTTCTGATTTGGCTGCTATGAATATTTTACTTCATAATAGCGGGCCTACTCACAAAGCAGGTATCCCCCCCCCCCCGGGCCTGCTGGCTCGTGGGCTACAAACTTCCCCGATCTCATCACTCCTTTTTTTCAGTTTAGCCAATTTTACTAGGCCCAGGGGGGGGGGGATACACCAGCATCCCAGAGAAGGTGAAGTGAGGGGTCAGGATCAGTTCAAACACTGCTGCTTCACAGCCGGGGATCAGTAACTCATCTAATTTACAGCTAAAAATGTTTTTAAGAATAATTGAGACCCCCTTCACCCAGCCTGTCTTCTCTATCTTTCCTGACAATAGCGTAGTTATATGGTAAGGCTTTGGCTACGTCAGGACCAGAGTAGACGTTAAGCCATGTCTCGGTAAGGAGGATGGCGTCTGGTTGTTGATCCACCAAGAGGTCAAAAATGTCCGCCTGGTGTTTTGGGAGGAAGCGACGACAGTTGATGTTATAGAAGGAAAAGTTGTTTGAAGGGGTTTGCTTGGGTTTCATGCGGCCGTGTGTGTGCTGGGGGGCAGTAGTAACATTGCCTAGTCCTTCTAGATCCGTCTTAACTGTGAAATTGCAGCTAGGGCAGGCAGAAATGGTTCCCTCTGCATTAGGGCGAGTACAGTTAGGCTGGGGATTCATACAGAGGTGCAGCAACTGAGTGGGGGTGAACTTTATTAAGTCGCTGTGCAAAGAGGCAGGGGTTTGGGCCCAGGCCTGGTGCGGACGGGCGGAGACGGGCTTGCCTTTGGCGTGTCCACTGCGCGTCGGCGCCATGCTGTGTTAATGTAGCCTGCTGCTGGTGTAGCACTAGAGCGCCACCCTGCCACAATGGCCGCTCTGCAAGGGCTCACCAGGAAGTGAGTGATATGCGGGTATAATCAATGGATGTTGTGGCTCCCTCCACCCCTCCAGCTATCTTCCAACCAAGCCTTGCCACCCACCAGCTTGAGCTTACCACCAGCCAAAAAGAGCTTATGATGCCTCTGAGAGACGAGGGAACACAACAGCCGGGCCTCAGTACACACCATTGAGTACTCTGGAATTACTAGCATTGTCTATGGACACAGTATCCAGCACTGTGAACACGTCAGGTACGCCTCACGATGCACTAGCCTGGCCTATGGATTCAATAGCCAGTACTCTGGACACAGCATCCAGGTATTGAAAGTTCTCTGGTCACTCTAGCCAGGAACTGGAACCTATAACTGGATCAAGCCACCCACCAATCAGTTCTTAGGAAACACCAGCCAGGCTTAAGGACTAACAACTAATAGATAGACCTAAGGATACACTAGTGTGACCTCAGAAGACATCATGGTCTCAATACTACGGAAATATCAGCCAAGACTCTGAAGACATTAGGCAGGCCTCAGGATGAATGCTCTAAACACAAGAACAAGGCTGCGCCTTTCACCATCCAGAAGTGAGCACCAGGCAGCTATATCTCCCGAGTCACGGGATAAACCTCTGGACACATCAGTCAGGCCTCCCTCAGAACCTGTAGCCAGATCTTGTCAACCACCAAAAAGACCTAAGGAAACACCAGACAGGGCTAGGAACACCCCATCACCACCCAAACCGATTGATGCAAAAGCCTAGGCTTCGAGCAGATCAAAGCAAAACCAAAGGGGATGATGGACGGAGCGTTTGAGCAAATCAAACACTCACCCCCAGTCAACTGATCTGGGTTTAATCCATGACCGTTCTTTAGCCCACTCTGCCACCCCAGTTCAGACATGGCCATATGCAAATCAGTCTGACCCTGTGCCTCATGGGAACAGTCCAGGCGGAACTGCCAGGCCATGCCTTCCCTGGACCGGAAACAAGCTACCAAGGACCAGTTTCTGGCATTTCAGCCGTCTTCAGCCAGGCTTGCTTGAATCCAGTGGCAAAGTGAACAAGGGACTCACGTCTGAGTATACCCTGCCAACTTATGGCAAACAAACGATACAAAAGGGGATGATGGACGGAGCGTTTGAGCAAATCAAACACTCACCCCCAGTCAACTGATCTGGGTTTAATCCATGACCGTTCTTTAGCCCACTCTGCCACCCCAGTTCAGACATGGCCATATGCAAATCAGTCTGACCCTGTGCCTCATGGGAACAGTCCAGGCGGAACTGCCAGGCCATGCCTTCCCTGGACCGGAAACAAGCTACCAAGGACCAGTTTCTGGCATTTCAGCCGTCTTCAGCCCGGCTTGCTTGAATCCAGTGGCAAAGTGAACAAGGGACTCACGTCTGAGTATACCCTGCCAACTTATGGCAAACAAACGATACAAAAGGGGATGATGGACGGAGCGTTTGAGCAAATCAAACACTCACCCCCAGTCAACTGATCTGGGTTTAATCCATCACCATTCTTTAGCTCACTCCGCCACCCCAGTTGAGACATGGCCATATGCAAATCAGTCCGACCCTGTGCCTCATGGGAACAGTCCAGCCCGAACTGCCAAGCCAAGTCTTCCCAGGACCAGACACAAGCCATGCGGTACACCAGCCACACATAGGCACCCACCAGCCACACGTTCGGATTTTCATGCAAGACCCCGTCACATCATCCAGACCTCACCATTCAACAGTCAGACCTCACTATTCACTAGCTAGCCCTCCTCATCCAACCACCGGACATCATCCACCACCAACCAGACCATGCCTCTCTACCAGTTGGGCTGCAGGACACACCAGCTAGACTTCAGGACCAATCAGCCCACACATCAGGAGCTACAAGGTGGATTCTATCACCCCATGTCAGATAGGGTAGCTCACCACACCCAGACATGAGCTCCCATCAGAAAGACTGTGTATCCTACAAGTCAGACCATGCAACCAGACCGCCAGACTTCACCATGCCTTAGTCAGACCACAGTTCAGGCAGCCCTTTCCCTGGCGAGCCAGACCTTGCGACAGAGCTGGCACGCCTCGCCAGCCAGTCCGCGGGGTCCTCAGTCACGCCTCTAAGCACCCGGTATATGTCTTGTAACCCACCCAGTTGAACATCAGGCCCAAGAGTCAGACCTTAGTACCCCCAAGCTTGATGGCCGTTCACAGTAGCTGAGCTTTAGCTCCCAGGAAAAGGACCAAAGCTTTTGCCATGATCAATGAACATAACGACAAAACACAAGAGCCATATTTCGGCATCCACCAGCCAAATGTTTGACCTCCCGCCAGGCTTTGCGACTCACCAGCCAGACCTCGCTGCCCATCAGGCACACTTGGTCCGAGTCCTCTTGGATTTGGCCCTTTGGTCCCTGGTCCTCCTCATCTTCTCCTCCTCCTCCTCCTCTTCACGATGATCCTCTTAGTCCATTTTATTTTGATTGACCTTTTCCTGACCGTCCAGGCCCTGGCCCTCCTATCTATCGTCCTTGTGCTCCTGGTATTCATCCTCATAGTCCACAGCGCCAGGATGCCTGCTAGGTGATAGCGCGCTTTATAAATTGAATAAATAAATAAATAAATAAATCCTTTTTCTGAGCCTTGTAGTTTTAAACCAGTTGTTCTTACTCCTCACCATCATCCCACTGCTCCCCTCCTTCCTGGGGCCCCGGCAGTCCTGGACTCCTGGTCTTCCTGGTTCTACCCGTGCACTCAACATCCCTCCACTTTCCACCGTGAAGTCCGCCAGGTAGCGCCTCCAAGTCCGTCACCTGAGTTTTGTAAGCTGGATTCTGATACTAAGGGGAGCTGTTGAGGTCTTAAAAAGAGAATCAGCACAGATTTATCTCAATAATGTCTTTTTTTGCTTTGCCAATACTGGGGAGCATGATCATATCAATCCAACTGGGTCTACTTTTCCTCAGCACCTCACCCCCTCTAATAAAATCCATGGGCAATGCCCTCTCATGATTCTGTCACCCCTCTCCCATATCTCCTAGAACCCTCATCCCTTGACCCCATCAAGTCACCCCCTCAATGTTTATACGGGCTACTTCAGCAGCCCTATTTCCTTGTTCCCTTATATTGTCTCATGTCAGAAGTTGGAACCACCTTTTCCATTTCATTATTTTCCTGTTGTTTAGTTCTGGGGGTTTTAGGACCTCTTTCCCCAGATAAGAAGCCCCATTGCTTGCTTCACCCTCCCTCCCTTGGTGCTATCATGACCCCTTTTATGGGCCCTTTTGAATAAATGATGTTTCTCCTAATCTTTTCTCCCTCGCCCCACTCTGGTGGAGGGGGTTGATATTCACACTCCTCTCTCTGGCCTTATAAAACCCTCTCCATTGAGGGGGGACCTCAGCAGCTCTGTCTCTTGAGGGGCCTCAAACAGCCTTACCAAGGAAATCACCAATAGTTTTCTGGTTTTTCAGGCTCCTGTGTGAATGGCTCACCGAGGCTGAGTTTGTCTATGAATTCTGGCATTGTTGTTATGTGTAACAGTGCAACTGATGCTGCTGTTCAGGTAGGCGGGTCCTCGCTTGTGCAGTTCGTGTATATGTGTGAGTAGTTTGAAAGGGGCACATTTGTGTAAGAGGAGCCACTGGAGGTCTCTTAGGTGTGAAGGTATGTTGGTTTGTGGTCGGAGATTGAGTGTGAGTCTGGCTCCTTCATTCTGGATGACCCAGAGTCTCCCGGTTAGCTGTGCAGAGTTCCCAATTGAAAGCACGTTGCCGTAGTCCAGTTTGCTGGTGATTAGGGCTTGGGTGATGGTTCGACGGGTGCTGAGCAAAAGCAATCTGAACATTATCCTGAAGATTTTGAGGTTGTGGACACAGGAGGAAGTGATTAAATTGACCTGGCTTGGCATCCAGATTTGATTATTGATCACAATCCCTTGGCTTCTGACTCGACTCGATGGAGTGGGTACGGTCCTGTGGGAGCAGCAGGTTTAACAAACAGGCGAGAAGGCTGTATATATGATCCAAAAGCAAAGGGTTTATTCGTAGTAGGGGGTAAGGTTAGCGATACAGATGGTTTAATGTCCTGATCTTCTTCTTCTGAGCTGCTTGAGGAAACGAGGCCAGTCCTACGTGTTCCCAATTCTTCTTCTTCGGACAGGATGGGGTCTCCCCAGAGGCTCATAGAAGAGAGAAATAAAGGGAGTCGTCAGTTACTCTGTAACGCTTTTGGTTACAACAAAACCGGTCACCACACCGTAGGTGAAGGAAGGCTGAGGTAAGGGAACACGTGCTCGGGTGAGGGAGGGTAGGAATAAAGTAAACCATAAAAGTGTAGGATGCTAGATTCGTGAGTGGACCAACAAAAAGAAGGTGACAAATTGCTACAAAGATGAATTGTGTTATGGTCTTCTTTAGTATCGGGCTAAGGCATATAGGTTTCAGGCACAGGTAGTTCTGGGCTAACGGGCGGCAAACGGGTATATAACGTTCATATACTGGACTCTACCCGCCTCCCGACTCAACTCTACCCACAACCCTCCTCTACTCCTCCCCTGTCCCCGGAGTACTCCCCACTCACCGACTCCGCCGCAACTCTCTCCGTGAGTTGCGGCCGCTCTCCAGCGTCCTCCGGTGGGGACCACCACTCCTCGGTCCACCGGTCTCCCGACTCGTCGTCGTCCTGGTCCACAGCAGGCTCCGTGTCCTTCTGGATCTCCACGGCGTCCTCCCCAGGTTTTCTCCGGCGTCCAGCGTCTCTCCCACCTTGTCCGTCCTCGTTCTCTTGGCTCCACCAAG